>NC_133328.1:147176375-148376375 GCF_042186555.1 Aquarana catesbeiana | reverse complement strand
AATTTAATTATTTTGACTGTTATCTAGGTGTGTTTGTGCAGAGCCAGTCAACCCTGACAACAAGACTCTGGCCTTCTGGAGTGACAAGAATATTACTGTCAGTGACATGCAATGGGATAACCTCACTGTCTCTGTAAGTCTCAGTACATCTGTTTCACAAGCATAAGCACGTGTGTGTGTGTGTGTGTGTGTGTGTGTGTGTGTGTGTGTGTGTGTGTGTGTATATATATATATATATATATATATATATATATATATATATATATATATATATATATATATATATATATATTATTATAAATAATTAGTGTGTGCAAGGTGATTTGCTGTCTTTTATTGAACCGTTTTTGCAGAACTCCACTAAGCACAAAACTGGTAACATAACCCAAAATATTCCCACAGCAGTTTGAGATAAATACCAACCCTCTGTGAAAAAATACTCATGTTCAATCCTTAGGGGTTTCCTATACCAATCTAAGGGTGTACTCACACTGGAGCTAGGTAATCTGAACTGTGTCCGAGTTGGATTTCTCCCACTGGTCTGCACTCACATTGGACTGTTAGGAATTGTTCCTGGGCACACTACTCTAACCGACCAGTGATCCATGCTTCAATAGATTGGGATCTATGGAGAGTTCTGGACACAGTTTGCATTCACACTGAAACAGACTTTACTGGACCACAAGTGAACCACGCTGGGTGGCATCTTTTCTATGTGTTACGCCTAACTGATCCTGGCCGCAGTTATGAGCACTTCCACTATACAAATGAATGGGCCCAAGGGGCTGATTCACATTGGTTCAGAGTGGTTCTGAACTGGTTCAGAGTGCCAGCGTGAGTACACCCTAAAGCCTTGTACACACTACTAGTTTTTTTTTTTTTTCAACCCAGCGGGCTAAACGAAATAAAACTGACAGTTCAGAAGGAGCAGCTGTACTAACTATGCAATGTTAGTACAAAGATCTGCCCTGCTGATCTATTGTGTTCTGACAGAGCCAGAACACTCCTGTCAATACTCTCAGCCATTGGCTGAGAGCGCTGATCGGGAGCTGACCAGCAGACCTTTTTCGGTCATGCCCCTTCAATAGAAACCGGACGGATTCTGTCAGCCCGGCTGCAGTACACGTGGCCTGAATGTCGGACGGTTTCTATTGAACCAGCCGATGCTGCTCGACATTTGGTTTGTACTAGGCTTAAGACTTGTGGAAAAGATAACAAAATTAGGATCTGAGATTGATCAGTTTCTACCTAGGCTTAAGCCGGCCATAGATAGTTCAAATCTTGACCGATTCAGCAAGGACTGGCCGAGATTCAAACCATGTGTGGGCAGGCTGATTGCACTTAAGTTTATCGATCAACTTGGGTACAACCAGCCTGCTGGATTTTTCACGTGATTGCCAGCGGCTATAGGCACTGGCAATAATCGCTGTGTGTTCTCCCAGCCAGGGCGGCTCCCCCCACTGGAAGAACACAGTAGCTCTGCGGGAGTGAAACCCCCATCAACACTGGTTGTGTTGATGGGGAATCAAGTGATTTTCTTTCCTGCAACCACAGTATCACTCCATCTTTGGCCATCTTTAGCTTTTCATAGTTCCACTCTTTAGTTTACTCTTTTTTTTCTTCAGCCCTAATCTGCTCTGACAGCTGTGATGATGCAGTAGTGGGGATGGGCACAGACACAACCTGGCTCACACTGACCCCTGATTATTTTTTTTAGCAGGGTAAGTGCCACCACTAAATCTACATATTAGGTTTAGAAGCTCATCTGATTTATGTATTAACTGGTAATTGAGCCATTTAGATATGGAGGCATAGCTAAACATCAAAGCTATTGTTTATCCTGTTCCAAAACCAACAAAAACTATGTTTCAGCTTGAGTTTTACTTGCATTACAAGAATACAGTATGTAGTTTACAAATGGTACACTGTGACTTTCAGTTTATATTGAGTTAATATGGTGTCATGTCTCCATCTAGCAACGTGGAAGTAGTGCAGGGTAAACATTTCTAGTATCAGGAATACGCTTTAATATCGATTTGTATTTCTTTTCTCTTCAGGATTGTATTGCACATCATGGCTCGTTTGTAGGTTCTGCCTGTGGTCATCATGGTCCTTATATTCCAGATGTCTTCTTCTGGTCCATCATCTTGTTCTTTACAACGTTCTATCTCTCATCTTTTCTGAAACAGTTTAAGACCAAAAATTATTTTCCCACCAAGGTAACATTTC
This sequence comes from Aquarana catesbeiana, assembly GCF_042186555.1. NCBI lineage: Eukaryota > Metazoa > Chordata > Amphibia > Anura > Ranidae > Aquarana > Aquarana catesbeiana. Next base: position 148,374,146 of record NC_133328.1, on the reverse strand, counting down.
CTGTACAGTTCTTCCATCTCACTAGTAGTAGTACGTTTTAGGGACATTTCTTGCTTTGTATTCTACATGAACTATGCTCATTGTAAGATGTTGATCCTGTTTAAAGATAAAGTATTGTGTACTTTCATTGAGTACGTAGTTTGAGTTATGATTACAATGTTTGCCTGAAAGCTGAACTCCAGGCACACAGATAAATACTCAAGGGAAATGTATACTGTATATGGGAGCTGTTTTATCCACCAAAGAGCTTGTGTTTATGGCCATCCAGCTCTAAGATTCACACAGTTTTGCAAAACAATGCAGATCGTCTGTCTAGGCAGAGAACCTGGTTTTTCTCTGCTGATTTTAAGTTACAATACACTTGTCTCTATCCCATCCTATGACTGGACAGACGAAAGGGTTCATAGATGGGTTCATCTTGATCCATCTGCTCTCTCCTCCTGTTAGCATTTCTTTTGTAGCACAGCTGGTTGGTTTCATGAGCTGCTTCTCCCTCTCCCAGTCTGAGCTTGTCTGTACAGAGGTTGATACCAGGTCAAATTAAATACTTTCATTACTTAAAAAGAAAATACACTGTATGATGTGTTAATGGATACCGAGCTTCATTAATTTGTGTCTTTATTATCCGCCTGGAGTTCAGATTTAACTACTGTCTCATTCTGGGTGGATGTCATATGCAGTGGCGGCCCGTCCATTAGGGGCGCACAGGGCGCCGCCCCCCCTATCCATTGTCTGGCCCCCTGATCTACATGCAGGGACAACGGACCATGGATTCAAATGGGGGGGTTTGAAGCACGTGATTAGAGCCAGGGGCTCGAATAGGCTTCAAAAAGGGTGGTCTCGGGGCGCATAGCATTGCGCTCTAAGCCGACCCAGTTGTGTAACAATAGCAAATGAAAATTCACTATTCACACACTGATCCTCCTCCCGGCCAATCAGGAAGTGAGTCTGAGATCCTTCACCTGATTGGCTGAAAGGACATGAGATCCTTTTGGACGCCTAGGAGGAGGGAGGCGGATCATGCTAGGACACGCTGCCCGCCACCTAGATGTGGTAAGTGCTGGGCTGCCTGTCCATCCAACCGTCCTCCCGCAGGGGGGTACCCCGGGGGGAGGGTCTGTGGGTACATTTCATTCAGAAAAAAAGATTCACTGTTATAAGTAATTATGATACGTAAAAAAACAAAAAAACATGCTCAGCCCCCAGAGTAGTATAGTGTTACTATGGTCATAGTATATAAAAAAAATTGTGAATAAGTAATAAAGAAAAACAATATTTAAAAATATTACATTTTATTTTTATTCTTTTTCATACTGTCACCAGTAAGTGTCCCTGATCACGGCCACATCCGTCATATGATGCTGTTCTTCTTCTTTTTTTTTTTTTTTTTTTTTTTTTTTTTATGTTTTTATGTTCCAAAAAATTGTGACAAAAAATTACAACTTCAAAAAACTTGTCATGCCTCTTACTAAATACCCTGGACTGTGTCTACTTTCCAAAAAGTGGTAATTTGAGGGATATCTGTACTGTTCTGGCGTTTTCAGGCCTCAAGAAATGAGATGGGCCATCAGTATATCAGGATTGATCAGTTTTCAGATAGATCTACAATAGTTTGTGGACTACAGACTAAATAATAAACACTGATTTGGGTTATTTTCACCAAAGGAATGTAGCAGAATACATTTTGGAATACACTTTAAAAAAAAAAAAGATTATTTTTGTAAAATTTTATTTAGGAAAAATTAACCCAGTGGTGAATAAATACCACCAAAAGAAATCTCTATTTGTGTGAAAAAAAACCCCAAAAATGTCATATGGGTGCAGTGTTACATGACCGTGCAATTATCATTCCAAGTGCGATAGCGCTGAGAGCTGAAAATTGGCCTGGGCAGGAAGTGAGTGAAAGTGCCCTGTATTTAATTGGTTGAAGTTATTTTTGATGAAATTGTCAGCCCCACAAACAAGCTACCCTGTAGGAAGAAGTGTGAATGTTGGCTGGCATGCTATGCTTGGGGTGTTGGAAATTCTTGTACAGTTTAAAGACTTTAACCACTTACCTACTGGACACTTAAACCCCCTTCCTAACCAGACCAATTTTCAGCTTTCAGTGCTCTCACATTTTGAATGACAATTACTCAGTCGTGCAAAACTGTATCCATATGAAGTTTTTGTCATTTATTTCTCACACACAGCATATGCATACCACAAATTACACTCCAAAATACATTCTGCTACTCCTCCTGAGTATGGCGATACCCCATGTGTGAGACTTTTACACAGCCTGGCCACATAGAGAGGCCCAACATGCAGGGAGCACCATCTGGCAGCATAAATTACACATATAATTTCTTGACTACCTCTTGCACTTTTGAAGGTCCCGGAGCACCAGGACAGGACACTGGAAACACCCTTAAAATGACCCCATTTTGGAAAGCAAACACCCCAACGTATATTTTGAGGCATGATGAGTCTTTTGCACATGTCATTTGTTTCCACAAGTTTTTGAAATATGTGGAAAGAAGATGAAAATGGCTTTTTTTTTTTTTTTTTTTACAAAGTTGTCCATTTATACAATAATTCTAACACATAGCATGTACATAGCAAAAATTACACCCCAAAATATATACTGCTACTCCTGATTATAATGCTAGCACATGTGTGAGACTTTTACACAGACTAGCCACTAGTAAAGTCTTCCTCTTTAATTATACCTACAGCCTATAATGAGGTTTACCTATAGGTACTGTAAATATCTCCTAAACTTGCACCGTTTAGGAGATATTTACTGTATATCTTGCTGCCGATGTCTTCAGCGCATGCGGACTGAAGAAACGGCCTGCTTGTGCCGTTTCTTCAGGGCCCGTGCCATGGCTGGCTGCTCCTGTGTGCATGTGTGGGAGTGGCGTAACGTGGCTCCGACAAACCTTGGCGCCAGAGCCCGCAAACCCGGAAGTAACTCTGGGAAACATGTCGGCCCCGATCCAGGGCATCGTTCTAAGGCAAGTATTTCATAATGAGCTAGTATGCGATGTATTAGCTCAATTATGCCTTTGTCTTGCAGGTTTTTTTTTGTTTGTTTTTTGGCGATTTACAACCTCTTTAAGAATACAGTACCCATGGGTCCTTTATACCATCTTTTGTATTTTCACAGGTGCGATCTACAATTAGTGATTTTGCTATCTTCCTTGCAATAGTAATTATGGTAGTCATTGACTATCTTGTGGGTGTTCCTTCTCCAAAGCTGCATGTTCCTGAAAAATTTGAGGTAATTAACATAACTTTATATACAGTAGGTGACCACTTTGAATGCTAGATAATGTCTCGGTAAAAGGTCTTCAGAAATTCTTTATTAACCTATGTGAAAATATATAGTTTTCGTAGCTGCTTTACAAAGCATGTTACATTTTAATTTTTTTTCTCTTTTCTTTTAGCCCACATTAAAGGACCGAGGATGGTTTATAGGTCCTTTAGGAACGAATCCTTGGTGGACTATACCTGCTGCTGCTATTCCAGCTCTGCTTTGCACCATTCTAGTCTTCATGGATCAGCAAATCACAGCTGTGATCATTAATCGAAAAGAACACAAGCTGAAGGTATTATTGCAACCCACCTCTGGTGGGTTGTTATGTTAATAACATTGGTATCAATCCTGATCGGTGGCAAGTCACACGTGGCTCCTGGCACCCTTTGGTGTTGATGCCTGTAGCCTCTTAGCAGGTGCCCAGTACCTTACCTGATAATAGAACTATGACCATAGCAGCATGTGAAATTGTTATTGGACTGGTCAATATAGGAGTTCCAGAAATGTCTAACTGCTATGGCCTCTGGCAAATAATTTAGGATGACATTCATGTAGAGTTTATGCCTCACATTAGTATTCTTTACAGATGTTGTGTTAAATGGCACAGTTCTCGGTAGTCAAATTTTTTTGAGGAAAATCAAGAGCCAAGGCCCTCCAATGATTATATGGCCATGTCATACATAGTTAAACCCCTGACTTTACCTTTTAAGCATCTGTTTCACTATATTCTTTCCATGTCCATGAAGTTTATTTTGAGGCCATATCATTTCCAATTTTTTTTAACAAGTTTTAATGCTTATTAACCACTTCTCGCCCGTGCTATAGCCGAAAGACTGCTATAGCGTGGCTTTACTTTGCCAGGAGGCCATCCTATCATGGATCGTGGTAAAGGGCCAATCACAGTGGCCCTTTACCACGTGATCAATTGTCCAGTGACAGCTGATCACGATGTAAACACAAGTCAAGTTATCAGCTTTCCTTTCCTCACACTGACAGCGTGAGGAGAGGAGAAGAGAGCTGATAACCGGCTTGTGTTAAGGGGACATCTACACTGATAATCAGGGCACTGTGTCCCGATTAGTGTCCCGATTATTAGTACAGTGCCCACCAGTGCTGCCAATCAGTGCCCCCTATTGATGCCCCCTATCAGTACTGCCTCATCAGTGCCCATTAGTGCAGCCTCATCATCGCACATCAGTGAAGGAGAAAAATTACTTTTTGCCCAATTTTTTGTAACAAACTATGAAAAATATTTTGTTTTTTTAAGTAACCCTAAAGCGAGAGTAAACCCGGCGGTTTACTCCCGCTTTAAGGGTAGGGGCAGCAATCTGTGTGAGACACTGATGGATTTTTACACTGACAGGTCACAGGTTAAGTTGAGATTTTGAAACTGGTTTGCTACAGACTGAAGATCAGTAGCAGGGCAGCTGAGCCATGTGAGGCCATGGGGTTGATTTACTAAAACTGGATAGTGCAAAATCAGGTGCAGCTCTTCATAGAAACCAATCAGCTTCCAGGTTTTTTTGTTTGTCAAAGCTTAACTGAACAAGCTGAAGTTAGAAGCTGATTGGCTACCATGCTCAACTGCAACAATGCTCAACTGCACCAGGTTTTTCACAGTTTTAGTAAATCAACACCCATGCCTACACACACCAAGATCATAAAGACTGTTTCAAGGAGCATCTGAATTTACATGATTCAGCATGTTTGTCTGAAAGTATATGCTGACCCTTCACTTTATTTTACTGCGTTAGTGTACGAGTACTTAACACGCGTTGCGTTAAGACGGCTCATTCATTTCAGTGGGCTGCCGAACACACCAAAAAGGTGCATGTAGTGCTAGAATGCTGGGCACACCAACATGCATTGGAGTTGATTTACTAAAACCGGAGCGTGCAAAATCTGGTGCAGCTGTGAATGGTAGCCAATCGGCTTCTAACTTCAGCTTATTCAATTAGGGTGATACCAAAGTCTTGTTTATTATTTTTAAATGTAAAAAAAAAACATGTTATACTTGCCTGCTCTGTGCAGTGGTTTTGCACAGAGCAGCCTGGATCCCCCCACTGCTCAGTCCCTCGCTGGCACACCTGACCCCTCCCACAGCTAACAGCTTGCTATGGGGGCACCTGAGCCGAATCTCCCTGTGTCCATTCAGACACAGAGCCGTGTTCAGTCCCGCCCCCTCTCTCCTGATTAGCTAACTGACTGACAGCAGCGGGAGCCAATGGCGCCGCTGCTGTTTCTCAGCCAAACAGGAGGGAGAGTCCAGGATGGCCGAGGCACTCGTGAACATCGCTGGATAGAGATGTGGCTCAGGTAAGTATTAGGGGGGCTGCTGCACACAGAAGGTTTTTAATCTTAAGGTATAGATGCATTAGGATAAAAAAAAACTTTCTGCCTTTACAACCACTTTAACCTTTGACAATAACGCCTGAAAGCTTTTAATGCACAGCTGCGCCAGATTTTGCACACTCCAATTTTCATAAATCATATCCATGATGTCTAAAGATGGAAGCCCCATTCTAGCTACCCATTCAGTGCTCTGTGTGCGCAAAGTGGTTTGGAGTAACCCCCAGCTGCTAATTGCAGCCTAGCTTTTAATTGGTTTCTATGCAGAGCTGCATCAGATTTTGCACTCTTTCGTTTTAGTAAATCAACCCCATTAGTGCTTTTCAGCTCAGATTCCTCAGCAAGGTGTGCTTTTAAAATAAATAAACTTCTCCTTTGAGGCAGCCCAAATTGAATGGGCTTCCTTAGCACACGCGTGTTAACCAGCAGCAAAATTCAAAAACTCCAATGCACGGCAATAGTTTAAATGTGTCCTTAGTGATGTCTTAATAAAGATTGGTGCTAACTTTTAGGAGAGAAAAGAAAATGAAGACTTTCAGTGCGAGTGCTGTAATCTATAATACCTGTAAGTGGTTACTTGCACATCCGCATGCATGCATAGAAAAAAAAATATATCTGATGCCAGACCTGCAAACAATGTGTTGTAAGACTAGACATCCTCAGCCCAGTCTATTATTACAATATTCCCTATCCCTGGATTTACAGAAACCATAAGATAGTAAACATTAAAAAGCAAGCAATCAAAATATTTGCAATAAAATTATTATTATTGTTTTCAGATATTTGCAAGAAAAATGTCAGATGAAATAAAGGATTAAAGAAATTAACTCCTTTATTTGATCAGTTGATGGACCCCGCCTATGTGAAAATGCAGAGATAAATAAGGACTTCAGTTTTCCCATAATTTCCTTTAGGCTCAGTCCACATTTATGCAAATTGGATGCGTTTTCAATGGAGCCGGTTCACACATGTGGGGAGCAGTCGTGGTGTGGTTTTGAAAAGAGTCCTGTGCGTTTTTGGATCTAGTTCAGGTGTGAATTCAGGACTGCAAACCGCATATATGTGAACTCAGCCTTAACGTGATTGTAAAGTCTTGTGCTTTTTTTTTTTTTTTTTTTTCCTATAAAAATATTAAACATGTTATACTTGCCTGCTCTGTTGCAGTGGATTTGCACAGAGCAGCGCGGATCCTCCTCTTCTCGGGTCCCTCTTCTGTGATCCTGGCCCCTCCCTCCTGTTCAGTGCCCCCACAGCAAACCGCTTGCTATGGGGGCACCTGAGCTGAGTCACAGCTCTGTGTGTCCATTCAGAGCCCTGGCCCCACCCCTCTCTCCCCTGATTGGCTAGCTGACTTCAACAGCAGCAGGAGCCAATGGCACCGCTGCGGTGTCTCAGCCAATCAGGAAGGAGAGTATCAGACGGCTGACACACTCGTGGACACCGCTGGACAGAGAGGGAGCTCAGGTAAGTGTGAGAGGGGCTGCTGCACACAGAAGACTTTTTATCTTAATGCATGGAATACATTAGGATAAAAAACCTTCTGCATTTACAACCACTTTAAGGTTTATATATTTTCTTCAAAGTAAGAAACAAAAAAAAAAAAAAAAATCAGCTAGGTAGAAAAGTTGGGGGAGATTGACAGTAAATGAGAAGTCTGCCTATCTTGAATGTGACGGATATAAACCCTCAAACTTGATAAGCCAGTCTAGAACTGTAGTAACAAATGGCATTGAGATAAACCAGAGCAGCTATATAGTGAGATTGTTTTTCTTTGCTTGCTTTTACAGAAAGGATGTGGCTACCATCTTGACTTATTCATGGTTTCTGTCATGCTGGGTGTATGCTCCTTAATGGGACTGCCATGGTTTGTTGCTGCAACTGTTCTATCCATCAGCCATGTTAACAGCTTAAAAGTGGAATCTGAATGTTCTGCTCCAGGAGAGCAGCCAAAATTCCTGGGAATCAAAGAGCAGAGAGTGACAGGTCTTCTGATCTTTGTTCTGATGGGACTGTCTGTATTTATGACCTCTGTTTTAAAGGTAAGATGGCATTCTGACCTATTCATAGCAGCATTCATGTACATAAATGTTTTGGGTGTCTTTGTGGTTGCGTTCCTTTGACAAGAGATCTTGCCGTAAGCACATCATGATTTATTGTATACGTGTATATATTCAGTATAATAGATACTGCATATACTTGTAAAGATAAGACCGTAGCGTTGAAACCAGTTTACATCTTGAAGGTAAAACACATTACTCATACTTATTGTTGCGTTCCATTGGAACTGCCTAAAATACCAGACAAGGAACAAAAGCTTAAATACAAGCACCGTATATTTGTCTTGCTTGCTGTGTCATCGTTAGTCATGGCTCATCTTGTAAATTCCAAGTCTATGCAGACTGCTAACAATGGCACTGCAGGCCGGTCACACAGGCTTTTGCTGTTTGGTGTCCTTTCTTGAGTTGCATTTATCAATAGGAATGGATCAAATAACATGTTGGCCTTTAGCCACAACTCCAGACAATTTTTTTTTTTTTTTTTTTCCCGATTAGTTAGAACACGGGGCAACTTTTTTTTTTTTTTTTTTTTTGTCTGGTGTTTGGATAATACTCCTTGCTGTCTGTTTGATGGGTGTCACAGAACAAAGGGGAAACCCCCTTTCCCCTTCTCTAAAGTTAGAAAAATTCAGAGCTTCTGGTAGGATTTTATTATTGTCGGTGATCTTATAATGAAGGTATCTTATTTCCTGTCCAGGTAACTGACAGATGAGAAATCTTCTTGGACAAAGGCAGGTTTTAAAACCTTGTGCCCAAATCCATCACCCACAAATGCCTAATTTCCAGCTTATAAGCGGGACCATTGCGTCATGCTCCATATACGAAGCTAAAACACCAGAATAATGAATCTTGTTTTCAAAAAGTGACAGTTATTTTCAGCCGAGTCCAATTTAGATCTGAATGTTAGTTAGGCTCTATTCCCATTTGGCATCTCAGGCAGAATTGCTGCGATTCTGCCTGCAATCTCAAATCATACTATGATCTCAAAACGTATGTTCGGGTGCCATTAGTTTTCAATGGCACCTAAAACGTGGTGCGGCTTTGCCACAGTTATCGACGCAAAATGCAACGCGTGAAGCTTGTTGCCCAAAAAGAAGCAGGAGCTTCTGTGTTTTTAGATGCCACTAAAAATGAATGGCATACGAACATGTGGTTTGCGATTGTAGTGCGATTTGAGATCGTGGGCAGAATCAGTGATTTTGCCCAAGATCCCAAAACGCCAAATGTGAATGGAGCCTAAAGGATGCCATAGACTGCTCAAATTTTGTCTGATTCCTGCTCGATCAGCCTAAATGCAAATCATGAGTGGCCCTGTCGGCACCACTTGGTTTGACAAAAGCCGATTTTCAAATCTACTATTGTTGAAGGAATTGGGTGAGAATAGCCTGTTGATTAGCACCTGCATCCTATCAAATGCAGGTATGCTGTTCGATTTAGGTGTCAGGTGTCAGAATACAATAGCTGGCAGGGAGATTCCATCAACACTGTTTAGCATGAATGGAGGAATCTGTTAGATTCCAGCAGGCTGAACGAGAGAAATCTGGAAGTGTATGGCTATTCTTGTGTAGAGCTTTGTGAATTTTTCCCCTTTTATATCCATTGACTAAGTACCAACAAACACAAAGTCAGTACAGGTATCCTTTTTTTAACTATAATATTGTAACTTTCAGTTATAATTTAAAAGTATAATAACACCAATAGAAGGCATATAAAAAATAAAATTTAGTAATAAGTTTTTTCCTTTTTTTTTTTTTTTTTTTTTGTAGTATATTTCAGTATTTTACATAGGATTATAATACCTAGGTTATAATTCCTTGTTTTATATTTCCTTACTTGGATGTTCCTGCCTTTCTTTTCTCCTCTGTCTTTGCTTTCCTTCTGTTTTCATGCTAAGTTATAATATGTTGCAGTACAATTAATGTTGGACTTTTATGGTGTCCGGAGTTAGTCCATTACCGGTGCTCTATAAAGACTTTATCCAAGGGAAGAATCTACATATTTTGTAAAAGTACCAGAATAAAAATATTTTCAAGCAGCACTTGTAGTAAACTCTGTAGGTTACGATGATGCATTCTTGCTAACATTTTGTGTATATCATTACAGTTTATTCCAATGCCGGTTCTGTATGGTGTTTTTCTATATATGGGAGTGTCTTCACTAAAGGGTATCCAGGTAAGTCTTCCATATACAGAATTCTGACATATTTAAAGCAACATAAATGTGTGATAGTGTACGAAGCCCAGCAGTTTGGAGAAGGTATAGCACATCACACAGTGCAGAAATGGTACACTAGCAGCTAGCACTGGAAGAGTGTAGGGTAGTGATGGTGAGTGGATAGGGACACATACTTTAAGGCTGGATATACATTATACAATTGTCTTGTACAACTTTCCTTTAAATTTACCAAAACCATATAATATGAGGTCAAATCTAAACACTTTCAGTTTGTATGAAATCGGGCACTATATAGTTGAAGGTAAAACTAAAGGAAATTGAATATGAAAATTGTATAATGTATGGCCAGCCTATGTGTCAGTGTCTATAGACCTGCATGTCCTGTGGTGCTGTGTCTCTTAGGGGTGGTGTCAACACTGGGACTGAAAGCCTGCAGGTAATGTTTAATCAAATGACCTATGCACTGCATGTGTGGACATGTACAGTTTACCGTCAGCCAATGCCCTCCAATGCGCTCCAGTGCCATTGATTGTATTGTAGAAAGCACAGTTGAAGGGGACACTTAAAGTGGAACTTCAGTCAGAAAATTATTTCCTGATAGATCGCTTCAGGCTGTCCCCTTTTTTTGAAGCTATAGCTATGTAAAAAAATTGAAATAAGTGTACTGTTTAAAATCCAGTAATGCACAGTCTTGCCCTGCTCTACACATGCTCAGTTGCTCTCTTTTCTCGGCACTGTGCCTAAAATCGGAGCCACTAGAGGCTGATCAGCTGACAGCTTTTGGATTAAGGCTCCTTTCGCATTTGTGCGACTTGAGATCTGACTTGGGAGACTGTGACTGACTTGGGAGAATGTGAAATTCAATATATTTCTACAAGAGCCGTTCCTACAAGTCACCACTACTTCAGAAAAGGTTCCTGTACTTTGGTCCAACTTTTGATGTGACTTTGATCCAGAGAATGTAAAGTCAGATCAAAGTCATGCTTGAAATGGCACGACTTTGGAGATGCGCTAATGTAAAAGGAGCCTTGGGCTTGATTCACACCTATGCATTTTTAGTGCTTTTTGCATTTTGCAGATTTGCACTACAGAACGTGTTCCATAGGAAACCATGGTAAATGGACTGCAGTGCAAATCTGCAGAATGCAAAAAGCACAAAAAATGCATAGGTGCGAATCTAGCCTTAGACCCTTTCACACTGCGGCACTATTCAGGCATTTTATCGCTAAAAATGGCGCCTGTAAAGCACCTCTCAAGCCACTCCAGTGTGAAAGCCCGAGGTGCTTTCACACTGGAGCGGTGCGCTTGCAGGACAGGAAAAAGTCCTGCAAGCAGCATCTTTGGGGCGGTGCAGGAGAGGTGTATACACCGTTCCTCCACCACCCCAGCCCATTAAAAAGAATGGGCAGCACTGCCAAAGCGCCTGCAAAGCACTTCGTCAGTGCCGCAAAATGGGCGCTATTAACGTTTTCCTCGGGGTTAAAAGTACCACTATAACAGTGGTAAAGCGCCGCTAACACCCACACTGCCCCAGTGTGAAAGGGATCTTACTGTTGCTGAAGGGGGAAGAAAGCAACCGAAATGACACTGTGTGGAGGGAACAGAGATTAGGGAGAACAAAAATGGAGCAGGAGAGGTGACAAGACAAACTCTGCTAGAAATATATAGTGGCATATAGTTTTTGAGACCAAGGAGAAGGGGAGCGTTCTCAGTAGGAAGTGACTGCTCTGGACTTCAGCAAAATGGTGACCTCCAGCAAGCAGAAACAGGAGAAATGCTGTAGGCAATTTGGAGCACACACAAATTTTGGTAGCATAATTCTTAATGTAGAACGTATGTTCTTTTGTTAAAAAATATTATTGTTATCAAACTGTTATGGGTAATGTTCCCCTTTTTAACCATGCATGTCCGCACCACTTAAACTTATGACTTGTCTGCTTAACAGCCAAGTCCTGCATCCACTGCAGAATGTTACAGATACAGATTATTGCTTCACTTTATTACTTTTCTTCTTTCCATGTCTACTTGCAGTTCTTTGACCGGATAAAGCTATTTGGAATGCCAGCCAAACATCAGCCAGACCTCATCTACCTGCGTTATGTCCCCCTCTGGAAAGTGCATGTGTTCACTGTCATTCAGCTCACTTGCCTGGTTCTTTTATGGGTCATCAAAGTATCTCAAGCTGCTGTTGTGTTTCCCATGATGGTAAATGGTCATGTTCAACATTTTTTAATTATTTCTGTAAAACATGCGTTTGCTGCTTAATTGTTGACTATTGCTTTCTTTTATTATTCATATTTTCCTGCTACTTCCAGAAAACAAGGGAACATATACTATTTGTATACTGTACAATTAATGCATGTTTGTATTAGTTCAGCCTTTCTTTCACTCTACATTGTCCATCTGGCCAAATTAGTTATTATATGATCATGGATCCACTTTAGGAAGCAAAAAGAAATGTAATACACTATAAAACCACTAGATAAAGAACATCTTTATGTCCAGATATTTTTTTTTAAAATATGCATGTAGGAAGCAAAACAACTAAACATTCAGTTGAAATTCATATATTTTTGCAGTTTTACAGTGCCTTGAAAAAGTATACATAAACTTTGAAATTTTCCACATTTTGTAATGTTAAAACCAAAAACGTAAATGTATTTATTGAGATTTTATGTGATTGAACAACACAAAGTGGCACATAATTGTGAAGTGGAAGGAAAATGATAAATGGTTTTCAAATTTCTTACAAATAAATATGTGAAAAGCGTGGCATGCATTTGTATTCAGAACAAGGAGAGCATTAGTCAGAGAAGCAGCCAAGAGGCCCATGGTAACTGTGGGGGAGCTGCAGAGATCCACAGCTCAGGTGAGAGAATCTGTCCACAGGACAACTATTAGTCGTGCACTCCACAAATCTGGCCTTTATGGAAAAGTAACAAGATGAAAGCCATTGTTGAAAGAAAGCCATAAGAAGTCCTGTTTGCAGTTTGCGAGAAGCCAAGTGGGGGACACAGCAAACATGTGGAAGAAGGTGCTCTGGTCAGATGGGACCACAATTGAACTTTTTGGCCTAAAAGCAAAACGCTATGTGTGACAGAAAACTAACACTGCACATCACCCTGAACACGCCATCCCCACCGTGAAACATGCATCATGTTGTGGGGATGCTTTTCTTCAGCAAGGACAGTGAAGCTGATCAGAGTTGATGGTAAGATGGATGGAGCCAAATACAGGGCAATCTTAGAAGAAATCCTGTTAGAGTCTGCAAAAGACTTGAAACTGGTGCGAAGGTTCACCTTCCAGCAGGACAACAACCCTAAACGTACAGCCAGAGTGACAATGGAATGATTTAAATCAAAGCATATTCACGAGTTAGAATGGCCAAGTCAAAGTCCAGACCTAAATCTTATTGAGAATCTGTGGCAAGACTTGAAAATTGCTGTTCGGACGCTCTACATCCAATCTTACAAAGCTTGAGTTATTTTGCAAAGAAGAATGGGCAAAAATTTCACTTTCTAGCTGTGCAAAGCTGGTGGAGACATCCCCAAAAAGACGTGCAGCTGTAATGGCAGCGAAAGGTGGTTCTACAAAGTATTGACTCAGGGCTGAATACAAATGCACGCCACAGTTTTCAGCTCTGATTATTTGTAAAAAAAATTTAAAAACCATTTATCATTTTTCTTCCACTTCACAATTATGTGCCACTTTGTGTTGGTGTATCACATAAAATCCCAATAAAATAAATTTACGTTTTTGGTTGTAACATGACAAAATGTGGAAAATTTCAAGAGGTATGAATACTTTTTTCATGGCACTGTACCCCCCAAAGGAATTTGTTCTTTTTTTGAGGCACTCTTGGTGGTGACCTAAGAACCACCATTACTGAATGAAGAAATCGGTGTGTCTGCCTGTATGAACATTGCAAAACTGGCTAAACAGAATAAAAATAATTTGGCAGGTACAACAGTAAATGTATATACAGTTTAAAAGTGTATTAGCTAGAGTTCTGCTTTACCACACTGATGGAGGCAATGTAATTGATTGTGACTTAGAAGCCAAGAGTAGAAGGTATAATATATATTAAAGCACAAAGGACATCAACACTTGCACTTGAGGCTGGGTTCATACTATTGCCACATGCAGCTCACAGCAGGGGACCAGTGCGTCCCCGTTCATCGTTTCAGGTCCGAATTCAGATGGAAGAATTCGGACCTGAAACAAGCCAAAAGACGCACAGGACCCCTGTGCAAATTCGCACCAGAGCCGCAGCGGAAATATGTGAACTGCCTCCATTGAGAGCCAGTCACAAACTCCTTCCATACGAATTAGATGCGGGGAAAGCTGCATCTAATTCGCATAGGTGTGAACCCAGAAAGGGCCATCATTACCGCGTCTTTATTTAAAGAGAACGCGTGCATGCTTATGCATTTCATAGACACATAGAGTGACGGCAGAAATAAGACCAAATGGTTGAGCAATGTAGGCCTTCTTATAGCAGGTTGCTGATCCCAGATAAGCAGTGGACAAGCCTTTTCTTGCTGCAATATAGAGGGTATGTTACACTACAATGTTTACATTTCCATGCTTTCTGTTTAAGGTACTTGCTCTGGTATTTATTCGTAAATTATTGGACTTCTTTTTCACCAAACGTGAGCTAAGCTGGTTGGATGATTTGATGCCAGAAAGTAAGAAAAAGAAAGAGGATGATAAGAAGAAAAAGGAGAAAGAGGTAGTCTTTGGTTTTCCTTCTCTAATATATTTCTCATTTAATAACATATGAATTTTTTTTTTTATTTTTTTTTTAAGGACTCCAGGGTTCTGCCCAGGTACTGTTCTATTAGGAATTTAATGCTTTATTTTCCTTGAATAGAGATGCGTTTTAACACTTACAGTATGACGGCCTACTTGCTATGCAGCTCTAGGGGCAGATGCTAGAACAGTTACATGTCTGTATGTCTGGCCCTCTTTACATTGCTGGAGGTGTTCCAATGAACTGGAGTCCACAGCTCACTGTAATAGTGTTACTAAACCCAGGACCCTGCATTCACTATATCTGGTCTCCCACAGTACACAGAACATGGAAATGCAATAGTTTTAGTAAATATAAACTGCCAAATACCCTTTCTCATCAGCAGTATATAGTAGTCTTGTGACTTCTGTCAGTGTCTGGCCGAGATTTCATTCTTCTCTGATTGTCCTATGAGGCTGCAGGACCCGTGACCCTCTGTCTGGACAGTGCCCATTGGCCCTGTGCTGAACAATGCACCCTCTCTCCAAAAAAAAAAAAAATAACAAACTCTCTAGCAATACACACCAAACTGAGCATGTGCAGGGTGCTTCCTAGGAATCTGTGTTATCAGGAGGATTGGGGACAGTAAAAGAAGGGGAGGATCAGAGAAGACAGGATCAAACAGCTTTTTTACACAATGTAGAGGATTAACCCCTTAGGTTCCACAGTTAATATGACAAGCGTGTTTTACTGTTGTGGGTTCAGTAACACTTTAACTTCCACCTTAAAGTAGAATTGTGGCTAGGCTATGGACAATGAAATATTTACTTACTGACCTCTGTAGCGGCAGGCACGGTGCAACAAATCATTTTAAAAGCTGAAGTTTAGCTAAACCCGCCCCCACTTCCTCGCTCAGTAGCGAGAATGGGACCATTCACAAAGCACAGCACGATTCGCGCATTCCCTGACTTAAGATGCTGGACCCAAAGCACATTGAAGTTTGAAGTGCTGGATCCCTGGACAGGTAAGTGTCCTTATATTAAAAGTCAGCAGCTACAGTATTTGTAGCTGCTTACTTGACATTTTTTTGTGGGGGAGAGAGAGACTGTAGTTCCTCTTTAGGAGGATGCGTTTTTGGCGCGTTTCAGTGCATTTTTGATTAGTTTCCAAATGCATTCCAGGTGCTTTTTTTTTTTTTTTTTTTCCTGTTTTTATACTCACTGTACTGGGGTCCGGTGCGTTGATTCTAGAGCATTTCGGTGCGTTTTTGATGCATTCAAGTACAGTCCAGTGCAGGAAAAATTCAACATGTTCTACTTTTTAGTTCTGGTGTGAACTATGGAATTTGGACGCACTATAACCTGCTTTCCATTAGAGCTGCACGATTCTGGCTAAAATGCGAATCACTATTTTTTTTTTTTTTGCTTAGAAGATAGATCACGATTCTCGCGGCGTAACATCATCTTTCACATTAAAACAAAAAAAAATTGGGCGAACTACTGTTTTTCTTTTTCATTAAGTGTATTTTTTCCTAAAAAAAATTGCGTTTGAAAGACCGCTGGGCAAATACAGTGTGACATAAAATATTGCAGCAATTGACATTTTATCACCTAGGGTCTCTGCTAAAATGTATATAATGTTTGGGGGTTCCAAGTAATTTTCTAGCAAAAAATATTGATTTTCACTGAAGAAACAAGTGTCAGAAAAAGATTTAGACTTTAAGTGGTTAAACTTCCTGCATTTACATTTAAAAACTTGGCAGACTGCCTGGATTTTTTCTTTACACACAGAAGTTTATCCCTTTGATCTAAGAGAAAGAGTTAGTTACAATGTTTAATGTTAAAAACTTGGCGATGTTTTCTTTTGACAGCTGAGTGAGCAGATAAGTCTCTCCACTTGTTATATGAAAGAATCAGCAAACTCTGCAATAGAGATCGTCAGGGGGGTTGAATCGAGATCACGACTTTTTAATGATTAATTGGGCAGCTCTAGTTTTCATGTGTTTTTGATGCAGAAAAAAAAACGCACTGGACTGCATGTGGTGTGAACTGGCCCTTAAGAATTGTAATCATTTAAATGTTCGTAGCTTGACCACGGTTCTAGTTAAAGCTATGTATACAAGTTACGGTTTGATTCTACAATATCCTTTAGATTTACCATGAGAACAGATAATCAGTCTGTAGTCAGGTAGGCTCTTACACTACATAACTACGCAAATCCCATTTTAAATTAAACTCCACTGAAAGTAACGTGCAGTTTTTAATTTAAGAAAAAAAACAACCACATAGGAATAGTGTGAAGAAGTGTGGAGCATCATTTTTATACCCCACCAGTTTCTACTTGCTTTATAATTCACCCAGGCAGCTCCTAATCCTTTTCTTCATTCATGTAAAGAAACCTCAGTTCTTAGCCGCTTCAGCTCTTTGGTGAAATGTACCTGCACTTTAGATTTAAAAATAAAAAAATAAATTTGGTTTCTTTTAGAAAAATGCAGCACACTGTGCTTATATCTTGCTAATACTGTGTGCATAGAAGTAGAGTTTTGCAAAGGAGTGAATTGGCTTTTTGACCATCCTTTTCCTCTCTCCTTTACAAAACGAGAAGATTGAAGATGACTCGCCAGAGGTAAGTCAATAGAAGATGCATCATTTAAGATCTACAGATGCAAATGTTATTTGGAAAGACTATGATAAATGAAATGGTGATACAAAGTTTCTGATCTCTTCTGCAAATGATAAATTAGGTTTCAAAGTTCTTTTAAAAAAAATGTTCCTAATGTTGATTAACTGAAGTGGTAATTACATTAGTTTTACTAATAAATGATTCTACTGGTGTTGGTAAAAACACTTAATATGTATTTTCTCATACTCTGCCCAGATAGGGTTTTTTAAACTTTTTTATAGGGTTTGTCATTACATTCACAGACTTGGCTTTAACTCCAAGAAATAGATGTAAAGTTGCTCAAAATCTATTTGTTTCTGAAGTGGTCTGTGTGGTAGTTAAGCAAATTAGTTATCAGTCTATATTGCAGACTATCCATCTACAATAAAGGAAAAACCAAAGGTTCCTGCATTTGAGAAATGGCTGTTCGGCTGATTGAAAACGAATCTTCGCTAATCAGGCCATCACATCAGCTATGCTGCCACTCTCAACAGGTCAGGGGAAACCCAAATTGGACTCTAAAAAGCAAAAGGAACAGAGGGCGCACAAGCCTTGCCCATTACCTTTGCGACACCTTTTTAATATTGCAAGAAGCTTTAAAACATACTCACAAACGAGTGATAAAACCAGGCAAAATGTATAAAGTCCACCACAGTGTTCCCTCTTCTTCAGAGCTCGTCCATCTACAATGCCCTTTTGATTTTACAGGCTATCAGTTTTAAATTTCAGTTACAAAAGAAGCATTAAAAGGCATAGTAAGCATGTATATGTACACTAGTATTTTCTCTCTCTCTCTCCCTCTCTCTCCCTCTCCCTCTCCCTCTCCCCCTTCCTCCCTCCCTCCCTCGCTTTGCCTTCTCCCCGCCCCCTCCCAGCTCTCGCTTATCCCTTCCTTCCCCCTGCTCTCGCAATCCCCCCCCCCCCCCCCGCTCTTGCTATCCATTTTTCTCTCCCCCCACTCTCGCTATCCCTTTCTGTCTTCCCCCCCCCCGCTCTCGCTATACCTTCTCCCTCCTCTCCCGTCTGTCTTTATGACAACCAGCCAAATGGGCAACCTGTAAAACCTGTGCAAGCACAAGAAAACAGGGTACTGGTTGGGATTTGTAAAGGTTTTCCTGTTCTTTCTTAAGCAATATATAGCAACGATTCACACATATTAAAGAAAAGGCATAGAGAGTTGTTCAAAATTTGTAAAATGTATTTATGTCATTTAAATTGCCTGCTCTCTATTTACTAATTGAATGACCCCTGTTCTCTAGCATGATGGCTTACTTGAAACCATGTATTCCAATAGAAGAAACCGAAATTCCAAATAGTAAATGGTTTATTAGGTACACATAAAGGGGTACATGGGGGTAACGTTTTGCAGGGCAAGCCTCCCCAAAAATTCTTTATGCGCTCCCAAAGTCCACATAGTAGTATTTGCAGATGTTAGTGTTTTTTTTTTTTTTTTCCTTGCCTGCATGTTCTTTATTGCTGCCTGGAAACTGGACTTTATCTCTTGTGAAAGGATACAGCAGCTACGGCCACAGAAGCCGATAATCTTTAGCTAGGCCCGGCACAGGCTAATTTTAGAGGCGGATGGATATCCACCTCTCTGCTGCTTCCTCAGCCAATGGTAAAGACTGTACCTGCCCCCTTCCCCCAGCCCGCCTTCTTTGATTTCTGAGAAGAGGAGATGTCGGCAGCTGCTAAGAAAGGGGAGAGAGGAGAGAACACAGCCTGCTATGGGGGACACATTCCTCAGCCCCAGCACTGAGAAACAGTGAGTTGTGTTTGCCTGCACTGTTGCCAGCATTAGAGAACAAGCTGGTTTCTACAGTGTGGGAAGGATACCGGAGGAGAACAAGATGGTTTATCTATCTATCGTCCATCCTGTATTCTGACACCTGCATTCCTCTCTGCCAGCACAAGTCATATGGTTTTTACAGAGACTCTGACAGGGAGAAAATGCACTGTTTCTGGGTTATCCATCCATTCATCCTTCTATCTATCTACTCATCCATCCATCTATTCATCCATCCATCCACCCATGCATCTACTCATTCATCCATCCATCTTCTCATCCATCCATCCACTCATCCATCCATCTATTTATCTACTCATCCATCCATCTACTCATCCATACATCTATCCATTCATTCACTAATCCATCCATCTATCCAGCCATCCATTCATTCACCTATCTTTTCATTCATCCATCCATCCATCCATTCCTCATTGCTGGTGTCACAATACAAGAAGAATGGAAGAAAAATTAAATCATATTCTGATGGCATTATACTAACCCTATTTTTCCCACACTTTAGTAACAAGCCAGAGCTCTGGTACATAGCGCACTCCTGAACCCTGCGTTGTGTACATAGCGCACTCCTGAACTTGGCATTGTGTACATTGCGCACTCCTGAACCCTGCATTATGTACATAGCGCACTCCTGAACCCGGCATTGTGTACCAAGTGCACACCCGAACCCTGCATTGTGTAAATTGCGCACTCCTGAACCCGGCTTTATGTACATGGCGCACTCCTGAAACCTGCATTTTCTACATGGCGCACAGATGATTTCTGCATTGTGTATGTACAGCACTCCTGATCTCTGCATTGTGTATATACGGCACTCCTGATCTCTGCATTGTGTATGTACGGCACTCTTGATCTCAGCATTGTGTATGTACGCCACCCTGCATCGTGTGCATAGTGCACTCCTGATCTCTGCATTGTGTATGTAAGGCACTCCTGATCTCTGCATTGTGTATTTAAGGCACTCCTGATCTCTGCATTGTGCGAGTAGCGCACTCCTGATCTCTGCATTGTGTGCGCAGCGCACTCCTGATCTCTGCATTTTGTGCGTAGTGCACTCCTGAACTCTATATTGTGTATGTAGCACACTGCTGAACTCTGCATTGTGTATGTAGCGCACTCCTGATCTCTGCACTACGTGCATAGCGCACTTCTGAGCCCTGCATTTTGTGTGTGTGTGTGTGTGGCGCACTCCTGAACCCTGCATTGTGTGTAGCGCACTCCTGAACCCTGCACTTTGTGTGTCGCACAAATCTGAATCCTGTAAATTTCTGTAAATAGCGCACCCCTCAGCTCTGCACTCTTAACGTGGCGCATTCCATGCATCCCCATACACCCCCTATGCTTGCTTCACACTCCATGCATTGCCCATACACCCCCTATACTCACAGAACGCTCCATGCATTCCCCATACACCCCTATACCCGCACATTCCATGCATTTCACATACACCCCCCTATACTCTCTGCACACTCCATGCATTCCCCACACACCCCCTATACTTGCAGCACACTCCATGCATTCCCCCCACACCCCCTATACTCGCATCACACTGCATGCATTCCCCACACACCCCCTATACTCGCTGCACACCGGGAGGCTGTTACAAAATGCTCAGGGACAGGGTAAGAGGGAACATAGACACCAAGTAATCCTTTCTCCCAGAAGAAATCATGTTTACTATAGAGCCAAGGTTGACAACCCGTGGACCGCGATCTACCAGTTTATCGCATCCAGGTGACTGATAGATCGATCCTGGGCTTGCTGACCTTCTGTCAGTGATTGTGGATGAAGGCAGCGGCCGGTCACAGAACAAGAGAAGCAGGGCAGGCGGGGGCATCAAACCTGCTTCATGAGCAAATGCCTTGTCCATAGTTCCTCTGCTATGTCAGATGGAGTGATACCAATAGCACTCCACCTCTCATTCTTGGTAGCGGGATCCACAGCAGCTGGAAGTTCTGCAAGAAGTTAGGCATGAGTGGGCATAATGGGGCACAGTAAAAGCTATGTGGGCACAATAGCAGCTATATAGGCACAATAGCATAAAGATGCTATTGAGCCCATAAAGATGCCATTGAGCCCATACAGGTGCACAATATTAGCTATATGGGCACCACATGGCATGTGTACACTATTGGCTGCTGCCTCTGCAGCTAAAGGGGATAGGGATAAGGGTTGTTTTACAAGTGGACCAGGCACCACTATTCCTCTAAAAAGTGATCTAAGCATGTTTGACAGGTTGTGAAAAGGCTCATTTAAAGCTATAACTGCCGTACAATGCATTCAATTGCTTAACCGCTAGTGTGAATGAGCCCTAACATTGCTGGTGTGATGTCACAGTATATCTCACTATAAGAAAAGTGAACACTGTCCCTCATGTTACCATAAAAAAAAATCTAACCTGATAAATATATATGCCACCAATCAATGTAAGGGCTCATATACATTTGAGGAGAAGGTGGTAGGTTTTCTTTAACTGCAGTGGAGATCAGTGAGATCACAACCCGACTTTGCTCCCTGGCAGGGGTGCCTGGATCATAAGGCTGGCTGAACAATATTAGAAATTGTTTGGCAGCTCTCTGTATTTTTATGTGTACTATTGCGGGCCTGGCTGCTGTGTGTTATTGTGGGAACATTCCCTGATGCAGGTAATGCTGGAGGAAGATTAACTATCTGAAGTCCGGTTAGTGGTACGCTGATTGCCCATGGGACATGACTGTGCATTGTTGGGCCTGCTATCTAAGGCCTTAACCTCTGGTAAGCAGGCTGAGTTCTCACCCAGTGGGTGATGGTGCACGGAAGTAGCTGCTAATAACATGCAGAGGATTCACTCTGCTTGCAGACAATTCTAATGAACTTTGTTGATGTGAAATTCTAATAGGGGTCACTTATGTTATGCACATTGCACTTTATATGTATGCGCAGATTCCACTTTTATTGTTTTTATCACATATTTAATTTATATATTACGTACTACTTTCTTTGAATTATTGTGGCATACATTGCTGTGATAATTAACTTTAGCATATTTTGTATTTTTTTGGGGTATGGGACAATGTGCCTGACTGCATGGCCCATTTTCAATGTGTGACTGAGTTTTTAGATAGTTCTCTGGCTTCTTTGTAGCTGTTGATTTTTTTTTTTTTTTTTTTTTTTTTTTTTTATACTTAACTACCCCACTGACTTGAGGTTATTGCTGGCCCTGACATATGCTGGGGGCTATAATTGTTGGCCTCAATGGAACTTAATTTACTTCACAATCTCTTCAGTGTACCTCCCAGGCTCTTTTTAGCCTATACAAAGAGGGAAAGGTGGCACACTACAAGCTATAGATAGGGAAGAATCACTCACATTTGGCCACACCCACATTTTGGCCACGCCCACACATGCAGATTTTGCGGCAACATCAGCACTCTCTCTTTTTGTTCCAGCACCTGCACAGCACCCCCAAAAAATTTGGGCTATAGCCACCCCTGGATCACTGTATTACTAGTTAATGAGAACACATTGTTTTTGAAGACAAGAAAACTAATATAAATACAGTACCTTGCTGAGAATGATTATTCACTTTGTCTGCAGGAAGCGGAGAGAATGCTCGAGGTGGAGGACAGTGACAATGTTCAGTTGGCGTACGAAGGCAGGAATCTTCTACAGATTCCAGTGAAAAGCTTGAAGTACAGGTACGAGGTTGAGGATCTTCTTTGCATGGTTGATACTCTTTTGGGCTTGTATACAGTGATATATACCTATAAAAATCTTCCTTGTGTAGACATCCAAAAGTGTCTGAGACTGCTGCTGGGCATCACCATCTTGAACGTGATGTTGGCAGCCCCAGCAGAATCATGGCTGTCACTCAAATGACAACCTGTAGTACATTTTCTAGCACATTGCAAGTGAATAAGTATTTAAGATACTTAATCTGTGCTTTTACCTGTAACTTTTTCTGATAATGGCAGAGTCTCTTTAAGAGCCCTTTCACACTGGGGTGCTTTGCAGGCGCTACAGCGCTAAAAATAGCGTCTGCAAAGTGCCCTGAAAGAGGCGCTGCTGTGTCTCTAATGTGAAAGCCCTGAGGGCTTTCACACTGGAGCGGTGCGCTGGCAGGACGGTAAAAAAAGTCCTCCTAGCAACATCCCTAGCAATATCTTTGGAGCGATGTATACATCGCTCCTGACCATTGAAATCAATGGGGCAGCGCGGCTATACCGCCGGCATAGCGCTGCTGCAGCAGCGCTTAGCGGTGGTTTTAACCCTTTCTCGGCCGCTAGCAGGGGGGTAAAACCGCCCCCTGCTAGCGGCCGAATACTGCTGCTAAAACAACGGTAAATCGGCGCTATTTTACTGCCGGCGCTCGCACTGCCCCAGTGTGAAAGGGGCCTAACATTTGTGCTGCTCTAGGCACACATGCATTTTTGCACTCAACAATTGCTTACAAGCTCCAATCATGTTTTTTTTAACAGCTACAGCAGTATGCTACAAATTGTGAATAATAAAACCAAACTGCACTGCTTGAAGCAAGATGCCTTATTGTAGAGAGCTACGATAGTCAGCACAACGCAGCTCACAAACTTTGCTTGAAAAATTGGAAAAGGGTGTAAAATTGTCGACCGGATATTGTCTGCATCCTATTAGATGCAGTCACTGTTTGGGTATTCAAGCAGCCATGAGTGTCTTGGCCACTTAAATACTGTAGCCGATAGAGGAGATTCCTCCATTCACACTGTTTAGCCTTCAAATCCATGCATGTATACATAGGTGTGTGCACCTCAAAGCTCAAATGTGTGTGTGTGTGTATATATGTATGTATATGTGTATATATATATATATATATATATATATATATATATATATATGTATATGTGTGTGTGTATATTATATATACACACACACACACACACACACACACACTGATCTCCCTGCCAGCACAGTGAAAGACGTGCATAAGCACTTCTCTTATGGCAGAACCGGTAAGAGGGAGATCTTTCCCATTTCCCCGCTACTACATGGAGCGATAATGCTAATGCGCACTGGGTGATCAGGGTGTGCCCAGGCACACCCTGTGCACATGCCTATGAATGTATAACTAGCATAAGCAGCCTTTGAACTTCTTCATTGCTTAGTTTTGCTGCAGACGATTGACCAGAGGTGGTGTTTAAATAAACATGTCAGTAAATGTTTTTACTTTTGCATTCACACTGTACAATCAGGTAAATTTGCCTAAAGGCGAGTGTTGCTTCTGACAGCAGTGAGATGGAATCATTCCCTGAGTAGGACATAAAATATGAAATACAAAATAAATGCTGTTCTCTAAATTAAAGGGGTTGTAAGCCCTCAGGGTTTTTCACCTTAATGCATTCTATGCATTAAGGTGAAAAACCTTTTGTGCTGCAGCTGGCCCCAGACCCACCCCCCCCCTTTTTCTTACCTGAGCTGATCGTTCCAGCAACGGGGACAAGCACAGCAACTCCAGCCACTGTCTTGTGTCCTCATTGGATAGATTGATAGCAGCAGG
Source organism: Aquarana catesbeiana (assembly GCF_042186555.1). Classification (NCBI taxonomy): domain Eukaryota; kingdom Metazoa; phylum Chordata; class Amphibia; order Anura; family Ranidae; genus Aquarana; species Aquarana catesbeiana. The sequence goes on along the minus strand of NC_133328.1, from coordinate 148,349,558 downwards.
AGCCATTGGCTCCCGCTGCTGTCATTCAAATACAGTGACACGGGGCCGAGTCCTGCTGTCTGTGTCAATGGGCGCAGCAGCAGGACTCGGGAGCGCGCCCGCACTGGTGCCCTCATGGAAAGCGGCTCTACATGGGGGCACTTGAGAAGAGAAGGAGCCAGGAGCGCCGTGGGGGGACCCCAGAAAAGGAGGATCGAGGCCACTCTGTGCAAAACCCTTGCACAGAGGAGGTAAGTATAACATGTTGTTTTTTAAAAAAAAAGAAACAATGAACCTTTACAATCGCTTTAAGCTCTTCCCTGGGAAAGTCTAAATTGTTTGTGAAAAACTACTACATGTAACTTATTGCTGGCAAATGGCTAAATATATAGATGAGATGCATATAAGGAAGCTGTTTTACCTGCCAAAGGATTTGTATTTCCTCCTCTTAAAGTGATCTGTATACGATCTTATAAAGCATCCCATTCAGTTTAAAATGGAAATGAAAGGCAAAACATTTTTGGATAGATACAAAGAATAAAACACAAACTTTTTTTTTTTTTTCCCCCCTTTTTTATAAATTCTCACATTCCCTAAGTTCTCAGCTGCATAAAAGCTGGGTGAGGAAAAGCAGCAGCACATGGAGCTTCCCAGCGAATGGCTGTGATTCTAAACACCAGAGGAGAGCACACTGAGTTCCCAGCACAGCTAGAGAACTGGCCATGGTGTGCTCTCCCGCTTAGTGTGGTCAGTTTTTAATAGGAAAGCAGAGGTACTGGCAAGAACACAAGGGATTTCACCTAAAGGCAGCAATACAAAGAGAACAGGATACTCTCTCATACAAGTACATGGTACAGCAGACACATCAGAAATATGTAGTGTTAGGGTAACAAACGCTTTAATTTCTGAGATTTACACAGGAGACCTACCCTTTTACTTTCTACAGTTACGTGATGGTTATAGGTAAATATTGGATTCACAAGGCATATGTTCAGCTTCAACAAAGCTGCTGTAAGTGACCCCAAGCATTTAAAGCTGAAACCCAGGCATCATTTTGAATGCTTAGGGTGCAAGTACCTAAATTTGCCCTATTCTCAACCTTTTGCAATCCCCTATACAGCAGAGCTAGGGTTAGAATAGGGAGAAGCAACACAAGAAGCCAGTAGGTTGTGCTGCTGTGCTCTTTGCCTAACAAGGAACATGCTAATAGCAGAAGAGAGCAGAGTGGCAGAGAGATGAGATCATTATTCTGTCCAGTCACATGATGGAGAAGAGAGAAATCTGTAAGCGTATCGGTAAAAAGATCCAGGCACAGGGTTGTTGGGTCTGGCAGAGCTGTGTATATTTCAGAACTGGGTGATATATCTTTTGACAGGTGAAATAGCTCTCATATACTGTATGTATTTGATCTGTGTGTTTTAGCTGTTTGAAGCTGAGATTCAATTGTGTTCTCCATTTATAGTCCTAAATGGAAAAATAGGATTTTTAAATACAGCTTACCTAAATATTCCCTTTTCTTGGGAATACATAACAGGACACAGAGGCCTGGTAATTAGTGGGTTAGATAGTACCTTCAGGTGATTTAACACTGGTAACCCTAAGGCCCCTTTCACACTGGGGCGGTAGGGGGCGTCGGCGGTAAAACAGCGCTATATTTAGCGCTGTTTTACCGCGGTATTCGGCCACTAGCGGTGCGGTTTTAACCCCCCCCGCTGGCGGCCGAAAAAGGGTTAAAACCCCTCGTATAGCGCGGCTATAGCCGCGGTATAGCCGCGCTGTCCCATTGATTTCAATGGGCAGGAGCGGTGAAGGAGCGGTGAATACACCGCTCCTTCACCGCTCCAAAGAAGCGGCTGACAGGAGATTTTTTCTTCTCCTGCCAGCGCACCGCTTCAGTGTGAAAGCCCTCGGGCTTTCACACTGAACAAACAGCGGAGGCTGTTTAGGGGCGTTTTGCAGGCGCTATTTTTAGCGCAATAACGCCTGCAAACCACCCCAGTGTGAAAGGGGTCTAATTACAAGATGAGTACCCTCCCATATGGAGAGTACCTCAGTTTTGTAGCAAAGCAATAAGTACCCCAACGTATAATCCCGAAGAGGGGCAGGAGCATTGTGTCCCGTGATGTATTCCCAAGAAAAGGATTTTACAGGTAAGCTGTATTTAAAAATCCTATTTTCTTGTTCATACATCACGGGACACAGAGGCTTGGTAATTACTTAGTGGGATGTCCCAAAGCAATGCCCAAATTGAGGGGAGGGAGACACAGATCAGAAAATACATAGACCGCCAATGGACAAGAGGATCTATACTGCTGCCTGCAGCACACTGCGCCCGAAGGCGGCATCCTCCTGCCCTCTTACATCCACCTGATAGAATCTAGTGAATGTATGGACTGAAGACAGAGTTGCAGCCTTGCAGATCTGAGCCATGGAGGCCTGGTGATGCACTGCCCATGAAGCACTAACTGCTCTAGTTGAGTGTGCCTTAACCTGAAAAGGAGGTATCTTCTTCTTTATACCATAGGCATGAATAATAACTTGCCGAATCCATCTAGAAATCGTGGATTTCGACACTGCCTGGCCCTTTCTGGGGCCTTCTGGCAGAATAAACAGACAATCAGTCTTTTGTATCTGACTGATTGCCTGCAGATAGATACTGACTGCTCTTACAACATCTAGAGAGTGTAACTCTTCTTCCGTGGAGCGCGGATCTGGAAAAAAGGACAGTAGGACCACATCTTGATTCAGATGGAATCCTGAAACCACCTTAGGTAAAAAAAAGTCGGGTGAGGACGCAACACCACCCTGTCTATGTGAATAATCAAATATGACTCTCAACAAGAAAGAGCTGCTAATTCTGATACCTCTCTAGCCGAGGAAAGGACTACCAGTTTCTTTGTCAGAAGAACTGAAGAAGCATGGTGCAAAGGGTTGTTCTTGCAAAACGGACAAAACCAAATTCACATCCCATGGGCACACAGGAGGTTTGACTGGCGGATTCAAGCGCAGTGCCCCCTGAACAAAGGCCCGGACCAGGGAATGTGAGGAAAGTGGCTTTTGAAAGAATACTGATAAAGCCGAGATCTGGACCTTGACAGTGCTCAAAGCCAGCCTCATTTCAATGCCTAATTGAAGAAAAGCAAGAATCCTGCTAATGGCATACTTTCTAGGATGCCACCCCCTGGGTTCACACCAGGAAACATATGCCTTCCAGATTCTGTAGTAGATGAGCCTGGAGGCCGGCTTCCTAGCATTAACCAGAGTGAAAAGGACTGATTCCGTGAGCCCACGGCTTTTTAGAATGTGGGTCTCAGTAGCCAAACCGTCAAATTCAGACTTCGTAAGGCAGGATGGAATATTGGACCTTGTGAGAGTAGATCTGGACGCAGTGGAAGAACCCAATGTCCTCCCAGTTTTTTGTTGAACCTGGATGATATAAGCCACAGCTGTGGCATTGTCGGACTGTATCCGGACAGGATGACCCTGTAGTCTGAAAGTCCAGACCTTGAGGGCTAGACTAATTGCCTGAATTTCCAGAATGTTGATGGGAAAGAGCCTTTCAGCTCTGGACCATCTTCCCTGGGTGGAAGCTTCTTCCAGAACTGCTCCCCAGCCTATTAGGCTGGCATCTGTGGTTACGGGTTTTCAAGTAACTGGGACAAAGGACTTTCCTTTTAGAAGATTCTTGGTCAAACTTGCAAACTGCAGCAGCCACCAATTGAGGCTCTGGCGCACCCCTGGGGATAGGCACATTGGAAGATCCAAGGCATGAACCCTCTTGTTCCAGGCAGAGAGGATGCTGCTTTGTAAAGGCCTCAAGTGAAACTGGGCATGAGGGACAGCCTCGAAAGAGGCGACCATTTTCCCCAATAGTCTCATACATAGTTGGATGGAGGGATTTCTCCTTGCTGTGACTACCCGGACCAAATCTTTTATGGCCCTGGCTTTTGATCTGGGTAAGAACACTCTGCTTTGGACTGTGACTATGACTATGCCCAAATACTCCAGCCTTTTTAGGAGCTGCAAGGAGGATTTCTCTAGATTGAGGACCCAGCCTAGGTACTCTAAGTACTTTACCGTGCAGAAAATCGTCCGGAAAAGCTGTCAGTTATGCCCTGAGCCCTTAGATTTGCCAGGGGCGGGGCTAGAACTTTTGTGAACACACGAGGAGCGGTAGCAAGACCAAAAGATAGTTCCACAAATTGAAAGTGGCGCCGATCCACCGCAAACCTTAGGAATCTTTGGTGAGCGGGAAATATTGGCACATGCAGATATGCATCTTTAAAGTCTATTGATGCCATGAGTTCTCCCCCCTGAAGGGTGGAGACTACTGAGCGGCTAGACTCCATGCAGAAAGGATGAATGTCTAGAAATTGATTTAGGTCTTTTAGATCCAGAATAGGTCTGACATCTCCGTTTGGTTTTGGAACTGTAAAGAGGTTTGAGTAGAACCCAGAGTCTTGCTCTTCCGGGTCCACCTCTATAATTACCCCTTGGGATAACAGACGTTCTAAAGCCAGAAGTAAGAGCCTTCTTTTTTCTGGATCCCTGAGGACACTTGACCTTAGGGAACGAGATGGTGGAAGCTCCCGGAACTCTAGCTTGTAGCCCAGAGACACCATGGAGGCTACCCATCTGTCCTGAATCTCTTCCCGCCAGGCACCTGCAAACTGCAGCAGCCTTCCCCCCACTCGGCTGAGCAGGGGCGCCCCTTCATAGGGAAGCTTTGGAGTTCTGTTTACCAGATCTTGGACCCCAAGGTTTCTTTTGCCCATGGGCTTGACTTTGGACCTTTTCTCCTAGTATTTGATTGTAGAGGCCATCGCCACTGCCTGGAGGATGAGGCTTCAGGGGCTGGGGACAGAACTCCTAAATGAAGGACGTTTACGCTTCCTTTTGACCAGTAACAACGTGGTTTTACCCCCGGTAATCTTCTGGATATATTTGTCCAGATCATCCCCAAACAGGCGTTCTCCACGAAACGGGAACCCAGTTAAATATTTTTTGCATGAAGCCTCAGCTGCCCAATGTTTAAGCCAAAGGGACCTGCGCATGTGTACCAGCCGAAGAGTGAGGCGAGATGCTTGCTGAGCAGAATCCATAATGGCATCAACCATAAAACACAAGGCTTTAGGAAGGTCTGCATAAACCTCGGCCACCTCAGTGGAAAGGAGGCTAAGTACCTGCTTCGTTTGTTCCTTGAGGATCTGGCACATGCCAATTGCTGCAAACGTAGGCTGGACCACAGCGCCCGCCACAGAGAAGGAGGCTTTAAATAAAGTTTCCAGCTTTTTGTCAGTTGGATCCTTAAACCCTTGAGCATTGTCCACAGGACAAGTCAGGCTCTTATTTACACAATAAACAGCCACATCTATGGCTGGGACTCCCCATTTCTTGGTGAAACTTTCCTCCACCGGATAAAGCATAGAAAACCTTTTAGGAGGAGAAAATGGTTTATCTGGGTAACCCCAGTCCTCATACAACAATTCATCCAGTAAAGGCATACGTAGCCTGTGGGGATTTCTGGGACCCCTGGGAGGAAACCGGGAAAATGGAAGCCTCAGCAGAGGGCAATCTGTATGTGGAATGCACCAATTCAGTAGAGTACTACACCTACGTTTTGAGGGCCTGGGAGATAGAAGAGAGCTTCTCCTCTTCCCCTGATTTGTCTGACTGCACCTGATCCCTATCCTCAGGGATCTACCCCTTTTTTCTGCTATTTTTTAAGGAAACTGTGACAAAGGCAGTGATCCTTCCATCTAAACCATGCAATGCAGCCTTCAAAGCGTCTTCTGTGACATAAACAAGGACTGCAACATTGGAAGAGGCTGCAAAACCTGACAGGGGTACAGACTCATCCTGTGAGGCTGCCCCCAGTCTTGCAGGAGGGGATGGTATCCTGCAGGCATGTCAGAACCCCTAGATGTAGGCGGTGATTTTCTGGTGCCTTTTACCTCCCCCTGAAGCCCTCTTACAGAGACATAGTCCTAAGCTGCAAAGCAGAGGTACTAGTGTACAGTGCAATCACTATTGTGCTATAGTCTTACAATATAAACATTAGCTAAAAACTGCACAACCTGATGCCGAGTAGGTGTCTTAGGTTTGCCTGGATCCAATCCACTGAGATGCTTACTGCCCACAGCTTTGTGTCCCACCGTTTACAGGAGCTCTGGCGCCTTGGGCTTTAAAAAAAATGGCCGCTTTGCGCCTGCGCACTGACACGCCATGCACGCCACATGCGCACGGCGCCACAACCACACCCCGGACCATCATGGCAGCGGGGGAGGAAGGAGACCCCCTGAGGACTATGTGGCACCCCTGGACTGCGTGGGATCCCCCCCCCTTTCAGTTTATGTGGCAGAGCCTGCAGCGGAGGAGGTGAGCGGCTTCTTAGACCAGCTTCACTGAGTGTGTATCCTGGAAGGCATGTAAGTAAACACCGGGTATGTCTTACTCCCTCTAGTGGCGGAAACCAGGTAAGACATACAAACTACTCACAGAAGATAATCCATAATGTGTAAACTTTAGGATTGTCTTCACTTACCTAATCCCCGCTGCAGGAACTGCTTAAAACAGACTGATTCCAGCCTTCACCCATCACGGCAGGTAGCGTTGTGCCAACCTTCAGGGTTCTGGGTTTCTACTCACAGGATCCTCTTCCCTGGACCTGTAGAAGACTCTGCCAGAAACTTTTGGTGCCACTGTTATATTAGTACACCAAAGCCTGGATCCCAGAGCCCAGACCCCCAAGGAGAGACATTACAGGCAAAACCACGTTTCTTCTTATCACGAGGCCCGGGTACCATCCATCTTAGGCGTTTTAGTATTGGCCCGAGGTATGGATCCGGTTGTATAGCTCCTAGGTCCTCGCAGAGACCACCAAACGGAGCTTTCTTCTTAGCACATCTTTAATGTGACCAACCACCTTAGACACAGGCGGAAAAACTGAGGTACTCCCCATATGGGAGGGGTTATATAGGGGAGGAACTCATCTTGTAATTAGAGTTACCAGTGTCCAATCACCTGAAGGTACTATCTAACCCTCTAAGTAATTACCAAGCCTCTGTGCCCCATGATGTATGAACAAAAAAAAGTCTAGTTGAGCTGAGTTCTGTTGAAGCATCTGTTTAGTTTGACTGATCGTGGCACATTCTCTCCTTACGCTGCTCTGCAAGCGATTAAAAACAGTAACTCCATTAATGCTCTTTTAGGGTAAGCTACTAACCTCAACGTATGTTTATTCTCTAGCCTTGATCCATCAGTTGTAAACATATCAGATGAGATGGCAAAAACAGCACAGTGGAAGGCTCTTTCAATGCATCCTGAAAATGAAAAATTATCCAAATCTAACCAGAGGTAGCTATCTCACTTTAACGTATTGTCTAATTTATTTTTGCCAAAAGCATCAAGTAAATGCACATAAGCAGGTTTTGTAAAGAATCCCAATTTGTTAACAATCTAGATGTTTTACTTGTTCCCTTGCAGTTCAGGTTTAATACTCTACTGTTTGGGAGACTTTCTGCAGACATTAGTGCATGTAATGACATGGTGTCACTGAAACAGGAAATGGGGGAAACAAATTAAACCTGCTTGTTTGCATTCATTTCTGCATATTTATTAGTTGCTCATATAAACAATGGTAAGTACTGTATAAATGACACGATTCTCTACATGATTTTCATCAGTTGTAATTGAAAGTTTTAACACTCTTTAAAAATGCGCAAATAGTGCAAACGTTTGGCTATCTGGCACTTATTATAATCAAAGTTAGACTTTCTGTGTGATGCAAACATTGACATTTCAGACATTTGGCTTATCGCTTATTCTCTGCTTACTAATGCAATCGGATCATAAACCTCAGTTGCAGCCTTGGAAAAAAAAATAAAATTGCAGATATGCCTGTCATGTGGTCTTGCTATATATTTGAATCACACTTCAATTTAGATGTAGTGCTTTTAAAGGGAACCTGTCAGTAAAGAAATATTGGAGCTGCCACTGTTCACTTGTTTTTTAAGGTACAACCTCTGAGAGCTGTCATTCTTGTTCATCTTTCATTACAAGAAGGGACTGACCTAGAACAAATAGACTCCTGACCTGCTTGCTTATTCTGGGTTAATGTCTCACTAAGTAGGGTGGTACAGGGGTTTATTTACTAAAACTAGAGAGTGCAAAATCTGGTGCAGTTCTGCATAGAAACCAATCTGCTTCCAGGTTTTTGTTTTGTCCAAGCTTAACCACCTGCCAACCGCGCTATTGCCGGATGATGTGGACGGCTAGTTCTGGGAGGCTGTCATATGACAGCTTCCTGTGATCATGCCCACTGCTGGGCATGGGCAGCGGGCTCTGTGTTCAGTGTCCGGAGGACACTCTGATCACAGATTGCGGGTGGCTCTTTACCACGCGATCAGCTGTGTCCAATCACAGCTTATCACAGATGTAAATAGAAGTCGGTTATCTGCACTCTAAAAGTGACATGTACACTGATAATCAGGGCACTGATTATCAGTGTCCTGATTATCAATGTAGTCCAAACAGTGCCCGCCTCATCCGTGCCCATCAGTGCAGCCTCATCCGCACACAACATTGAAGGAGAAAAATTACTTGTTTGCAAAATTTTATAATAACAGACTATGAAAATGTTTTTTCTTTTTCAAAATTTTTGGTCTTTTTTTTGTTTATTTTGCAAAAAATAAAAAACCCAGTGGTGATTAAAGTGATACTAAAGGATCGTTTTTTTTTTTTTTTTTGTTTTTTTTTAATGACAAATATGTCATACTTACTGCCACTGTGCAGCATAGGATGCACTAAGGTGAAAAAACACAAGCCTTTACAACCCCTTTAAATACCACCAAAAGAAAGCTCTATTTGCGTGCTAAAAAAATGTTGTTTGGGTCCAGCGTTGCATGACCGCATAATTGTCGTTCAAAATGCGTAGCTTACACAAGACCAAGGGTCTTTCCACATGACCATACTAATGATTGGCATAGTGGGGAGTGAAGGAAAGGTGCATAGGCGCTGCTGGGGTGAGGGGAACTGTAGCAAGCAGCAGGTAAAACTAAGTGATAACAAGGTCCCTTTACATTTTAGCAATCTGCACACTTCAGTTTTATTTGTACAAGCAAGGGTTATATTCTTATGTGTCTGGGTAAGACAACAGGGCTAATGCAAAGCTGTCTTTGACAGGTTGTAAAAATTTTCAATGTCATAAAGTGATGGTAAGTGAAAGAGTCTGCTGCAACATAATGGGACATGTATAAAAGTGCTCTGGAAAAACCCTTTGACATTTTTATCAGGGCATAAACATCGTCTTCCAGAACCACCAGGAATCTGTATATAGCAAAACATTTTTGAAATACTCTACTAAGATTTGCTTGTGTTTAAAATTGTCTCATAATTTTTCTTTGAAAAAAAATACAACCCTTTCTTCAGAATAGATGTTAATTTATGGTGCTCTAGTGCCCCTTACTGATACATAGTACCATATGGTCAAATGTAAATGTTTGCTCCTCTGCATATCATCATTGAGGAGATCTGAATAAGAGAAAAAAAGCTTTGCTCCATAATGCCAAAGGAAATGGCACTATCCTGTGCAGTCAGTACAATGTAGTGAAGGGCCTTGGTATAAATGATGTAAGATCTGCACTCATTGTACTGCCTATTAGCTGCTTTGATCATTTGTTGTATTTTGTTTGTTTTTTTTTAAATGTAAAATATGTTCTTTGATCACATACGCAGTATATCTTTTATACATGTCCCTTGTGTCAGCCAGAAGCACATGCACACCGCACGTACAGTATGCATTGTCTTTAAAGGCACAGGCATGCATTTGTTGAAGTTTTTGAGTGTGCAGAGATTTGGCGTGTATCGTTTAATATTTCTCTGATTTCAACTGTTGAGTAGAAAGCATGCGTTTGATACTGAATTAAATTAGTCCACCTCGGCGCCAAAGGAAAGGGGAACATCTTTGAAACACTGGTGAGGTTGGTTATGGCCCAGTAAACCTGTTGCTTGTTAGTGAACCTGTCATATAACATAGGAGGTCGCACCCTCGGAAGAGCAAAACCAGAGACCAGCAGGAATAAAAATTACAGAAAAGATTCCCAGCCAGGTACAGTACAGAGACCCTCCGATACATCACACTGGAGGATATTAGAGATGCAGTTTTATTGTGCCCTTAGTGGCATATTAAATAAAATTTGCATGCAGAATTTTTTGTTTAGACTTGTTAAAGGGACTTTCCAATGTGAACTCTTACTTTAGACCCTTCCATGTAGCAACTTGGAGGGATCCCTACCTCCTGCACACCCTCAATTTATCCCTGTAACCGTGTTCTCAGATTTTATCTTCAGTCCTGGAGGTAAGGGCCAGCATTGTGCTTCTTCCATTCTGATGTCATGAGTGATATTGCACTTTACAGACCACAGGCATGCAGCAACCTATCATGTACTGTTTTTGTTGAGTTAACGTAATTATCTTTAAATTGGGTAACGATCTTTAAATCTGAATGGGTGCTTTGGGTCAATCCATTTTCTACATCATCACTGCACTTTGCACAGTCTTATTAAGAATATAAAAAGTGTAGTCTTTCCTGTGTTGTTCAGAAGGTGAGAGATCCCCTGTGTTACTACACAGACAAGTTTAAAGCAGGAGTTCACATTAGGCTTGTTGAGGTACTCATTAAAGTACAGTATAGCTATAATGATACTAATTACTCATGCATGTTGCCTTTCTGTTTTGTGTGCCTTCCTAACATTTTAATGTTTGCAACTTACTAAAATGTATTAATACAGCCTCTTCCTTTCTCTGGAATGCCTATGCTGCTTTAGTGCAAGTTTTATATATTCAAATATGTATTTTAACACCTGATGTTTGCAGTTTTACATCTAAGGAATCTGTATACTTTAATTTCACTTAGGATCTGTTTATTTTTTTCTTCACAGCCCTGACAAACCAGTAAATGTAAAAGTCACAATTGATGATGGCTCTCTCCGCAAGTACGTGGACGCCGAGACCTCTGTATAGAGCCAAGTCAAGAGGAGCGTGTGTGTTTTGTGCGTGTGTACGTCAACGCGAGAATGAACGAATGAATGTACATGTTTCCAATGACTATCAAACCATCAAAGTGTGAAAACATTTCCAAAATACTGTGTGTGCACCTGATAAATTATTAGCACTGTAAATACTGTATAGGGTCTAAAAATGGGCTGTATCCAACTGTAATAATATGCCACAGAATGATCACTGAGCAATTATTTATTCAATAGGAGTTTTTATAGACCTTTTTTAATTGATTTTATTGTATATTTAATAGCCTGCCATCCAGCAATACTGTTTAAATACAGGACGACTTTCCATTTGTCATTCCCAGAACTTGCATAGACATGTTTTCCCATGTGGATGTATATTTTGAATGCTTTTTTTCGTATATATTTTTATAAGTTTCTGTAATTTCATATGTCACCCACCTAATTCGCTAAATCCATTTACAGAAATACATTAAGGCCAGAATAGTAAGGGAAAATTCTAGCAGATTAATTAAACCTCTAACAAAAATAGAATTACTCTTTAAGCTAACCTCATAAGGTTATTGCGTCCTTCTAAAAACTCTGTTACCGCAACTTTACACTACGCTATAGAGCTAACAAAGCCCATAGGCATTAGATGGCATTGAGGAATTTAGTAACATTAAAATTAGAAAGTTTCTGATCACCCAACCACATCCTGCAATATTCTTGGTAACGAAGGGTTGACTTACGAAAAAGCTGGAGAGTGCAAAATCTGGTGCAGCTCTGTATAGAAACCAATCAGCTTGCAGGTGTTTTTTTTTTTTTTTTTTTGTCAAAGCTTACTTGAACAACCTAAAGTTGAAGGTGATTGGCTACCATGCACGGCTGAAACAGATTTTTCATTCTCCATGTGTCGGGGTGGGGCGAGTGCGAAAATACCATCCCTTCTATAGAGGGACCATCCCGTAAATATATGCAAATGTGTTCCTAAAAAGGTATATAGAACTGAATGGGACTTTAATTGCACCTCTAAGAAGTATAAATAGATGAAAAACAATTCATGAGAAAATACATTATTTTATTTTATTCAGTATAAAAACAGTTAATAATACATTACAGTTAATACGGTTGAAATGGATTCAGGGTGTGCAAATCCCCGATTTCAACAGAGTTAAGGCCTACGCGTTTCGCGGATGAGGCCACTTAGTCAGGGCCTTTGAGAATGGCACAATGTGATCATGTGTAGATTCTGGGAACTGTAATTGGAGGGTACCGGCTCGGCGGGACAATGTGAGGCCTTTGTGCTCATGGGAATACTCCACTGGCTCACCTGCTTGTTTGTATGAGGAACGCTAAGGAGACATGGCTTTTGCGTGATTTAAGCAATCTGTGAAATCAGTCTGTTTCTTCCCATTCTGGGATGCCTATTCTCTGATCCTCCTCTCAAGACTCAATGATACACTCCCCCCTCTCCTTAAAGGGAAAACAACTATCCAAGCAACAAAAATCTTTGTTTTCCAGGATTATACTTATTATTTTTCATTTAAATTTATTGTATATCTCTACACAACTACTTGGGGCCTGCCCTTTTTCCTCTCGGTTGAGGAGGGTTGGGGTTGGAGTATTCCCACGAGCACAAAGGCCTCACATTGTCCCGCTGATCCGGTACCCTCCAATTACAGTTCCCGGACTCTATACCTGATCACTTTGTGCCATTCTCAAAGGCCCTGACGAAGCGGCCTCTTCTGTGAAACGCGTAGGCCATTACTTTGTTAAAATCGGGGATTTGCACACCCTGAATCCATTTCAACCGTATTAACTGTAATGTATTATTAACTGTTTTTATACTGAATAAAATAAAATAATGTATTTTCTCATTAATTGTTTTTCATCTATTTATACTTCTTTGAGGCACAATTAAAGTCCCATTCAGTTCTATATACCTTTTTAGGAACACATTTGCATATTTTTCATTCACCAGTTTTAGTAAACCAACCCCTAAGGTACAGCTTTTGTGTTGTCTTCAAATGTATGAAAACTATGCTTTCAGGGAAAAAAAAAAATTCTTAGCATGGTCGATGGATGTCTTTATCGGGCAGAAGTCCCTCAAGTCCTGTTGCAGTTGGTTATGCTATGTAGACTGCTCAGGTGTTCTGTTATAATCCTAAGCATCAAACAATGGGCGTCTAATGTCCTTTGGGCTTCTTAATAGAAACTAAGACGGAAATACAGGGGCTGCCGTTGCTCAATTGTTTTTGAAAATTTTCAAGTGGGCCTAGATTTAAGCAAGCATTGTTTGAAGGACAAGGAAGACAGGTCAGTTGTAAATTAAATAATATGTCATTACTTACAGTAGAAGGAAAGGCTGAAGTGTCCAAGGTTTAAAATATGGCCTCCCCCTGCTTATATACAGGCATACCCCACTTTTAAGTACACAATGGTGTTTATTTACTAAAGCTGGAAAGTGCAAAATCAGGCTCACTTCTGCATAGAAACCAATGAGATTCTAACCTTGGCTTGTTCAATTAAGCTTTGGTAATAAAACCTAGAAGCTCATTGGTTTCTATGCAGAAGTAAGTCTTATTTTGCACTTTCCAGCTTTAGTAAATAAACACCATTGTGTACTTAAAAGTGGGGTATGCCTGTACATGCTGAATCGTGTTTGTAGAAAATCAGTGTAAATGCTTTTACATGATCACATAGCTCCAGATATCTCGGTGTCAACGAGTGGCTCAACAACAGGGCTAAATTGCACAGAGCTTCGTCACGTCATCCAATGGCTTCCACTCTGCCCTCTTTGTTGACTGGGAAGAGAATTGCCTTCAGAAAGACAAAGAAGCGGCTCATTGACACAGGGGAGCCAGAGCTGTGTTGTGACCTCTCACAAGAAAAGTAAAAAAAAGGATTTACACTGAGGTTTTGCAGTATGCAGTATGTATATAAGCAGAGGGAGACAACATTTTAAACATTGGTCTGTTAGCCTTTCCTTCTATTTTAATTACTGTATTTTGCAGTGTCTCTTTTGTTCATAAACAATGATCTCTGACCCTGTTCATGCAATCCAGTAATTAAAGGTTCTTTTTTTTTTTTTTTTTTTTTATAACTGCACGTAGAAGTTTTTTTTACCTTCCTGCATAGAAGGTTAAAAACGTTGAGCCTTTAAAACCACTTTATGAACAGGAGTGACAGAGTATGCTGTTTAAACTTCTGAAGAATGGAGTGTGCATAGGCACCGAAACATGTTTGGAAGTGTAATTCTTGGAAGCAGCAGTGCATGTTAAGTCTTTTTTCTGATTTGCCATATTAAAGTGTGCTAAAAAAAATCCCTGTTACTTTCAATGAGTTTAGATCCACTTTACACTCCATGGCTGTCATCTTACCTTCAATTTACTACCCAATGACCCAGAGTAAGCATGTGCACATCCGCTATCTCTAGAACAAATTTTGCACGATCAGTGACCCACCACTTAATGAAAACAGAAAAACCAAATCTGTTAACCGAAGAAATATGGAAGACCACTAGTATGTTAAAAATAACATTTGACTATGGCAGCCCCTGGATTTTTTTCTTATGACAAGTTTATTTTAAAGTGACAAGGTTACTCAACTCTGTCATACAACACCTTAAAGTGACTGTCTCTTTAAAAGAAAAAAAAAACAGTTGTAGAGAGCAGGAAGCTGGAGTTGTAGGCACTTTTTCTGATTAGAACTGCCTACTAGTAGCTTTATCTGTATTTTTTTTTATTAACGTGATAGTCACTTTAAGGAGTTATACTCATAAGCAATGTCTGCTATACGTTCTGTCATCAGGATGCAACTGCATTTATTAAATATGTGTTCTCTGCAGAAGATGCAGGTTTAAGTACAGCTTGATTCATTCGTCACCACTGGGCACACCACAGACATTGTGTGAAGTAGTACACCAGCCTTTAGTAGTGTATAGGTGGTATATTGTCTTCATGGCAATTTATGAGTAAATCCATAGATGCCAGAATATGCATACAAGGCCTGGTGCATCAGAGCTCATACAAGCCATAAGAAGTATTTTTTTATAGTGATTTGCTTAACTATAGTTTACCATGTATTAATTTTTTTCTTGGATTTTCACAAATCCATACTTAACAGCCACATTCACATTCTACAATATGAGGCTACTAAATAGCCCTTTAAATGCAGTGATGACCTATATTGCTATTTTCTAAAGCTTGATGTGAGCCCAGAGCTCATCTCAATGACGTAACTCAGGTGTTTTGTGCAATATGCCGCAACAGTGCTTAGTAGGTCCCAGTAAAGGACCTTTTATGATTTCTTGCCAAATTTGCTGCAAAAAAAGTTGCTGTGGCAGTTTAATTGTGCTGTTGTGTGAAATTCTTTTATAGGTTGCATATAGAATGGTGCTGTGAAATATATAGTACCCTGTCAGTTTAGCCATGATCGTTTTTGTATTTCAAATAATGACATTATGTGGGTTTGACATTTTAAAGGGCTGTTTACTACATTTGAGACATTTCCCTTGATGTTTGAGCCTGACCACTAAGTGCATATTCAGTGAATCTTCCTGGAGCATGCGTTTTAGGTGATTGGCTCATGTTCAGAAGGTTTTGTGTAAGCCGCATTCACTGCTTTGTAAATATGCCCCTATGTTCTGCCCCAAATAATTTCATGCTGTAAACACCTCCCACTCCGTTTTAAAGCATGGGGTTACTATCTGAATGATGTACATTAGGGCAACTGTTGTCACTAGTACAAACCCTTAATTGCTGAAAGGAAATTTAATTTGAAGGGATGGTGAATATTCCAGTGTTTTATAATTTATGCTATAAATAATTAAGGCGAGCAACTGCCATCCCTTGAAATAGATTTCAAGGTACATTTTTTTTCTAGTTTTATATGTACTGTACATATATACGGTATATTCAGACATGACATGTAATGAAACTTGGCTTTCTCCCTATTTTTCATTTGTGGTTTCTCAATAGACCATTATTCATCCCAGCAAGCACAGGGCTTTCTCATTGTTTAGTCAATGTCAGTTGTTTGCTATCATATCCATCAGTCAAATAGCTTTTGCAATTATACGGTCCTTTCATAACCTAGAGAGGTTTTGATCAGAGGTTCATTTTTTTTGTAAATTAAGCCAGGTATGGAATGGGTTGTATAGTCTAGATTTCAGACCGAGCATTTATCATTGTTGATAGGAAAAAATATTTTCTGGATGCTGTTGGACATGGCCGTGCTCCAAGAATACTGTTTAACTACTAAGTTCACACCTTTTGCAGATACACGGTTGCCTTTGTTCATGTATGGTGGATTCCAGTTCTAGGCTGGTGTTTGAGCTTCTAGTACATATCACTTACCAGTAGAAGCTGCATGCTACTTTTCAGGAACGCTAATGTGCATCTCTCACTGCCACCATTACGAGGTTAAGTGATGGCCATCAGCTGTTGGGTTGAGATGAATGCAGTGCTCTTGTGTGTACATGACCTCATACAAGAAATCTTGAACAGTGTTACTAAATTCAACTCTACACAATCATGTTGAAACAGAATTTATTTGATTAGTGTAATAGTAGTTCTCAGAGGGGCATGAAATGGATGTATTTAGTTTCCTAGCATCCACAATGTACTACAGCCTCTTAAGCTAAGCTTCCAGATATGCCTATTTGGATAATGGTATGTTCTTGTATTTTTAAATCGGCACAGTTATGGCAACGGTTTAAACATATACATTTCAATAATGAACCATTTCATTTTCCATATGGGCATTTTAATGTTATTGAAATGTTGCTCATGGCCTGTATCTGTGCATTTGGAACAGCCATTTGTAGCACTCAAATGAGAAAGTGGCCTATAAATCACGGAACCCAATAAGTTCAATATTGAGTAATTAGGTTAGCCCAGTGGGTGCAAACATCTATGATATGCCAAGTGCTAGTACCCCAGTCAGTTGCAGCTTACTCTAATCACATTTTAGCTTCGGGTTGCTACATTTAATCCTTGTTGAATTACCCCAAATGTCTCTGATGTCATAAACCTTGCATCTTGGTTAAAAAGGTTTAATTTTGTTATTTGTGGACCGTTCTCGTAATCTGAACACAGTCAATTTATTCTTGGATACGTTTTAAAGGTTCCAAACCCAGAATGTTGTATAGCATATACTTTGTTGTCTGGTGATGAATTTAGAGGGGGGGGGGGGTCTTTTTTATTAAAATTATTTTACCAACATCCGTCTTCTTTTAGTACCAGTCTTTTTATAGGGTTATCAATAGGGAAATGCTAATAAAAGTTTTTCCTTCATTTTGTACTTTTATTTCATGTTTTGTGTCAGCATTTCTGATTTAGAAAAAGAAAATGTGTTATTCCATTTTGTTTTAGCTGTGTCAGATCTGTAATAAAAATGAATGATTTATTATTCGTATGTGTTAAAATGTAATTTTGACAAATTGATATGAATGGTGATACTATGGCACATACTTGGTGAAGTATCTTGATTATGGGTCTGGGACAATGGCCCTCAGCCAAGAGCTTCATAGAGTACACTGTGCCACTTTGGTTTCTTGAACACCTTGTACCTAGATTGGCACAGTGTTCACAGCCCCACAAAGTCCTTAATTACAAAAAGGTGGATGCGGCATTTCAGTTACACTTGCCCTGTTCCCATGTTTTGATTTGCTGCTTGAAAGGCTCATTGTTTTTTTGGTATCCTTGGCAATAGAAAAATATTTCACTGACACAATACCTTATAGGGTCACAAAGTAGATGATCCTAGAAGTACGATGGGGCTTTTATATTCAAGCAGGAACAAGTCAGCCAATCAGAAGAGAGGGGCGGGGCCAAACTGCAGCTCTGTGTCTGAATGGACACATGGAGCTGCAGCTCGGCTCTTGTGCCCCCATAGCAAGCTGCTTGCTTTGGGGGCACTAAACAGGAGGGAGGGACCAGGAGCAGTAAAGAGGGACCCGAGAAGAGGAGGATCCAGGCTACCCTATGCAAAGCCACTGCACAAATGAGGTAAGTATAACAACATGATTTTTTATTTTTTTTTAAACAAGACTTTACAATCACTCTTGGAGTTTCCTAAGAGCCGGTTCACACTGGGACGACTTGTCAGGCGACTTAGCTGCCTGACAAGTCGCGTCCCGTTCTGTACAATGGAACCGTTCTAATAGGAGCTCCAACTTCGAAAAAGGTTCCTGTCCGACTTTGTAGGTGACTTGCATTGACTTCTATATAGAAGTCGTTTTGCAAGTCGCCGCTGCTGTCATATCCAGGTCACCTGAGGCAGTCGTGCTGCCTCAGTGTGAAATGACTCTTAATAGTCTCTGAAAACAGACAACAGTGGGGTTGATTTACTAAAACTGGATCGTAAAATCTGGTGCAGCTGTGCATGATGGCCAATCAGCTTTTAACTTCAACCTGTTCAATTAGGATTTGACAAAAAAATTGAAGCTGAGTGTTTTCTATGCAGAGCTGCACAAAATTTAGCATTTTCCAGTTTTAGTAAATCAACCCCAGTTGTCCTTGGCAGTCATTTGCTTGATGTTCTTGACACACACTTTTTTTTGTTTTGTTTTTGAAGTTGTCTTTTATTAAACATTGTGTGACAGCCATTAACTAAACTCTGCTGGCTGTACTATTAAGACAGTGATTAGGAAGCAACGTGCAATGGTTTAAAAGCAACTTAGCCAGTTAGCTTTGCTGATGAAGTCTGCAGATGTAGATTACATTTTTTTAATAAACTGTTATTGTAAAGAAATTGGGTGACAGGTTGTATAGCCAAACAAGATTCGCCCCCTCTGTGTTGGTTCAATAAATATTACATAACACAGGTTCATATAAACTAAAGTGGTATTTAGTTTATAGGTTTCAAGTCCCACTGTTGGTAATACTTTAAAAAAATTAAATAAAGACTTTTAACTGAAAGTTTTTGTACCTTTTTAAGGATGAAAAGTGCATTGAGACATGTTTGCATTTGTAATAAACTGGGTGCATTTGTTGTAATGGGAACGTGAACATTTAACTGCTTTCCCTAGCTAAGGACAAAACAATGTACAGTTCTTTACCATTTTCCCCTTTTTTAGTATCTTGGCTAAAATTGTGTTTTGTCTTCCATTGTTCAGCGACGGTACCTGAACATAGCCAGATTTTTAGTATTTATTATACTGAATACCTTTAAGAATGCACAGCACCAGGTTTTTTTATGCCTGTTTTTGTATTGAAGATATTGTATTTGTGTTTTTTTTTTTGTCTTCTTTTGTAACAAATCCAAAGCAAGTTCCAAAACCATAAATTATATTTTGTTAGTTTTTATGAGAGATATGTCTTGTTTTACCTGAGATGTGAAGCCCTGTCTTTTTAACTTGTTGAAAAACTTAGGAAAATGCAAACTCTATTTTGTAATGTTCAAAAAAAAAAGATTGAAAGCAATAAAAGTTTACTGAAATTTCAGCAAGTGGTGTGTTTATTTGTTTTGTTTTTTGTTTTTTGTTTTTTTACAGATTTTTTTTTGTCTAATAATTTAGATGGAAATGTAGAAATATATGCATGTTCCTTTTTTAGATGGCAGATATAATCAGTAATCATACTGATTGTAAATCAACCTAAGCCTTTTACAATCTTGTTGTTTGCATTATTAAGTAAAGGTTGTATGGTTAAAAAAAAGTAAAATAAAATTGACAATCAAAATGTTGATTAAAAGATGATAATACAAGGCATTATGTGGCCAGTGTTCAGATTTAATTTAGGTCTACAAAAAAAAGTTTTAACTTGTCCAGTCTGTTTATACAACGTACATTTATCTCTGCTTAACAGAGACTTATGTTGCTTAGAAAAAAGTTCTTCAAAATGCTCTGTACTTGGAAAGTAATACTTACTTACCTTTCCTGCTACTTGCGCTGCCAACCACATGCAATTCCCGGCTGAAGTTTCTTCCAAGACCAGCACTTTCAGGAATTTTTAAATTTTTTGTTTCTGCATTTGGAATCCTAACCCACAAGTAACGAGAAAAAAACTTCTGACTTTACTTTGATTCTCCTAGTGTGTATAATTTCTGATCCATGATTCATTTGGCATTTTCAGCAATGGCATACCCTGATTTTTTTTTTTAGGATGTGCTTAGTTTAGTTTAACTCTAAAGACAATATTGAATGCATGCTCTGTGTACATGCTTATGGTTTCAGATATCAAATACTGCAACGCATATAGGTCTGGATTTAGTGCAACTGGCATCAAAAACCTATCTGCGATCGGTATATACATAACATATTATACACTTACACGTATTGTGCAGTTACTATTCACAACCCTTTGTTTTTTAGTCAGATAGCTGTGGTCACTGCATGGTCATAAGGCAGTGCAGACCATGATCCAAGGCCTGTAAATTCTATCATAAAACACACAGAATTAAAAAATTGTAATGTATGAGTATTAATCATATATGGCAGGAGAAAACCATAAAATGGGGTTCCTGCCATCAGTGCACCATAGTTAGCCAAAACATAAGATGATCGTGGGATGGGCAAAGAATGCACAGATGAGTCTCACCTGGAAGCAGACAGTCAAAGTGGGTGCATAATGGAGGCCCTGTAGAAGCCTGCTTGGCTGGGACCTGGGATGGATCAGTGTGCCTCAAAAGTGTATCTCCTTTTATATTGGGGAGCGTAGGAAAAGGCCTCCCGATCCCCGATGTTGTGTTTCTGGATGCACCCCACTCCGGAGAGCGGTGCGCCACGTAACACCATCCACGTCCGATGATGTCGATGTTCACACTGAGGCATTGAGCGCCGAAGGAAACACATCCGGCACCTATTAAACAAGGGGCAGGGGGGAAGCACCACTTCCAAGAAAATCTCCCCTATACCACAAATATGCCTCTCGTCTATCTATCTATCTATCTATCTATCTATCTATCTATCTATCTATCTATCTATCTATCTATCTATCTATCTATCTATCTATCTATCTATATACATAATAAACCAGAAGATGGCAGAGATCGGCATATAGTGACAGAGTATTACTTAAAATAGTTGATTAACAAAATAGTGAGAAGACAAAAAGGTTAGAGACTGTCTAAAAATCCAAGGATCAGTCAGATCCTAAAATAAAGCACAAGAACTTATTTTTTAATGCCCCCTGAAACAAAGCCCTCAAAAAATGTTTGAAATTAATAGCATCATTCAGGCCAGAAGGGGATGTTGCTTCCAGTTTGTGGATCCACCTTCGTTCACATTAGAGCAGAACCTTCTTCCAGTCCCCGCCCCACAGGCTGGGGTGTAAAAATTTGATTTTGGGAAACTTCCCCATTGCACGTCGAGGTTGCATGTTTTTATACTTAGAATGTGGCAATAGGCCCTTTTCCAAAACTCCTGTCTAGTTTTACCTACATAAAGCACGGCTGCTGGCTTGTTAATAAAGGAGTGCTGCTCGCCGCTCCCAGCAGTGATGCCGCTGTCACTACTCCTGTCTGCCCTGTAACAGAAACAACTCAGCACAGGGCGCCCCTATCCCTGCAAAAGACCAGTGCACCGGGGCAGCCGTCCCTTCTACCCACCCCATTGTCCCAACCCTGCAATAGCCACATATCAGGTATTCTTAAGCTTAAATTAATCCATGTAGAACTGAATTTAGTAGGACTTGTGTAGATGGTATCAGTCTGAGACATTTCAGAATTCATTGACAGGTGCATTTTACCTGCGCTTGACTTGACTTTTTTCAAGTGGGTTTTCTTGATCATACATCACAGGACACAGAGTTGGGCTATTCTTTACTTATTGGGTTATACGCCATCTCTAGGTGAATAGACACTGGTAGACCAAAGGTCTTAGACAGGAAGTCTGCCCCTATATAACCCCTCCCATACAGGAAGTACTTCAGTTTTTTTTACCAGTCTCTGCAAGGTGGTTGGACGCATTTGTTTGAGCTCTCGCAAGCTCCGGGTCTTGAGTCCCAAAGCTGGTTCTTAAATGAATCAAGGGATTGACCGATCGGATCCATTTGAGAAAAGCTTTTATGCTTAAATAGATGGTATCTGAGCCTCGCAAAGAAGACTCTAGCATCCAGCGAGGTTTTACCTGTAATGCGACCTTCGGGCGCTGGACCCTGCATAATGGAATTCTGGACACTACAGAGCTAAGGCATTCCTGCAGGGTGCTGTATAGGTCCAAGGGAGTGGACCCTAAACCATCAAAAAGGGTACCCAGTCCTTGAAGGTTTCCAAGTGACAGAACCCGCCGTGATGGGTGAAGATTGGGCTCTTCGTTTCTAAGGTTGCTGGTGGTGTTTTGTTGGGAATACCTTTTTCTTGTTATCTTGGTGGCCATTCTTTTGGGCATGTTGGTTCACCATGGCACACGCGGGTTCGCAGCTGTGCTGGCGGCCATGCTGCACGCGGCAGAGCCTCCTTAGCACTAGGTTTGGAAGATGTGGATTCGCCATGGCACACAGACGTAGCCTGTCGCGACCATGTCCTGGCACACAGCCATCATATTTAAACTGAGGGTGACTGCCATGCAGGGCTTCAAGAGACAGCTGTGGGACATGGAGCAGGCTCTGACCTAGTTCATTCATATTTACCCAGGTCACGTGAGTCGCCAGGTGTTGTTTGGCAGGCTAAGGCCCTATTAAAGGGCCTCCCTTCTGGGGTGGTGTAACTGCTAAACCCAGGTATTCCTTTTTTTGTTGCTTGCAATGTCTTCAAAAAAGGAGTAGGGCTAACACTACAGAGAAGGACACATCTGTGTCATCAGTAGCTCCTGAGGAGCCTAGTTGTAACCCTAGTGTTGTATCCCCTAAGAGACCACAGGCTTCCAGGCAATCTGAGCCACTGCACCTGTCTGGTATTATGCCTACTGCCAATGCTGCTGCTTCAGCCTTTGTCACCAGGGATGATCTGTCCTTAGCTCTAGGCAGGTTAGAGGACAGGATTGCTGGCATGATTGTCTTCATCTCTCAGGGTGGCAGGAAGCATGACTGATGCCCCTCCCCTGATCATCCTAACTTGAAGCAGGAATGGGTTGCTGAAGGAAGAACTAAATGCTAAGGATTCTGTGGAGGACCAGGCAGAGTCTGCTTCTGAGAAATCTGGGCCAGAGGATATCTAGTTGGTATCAGCCTCTCAGTCAGAGGCTTTTGATCCAGACTCTTACCAAGAAAAAAAAAAAAAAGTTCATTCCTTCCTTTGTTACCTCCTACTGAGGTTTCTGTGCCCCCCTGGTCCTCTTTGGGATCCCCGAGGCCTCAGGCTGCACAGGCTTTCCCCTTGCACCCACTGTTGGAACAGGCAGTGTATGCTGATTGGGAACATGCTGACAGGATTTTCGTTCCTCCTAAGAGGTTTTCCCTTTTATATCCCACGGAGGAAAAGTTTAAGTGGAGCATGCCAGCCGTAAATGCAGCAGTCTCTTCTTTAAAAAAGAACTTAACTTGTCCGGTGGATAACGCACAGGGCTTGAAGGACCCTGTTGACAAACTGGAGTCAGTATTGAGGGCTTCCTTTTCTTTGACCAGTTCAGCTATTCAGCCAGCTGTCGCATCAATTGTAATCTGCCAGTCCTTAAAAGATCAGGTCAGATGGCCTGACAGGCCTAACCAGGGGGATCCTGCTGAAAGCAGGGCAGGTATACTTTGAGCACTGTTTTTGCTGTAGATGCCTTGAAGGATTCAATACAGCAAGTCTCTCGTTTTTGGCTCTCCTGTCTATACACATGCGCAGACTTCTGTAGCTTAAGAACTGGTCAGCCGAGCTTCCTTGTAAGAAGTTGTTGGCAGGGTACCCCTTTCATGGGCAACGCTTGTTTGGTGATTTGGACAAATCTATCCAAAAGATTTCCGGAGGGAAGAGCTCTACTTCCTGTGAAGAGAAGGACCAGGCGTCCCTTGTTTATAAAACCTCAGGGGCCGCTTCTTCAGCCCCAAGGCAGACCCGCCACCAACAGGCCGCTAGAGCCAGGGGCAAGCCGCAGGCCTAGGGCCAGAAGAAGCCCTGGATCCAAAACTCTTCTAAACCCGGCACCAAGCCCTCTTTTTGGGGAAACGCCCCCACTCTACCCACTCTATCGGGTGGTGGGGAAGGCTGCTTCACTTTGCGGACATTTGGAAAACAGTGATTTAGGACTAGTGGGTTACAAGCTGGAATTGCGGGTGTTTCCTCCTCAGAGGTTTCCAAGATCCAGCGTTCCTTCGGATCCTCCAAAGAGACTTATTGTTTCAGGCACTAGATCACTTAGTGCATCAGGGAGTGATTATACAGGTCCCTGTATCCGAAAGGGACACGGGGTTTTATGTGAACCTGTTCGCCCAGGGAATCTTGGTGCTCGAATGCTTGGATGACCTCCTGCTCAGGAATCACTGCAGGCCCTTAAACAGAACATAGCCTGCACAGTGTGGTATTTTAGAAAACCTGAGCTGGGTCATAAATACCAAAAAAGTCAGCCTTGAGGCCAGCTTAGTGTCTGAAATATTTAGGACTGAACCTAGATACGGTCCAGGCAAGGGTATTTTTGCCCCCAGAAAGGATCTGTGCCCTGAAGGATCAGGTATGTCAGGTAAGGGGCACCAGGCAACCCTCCATTCGGCTCTTGAGTCTTCTGGGAAGGATAGTGTCCTCCGAGGCACTTCCCTATGCCCAGTTCCATTCCAGGCCTATACAACAAGACATCTTGTCGGCTTGGAACAGGAGAGTGCATCCCTGCATTACCCCATGTCCTTCTCCCCCCATGCGCGCTTAAGCCTAAGCTGGTGGTTGCAGGATCAGAACCTGCAAAGGGGAATATACTTCCTCCCGGTGTCTTGGAGAGTGCTGACCAGACGCCAGTCTCTCTGGCTGGGGAGTGACCCTAGAAGGGCTCACAGCTCGGGACACGGTCAAGAGCAGAGCCCGCTCATCAACATCCTGGAGTTGCAGGCGGTATGTCTGGCCCTACTATCCTAGACAGTGGAGCTTCAGGACTGCCCTATCGGGGTTTAGTCCGACAATGCCACTGCAGTGGCTTGTATCAACCACCAAGGCGGTACCAGGAGCTGTTCAACTCGGGAGGAGGTGAACCACATATTAGCCTGGGCAGAGAGACATGTGCCGGTCCTATCGGTGGTCTATATCCCGGGGGTAGAGAACTGGAAGGCAGATTATCTCAGCCGCCAGCAGATCTGTCCAGGAGAATGGTCCCTACACCCGGATGTGTTCTGGGTAATTTGCCAGCGGAGGAGATGGCCAGGTGTCGATCTTTTGGCATCCAGGTTTAACAACAAGCTACATCAGTTTGTGTCTCAAACAAGAGATTCCCTGGCATTCGAAGCAGATGTTCTGGTAGTTCC
This sequence comes from Aquarana catesbeiana, assembly GCF_042186555.1. Taxonomy (NCBI): domain Eukaryota; kingdom Metazoa; phylum Chordata; class Amphibia; order Anura; family Ranidae; genus Aquarana; species Aquarana catesbeiana. The sequence goes on along the minus strand of NC_133328.1, from coordinate 148,324,261 downwards.
ATGGAGCCAGTTCTCCCTGGTTTATGCTTTTCCCCCGATCCCTCTCCTTCCACATTTGTTGGGCAGGATTTGGAGAGGGGGCGTTCCAGTCTGGCCCAGAAGGCCCTGGTTGCCAGAGATCATGAGATTGGCAATGGACGAGCGATGGATGCTTCCACGCCACCCCGATCTACTGTCTCGAGTTCCTATATTCCATCCAAATTTACAGTCTCTAAATTTGACAGCATGGCAATTGAAGCCAGGCTGTTGAAGAGTCGTGACATCTCAGGACCAGTGATATCTACCCTAGTGCATGCCAGGAAAGCGGTCACAATTAAGATTTAATATAAGGTCTCAAATGTATTGCTTGGTGTGAAGCCAGAAAATTGCAGCCTCAGAAATATGTGATTGGGAGAATTCTCTCTTTTCTATAATCAGCTGTGGAAATCTAATTGGCTTTGAGTACAATCAGGGGTCAGATTTCGGTCTTGTCGGTATTCTTCCAAAGGCCTTTAGCCTCCCATTCTCTGGTCCGAACCTTTATGCAGGGGGCAACTCGTCTGTTTCCCCCGATTAGGTCACCCGTGTCCTTGGCACTTAAACCTGGTGCTGTCTGTGTTACCGAAGCAACTGTCTGAGCCAATGGTCTGAAATGTAAGGCTTCTCCCTTCAGGGTAAGAGCGCATTCTACCAGGGGTGTGGGAACCTCCTGGGCTTTTCGCCATCAGGTATCTGTGGCTCAGATTTGTAAGGAAAAAATTAGATGACTCGCGCTGTGTAGATTGGTAAATGTGTGACCAGATTCACTGCACAAAAACACTAAATACAACCAGTATCAGTGAATGCATAAACTGTCTGTGAGGCAATGTATACGATCAGTGCAAATAAATAACAAAAAATATAAATCGTCTGTGCAATAATATATCGCAATCAGTGCACACAAATCACAAAAATAAAGTCCAAACAAAATAAATATATTGAAGAAACTATTATAAAGGGTAAAAAATGTCCAAAAAAGAAGAAACCCGAGAAAAAGTGAATTAGCAATCACGGGGTCCTTCAACCGCATGGAACCTCAAATGTGCAGGACCACCACCAACAGTAAGAGCCTGGCCGCTTACCAGAACCCCATGACCCCCCGTTACAGAGGGTCTAAAAGGGCTTTTTAAGATCCTAGTAGTCCGGACTTCCCAGGAGCAGTGATGGAGCAGAGATGGGAATGGAAACTGGAAAGGGCGTCAGGTGCTTGGATGGAGATGGATGGATCCAAAGGAGGGGGGCTCAGCCCTCAGCATAGTGGTGTCTGGCACGGAAAGAGCCAACACACTTCATTGATATATCCATGGGGAGATCAGGGGGGATCCTGATCTCCCCTTTTAGACCCTCTGTAACGGAGGGTCATGGGGTTCTGGTAAGCGGCCAGGCTCTTACTGTTGGTGGTGGTCCTGCACATTTGAGGTTCCATGCGGTTGAAGGACCCGTGATTGCTAATTCACTTTTTCTCGGGTTTCTTCTTTTTTGGACATTTTTTACCCTTTATAATAGTTTCTTCAATATATTTATTTTGTTTGGACTTTATTTTTGTGATTTGTGTACACTGATTGCGATATATTATTGCACAGACGATTTATATTTTTTGTTATTTATTTGCACTGATCGTATACATTGCCACACAGACAGTTTATGCATTCACTGATACTGGTTGTATTTAGTGTTTTTGTGCAGTGAATCTGGTCACACATTCACCAATCTACACAGCGCGAGTCATCTAATTTTTTTCCTTGTTCATGTTATGTGTTTGTGTCACATTTAGACATCGCTGCTTTCTTTATCATAATTTAGACACTTTGAAGCGCAATTATTTTTTAATTTTTATTTTTTTCTCTCAGATTTGTAAGGCTGCCATCTGGTCTTTAGTGTATACGTTCACATGATTTTATCAGGTGGATGTTAGACCAGCCATGGATTTGGCTTTTGGCCGTAGTGTACTACAGGCTGCCGTATAAAGGCTAATTTTTGTTTGGCAGGCTGTCTCCCTCCCCTCAAGGCTATTGCTCTGGGACATCCCAGTAAGTAAGGAATAATAGCCTAACTCTGTGTCCCGTGATGTATAAAAAAGAAAATAGGAGTTTTTTGTTCGTCATACTAACCTGTAAAACCTTTTCTTTGAATACATCATGGGCCACAGAGGTCCCTCCCCTCTTTTGGGGATTCAGTGCTTGCTTCAAAACTGAAGTACTTCCTGTATGGGAGGGGTTATACAGGGGTGGACTTCCTGTCTAAGACCTTTGGTCTACCCGCGTGCATTCACCTAGAGATGGTGTATAACCCAGTAAAAAAAAGAATAATAGTCCAACTCTGTGTCCTGTGGTGTATTCAAAGAAAAGGATTTTTACAGGTAAGTATAATGAAAAAAAATACTATTTTTCATTGCCATAGACTTGTATGGCAATGCAAAATCATCTGAAACAAACAAAAGCATGTTGACACGTGCCCCAACTATAGGTCTACTGCACATTGGTCTTGATTTGCTAAAGTATAAGTGGAGAAGTAGAACCCCACTAGGTATACTGAGGACAATACTTCCATAGGTGCTTAGATCAGATGTAACGGCAAAGTTAAGACTATGCTTTGTGGATTACCACACCACTTATAAATACCCACCAAGCATTCTTATTGCAACTTGCAAAATATAAGCTATAAAAAGGTGAGGATTATATTTTTTTAGAGGTGTTCAGCTCCTATAACAGAATAGTTCTCTCCCAGCACAAACACAGCTAGCCCTTACATCCCCAAGCACATTACTCCCAAAGTCCAAGGACAGCTGTTGACCAACCATCCTCCATGCGATACTCTCCAGTAAGGAAGGAAAGGGTCCCTCTCCAGGCCAGTCTTCGCAGGTAATACTCTTCAGTAAATGTCTCAATCAGATCTCCTTCAGACTCAGCCAAGCATATCCTGATGCCCAAACATATTCCAGTACATAAGCTGCATGCCAGGGGCAACAGTCCCTGGAACAAGAATATTCTGAACAGTCTTCCCAAATATAAATCTTATCCCCAGCCACGGATTGTCTAAAGTCAGATGAATATTCATAACTTCAGTGGCTGACCCTCCCAACTATTTCTGGAAGCTTCTTCCAGAGGCAAGCAGGAGCAATCGACCACCAAGTATAGGGAAATCTGACCAGACCCAAAAAAAAAAAACAGATTCCTACTCCACTCAGTGCAGCAGAGCCAAAAACTAAATTTAGCCTGACTAGAGCAAAGCGCTACAGTTGTATAATTTATTATGTTTTTTGTTTTTTTTTACTTTTACGTTTAGCTTGGCTTAAAAAGGAACCAAACTCTGGAATATACTCACCTCAGCCTTCCAGCAATGCAGTGGTTAAATTTTTCAGCCTCTTGACTGGCTAGTGGGGGGTGAAGTCAACCATTCCGGCACAGCCAGAGCGTGCCGAGAATGCACACTGACCTGCGAATGCGCAGCTCAGCGTACATTCAATAGAAAACTGCAAACAGGCAGGTAAGTGTGTATTACTGCAGAAGAGACATTAAAAAAAAATAAAAGAGCTGCATGCTTTTTTTTTTTTCAATTTAAGTTAAATTCCACTTTAAATACAGCAGCAGGACTCCAATCTGATTCATTTCAACTTGTAAAAAAAGAAGGATTTTTAGTTGGTTTTGGAGGCAACGCCAGATTTTTTCTTTTTTTTATATCAAACAGTAATAGACCTGCATTGACCAGTGGGAGTAGCAGCCACAACAGAGCAGCCCTATGGCTGCATTCACACCTGAGCGTTTTCAGCTCGTAAACACCCAACAAGCAAAATCCCATTCATTTAAATGGCCCCTTTTCTCATCTGAGTGTTCTGTCGACTGAAGCTCAAAAAGGTATATGAGCTTCTTTTGAGGCAGATTACAGGTGTTTTACTGCTTTTTTCATTGGTGACCTTTGAACCTAAAAACACCAGAAAAATGCCTGAAACCGATACGCTTAGGTGTGAATACAGCCTAAAAGCTAAGGGAAAGTTTATTCTTAAAAACAAAGCTAAAACCCTCAACTTCATAAAAGTTAGCCAGTTGGTATAGTTTGTGATTTTTTTTTTTTCCCCAGTGGCACACTTCGTTTTCTTAAACGTTTATATCTAAAGCCTCGTACACACGGTACGATTGTTGCCCAACCGAGCGTCTGATTTTTGTCAAAAGGGCGTGTGCCTGGATCTTGTCTTGCATACTAACGGTACACAATTGTCGGCCAACAAATACGAACGTAGTGACATACTATGAGGAATTTCAGCTCTTGAGCCCCACCCTTTGGGCCCCTTCTGCTAATTTCGTGTTTGGTGAGCACTGATTCCGGACATGCGTGTTTGTACTTTCTACTTTTGTGTGACGGACTTGTGTACTGACCATACGAAAATCAGACAACAGACCATTGTCCACCGAAAATTTACTAGCCTGCCATCCTACATTTGTTGGCCGAAAGTTGGATAACAATTGTCCAAAGGAGCGTACTAATGATTCAGATTTTAGGCTAACAGTCTGTCAACAGACAATCCCCTGCCAATAATTGCATTGTGTGTACAAAACTTTCGTTTAGTCCCAAGAAAAAGGCAGCACAAGGGACATTACTTTTCCCTTGTGCTCCTGGCTCCTGCTTTCGTTGATATCTTTCATCCTTCAACTTGCTACCATATGGGAAAGATGCAGACCACAATGACGCTTTTTGAAGGGACCTGTGCTGCCAGAACACTGGAAATTCTAGACTGAATTCCACTGGGATAACCACCAATTCTGGGAGTGCTAATCTTCTTTGTGCCCATAGTGCTCAACAGTTCCTCCTGCTGACCTCCTCATTATAACTGTATTCTGTAGTGACGTGGAGGTTGGCAGGAGGAACCAGTGAGCTACTCTGGATATTAACACTCCCGGAAGTGTCAGTTTCCCTCTGAATTTTAGAGAAGGATTTCTCATGAATGGATCATTGTTCTGGTGACACAGGACAACAAGAAAAGTAAGTAGTCACTTTTTTGGGTATGCTTTTTTGAATTTGCTTGATTAATGACCAGATTGCTTTATGAAATAAGTGTCCATAGATTAAGTTTAATGCTGCCCCAGCCAGGAGGGTTAGAGTTAACATGCTTCCTGGGTCCTTCTTGGCGGGTTTTTTTGGATCTAAACCAATGGGTCCTGTGCATTATAAAAGGGACAAGGGTCTGATCCTATGTGGTTTTGCATAAGACATGATGCCATTGCCGGAGTTCGTATGTTCAGTCTACAGCCGAGTCCAACGCATTGGAGGATAAAGAGCCTTCTACAGAGAACAGGACCACTAAGATCTGCAGTTCGCCTGAAGATCCCAACTCTGGAGATCTGCCATTATGGACTCTCCTGTACAGGTATGTTGGGGCAGCTACAAAGCCTGATTTAGGGATTAATTTACAGAAAGACTGATACCTGTGTTTGTCTGCTCTGCTGAGTTATCTAAGTAAAGTTCTTGAAACCTTATCTTTGCCTGGTTTGAAGTTACTAAAGAGTTGTAATGCAGCTGCATAGGATGGGCATAGGTGACGGCGCTGATTGTACAAGGTGTTCCAGAGACCATGGGGACCTCATCCATCTATTATGGCATTGCCCAAAGCTACACCTATACTGGACGGAGTTCTCACAACCATCAACAAAGTATTCCAGGTCAATGTTCCACAAGACCCCAAAACATGTATTCTTGAGGAACTTCTAATTGAAGACAACCCAAAAAAGGCAATTGGTAGAGCTCTTTTCCAAGCTTTAAGCTTATTCTCCAGCAAAGAAAAGACACAAAGGAGAGGAAAGGCGTGCTGCTCACCCCTATTATTGAAAACAAAAAAAGGAAGGAAAATTTTCCCCGGGGTGGGGTTTTTTGGCAGCAGAATACAAATATCAAATCAATATTATGTAAAAAATATATGTTTTATTGTACAAAAATCGCATCACATAAAGGTTAAAAAATGAGCTCCAGTAGAAAATCATTTTCTAAAACATTTTCTACTGGAGCTCATTTTTTAACCTTTATGTGATGCGATTTTTTGTACAATAAAACATATATTTTTTACATAATATTGATTTGATATTTGTATTCTGCTGCCAAAAAACCCCACCCCGGGGAAAATTTTCCTTCCTTTTTTAAGCTTATTCTCCAACTCTGGAAGGCGACTGAGCCTCCTACTCTACGGGAATGGATAGCCCAAATGGGAGCCATCCTAAGATTGGAGAAATATATATTTCAACACTGGGGCCCACCAGGTAAATTTGATCTGAGGTGGGCCCCCTGGTTGAACTCCCCAGGATTATCTCCTGTAGACCTAGTGTTGGATAGACTGCTTCTTTAACCCACATGTCCTTGTGTTGAGAAAGGGGCGATTACTTGCATGGCAACGGATTACTGAACTTGATTTGAATAGGTGGGAGGGGGAGAGGCCTGCATTGCATTGTACTTTTTGAGTATAGTGCTTCTGTATGTATGTTTTGTTTTTGCTGGAACGTGTATTTTTCTATGTATGTTTTTTTATCTTTTATGTTAAAATCCTTTTTGAGAAAAAAAAAAAAGAGTTAGAATGCAAGTAACCGGCACACATAATCTACAGCTCGGGTCAGTTAAACACACTGGGGTATAGAGACAGCAGTACAAGATAATGTGGTACAGAAAACAGCAAGTGGTTACCAAGGGTAACCAAGGTTTCTCTAGCAGCCTGTCATAAGCGTGTACATGTGCCTCCTGCCATCATCAAGCTACAATACCCATTTATATTTCATATAGTTTATTAAGTTTTTCAGCAGTACAATAGAAAAAACGTGTTTCATGGAGATAATTTATACATAAAAACTGTCACTTAAATAAATAAAAGTGGTAATTGCAAAATGAACAACACACAAGAAGAAAGAAGGGTAATATGCATGCCTATTATCAATAACCCTTACTGAAAACTTATATCAAGAGCAGCTTAACCACTTGCCCACCGGCTCACGTACATATACGTCTGCAAATTGGTTCGTTCCCGCGAATCGACGTACCAGTATGTTGGCTCCTTTAAGAGCCATAGCAGGTGTGCGCCCTCTGCACAGTCAGGGAACCGATGAGCATGGTCGGCGGGTGCGATTGCTGCCGGCCATCCGCGATCACGGGCACGAGACAACTGCTGTTTGTAGTAATTACGAACAGCGATATGTCCCCTCCTCCAGTCAGTTCCATCCCCCCACAGTTAGAAACACTCATGAGGGGACACATTTAACCCCTTGATTGCCACCTAGTGTTAACCCCTTCCCTGCCAGTGACATTTACACAGTAATTAGTGCTCATTTATAGCTCCGATCGCTGTATAAACGTCAATGGTCCCAAAAGTGTCCTATCTCTCCGCTGAAATCTCGCAAAAAATTGCAGCTCACCACCATTACTAGTAAAAAAAATTAAAATGCCATAAATCTATCTCCTATACCAATCAATATGCGATTATTGTTTTTTTTTTTTTTTTTTTTACCAATAATATGTAGAAGAATACATAAACTGATGATGAAATTCGTTTGTTTTTTTTTGTTTTGTTTTTTTGGGGGGGGGGATATTTATTATAGCAAAAAGTAAAAAATGTTTTGTTTTTTTTTCAAAATTGTGGGTCTTTTTTTTGTTTATAGCGCAAAAAATAAAAACCACAGAGGTGATCAAATACCACCAAAGGAAAGCTCCTATTTGTGGGAAAAAAAAGGATTTTGTTTGGGTACAGTGTTGCATGACCGCGCAATTGTCAGTTAAAGCGACACAGTGCCGTATCGTAAAAAAATGGCCTGATCATTAAGGGGGAAAATCTTCCGGTCCTTAAGTGGTTAAATACACTACCCATTTAGACAGAAATTTCAGGCAGTCCCCCTTCCTTTCTGTAGGTTCACTTTCTGACCCTTCTAGGCTTTTACTTTCTCACCCATCCTCACAACATTTCATGGCTGTCCGCAGAACTTTTTTCAGGGGGGGGCATCTTTTTAACCACTTAAGGACCGGAAGGATTTGCCCCCTTAATGACCAGGCCATTTTTTGCGATACGGCACTGCGTCTCTTTAACTGACAATTGCGCGGTCGTGTGACGTTGTACCCAAACAAAATTTGTGTCCCCCCCCCACACACACACACACACATAGAGCTTTCTTTTGGTGGTATTTGATCACCTCTGCGATTTCTATTTTTTGCACTTTAAACAAAAAAAAGACCGACAATTTTGAAAAAAAAACAATATTTTTTACTTTTTGCTATAATAAATACCCCCCCCAAAAAAGTAAGAAAACTAATTTCTTCATCAGTTTAGGCCGATATGTATTCTTCTACATATTTTTGGTAAAAAAATCGCAATAAGCGTATACTGTCTGGTTTGCGCAAAAGTTATAGCATCTAAAAAATAGGGGATAGATTTATGGCATTTTATTATAAAAATTTTTATTACTAGTATTGTCGCTGATCAGTGATTTTTAGCCAGACTGTGACATTGCGGCAGACAGATCGGACACTAAGTGACACTTTTTTGGGACCACTGACGTTTATACAGCGATCAGAGCTAAAAATAGCCACTGATTACTGTATAAATGTCACTGGCAGGGAAGGGGTTAATACTAGGGGGCGCTCATGGGGTTAAATTTATGTCCTAGGGAGTGTATCTAACTGTGGTGGAATGGGACTGCCTGGAGGAGGAGACCGATCGCTGTTCATAATCCGTATGAACAGCAGATCTGTCTCCTCTCTCCTGACAGAACGAAGCTCTGTCTGTTTACATTGACAGATCTCCATTCTGTCTCTCTCTGGCGGACATCGCGGCCACCGGGCACGAGCATCAACTCCGTCGTGCTGCGTGCGCGCTCCCAGATCTCTTAAAGCAGCCAACGTACAGTTACAGCGATTCGCCCAGGGGAGCCAACCTACCGCAGTATAACTTTGGTGGCTGGTCCTTAACTGGTTAAGGTCTGGTCATGTGATCTTTTCTGTGTCAGTCAACAGCAGCTGCCGGGGAGAAAGTGCTTGGTGATGGCTAATAAAGCCTGATGAGGTGATGTAACTCATAGGTTCCCATGTCAGTCATTCTTGGTGCTCCCTCCTCGCCCCTGCATACGCTGCTGGATCTCACAGGTGTGATAACATGACCAGATTGAAGCAGTCTGAAGATACATTTAGTCAGCATAGGTGCAAGGTGGCAGTTTTTAAGGCTAGTGCAAGCTGGAATTCTACTTTCAAACTACCCTCCCTATTGGTGGCCAAAAGGGGAAGCTCCACTTGTTTGCACCCTCCCCCCTTCCATTGCCATATTTGCCATATTTTTTTGGGGGGGGGAGGGAGAAGAGAGTGTATCTGGTTTTGCCGTGGTGATCTGAGCCACATGCAAAACTATGCAAAATATGCTGCAACCACAGCAAGTGAAGGTATAAATAAACATACATTTACAGTACCTGACCGCGAGATTGTGTTTCCAGCGCGATACCATCGCGCTGGTTCTCGGCGACAGTGTACTGTGAATGTCGCGCTGGCTCACTCATCGGGAAAGGAAAACTTTGTTTTCCTTCCGCGATGAGTGACAGGCAGCGCTGACAGCTGTCTAGTATGAATCCTGAGGCGGGAACACCGCGCCAAATTTTAAATGAAAAAACCGGCGTGGGTTCCCCCCTAGGAGCATACTAGGCCCTTAGGTCTGGCATGGATTGTAAGGGGAACCCCCTATGCCGAAAAATCGGCGTGGGGGTCCCCCCCCCAATCCATACCAGACCCTTATCCGAGCACGCAGCCCGGCCGGCCAGGAAAGGGGGTGGGGACGAGCGAGCGCCCCCCCCCCTCCTGAGCCGTACCAGGCCGCATGCCCTCAACATGGGGGGGTGGGTGCCTTGGGGGAGGGGGGCGCCCTGCGGGGCCCCCCCACCCCAAAGCACCTTGTCCCCATGTTGATGAGGACAAGGGCCTCTTCCCGACAACCCTGGCCGTTGGTTGTCGGGGTCTGCGGGCGGGGGGCTTATCGGAATCCGGGGGCCCCCCTTAATAAGGGGGCCCCCAGATCCCGGCCCCCCACCCTGTGTGAATGAGTTTGGGGTACATGGTACCCCTACCCATTCACCTAGGGAAAAGTGTCAATATAAAAAAAACACATTACACAGGTTTTAAGAATAATTTATTAGTCAGCTCCGGGGTCTTCTTCCGACTTCGGGGGGTCTCCTTCCGACTTCTCCCGGTGTTCGGCCTCTTCTCCCGGGCCCCGCCGCTATCTTCTTCCAGCTCTATTGCCAGCGAGGGGCCCGGTCTGCTGCCGCTGTCTCGCCGCCGCTGTCTCGCCGCCGCTTCTCTTCTTTTCTTCTTCCCCGATGTTGACACGACGCTCTCTCCGGCTCGAATGCTGTGTGCGAGCTGCGGAGCCATTTATATAGGCGGTAACCCCGCCCCCTTACGACGTCATGGTCCCAGCATGCGCAGGGACTCTGGCGTCATAAGGGGGCGTGGCCCCAGAGTCCCTGCGCATGCTGGGACCATGACGTCGTAAGGGGGCGGGGTTACCGCCTATATAAATGGCTCCGCAGCTCGCACACAGCATTCGAGCCGGAGAGAGCGTCGTGTCAACATCGGGGAAGAAGAAAAGAAGAGAAGAGGCGGCGAGACAGCGGCGGCGAGACAGCGGCAGCAGACCGGGCCCCTCGCTGGCAATAGAGCTGGAAGAAGATAGCGGCGGGGCCCGGGAGAAGAGGCCGAACACCGGGAGAAGTCGGAAGGAGACCCCCCGAAGTCGGAAGAAGACCCCGGAGCTGACTAATAAATTATTCTTAAAACCTGTGTAATGTGTTTTTTTTATATTGACACTTTTCCCTAGGTGAATGGGTAGGGGTACCATGTACCCCAAACTCATTCACACAGGGTGGGGGGCCGGGATCTGGGGGCCCCCTTATTAAGGGGGGCCCCCGGATTCCGATAAGCCCCCCGCCCGCAGACCCAGACAACCAACGGCCAGGGTTGTCGGGAAGAGGCCCTTGTCCTCATCAACATGGGGACAAGGTGCTTTGAGGTGGGGGGGCCGCAGGGCGCCCCCCTCCCCCAAGGCACCCACCCCCCCATGTTGAGGGCATGCGGCCTGGTACGGTTCAGGAGGGGGGGGGCGCTCGCTCGTCCCCACCCCCCTTCCTGGCCGGCCGGGCTGCGTGCTCGGATAAGGGTCTGGTATGGATTGGGGGGGGACCCCCACGCCGATTTTTCGGCATAGGGGGTTCCCCTTACAATCCATGCCAGACCTAAGGGCCTGGTATGCCCCTAGGGGGGAACCCACGCCGGTTTTTTCATTTAAAATGTGGCGCGGTGTTCCCGCCTCAGGATTCATACCAGACAGCTGTCAGTGCTGCCTGTCACTCATCGGGGAAGGAAAACAAAGTTTTCCTTTCCCGATGAGTGAGCCATCTCGGCGCTGGCTCCTGCGACGGGGCTCGTAGGTGTCAAATCTCGCCGAGAAGTGCGGCGAGATTGACACAATATCGCGGTCACCTACTGTAGGGTCGGTTCACACTGGGACGACTTGGGATCCGACTTGTACGCCCTCAAGTCGCCCCAGAAAGAGATTCACATTTAAGTGAATGGGAGCGTCTTAATAGACACTACTGAAGTCGCTCCGACTTCAGAGCGTACTCCCTGTACTACTTGGATCCGACTTGGTAGGCGACCTGTACCATAGAAATCAATGGAAGTCGCCTCCAAGTCGGATCTCTCTCTCAAAGTCAAGCGACTTTGCAGGGAAAACCCCTCCCTCCCAGAGAGCTGATTGTCCTGTGATTGGCCACAGCCGAAGTCGCCTGTCCTGGAGGCGACTTTAAGTCGCGTTGTAATTTGCTAAAGTCGCGCCGAAGTCGCGTTGAAGTCGCCGTGCAAAGTCGCGTTAAAGTCGTGTTGCCCCTGTGTGAATCGAGCGGCAATTGATCAATTACAAAAAAAACCTACACCTACATGGTACCGCATTGGTGTAAGCCAGTGGATATTTTAAATTCTATATGGGCACAATAGCATCTCTATGATGTTGTGCCCATATAGCTGCTATTGTGCATCTACAGTATCTCACAGAAGTAAGTACACCCCTCACATTTTTGTAAATATATTTATTATATCTTTTTATGTGACAGCACTGAAGAAATGACACTTTGCTACAATGTAAAGTAGTGAGTGTACAGCTTGTATAACAGTGTAAATTTGCTGTCCCCTCAAAATAATTCAACACACAGCCATTAATGTCTAAACCCCTGGCAACAAAAGTGAGTACACCCCTAAGTGAAAATGTCCAAATTGAGCCCAATTAGCTACTTTCCCTCCCCGGTGTCATGTGACTCGTTAGTGTTACAAGGTCTCAGGTGTGAATGGGGAGCAGGTGTTAAATTTTGTGTTATCGCTCTCACTCATTACTGGTCACTGAGAATTCAACATGGCACCTTATGGCAAAGAATTCTCTGAGGATCTGAAAAAAAGAATTGTTGCTCTACATAAAGATGTCCTTGGCTATAAGAAGATTGCCAAGACCTGAAACTGAGCTGTAGCATGGTGGCCAAGACCATAAATCGGTTTAACAGGACAGGTTCCACTCAGAACAGGCCTCGTCATGGTCGACCAAAGAAGTTGAGTGCACATGCTTAACATCATATCCAGAGGTTGTCTTTGGGTAAAAGATGTATGAGGGCTGTCTGCACTGCTGCAAAGGTTGGAGGGGTGGGGGGGTCAGCCTGTCAGTGCTCAGATTATACACCGCACACTGCGTCAAATTGGTCTGCATGGCTGTCGTACCAGAAGGAAGCCTCTTTTAAAGATGATGCACAAGAAACCCCCACAAACAGTTTGCTAAAGACGAGCAGATTAAGGACATGGATTACTGGAACCATGTCCTGTGGTCTGATGAGATCAAGATAAACTTATTTGGTTCAAGTGGTGTCAAGAGTATGTGGCAGCAACCAGGTGAGGTTTACAAAGACAAGTGTGTCTTGCCTACAGTCAAGCACTGTGGTGGGAGTGTCATGGTCTGGGGCTGCATGAGTGCTGTCGGCACTGGGGAGCTACAGTTCATTGAGGGAACCATGAATGTCAACATGTACTGTAACATACTGAAGCAGAGCATGATCCACTCCCTTCAGAGACTAGGCCGCAGGGCAGTATTCCAACATAACAACCCCAAACACACCTCCAAGACGACTACTGCCTTGCTAAAGAAGCTGAGGGTAAAGGTGATGAACTGGCCAAGCATGTCTCCAGACCTAAACCCTATTGAGCACCTGTGGGGCATTCTCAAACAAAAGGGTGAGTCTGATGAGACCAAGAAAAACTTGACTTGTCATGCCTACATTCAAGCATGGTTGTGGGAGTGTCATGGTCCGGGGCTGCATGAGTGCTGCCGGAACTGGGAAACTACAGTTCACTGGGGGGAACCATGAATGCCCACATGTACTGTGACATACTGAAGCAGAGCATGATCCACTCCCTTCAGAGACTAGGCCGCAGGGCAGTATTCCAACATAACAACCCCAAACACACCTCCAAGACGGCTACTGCCTTGCTAAAGAAGCTGAGGGTAAAGTTGATGGACTGGCCAAGCATGTCTCCAGACCTAAACCCTATTGAGCATCTGTGGGGCATTCTCAAACAGAAGGTGGAGGAGCGTAAGGTCTCTAACATCCAACAGCTCCATGATGTCGTCATGGAGGAGTGGAAGAGGACTCCAGTGGCAACCTGTGAAGCTCTGGTGAACTCCATGCCCAAGATGGTCAAGGCAGTGCGGGAAAATAATGGTGGCCACGCAAAATATTGACACTTTGGGCCCAATTTGGACATTTTCACTTAAGGGTGTACTCACTTTTGTTGCCAGCGGTTTAGACATTAACGGCTGTGTGTTGAGTTATTTTATGGGGACAGCAAATTTACACTGTTATACCTGTACACTCACTACTTTACATTGTAGCAAAGTGTAATTTCTTCAGTGTTGTCACAGGATAAGGTATAATAAAATATTTACAAAAAATGTGAGGGGTGTATTCACTTTTGTGAGAGACTGTATATAGGCACAATAGCAGCTTTATGGGCACAATAACATCTTTATGCCATTGTGCCCATATAGCTGCTGTTGTGCATCTATAAGGGCGCAACAGCATCTATATGGGCACAATAACAGCTATATGGCACAATAGCATAAAGAATCTATTTTGTACATATAACTCCTATTGTGCCCATACAAATGCTACTGTCTCCTATTGTGCCCAGTGACACTGACCTTGCAGTGCCGGGACAAGGTCATCGGGTCGCCAGGGCAAAGATGCCAATCTGCCCCCCCACCAGGTGGAGTAGGGGTGGGGTGCAGTTCATAGTGACACACGCAGCATGCCTTATTGAAACATACGAGTTTAATGGCAGCACACATTCTATCCTGCAGTCAAAATATTGGGCTAACAGCCATGTAGAAAGAAATGAATCAGTGTGAGGAAAAGGGTGTTGTCATGGAAAAGATGCCCCTGCATCGGTTGTGTCACTGGAAGGAAAAATGTTCCTGAATCATTCGTGTCACTCGAAGGAAAAATGTCCCTGCGTCTGCGGTCTAAGTCTGAAGCTGAGTTTGCTCAGTTTTTTTTTTCTTTTGTTCAGCTGGTGGGCAGAACAAAAAAAAACGAATGGATTCCCCCCATCCAGACAAATGAGATGGATGGAGGAATCCTCCCTACTGTGCCATAGTATTCTGACAGCTGGACTCATCTGCTGTTAGAATACACTAATTGGTGGCTGCAGCCATTTGGCTTTGGCTGCTTATCAAATGAAAGTATGCTAGTGTAACACCCTCCACTTTAGGTAGGTGCTAGAAGTAGGATTTTTGTCAGTACAGGTAAATTTAATCAGGCCTAGGCCTGTTTGTTTTGATCTGTGTGGGCAGAGAGTGGCTTAGAGTAAGCTGGTGACTCACAGCTAGCTTCACCTTTTGGTTACCTCCCGTCTGCTTCTAGAAGGAAGGTGGGGAAGAAGGGTGGAGCTGTCTGGGATGTTCTAGGGAGCCCTGACCATTCCCCAACCTGGATTGGCAGGGGGCAGGCCTCCTTAAATACCGAGGGTCAGCCCAGTTGGGGAGGAGTTTCCGGGTGGAAGAACTGGGAGATGGAGTACTAACTGTCATGGCCTTGGGGAAGCTCCCCAGTCTGGGGGGGTGACATTGGGGCAGGAACTCGGAAGTGGAAGGGACCCTCGTACAAACTACAGGGGTGCCCTGACCAGGAGCAGGAGAGGACAGTGGAAGGTACTGCCAGGCAAAGTCTCCAGGGTGGATCCACCAGGTGTCGGTGAGTGGCAGGCACAGTCGGGAGAGCTGGGAGGCATGCCGGGAGTGTGCAGTCTGAGATGAATGTAGAGCCAATGGGAGAGACTGTGATGTCAGGGGCAGTGAAGATGGGCAGCTGCAGCCGGGAGGGATGGCAGGGCTTGAAGAGGGCTGACTGGGATCAGTAGTCCAGCAAGGGCAGCTATAGCACCAGAACTTTCTATTTTTTTTTTTGCTACACAAAAGAGGCCTACAGTCCCTGCCTGCAAAGGGCTGTTGCTGAGGCCTGGCTGAAGTCAGAGTCAGGCCTAACCATGTGCTAGCTGTGCCTAAAGAGTTGTGCTGGAGGAAGGAGAGAGGGTCTAATTTGTCCCACACTGCAATTCTTTCTGGGCATCCCATGAATTCCTTAACCCCA
The DNA here is from genome assembly GCF_042186555.1 of Aquarana catesbeiana. Classification (NCBI taxonomy): domain Eukaryota; kingdom Metazoa; phylum Chordata; class Amphibia; order Anura; family Ranidae; genus Aquarana; species Aquarana catesbeiana. Next base: position 148,308,560 of record NC_133328.1, on the reverse strand, counting down.
TCCAAGTTCTAACCCCTCAATAAAAAGCACAAAATCAAATCTGATGGACTGTTCGTTGTCTTGGAGTGTCTGGAAGTGAATGCCGGGCTGGGCAGGGTGACAGGTGGGCCACAACACTCAGCAGCCCCTACAGGGGTACCGCTACACTAGCATGGTCGTTCGACATAAGTCGATCTGCTGATCAATTTCTGTCTAACAGGGTGGGAGAGGGCCACGCACAGAATAAAATTTGTCTGGTCCCTGCTGAACTAGCATTGTTCTGTACCCACCCTTAGGAGGACTGATGTAGTAGTGGTATGAAGGGGGGTGGGGTGCATGTACCTAAATCTGGGTACAGACCTTTTTTTTTTTCATTCAACCAGTGGGCTGAACAAAAAAACAATTAACAGATTCTTGCATTCATGCAATTGAGGTGGATGCAGGGATCCTCCCACTGTATTCTGACAGCTGGACTCCTGTGCCGTAAATACACAGATCAGCGCTTCAACCGATTGGCGGCATGCTGCTGATAGAAGGAGGTTTTCCAAAAAGACAGTTTGTCAGAAGCCAATCTACTGATCGCCTTCTGTTGAAATGGTAGGGTTCCGAGGGGGGCGCATGCGCGAAGCTCGACATGGCAGACGCTTCTCTGTAGAGCTCCGCACACTCCCTGCTGCATTATCGGGACCGTACGGACGACTGAACCGTCTCCCCGCCTCGCTTTTCCAGGGATCGTCTCTCTGATCACCCGAGCACCCTCCGGAATTGTGCTAACGGGGCACCGCGGCAAGACTAAGCCGAAACCTATCAAAGAAACACTAGCCCGTGCCTCCTCCAAAATGGCGGCAAAGGCCCGGGCCCTGGCTGAGCAACAAGCAGCTTCTCCTACTAGGTCTGACCTTGCAGACAGCGGTGACGAAAACGACATGGATTCTATCCCTGGTGGCTCTCCTCTCCTCCCACAGTCAGGTATGTCTCAATCTGACTTTCTTAGACTCATGGAGACAATGCTCCATAAAGCCCTGAAGACAACCTCTGATCAGATCACTAAGAGGCTATCACGTGAAATCCGTGAATTGGGTCAGCGCACAGCAGATCTAGAGACAAGGGTTGATGATATGGAAATCACTTTGCAGGAGCAAGCTCAAGAGAATATAGCCCTTCGTGAGGAGAACTCCATGCTACTTTCCCGTTTAGAGGACGCAGAAAATCGCTCCCGCAGATCCATTCTGCGCCTCCGTGGTATTCAGGAGACGATCGATGACCTGTAGTCTTTTACCACTGCGTTGTTCCAGGAACTATCACCCTCCATACCTATCGAGCGCCTTGAGTTTGATAGGATCCACAGGGCGCTGACCCTTCGTCAAACAGACGGACCACCACGGGACATCATTGTTAAGCTGCATTTTTTCCGCACGAAGGAACAGCTACTCACAGCAGCCCGCAATAAGAGCTCCCTTCAGTTCCTGGGCCACACATATCAGTTGTTCTCTGATCTGGCACCCCTCACCATCGCAAAGCGCCGCGCCATGAAACCACAACTACAAATCTTACTGCAACATCAGCTTAAATATACATGACGGTTTCCATTTGCCCTGCAGTTCTCCTACCAAGGACATCAACATTCCTGCACAACGGCTGCTGGAAACACTCCACTCTGCTCCCCACCCAGGTCCTTCTTCAATCCGGAAAGGCACTCCTGCCCGATAACCTGGAAACAGCTATCTTAGGACGAAACTTCAAGCCCCTCACTGATCTCGCAAATGCTGTCTTTTTCTTTTCTCTTTTGCTGCACACAGGTTCTTGGCTGTACAAGTAGAAACGGACTTCTAACCGTACCTGGAGGACTTTCCCTCGACCAAGACCTGTTAGACGGCTACAGCCGGTTATGTACTTTCCATGCCCTGGATATCAATCTTAAGGGCTCCCAGACCCTCTTGGGTCTCCACAGGTTCAGTTGTTTTATTGTTTTGTAATCTTAAACATAGTTTTCTGTGTTATGTACCTATACTCAGTTTTATACAGGACTTTATTGTGCAAATTTGACTTGCTCCATCACCCCGCCATTCCCACCCTCAGTCTTCAGCAGTACTGTTTTATTTCTATAGGAATATTGGATGCTTGTTTCCTTTATACTTGGTACTCATGAAGACCTTACATAACCCATTCTTTCCTCCCCCACTTTCCCTCCCCCCCATCCCCTTCCCAGCCCTTTTCCTCCCTCCACCCCTCCTCCCTCCCTTCTCCTTCAATTACCCACCCCTCCCCCTCCCCCTCAGACCCCCTTTTTTCCCTTCCCTTGTTTTCCCACCCACAACCCCCCCCCCCCCCATTGGAATGGCACTATGTGGACACCTGTAAACGCTGTTCTTATCTTAAAAATGTCATCTTACTTCTTTTCTTGTTGTTTACTGATGTTCTTTTGTTATCGACTGAGTTAAACATATTAGTCTAATTATATTTTCCCCGTTTGCAGCGGGGAGCCGTCACTGCTCCCCCCTCTACGGTACACCCACTCTTTGACTAGCTAGCTGGTCACGGAGTTGGTGCGCTACTTGGTCAGGCATTTCTGACCTATTTATCCCCTTCTACAAAAATGTTTCAGTACTTTGCCCTACACCACTTGTTTTTTCCTCTCCCCCTCTTCTTCCTTTTCTGCCTCTTACTCTCTACTATTTCTTCTTTTCCTCCGTCTGGTTGGTTGGCTCACACGGGCCTCGGGTTCCCTATTAACATCTCTCCTCACACCCTCAAATGGCCCCACTGAATATATTGTCTTTAAATATTAAAGGGCTTAACTCCCCAAACGGGTGAAAGCCTTCCAAACTTTTATAACTTTAAAGGCTAGTGTAGTAGCCCTCCAGGAAACCCATTTCTCCACACGTAGCACCCCTACCTTTTTTGGTTCTAGATACCCTCAGGTATTCACCGCATCTGCAGGAACAAAACATAGAGGGGTTTTACTAGCCTTCCATCATACTATGCCGTTCACCCCATTGTCTGAAATAAAAGACCCAGAAGGCCGGTATCTTATTTTGGTGGGATTATTACAGGATGTAGCAACAACTTTTGTCTCCGATTACGCCCCCAATACTAATCCAAACCCTTTTTTTCACATTTATTTATTTTCGCATTTATTGTAGGTAATAAAGACACATACTAAGGGAACCTTATTCCTATGTGGCGACTCTAATTTGGTACTTCATCTTCACATGGATAAGTCTCCCTATTCTCCAGAACATTTTTCCCCTTCTGTACAATTTCGTAAGCAACTACAAAAGGCCTCCCTCCTTGATACATGGAGAGAGTGCAACCCCTCAAAGAAAAATTATACATTTTACTCGTATCCTCACAATTCCTTCTCCAGAATCGATCATATCTTTGTCCCAATAGCATCCTCACCAATCCTACTCCACTCTAGTATCCATCCTATTACCTGGACAGATCATTGTGCAGTGGTTACCACTAATACCTCAGGTCACAAGCAGGTCATGGTGCATTAATGATGCACTTCTAACCAATCAGTCATATTGTCTCAACATTCAACTCGCCCTTAAAGACTATCTTACACATTATGCCATACCAGACATCTCCCCGACTCGATGCTCTGGGAGGCGCACAAGCCAGTAATAAGGGGTAAGTGCATCTCAGTTGCCTCACACCTTTAGAGAGATAGGATCCTTAAACAGCAGCAATTGGAAGCAGGTTTCCATAACCACTTTCTCCAATTTCAGTCTTCTCCGACTGAAGCACATAAAATAACCTTAGAAAAAACTAAAATTGATTTGGATTTACTTCTGGCTGAATCGGCTGATAAAGCTATTCGTAGATCCAATCACACGATATACACTAAAGCTAATAAACCAGACACCTTCCTAGCCCTACGCCTTCGTAGGCCGGATCGTATTCGTAATCCCATTAGACTCAGATTGACTAAATTGGGGGATTGATTCATAAAGATCAAGTAGGTTTTATACCTAAACGGCAAGCCAGTGATAATATCCGACGTGTCATCCTTCTGCAACATTTAGCCTGTTCCCGCAAAATACAGATGCATCTCCTTTCTCTTGACATAAGGAAGGCTTTTGACACTGTCTCCTGGCCTTACCTGTTTTATATCCTCCAACGCTGGGGCTTCGGCCCACACTTTCTCAGTTGGATCAGTGCCCTATACACCTGCCCACAAGCATATGTACAATATTCCGGGTTTCGTTCAGAGCTCTTTCCCATTCTACGAGGTACAAAACAAGGCTGTCCCCCTTACTTTTCGCTCTCGTGATCGAACCCCTAGCAGCCCTGATCAGAGCAAACCCTGATATCCGAGGTTTAGAAGTAGCTTCAACCTCACACAAGCTGTGTCTATTTGCCGATGACGCACTATTATTTGTTACATCTCCTCATACTACTCTACCTAACCTCCTGTATATTTTGGATAAGTTTGCTCTGGTCTCCGGGTTGGAAGTTAACCAAACCAAATCTAAGGCCCTCAATGTGTCTCTTCCACGGACTGAGCCTCGAGCAGCTCCAAGAAAATTTTCCATTTTACTGGTCCACATCATCAATACCCTATCTGGGAATAAAATTGTCTAGTAATCCATCTAACCTTTTCCATGCCAATTATCTCCCAATGTTATCCCAGCTATCCTCTCTACTTAACTCCTGGCAGCCCTTATGTGTTTCCTGGCTCGGACGAGTTGTGGCAGTGAAGATCTCATTGTTGCCAAAACTTTTGTTCCTATATAGAGTTCTCCTGGTTGTAATTCCCCCTTACTACTATTGGATCATACAGAACCGTGTCTTTAAATATATCTGGAGCTCCACTAAACCCAGAGTTGCCAGACCAGTTTTACTCCGCAGCAAGCTTAGTGGAGGCCTAGGTATACCTAACTTCCTTCAATACTACCATGCTGCCCAACTGGCCCAGTCCACACTTTATCATTCTAAAACCGAAACACCCCTATGGGTCAATCTAGAAGCTATAGATCTCCACCCAGTCACTGTGACAAACTTGTTATGGTTACCCCCCCGCGGCACGTGGCCCTTTAAACAACCCTATAACACAACACACCCTTAAACTCTGGGACAAGTTGAGGAGCCCCTTTAAATTGATATCACCACACTCTCCACTGGTTTCCTTTCTTGGTCACCCTCTCTTCTACCCGGCTTACACCAAACCAGTCTCGTTTCAAGCCTGGGCTCAGGTGGGTCTGACTCTCATATGCGACCTAGTTAGTGGCGATACCTTAAAATCATTTCCAACCATCCAAACACAAACACAATTACCCCACAAGGAGTGCCTTCAATACCTCCAAATTGCTCACTTCACTCAAACTACCATAAGATCTTACTCTGGACTAGATAATCTAACTATGTTTGAGAATATGTGTGACTCAGACCCACATGCTCCAGGTATTATTTCTCGCCTTTATACCCACCTCACGTCGCCCCCCCTCTACTCCCCCCTCCTATTCTCAACAATGGTCCAAAGACTTGGCAATCGACTTAGAGGTGGAGGACTGGACGACCATATGGACCAACACAAAAAACTCGTCCCAGAATGTTGTCGCCTCAGAGGCTAACTACAAAGTGCTCATGCGCTGGTATCTGGTCCCAGCCAGAATTTCTGCCTAATTATCCCCCGAATTGTTTTAGGGGTTGCAGCGACAGAGGCACACACATGCACATTTAGTCGACATGTCCGATTGTACAACGTTTCTGGGCGACTACATTCCAAATGGCCTCTACACTCCACCGAGTCAATTTAGACCCAGACCCAGCTATAGCCCTATTAAATTTTATTCCACAAGACTATACAAGAGCACAACTACGTCTTCTCCTTCATCTATTCAAGCAGCCAAGCAAACAATTGCCAAGGCCTGGAAGACACCCACCCTTAACATAGCCGAACTGAAAAACAGGGTCACCCAGGCAATGATACACAGCAAAATCGAAGCGACAATCCTAGATAAGGTTCCACAGCACCTCAAAGTCTGGCATCCTTGGATAGACCATTTTTTGCCCTCTGACATAGGCAAACATCTCTTCGAACCTTGAGATCACTTCAAACCTCAGTGACGGTGTTACTGTTATTCCGGGGCCTGTGTGGACCGACTGACCTATCCCCCTTCTAACTGTACCTTATTTATTCCTCTTTGTCCTTCTCCATCCTGCTTTCTCTCCTCTCTCACTGACCCTCCCCCACTTTATTTCTGATAACCATTGGTATTGTACTCTGATGGTAGGGGATGGTTCGGTCGCTTCCGTGACCGACTCCATATGAATCGATTCCAGTGGCCCCCCACTACTAATCTAAGGGCATCTCCCTCTCTTCATGTCAACATCTAAGGCTTATACTGGACTTTGTGTTCTCTGACAGAGTACCCACTTATGGAAACCCCACTTATCAAACTACCATTATAAAGTATTATCGAGATGTACACTGTTTTATGTAATCGCCCTACCTTGCATTGAACTGCTTGTAACGGATACTTGTTAATTACCAATAAAAAAATTTGAAAAGAAATGGTAGGGCTCCACACTGTTCAAAATTCATTACAGATTTGTAATGAACCTGGAAAGTAGTGTAGTTCTCCGGGTCTGGGGTCTTATCAGAGTTGCTGGATACTGATAATTAAACGGTAATCTGCAAGCACTGATTACAGACTGACCATGAGACAGAACAAGCTGACACTAACCCAGCTTGTTCTATAAATATAATTTAGCACTGCACCTAATGGCAGGTTCCATGGCTTGATTCAGGAACTTCTTAGCTGGCCTGGGATGAGCACTGATCACTGTCCAGCCCAACAGTCACCAGAGCTCATCCCAGGCCAGCTAAGAAGTTCCTGAATCAAGCCATGGAACCTGCACCTAATGGCAGGTTCCATGGCTTGATTCAGGAACTTCTTAGCTGGCCTGGGATGAGCTCTGGTGACTGTTGGGCTGGACAGTGATCAGTGCTGCTGAGTGAACTTTATCTGTGTCAGGACTGGGCTCTCAGCCCTCCCTTCTAGTGCTCAGCTGTCGGCTAATTGCCAGCATTCCTCATTCCACAGTGGCTCACCTGGTGATCGTTTCCTGCTCGTCAGCCAGCCCCTTCTGGCTATTTAAACTGCCTGGCTCATTCTTTTGATGCCTACACCTTGGTCAACATATCTGTAGACTCGCTGCTGTATTCCTGTTGAAGACTTGCCTAGCTGATGTCCCTTCTGGTTCCTGATCCTGTCTGCTGCCTCCGACTATGCTGATGTCTGGCTTTCTGATTTACTGGCTTGTTCTGACTATCCGTTTTGGCTACCGAACCCTGGCTATGTTTTGACTACGTTTACTATTTGTACCATTTTATTAAAAAGTGTGATTTTTACTGCATTTTCTTTCTCCGTCTGATTCATGGTTCCTGACAGTAGGCGAAGGCCATGAATTCAGAAGATACAGGAAATTCACCTGGTGGTAATCTTTTTTCCAGGTTGAATGAGCAGGGTCACCACATGGATCAGTTTGCCATAGTGTTACAGACGCTCCTGATTTGCACTGCTCACCTGGATCCTCCCACTGTGTCTGTTACGGTACAAACTGTGTTGCAGGCTGTCCCTGGGCTGCTCCAGTCTCAGTGCAGGCACCTGCCTTGAATATTACCTCTGTAAGAGGTATGTCTGGGTCAGCTCCGCTTCTCCAGCGATTTGGGGGCGATCCAGTTCAATGCAGAGGGTTTCTCAACCAGGTTGGGATATACTTTGAGATGCTGTCACTGGCGTTCCCCACAGACAGAAGCAAAGTAGGCTTCATTATTTCTTTGCTTTCTGATAGAGCTTTGGCTTGGTCAAACCCTCTATGGGAGATGCAAAAACCCATGAGCTACCCTGAATTTATGGCTTCCTTTAAAAGGGTATTTGATGTTCCCGCACGCTCCACTTCTACTGCCAAGAGCCTCATGTCCATCAAACAGAGTACGAGAACTGTTGCAGATTACGCCACTGAATTCCATACTCTGGCAGCGGAGATCGCTGACATATCTACAGAACTGGAGAAGTTGATCACGTTTGCCATTCTCATTGACTCCAGACTCCGAGAGAGACCTTCCTTTAAGAAGCCTCCTGTACACTTGGCTCTGAGCTATGCAATCCCACTCTTGCCTCCCTCACCTCCCATGCCTCCTGGTACAGAGTCTGCCAGTGTAGTAGAACCCATGCAGTTGGGCTTCACATGTCTCTCTGAGGATGAGAGGGCCTTTAGGAGGAGGGAGAGATTGTGCCTTTTATTATGGCCATGCAGATCACTTTTTGAAGTCTTGTCCTACCCGTCCAGGAAATGCTTGCACTGGAGATCCTGTAGGGGACAGACCTTAGGTGGCGTTGTTACGTTCCCAGTTATCTTGAAGGGATAAGGATAAGCCTCTAGTTCCGGTCACCCTTTCGTGGTCTGAGTCGTCCATCAATACACAGGCTCTAATTGACTTTGGGGCTGCAGGCCTGTTCATAGACAGTACCTTTGTGTCTAAGCACTTGATTCCACTGCAACTCTGTGCCACCACTAGCCATTGAGGCTATTGATGGGAGACCTCCACAGTCTGCCCATGTGACTCATGAAACTGCTCTGTTTACCATGGCCATAGGGGCTCTTCACCATGAGATAATCTAATTTCTAGCAATTTCCTCTCCTCATTATCCAGTGGTTATCGGTTATGCTTGGTTACAAAGGCACAACCCCTCTTTTGATTGGCTTCGCGCATGTTTTCGGAAAGTGGCTAAGGTCTTGTGTGCCTCTTCCCTCTCCTCCTTGCCAGCGGAGTCCTGGGAATTTAGCGATGTCTTTGACAAGGGTCAGGCCGGTAGTTTGCCTCCACACCAGTCGCATGAACTTACCTTCAACCTGGTGCTATGCCCCCAGACCAGGTTTACCCTTTGTCTGTCTCAGAGGATAAAGCCATGGAGGACTATGTTGCCAACGCACTTTCTCGAGGGTTCACCTGCAAATTATCGTCTCCTGCAGGTGCTGGCATCTTCTTTGTGAAACAGAGGAGTGGTGAACTGAGACCTTGTATCGATTATAGTGGTCTCAATCACATCACGATTAAGAACGCCTACCCGATTTAGTTGATTACGGAATTATTTGACCGCCTCAAGGGAGCAACAGTTTTCATGAAGCTCGATCTGAGAGGGGCATACAACTACGTTTAACACCAGGACAGGACATTACGAATACCTCGTAACGCCGTTTGGTCTTTGCAGCGCTCCTGCAGTTTTTCAGAAATTCATCAACAATGTCCTCCGAGATATGTTGCAGCAATGTGTGGTGGTTTATCTCAACAATATTTTTCATATATGCTAAATCCCTAGAGAGCCACCACACAGATGTCTCCCATGTGCTACAGAGGCTAAAGCCTCGTACACATGATCGGATTGTTGGCCAACAGAGCGTCAGACTTTTGTCCGAAGGGCGTGTGCCTGGATTTTGTCTTGCTTACTAACAGCACACAATTGTTGGCCAACAAACACGAACATAGTGACATACTACGTGGAATTTCAGCTCTTGAGCGCCACCCTTTGGGCACCTTCTGCTAATGTCGTGTTTGGTGAGCATTGGTTCCGAGAATGCTTGTTTGTACTTTGGACTTTTGTGCAACGGACTTGTGTACACACGATATGAAAATCTGACAGCAGACCGTTGTCTGCCGAAAATTTACTAGACTACTATCCAACATTTGTTGGCGGAAAGTTGGAAAACAATTGTCTGGAGCATACTAACGGTCGGATTTTAGGCAAACAGTCTATCATCACATAATTTCCTGCCAAAAATCCGATCGTGTGTACGAGGCTTAAGAGATAAAAACCTGTATTGTAAGTTGGAAAAGTGCGAGTTACATCGTGAACAGGTTAAATTTCTGGGTTATGACATTTCTACTTCTGGTTTTTGGATGGACCCAGAGAAATTATCTGCAGTTCTACAGTGGCCTTGACTTTTATGTCCACGTCCGCTACGTTTTCTTGGCTTGGCTTTTCCTAGAAGAGCGCGATGGGCTTTTTTTCTGTCAAGTTACAATTACATAGTCTCAGTCTTACCCGGCACTAAGAATGTAAGGGCTGACGCATTGTCACAACAGTTTTCCTCCGCTTCCAAGATTGAGTCAGTGCCTGTTCCTGTGATACCTCCCGATCACATTCTGGCTAATGTACGTACCAGTCTCACTTGACCTTTGGGTGACAGAATTCTTGCCGCTGAGATCCATTCTCCCCTGAGAAACCTGGTAACCGCTGCTTTGTTCTTGAGAATCTCCACACTGCTTTGCTCCAGACTTACCATTTTCCCAAAGCGGCTGGCCACCCAGGGAAGAATGTACTCATTTGGGCTACTTCTCAACAATCCTGGTGGCCTAGTCTCCGCGCTGATGTAACTGCCTTTGTAGCCACTTGTTCCATGCGTAAACAGTGTAAGACACCATGACACCTTCCAGTGGGCCTCCTATAACCCATACCCAATGGAGAGAGGCCTTGGACCCACCTGTCTATGAATTTTATTGTGGAGTTACCCAACTCCCTGGGCAACACAGTTATTCTTATGGTGGTTGACTGGTTCTCGAAAATGTCACATTGTATTCCACTAAAGAAGTTCCCCACATCCAAAGAACTGACATCCATTTTTGAGGTCCATCTCTGAGAAGAGATCTTCTGGTTACATGGGCTAGCCAAGGTTATCATCTCTGACAGGGGTAGCCAGTTTGTCTCCAGGTTTTGACGAGACTTTTGTGCACAGTTAGATATTCAGCTTTCCTTCTCTCTGTATCACCCGCAGTCCAATGGGGCCACAGAATGAGCCAACCAAGCCTTGGAGCAGTTCCTACGCTGCTATATTTCTGACCACCATAACAACTGGTCAGACCTCCTACCTTGGGTGGAATTTGCTCACAATAGTGCCGTCAATACTGCTTCCTGATTGTCTCTGTTTATGGCAAATTATAGTTTCCAACCATCCATGTTGCCTGACTCATTTGTTCCTCAAAGAATTCCTGCATTAGGAGCATCTCCATGATCTTCGTTTCAATTGGGTGCAGGTCCAAGAGTCCTTGCGACGTGCCAGTGAGAGGTACAGATCCCATGCTGACTGCCGACGCCTGCCTGCTCCTTCCTACCAGATTGGGGAGAAGGTCTGGCTGATGTCTTGTAACCTCCGACTCCGTGTTCCCTCACTGAAACTGGCCCCACAGTTTATTGGGCCTTTCCGTATTCTCCATAGGATCAACCCAGTGGCTTACGCATTAGACCTTCCTTCTAACATGCATATTTTGAATGTTTTTCATGTCTCCTTATTGAAACCTTTCGTGTGCAACTGCTTCACCACCTCGGTACCATGTCCTTGCTCGGTGCAGATTGAGAACCATGAGGAGTATGAGATACAATTGATCATTGACTCCCGGAGGTTCCGTGGGTGCATACAGTTCCTGTTTAATTGGCAAGGGTACAGTCTGGAGGAATGCTCATGGGTCTCATCCGCAGACCTACATGCTCCTGTCCTCCGTGCTTTCCATGGAAGTTTTCCCCTCAAACCTGGTGGCCCACCGAGGGGGAGGGGTCTTTGAGGAGGGGGTACTGTCAGGTCTAGGCTCCCAGCCCTCACTTCTAGTGCTCAGTTGTCGTCTAATTGTCAACACTCATCGTTCCACGTTGGCTCACCTGGTCATCATTTCCTGCTCGTCAGCCAGCGGCTTCTGGCTATTTAAACTGCCTGGTTCATTCCTTTGCTGCCTTCACCATGGTCAACATATCTGTAGACTCTCTGCTGTGCTCCTGTTGAAGACTTGCCTGGCTGGTAAACCTTGCTTTGTAAACAGACAAAAACACCCAATTAGGAGTAAATTGGCACTATCAAACACCGGTTAGTTTCAGCTGTAGTTATACTATTTAAGGACTATGCTGAGTGGTGTTTGCTAGATTATGACTAAGCGAATTTTGATTCGTGAAACGTGTTAATCCTTGCCCAAGTCTGCTGTTGATGTTTTGGATGTCATTACGCATCGTTTGGATTTTTTTCTTCAATAAATTTTCTGATTTTTCTTCACACCTGTGAGTGCGTTCAACCTTTTCCTGTGTCAGTGGCTACAGAGAAGCAGGCAAGCACAGCCTCAGTTCAGTGTGCGGGCTGTATCACAGTTCAGGGTATAGGGTAGTGTGACAACTAGGCAAGTTACTGAAGAGCTTCTCCTACGTGTAATGAGCATAGTGCGGCTGCAATCTGGCATCCCCCTACCTTCTCGCAAGATAACGCCCGGGGCAGTAGCCCCTTCCACCCACCCCTCCTCCCGGCCCTGCTTGCCCCAGTGTCTGTGTGCAGACATCTTGCTGATTCCGGGGGGGGGGCACTTGCCCCCCCTTGCGGATGCTCATGCATCACTTAGACCGTTCATAAGCTTCCAACATCATCACCATTCCACAGGAGTCTCTATTCAGTATAACAATACACAACACCCCTAGGGATGTCTGGTATACAACGGGTTACAGAATGCATGACTATTTTTAAATGGTTCAATACTATGTAACAAAGCTGTAACATTTACATATTCTGTATCTCCCTTTTTAAATATATTCAATAAAAAAATTATAACAATAAATCAATGTACTGAATGATCATAAAGCACAATTTAAAAACCATGTTAGGTCTGGGAAAAAAAAAATAGATAGATACTGTAGATAGCTAGATAGTTAAGAGTATATATAGGGCTATATTTCAGTAGAAGTAAATATGAACATAAACTAGATGGGATGTCAAGGTGGACCACATTACAAAGAATACATACAGAGTACATACAGTATGTCTCTGCAGTACGTGTACATTTCCGCATGTTTTATCAGGCAAGTATGAAAAGTTAAGTCACCAGAAAAGCACTCTGCTACTAAAACACTCAGCGTTTTTGTGGACTGGGTGATGTCAGCCCTACCCAGTTGTCTTTTTGCAAAACTACTCAAACCCTCTCCTTATCTTATTCTCACAACACAGAAGTGCTGATTTAATAAAGGAGTTGAGAAACTTTACTCAGTAAAATGCGTGAATACTCATTTGAATTGTCCAATCATGTGAAAAGCAAATTCCTGTTTCTGGTGAGATTCATTTTGGTGAAGGTGAAATAGGTGATCAGTTTTGCCAAAATGAATCTGCTCATCTATAAACTCTACTAAACGATGTTTTTTATACTGTATGTGACTTGAGTTCTGCTTAAGGGCGTATTTACAAGTTAGAGAGCAACCGCTGGTGTCAGGAGTGATGCTCATGCGCTAAAAAAAAAAAGCACATGGCACCCTACATAGGGCTCGCAACTTCTCCAGACATCTTCTCGCTTGGGCACGAGATGGCTAGGCTGCATTCTGTCCCTCTCAACAGGCGCTGTCAGTTCCGCTGAAACCTGCTCTCTACACGCTGTTGGACCTGTCAGTGTTCCCAGCTGGGCTGTCTTCCCACCAGTTTTATTAGTAATTGTCTTTGCATTTCTTCAATACATGTTCTTTAACCACTTCTGGACCGCTGCACACTAATATACATCCTAACTTTGAAGAGGGATATCATTGTTGTGGCAGCAGCTAGCTGCCATAACCCTGGTATGCTCTTTTTCATCCAGCGGTCCGGTTTCTGATAATAGTGGTCTCTGCGGCGGACTCGCCGCGAGATCACTTTTATAAGCGGCGGAGGGCTCCAGTGCCCTAACAAGAAGTATAACAAGAAGTAGAAAATATTGTTTTTTTTTTTCATTTATATAATAAAAAATTTAAAAACTCAGTGGTCATCAAATACCACCAAAATGAAGTTCTATTTGTCTGAAAAAATTGATAAAAATATAATTTGCGTACAGTGTTACATAACCACACAATTTCCAGTTAAATAGCGCAGTGCTAAAAAGAAAGGTCAGGAGGAGAAGGATCGTGCCATGGTCAGGAGAAGGATCGTTCCATGGTCAGGAGGAGAAGGATCGTGCCATGGTCAGGAGGAGAAGGATCGTTCCATGGTCAGGAGGAGAAGGATCATGCCATGGTCAGGAGAAGAAGGATCGTTCCATGGTTAGGAGGAGAAGGATCGTGCCATGGTCAGGAGGAGAAGGATCGTGCGGTGGTCAGGAGGAGAAGGATCGTGCCATGGTCAGGAGGAGAAGGATCGTGCCATGGTCAAGAGAAGGATCGTGCCATGGTCAGGAGGAGAAGGATCGTGCCATGGTCAGGAGAAGGATTGTGCCATGGTCAGGAGGAGAAGGATCGTGCCATGGTCAAGAGAAGGATCGTGCCATGGTCAGGAGGAGAAGGATTGTGCCATGGTCAGGAGAAGGATTGTGCCATGGTCAGGAGGAGGATCGTGCCATGGTCAGGAGAAGGATCGTGCCATGGTCAGAAGAAGGATCGTGCCATGGTCAGGAGGAGAAGGATCGTGCCATGGTCAGGAGAAGGATCGTGCCATGGTCAGGAGGAGAAGGATCGTTCCATGGTCAGGAGGAGAAGGATCATGCCATGGTCAGGAGAAGGATTGTTCCATGGTCAGGAGGAGAAGGATCGTGCCATGGTCAGGAGGAGAAGGATCGTGCCATGGTCAGGAGAAGGATCGTGCCATGGTCAGGAGGAGAAGGATCGTTCCATGGTCAGGAGGAGAAGGATCGTGCCATGGTCAGGAGAAGAAGGATCGTTCCATGGTCAGGAGGAGAAGGATCGTGCCATGGTCAGGAGGAGAAGGATCGTGCCATGGTCAGGAGGAGAAGGATCGTGCCATGGTCAGGAGGAGAAGGATCATGTCATGGTCAAGAGAAGGATCGTGCCATGGTCAGGAGGAGAAGGATCGTGCCATTGTCAGGAGAAGGATTGTGCCATGGTCAGGAGGAGAAGGATCGTGCCATGGTCAAGAGAAGGATCGTGCCATGGTCAGGAGGAGAAGGATTGTGCCATGGTCAGCAGGAGGATCGTGCCATGATCAGGAGAAGGATCGTGCCATGGTCAGGAGGAGAAGGATCGTGCCATGGTCAGAAGAAGGATCGTGCCATGGTCAGGAGGAGAAGGATCGTGCCATGGTCAGGAGAAGGATCGTGCCATGGTCAGGAGGAGAAGGATCGTGCCATGGTCAGGAGGAGAAGGATCGTGCCATGGTCAGAAGAAGGATCGTGCCATGGTCAGGAGAAGGATCGTGCCACGGTCAGGAGGAGAAGGATCGTGCCATGGTCAGGAGGAGAAGGATCGTGCCATGGTCAGGAGGAGAAGGATCGTGCCATGGTCAGGAGAAGGATCGTGCCATGGTCAGGAGGAGAAGGATCGTGCCATGGTCAGGAGAAGGATCGTGTCATGGTCAGGAGGAGGATCGTGCCATGGTCAGGAGAAGGATCGTGCCATGGTCAGGAGAAGGATCGTGCCATGGTCAGGAGGAGAAGGATCGTGCCATGGTCAGGAGAAGGATCGTGCCATGGTCAGGAGGAGAAGGATCATGCCATGGTCAGGAGAAGGATCGTGCCATGGTCAGGAGAAGGATCGTGCCATGGTCAGGAGGAGAAGGATCGTGCCATGGTCAGGAGAAGGATCGTTCCATGGTCAGGAGGAGAAGGATCGTGCCATGGTCAGGAGGAGAAGGATTGTGCCATGGTCAGGAGGAGAAGGATCGTGCCATGGTCAGGAGAAGAAGGATCGTTCCATGGTTAGGAGGAGAAGGATCGTGCCATGGTCAGGAGGAGAAGGATCGTGCGGTGGTCAGGAGGAGAAGGATCGTGCCATGGTCAGGAGGAGAAGGATCATGCCATGGTCAAGAGAAGGATCGTGCCATGGTCAGGAGGAGAAGGATCGTGCCATGGTCAGGAGAAGGATTGTGCCATGGTCAGGAGGAGAAGGATCGTGCCATGGTCAAGAGAAGGATCGTGCCACGGTCAGGAGGAGAAGGATTGTGCCATGGTCAGGAGAAGGATTGTGCCATGGTCAGGAGGAGGATCGTGCCATGGTCAGGAGAAGGATCGTGCCATGGTCAGGAGGAGAAGGATCGTGCCATGGTCAGAAGAAGGGTCGTGCCATGGTCAGGAGGAGAAGGATCGTGCCATGGTCAGGAGAAGGATCGTGCCATGGTCAGGAGGAGAAGGATCGTGCGGTGGTCAGGAGGAGAAGGATCGTGCCATGGTCAAGAGGAGAAGGATCGTGCCATGGTCAAGAGAAGGATCGTGCCATGGTCAGGAGGAGAAGGATCGTGCCATGGTCAGGAGAAGGATTGTGCCATGGTCAGGAGAAGAAGGATCGTGCCATGGTCAAGAGAAGGATCGTGCCACGGTCAGGAGGAGAAGG
The DNA here is from genome assembly GCF_042186555.1 of Aquarana catesbeiana. Classification (NCBI taxonomy): domain Eukaryota; kingdom Metazoa; phylum Chordata; class Amphibia; order Anura; family Ranidae; genus Aquarana; species Aquarana catesbeiana. Next base: position 148,292,304 of record NC_133328.1, on the reverse strand, counting down.
ATTGTGCCATGGTCAGGAGAAGGATTGTGCCATGGTCAGGAGGAGGATCGTGCCATGGTCAGGAGGAGAAGGATCGTGCCATGGTCAGAAGAAGGATCGTGCCATGGTCAGGAGGAGAAGGATCGTTCCATGGTCAGGAGGAGAAGGATCGTGCCATGGTCAGGAGAAGAAGGATCGTTCCATGGTCAGGAGGAGAAGGATCGTGCCATGGTCAGGAGGAGAAGGATCGTGCCATGGTCAGGAGGAGAAGGATCGTGCCATGGTCAGGAGGAGAAGGATCGTGCCATGGTCAAGAGAAGGATCGTGCCATGGTCAGGAGGAGAAGGATCGTGCCATGGTCAGGAGGAGAAGGATCATGCCATGGTCAGGAGAAGGATCGTTCCATGGTCAGGAGGAGAAGGATCGTGCCATGGTCAGGAGGAGAAGGATCGTGCCATGGTCAGGAGAAGGATCGTGCCATGGTCAGGAGGAGAAGGATCGTTCCATGGTCAGGAGGAGAAGGATCGTGCCATGGTCAGGAGAAGAAGGATCGTTCCATGGTCAGGAGGAGAAGGATCGTGCCATGGTCAGGAGGAGAAGGATCGTGCCATGGTCAGGAGGAGAAGGATCGTGCCATGGTCAGGAGGAGAAGGATCGTGCCATGGTCAAGAGAAGGATCGTGCCATGGTCAGGAGGAGAAGGATCGTGCCATGGTCAGGAGAAGGATTGTGCCATGGTCAGGAGGAGAAGGATCGTGCCATGGTCAAGAGAAGGATCGTGCCATGGTCAGGAGGAGAAGGATTGTGCCATGGTCAGGAGGAGGATCGTGCCATGGTCAGGAGAAGGATCGTGCCATGGTCAGGAGGAGAAGGATTGTGCCATGGTCAGAAGAAGGATCGTGCCATGGTCAGGAGGAGAAGGATCGTGCCATGGTCAGGAGAAGGATCGTGCCATGGTCAGGAGGAGAAGGATCGTGCCATGGTTAGGAGGAGAAGGATTGTGCCATGGTCAGAAGAAGGATCGTGCCATGGTCAGGAGGAGAAGGATCGTGCCATGGTCAGGAGGAGAAGGATCGTGCCATGGTCAGGAGAAGGATCGTGCCATGGTCAGGAGGAGAAGGATCGTGCCATGGTCAGGAGAAGGATCGTGTCATGGTCAGGAGGAGGATCGTGCCATGGTCAGGAGAAGGATCGTGCCATGGTCAGGAGAAGGATCGTGCCATGGTCAGGAGGAGAAGGATCGTGCCATGGTCAGGAGAAGGATCGTACCATGGTCAGGAGAAGGATCGTGCCATGGTCAGGAGGAGAAGGATCGTGCCATGGTTAGGAGAAGAATCGTGCCATGGTCAGGAGGAGAAGGATCGTGCCATGGTCAGGAGAAGGATCGTTCCATGGTTAGGAGGAGAAGGATCGTGCCATGGTCAGGAGGAGAAGGATCGTGCCATGGTCAGGAGAAGGATCGTGCCATGGTCAGGAGGAGAAGGATCGTGCCATGGTCAGGAGGAGAAGGATCGTGCCATGGTCAGGAGAAGGATCGTGCCATGGTCAGGAGGAGAAGGATCGTGCCATGGTCAGGAGAAGGATTGTGCCATGGTCAGGAGAAGGATTGTGCCATGGTCAGGAGAAGGATCGTGCCATGGTCAGGAGGAGAAGGATCGTGCCATGGTCAGGAGGAGAAGGATCGTGCCATGGTCAGGAGGAGAAGGATCGTGCCATGGTCAGGAGGAGAAGGATCGTGCCATTATCAGTGGGACAGCAATGACACGTTTCTTCCTGTAAATCGGAGTTTCCTCCTATGATCCTGTATAGCATTACAGTTCTATAGCCCGAGTAGGATTACGAGGCGTGCGCCTGTCTGGCCACGCCCCTTCGTAGCACTAGGCAACTCAGTGTTTACAGCGTTACCAGGGAGACCGGCAGCCGGGACCCGCAGAGCGGCCACCAGCACCGGCAGAGCAGCATGTGAGTAGAGAGAGGGGGGGGCGCTGTGATCCGGGGACACGGGGGGAGTCCGGGCATGTAGTGGAATCTGTGTCACCTGTGATGAGTAATGTCATGGTCACTGAGGAGGCAGAGGAATGGTGTGATGTTCCTGAATGTGGAGGGACATAGGAGACGATTAGATAGTCAGCAATAAAACAACACAGAGATCTGCTCTTATTTGCAGAGTGGTGCACAGTGTGTATTGTTTTCATCTGTCACTTTGTGTCACCTTCACCATTCTGCTGATCTGTAGAACAACACAAGGGTCCATCTGATGGGATTGTCTTCATCACACAGCTTTCCACTCGGGTGGGTTGTTCTGTATTTGTACACAGCACCACTCCCCACTCTGTACATCATCACTACCAATAGGAAATATCCTCATCAGAACAAATATTCTTAGAAAAGTCAAATATACACAAGTGGCATGTGAGAAAAAAGATATGACAAAAGTCCAATAAATGAGGAATATATTTCATATATTTTTTTCTCACATGCCACTTGTGTATATTTGACTTTTGCACTTCTTTGCTTATATAACAAATCCTGACCATAGTTATATGATGTTCATTTCCTATGATTAGCAGCTCTGTCTAGTGTCCACAATGTGGTATATTTCCTGAGATACCGCAATCAGAAATGTACTGTATCAAGGCCACCAGATGAAGCTAAAGATCAGAGAAAATCAACATATTAACCACTTGCCCACCGGGCACTTTTACCCCCTTCCTGCCCGGGCCAAGTTTCAGCTTTCAGCACTGTCGCACTTTGAATGACAGTTGCGCGGTCATGCAACACTGTACCCAAATTCAATTTTTAGAATTTCTTCACACAAATAGAGCTTTCTTTTGCTGGTATTTAATCACTACTGGGTTTTTTATTTTTTGCTAAACAAACAAAAAAAGTCAGAAAATTTTGAAAAAAAACCTAAATTTTTTTTCATAGTTTGTTATAAAATTTTGCAAACAGGTAATTTTTCTCCTTCACTGATAAACACTGATAGGCTGAACTGATGGGCACTGATCAGGAGGCACTGATGAAGCTACACTGATAGATGGCACTAATGGGCACTGATAGGTGGCACTGATGAGGCAGCACTGGTGGGCACTGATCAGGAGGCACTGATGAGGCTACACTGATAGGTGGCACTGAAGGGCACTGATAAGTGGCACTGATGAGCACTGATAGGCACTGGCAGGCGGCACTAGTAGGCGGCACTGAAAGGTGATACTGATGATGAGGCACTGATTGGCAGCACTGACAGGCACTGCTAGGTGGCGCTGATGGGCCCTGATTAGCAGCACTGGTGGGCAATGTTAGGACCAATGTTGGGACAATGTAAACAGAAGTCGGTTATCGGCTTTTTTGTTTTCTCCTCACTTTACAGCATGAGGGGAAAAAAAGCCAATAACCAGCTTCTGTTTACATTGTGTGATCAGCTATCATTGGCTGATAGTTGATCATGTGGTAAAGGGCCACTGTGATTGGCCCTTTACCCCAATCTGTGATCAGCCGAGTCCAAAAGACTTGGCAATCACAGAGCATGCTGTACATGTGCCCGCAGCGTGAGCATGGGAGGACGTCCATGTAAGCCTGCGTTGTAGCCATCTTTTGGCTATAGTGCGGACAGGAACTGGTTAAAGGATAAATTTACCTTTTAAAATAAAGTTATGAATGCACATCTTTTTGCAGGTAAAAAAATGTGCATTTATTATTTTTTTAATTGGGAGCCTGGAAAGCTTTGCACCCATGATCAGCAGATCGTAAATGTTATGCAGGGCTCTTGCAGGCTCTGTGTGTGAGCTGTTTGGCTGTACATCATACATCATACGGCCAAACAGGTACACATTAACCACTTCAGCCCCGGACCATTTGGCTGCCAATTGACCAGGCCACTTTTTGCGATTTGGCACTTCGTCGCTTTAACTGACAATTGCGCTGTCCTGCGACGTGGCTCCCAAACAAAATTGACGTCCTTTTTTTCCCCACAAATAGAGCTTTCTTTTGGTGGTATTTGATCTGCGGTTTTTATTTTTTGCGCTATAAACGAAAATAGAGCAACAATTTATATAAAAAAGCAATATTTTGTACTTTTTGCTATAATAAATATCCCCATTTTTTTTTTTTTAAAAAAAGCACTTTTTTTCTCAGTTTAGGCCGATTCTTCTACGTATTCTTCTACATATTTTTGGTAAAAAAATTGCAATAAGCGTATATTGATTGGTTTGTGCAAAAGTTATTGCGTCTACAAAATAGGGGGTAGTTTTATGGCATTTTTATTATTAATTTTTTTTTTTTTACTAGTTATGGCGGCGATCTGCGATTTTTATCGTGACTGCGACATTATTGCGGACACATCGGACATTTTTTACACTATTTTGGGACCATTGTCTTTTATACAGCGATCGATGCTATAAAAATGCATTGATTACTGTGTAAATGACACTGGCAGTGAAGAGGCTAACCACTAGGGGGCGGGGAAGGGGTTAAGTGTGTCCTAGGGAGTGATTCTAACTGTTAGGGGGCGTGGCTTACTGTGACACGTCACTGATCGCTGCTCCCGATGAAAGGGAGCAGAAGATCAGTGTTGTGTCGCTAGGCAGAACAGGGAGATACCTTGTTTACAAAGGCACCCCCCCGTTCTGAGACCCGATCGCGGGACACCGGCGGACATCGAGTCCGCGGGTCCCGCGGGCAGGACCATGGAGACTGCGGTGGGCGCGTGCGCGCGCCCTCTCGGGGGCAGGTTCAAAGCAATGTATATATATGTTGCTTTGCCTGCCCGTGCCATTCTGCTGATGTAAATGTGCGTGAGGCAGTTGGGAAGCGGTTAACAGGAAGCATCAATGAACTACTGCAGTGCTCAACAACGCCCTAGTAGTTCATTGAGAACTACAAGCCAACAGCTGCATAGGCTGCCGGATCTTGTAGGTTCCAATTCATAGAACTCTGTGAATGAGTGATTCTGGCAGAGAGTGGGGGAGAAAATCCCTGCCGCTCGTGACATGGGGAGTCGGGGAGGTGCGGGGGTCAGTGGATTTGTAACATGTTACAAAGGGTGAACTTACCCTTTAAAGCGTTTGTTACCCCAGTAACAAATATTCCTGATATGTGCCTGCTGTACCATGTACTTGTATGAAAAAGTATCCTGTTCTCTTTGTATTGCTTCCTTTGTGTGATCTCTGGTGTTCCTGCCTGTCCCTCTGCTTTCCTTTAAAAACTGATCACACTAGGCATGAGAGCTCACCTGTGGTCAGTTCTTTAGCTGTGATGGGAACTCAGGCTGCTCTCCTCCAATCATCAGACTTGTCCTGACACGCCCCCTCCACAGCCATTCACTGGGAAGCTCAGTGTGATATTGCTTCTCCTCCTCCCCCAGCTCTTATGCAGCTGAGAACAGAGGGAATGTGATCACTTATAAAAAAAGGGGAACATGGTTTATTTAGAATTTCTTTTTATATCTATACAAAAAATGTCTTGCCTTTTATTTCAAATTTAAACTGAATGGGTTGTTTTACAAGGTTAGAGAGTTTACAATTACGTTTAACCACTTCAATACAGGGCACTTATACACCTTCCTGCCCAGACCAGTTTTCAGCTTTCAGTGCTGTCACATTTTGAATGACAATTGCGTGGTCATGCTACACTGTACCCTAACTAAATTGTTATAATTTTGTTCCCACAAATAGAGCTTTCTTTTGGTGGTATTTGATCACTTCTGCGGTTTTTATTTTCTGCTAAACAGATAAAAAAAGACCGAAAATGTTGAGAAAAAAAAATGTTTTTATTTGTTTCAGTTACAAAACTTTGTAAATGAGTAAGTTTTCTCCTTCACTGATGGGCAATGATGGGGCTGCACTGACGGGAACTGATAAGGCGGTACTGATGGGCACCGATGAGGTGGCACTGATGATGTGGCACTGATGGGCACTGATGATGGGTACTAATATGCGGCACTGATGAGGCACTGATAGGCGGCACTGATGGGCACTGATAGGTGGCACTGATATGCGGCACGGATGGGCATGGATAGGTGGCACGGATGGGCACGGATAGGCAGCACTGAGGGGCGCGGCTAGGCGACACAGATGGGCACTAATAGGCAGCACGGATGGGCACTGATAGGCGGCACGGATGGGCATGGATGGGCACTGATAGGTGGCACTGATGTACTGTTATGTATGGTACTGATGGATGCCAATCAGTGCCAAACAATAATGCCTGCCAATCAGTGATGCCCATTGTGGGCACTGGCATCCATTGTGGGCACTGATTGGCATCCTTGGTGGTCTAGGGTGGCATACCTTGTGGTGACATCCCTGGTGGTCCTAGTGGCGTCCCTGAGTTCCATTGTGGGCATCCTCAGGGGGGCTGCATTGATAATCAATCAGCACAGACCCCGCCTATCAGAGGAGCAGCTAATCGGCTCTCCTCTACTCGCATCTGACAGATGCGAGTGAGGAAAAGCTGATCACCGGCTCTTCCTGTTTACATTGTGATCAGCCGTGATTGGACACGGCTGATCACGTGGTAAAGAGTCTCCATCAGAGACTCTTTACGGAGATTGTGACACACCGCAACAACGATCGGCGCGCAGCGGCTTGATATCCTGAAGACGTCATATGACGCCCAGTCGGGATTTTGAAACCACTTTGCCGCCTTCATTTTGCTATATGGCGGGCGGCAAGTGGTTATAGGGATGTATGGGTTTGTAAGAAAAAAAAAAAAAAAATCCTTAAAGCGGAACTTTTTTTCATCTTTCCATCTATTAAATCTTCTGCCCTTGTTGGTTCAACTTCGAATAGTAACATTTATTTTTTTTCGGCCAGTAAATAGCTTATACAGCCCACTTCCTTTTTCTTGTCTGGTCATTAGCCTGGGCCAGTGGTGGCGAACCTTGGCACCCCAAATGTTTTGGCACTACATTTCCCATGATGCTCATGCACGCTGCAGTGTAGTTAAGCATCATGGGAAATCTAGTTCTAAAACATCTGGTGTGCCAAGGTTCGCCATCACTGGCTTAGGCTAATGACATCTTGCACAGCTCTCTCTCTCACTCTTGTATGAGTTTGCCAGGAAAGGAGGGGGTATGAGTCATAAGCGGGCCAATGAGAGCTGCAGAGCTGGATGTGTGCCTCTGTGTGTCTGTGTAAATCCAGGAAGTGAACAGGCAGCAGCTTCAGCTGCCCACAGTTAAAATGACTGCAGCCAGACTCAGTAGAGGGAGATTTCTGCAGTATATTTGTCAAGTACAGAATCACAGTATATATAAAATAATATGCAAAGTGGTTGGAGGGAAGCTTCAGAATGGCAAAGATATTTTTATTACAAATTATGCGAGCAGACTGCAGTTCCTCTTTAATACTCTCTTGAATGCTACAGCATCGCTGTGATGCTGCAGGTGTCCCCTGCCAGCTCTAAGCCTGAGAACTGAGCAATCACATGGCCGCTGATTGCTCGGTCTGCTCAGAGTGGAGAACAGTGACTGTCAGTCACTGCTCTCCACTCTGCCACTCCAGCACTAACTGGAGTGCTGAGCTAGAGGTGGGGGGGATGGGGAGACTAGCTGGCTTCAGCTCTCAGCCACACATTGGGAGGCGGGGCCAGCTGTCACTCAGGCATCTGGGTGGATCCCAACAAAATGGTCAGGATCCTTGCAGAGCCTAAAGCGGCTCTTAGGCTTGATTCACATCTATGCATGTTGGTTTTGAGCGTCTCTGCAGTGCTTTTTGCTGTGCCTTCAAGGTTTTTTTTTTTTTACTGCAATTTTACCGCATTTTGTGTTTTTTTATTCTGTTTTTTTTTTGGGGGGGGGGGGTGATTTGTTGTTGGGCAGATTTAAAAACGCAAAATCATGGTACAAACATGCTACAAATGCACTACATGCTTTTTTGCAGCTTCTCCTTTGAAGTCTATTGAACAAAAAAAAAGCATTGTTTTGCACTTAAAAAAGTCCCTGACCCTTTCCAAAAATGCAGAGGCACAAAAATGCATTGATGTGAACATGTTCCATTGAACCCATGTTAAAAAAAATGTCCTGCGTTTCTGCAAAAAGCATGAAAAAACGCATTGGTGTAAATGGAGCCTGTTGCTGGATACACACTTTACAATTTTCTGTAGCTTTTTTCCTTCAGATTTACAAAAACCATATAATATGAGGTCAAACCTTAGGAGTTTCAATTTGTATGCAATCAGGCAGGCCCTTGTACTACATGGTTTTGGTAAATCTAAAGGAAATCAGACAACAAAAGTTGTATAGTGTGTATGGGGTCTAAGGCGTCAACTGACAGCAGGCCTACTAAAAGCTGACTCTGGGTCACAGGGGAGCAAAAGTAACAGCACTCCTGTGTCCCAGAAAAGAAGTATGGCCAAAAAAAGCTTTGATCATACTTTTCTTTTAATATGTTGATTTCCTACGATCGTCAGCTCCATCTATTCCACAATGCAGTATTTTTCCAGAGATTCTGCAATCAGAAAAGTACCATATTAAGACCACCAGATGGTGCTAACAATCATAAGGCGGAAATCAACATATTAGGCAAAATACGGTCATAATTCATGATGGCTGGGCAAAAGCTTTTGACATCTGTTCCCAATTTTTTTTATAAATAGACCCCATAGACTTGAATGATGTGACAATTTCTTACATGTTATACAATTGCATTGCACGGGGATGCCCCAAACCTCCTCCTCTTCTGGGGTCCCTCACCTCCTCTCTCTGCTCCTCCTCTTCTGGGGTCCCTCACCACCTTTCCCTGCCCCTCCTCCTCTTCTGGGGTCCCTCACCACCTTTCTCTGCTCCTCCTCTTCTGGGGTCCCTCACCTCCTCTCTCTGCTCCTCCTCCTCTTCTGGGGTCCCTCACCTCCTCTCTCTGCTCCTCCTCTTCTGGGGTCCCACACCTCCTCTTTCTGCTCCTCCTCCTCTTCTGGGGTCCCTCACCACCTTTCCATGCTCCTCCTCCTCTTCTGGGGTCCCTCACCACCTTTGCATGCTCCTCCTCCTCTTCTGGGGTCCCTCACCTCCTCTCTCTGCTCCTCCTCCTCTTCTGGGGTCCCTCACCTCCTCTCTCTGCTCCTCCTCCTCTTCTGGGGTCCCTCACCACCTTTCTCTGCTCCTCCTCCTCTTCTGGGGTCCCTCACCTCCTCTCTCTGCTCCTCCTCCTCTTCTGGGGTCCCTCACCACCTTTCTCTGCTCCTCCTCTTCTGGGGTCCCTCACCTCCTCTCTCTGCTCCTCCTCCTCTTCTGGGGTCCCTCACCTCCTCTCTCTGCTCCTCCTCTTCTGGGGTCCCTCACCTCCTCTTTCTGCTCCTCCTCCTCTTCTGGGGTCCCTCACCACCTTTCCATGCTCCTCCTCCTCTTCTGGGGTCCCTCACCACCTTTCTCTGCTCCTCCTCCTCTTCTGGGGTGCCTCACCTCCTCTCTCTGCTCCTCCTCCTCTTCTGGGATCCCTCACCTCCTCTCTCTGCTCCTCCTCCTCTTCTGGGGTCCCTCACCTCCTCTCTCTGCTCCTCCTCTTCTGGGGTCCCTCACCACCTTTCTCTGCTCCTCCTCCTCTTCTGGGGTCCCTCACCTCCTCTCTCTGCTCCTCCTCCTCTTCTGGGGTCCCTCACCACCTTTCTCTGCTCCTCCTCCTCTTCTGGGGTCCCTCACCTCCTCTCTCTGCTCCTCCTCCTCTTCTGGGATCCCTCACCACCTTTCTCTGCTCCTCCTCCTCTTCTGGGGTCCCTCACCACCTTTCTCTGCTCCTCCTCCTCTTCTGGGGTCCCTCACCTCCTCTCTCTGCTCCTCCTCCTCTTCTGGGGTCCCTCACCACCTTTCTCTGCTCCTCCTCCTCTTCTGGGGTCCCTCACCATCTCTCTCTGCTCCTCCTCCTCTTCTGGGATCCCTCACCACCTTTCTCTGGTCCTCCTCCTCTTCTGGGGTCCCTCACCACCTTTCTCTGCTCCTCCTCCTCTTCTGGGGTCCCTCACCTCCTCTCTCTGCTCCTCCTCTTCTGGGGTCCCTCACCGCCTTTCTCTGCTCCTCCTCCTCTTCTGGGGTCCCTCACCATCTCTCTCTGCTCCTCCTCCTCTTCTGGGGTCCCTCACCTCCTCACTCTGCTCCTCCTCTTCTGGGGTCCCTCACCACCTTTCTCTGCTCCTCCTCCTCTTCTGGGGTCCCTCACCATCTCTCTCTGCTCCTCCTCCTCTTCTGGGATCCCTCACCACCTTTCTCTGCTCCTCCTCCTCTTCTGGGGTCCATCACCTCCTCTCTCTGCTCCTCCTCCTCTTCTGGGGTCCCTCACCTCCTCTCTCTGCTCCTCCTCCTCTACTGGGGTCCCTCACCACCTTTCTCTGCTCCTCCTCCTCTTCTGGGATCCCTCACCTCCTCTCTCTGCTCCTCCTCTTCTGGGGTCCCTCACCACCTTTCCCTGCTCCTCCTCCTCTTCTGGGGTCCTTCACCACCTTTCTCTGCTCCTCCTCTTCTTCTGGGGTCCCTCACCTCCTCTCTCTGCTCCTCCTCCTCTTCTGGGGTCCCTCACCTCCTCTCTCTGCTCCTCCTCCTCTTCTGGGGTCCCTCACCACCTTTCTCTGCTCCTCCTCCTCTTCTGGGGTCCCTTACCACCTTTCTCTGCTCCTCCTCCTCTTCTGGGGTCCCTCACCACCTTTCTCTGCTCCTCCTCCTCTTCTGGGGTCCCTCACCTCCTCTCTCTGCTCCTCCTCCTCTTCTGGGGTCCCTCACCACCTTTCTCTGCTCCTCCTCCTCTTCTGGGGTCCCTCACCATCTCTCTCTGCTCCTCCTCCTCTTCTGGGATCCCTCACCACCTTTCTCTGGTCCTCCTCCTCTTCTGGGGTCCCTCACCACCTTTCTCTGCTCCTCCTCCTCTTCTGGGGTCCCTCACCTCCTCTCTCTGCTCCTCCTCTTCTGGGGTCCCTCACCGCCTTTCTCTGCTCCTCCTCCTCTTCTGGGGTCCCTCACCATCTCTCTCTGCTCCTCCTCCTCTTCTGGGGTCCCTCACCTCCTCACTCTGCTCCTCCTCTTCTGGGGTCCCTCACCACCTTTCTCTGCTCCTCCTCCTCTTCTGGGGTCCCTCACCATCTCTCTCTGCTCCTCCTCCTCTTCTGGGATCCCTCACCACCTTTCTCTGCTCCTCCTCCTCTTCTGGGGTCCATCACCTCCTCTCTCTGCTCCTCCTCCTCTTCTGGGGTCCCTCACCTCCTCTCTCTGCTCCTCCTCCTCTACTGGGGTCCCTCACCACCTTTCTCTGCTCCTCCTCCTCTTCTGGGGTCCCCTCACCATCTCTCTCTGCTCCTCCTCCTCTTCTGGGGTCCCTCACCTTCTCACTCTGCTCCTCCTCTTCTGGGGTCCCTCACCACCTCTCTCTGCTCCTCCTCTTCTCGATGCATCCTCCATAAGAAGCCGCTTTCTATGGTGGTGCACCTGTGGGCTCGCTCCCAAGCCTGGCTGTCTGCATCTATTGACACACACAGTGCTGTTTGGCCTCGCCCCATGCTTTCTTCTCACGGGGTTTAATTGACAGAAGCAGGAGCCAATGTCTTCTGCTGCAGCCAATCTTCCTGTGAATTCAGGAAGAGAGGAGAGAGGAGGCATAGCGCTGGATCGATCCAGGAGTCAGGTGGGTGTTTAGGGAGAAAAGTAGGCGGGAGCTAAGAATACATGATAAAACTTTTTTTTTACTTTAATGCAGAGAATGCATTAAGGTAAAAAAGGTTTAAACTTTTGAACCACTTTAATGCTTTCTGTGCACCTTCAAGTTGTTGTTCTCCCCCTTCCCCCCTAAATACTTACATGAGTCTTGTATCGATCCAGTGCTGTGCCTGTGCAGGTCTTCTTTCCCCTCTCACAAGCTTGGCTGAAAGCATTGGGAGCCATTGGCTGCTGCTGCCATCAGTCAAATTCTGTGGGGCGGGAGCAGGGGTCGGGGACGAGCCGTGTTGCGTGTGTCTATGGACGCACATAGCCCGATTAGGTAGCACACTTACACGTGTGCCCCCATAGGAAGCAGCTTTCTATGGTGGCACACGGAGAAGAGAAGGAGTGGAAAGCGCCATCGGGGGACTCTAGAAGAGGAGGGAATACCCTTGCACAGAGAAGGTAGGTATAACATGTTTGTTTTAAGGTAAAAAAAATGACTTTACAGCCTCTTTAAAGCAGTATTTAACCCAAAAGCAAACATTTGTTATATTGCAGCTTACCAATTCTTAGATGTAATGGCTGCATTCGTGTAGTTTTTTAGGCTTTCTTTCTTCTATTTTCATCTCGTGATCTGGCCAGTAAGTCTGTTGTTTTTCAAAAGTACAAGCTCTCTTAAGCTGGATACACACTAAACAATTTTCTGTAGATTTTTTCCTTCAGATTTACCAAAACCATATGATATGAGGTCAAATTGTATGCAATCAGGCAGGCCCTTGCACTACATGGTTTTGGTAAATCTAAAGGAAATCGGACAGCAAAAGTTGTATAGTGTGTATGGGGTCTAACAGTTACAGAGATGAGACAAACCATTTAACACATATAAAACCTTTATCCCAAAAGGAAAAGCTGTTTGCTGTAACTGCATGAGTTTGGCTTCAATTTGTTTGTTGTTTTTTTTTTTTGCAATTTCTTTCTATTAAATATTCAGTTATAGTACAAAACAAAGCCTATCAGGCGTTCCCTGGCTTGAGGGACAGCACAGTCAAAACAATAGAAAAAAAAGAAAAGAAAAAAAAAAAAGGGTATGTCAACTGAAGCAGATAACATGACAACCCACGAATCCAGCGGCTTCAATTTGTTAGTGTATTTAAATCTGCTAGTACATCTAACACTCACCTCCCCCTGACTGATAATGTTGCTGTCAAAAGGTGCCCCCTGTGCTCCTTCATCCAGAGTGGGGGCACTCTAATACAAGAGGTGTGTTACTGGCCAGATCACAAGGTTAAAACAGAGGGAAAAAAGCCTACAAAAAGAAAATGAATGCAGTCACCATATCTAAGGATCAGTAAGCTGTAATATATTACATTTCTGGTTTTGGGTTTAATAACGCTTTAAACTGAAACAACTTGATGGCTTTGTTCACATCTGACCATTCGGTTGTGATATGGTAACACACATAATAATGTGCGCTGCATTCACTTACCACAACGCATAGGTTTGAAGCCGGTCTTAAAGCGGAAGTCCTCCCACAGCTGCAAATATTAAAAGTCAGCATCTACACATATTGCAGCTGCTGTCTTTTAATAATCGGACACTTATCTGTCCTGGATCCAGCGATGTCGGCACCAGAGCTAATGTTTCCATCAGCTGTCAGGTGCATGCTGCCTCCATTGCGAGTAAGGAAATCCGGCAGTGTAGCCTTACGGTTTCATGCCAGGAACGTTACTGCGCATGCGTGAGGCGCCGCTCCTCTCTCTTACTGGCCCGGCAGCCGGGGAAGGAGGAGGGAGCCCTGCGGTGACGTCAATACCCGCGGCTGAGGCTCCCAAAAGTGGGGACAGCATACCTGTGAAAGACAGGTATCCTGCCCCCCCTCCCCCCCGAAAGATGCCAAATGTGGCACTGGAGGGGGGGAGGAGTACAATGAGAGGAAGTTCCACTTTTGGGTGGAACTCGGCTTTAACCATAGTGTTTAAATTTGCATTACTGAAACCAGAGCAATCTAAGATGGATTGTTATTAGTTGTTGTGGATATGGCACTTTTTATTGAATAAGATCAGCTGATTCCTGACACATTGCATAGAGAGGACAAGCTTTTCTAAGGCTTCCCAAGCAGAGAAAATGTTAGCTAACTGGCAATTTTTACTAAAATGCATGCTGTACAATGGGGAGCAGTCCAGGTGCAACATTTACAAAGTGGGGTGTTGTTTTGCCTAACCACATGTGGCCTGCGGAGCCCTCTGAGGTGGCCCGCCACCTCCTGTTTTGGGAAGCCCAGATCACAGGTTCCCGACCCACCATCCCCAAGCATCAGTGTGAAGAACGGAGCCGGCAATAGAGGAAGCAGTACCCGCCAGCAGTACCCGCCAGCAGTATCCACTAGAAGTACCAGCAAGCAGTACCCGCCAGCAGTACCCAACAGCAGTACCAGCCAGCAGTACCCGCCAGCAGTATCCACTAGAAGTACCAGCAAGCAGTACCCACCAGCAGTACCCACTAGCAGTACCCGCCAGCAGTACCCGCCAGAAGTTCCCGCCAGCAGTACCCACTATAAGTACCAGCCAGCAGTACCTGCCAGAAGTACAATCCAGCAGTACCCACCAGCAGTACCAGCCCTGGAGGACAGCCAGCAGCAGCCACCAGCCATACCCGCCTGGGGGACAGCAGCAGCCAGCAATACCTGCAGGAATCCTGAGGAAGAAGTGTAGATTGAGGTCAGTTGAGGTGCAGGTAAACCGCAGTGCATCAGTGTGAAAGCAACCTTAGGCCCCTTTCACATGATCGGTCCGATTGGGTCCACCTGTCTTTCTGTTTTTCAGGCGGACCCAGTCGGATCCTCTTTTCACCTCTATAGAGTGGCAAATGTAAATGGACTTGTGTCCATTTACACCCGCCTATATCCAATTCGATCCACTTAAAAAATGAGAAGGGGATCCGTCCCCTTCTGTCTGGGAGGACCGGATCAAAGGGCCCATGAGTAGAGCAGGCTGTGTCTGTGTCTGCTCTGGAAATGCATTCAAATCAGTGGGCTGAAATCATGCCCAAGTTGGACCAAAGTAGTGGAGGAAGCATTTTCAAAGTTGGATCAACACAAGTCAGACCAGTTAAGACGATATAGGGAACCATTGACTTTGACATGTCGTGCGACTTGTGCTCTGGAAATCGAAAGGCATGTCGGATCAGTGTGGACACTAGTGTCATCTCTGTCTGCTGCTAAAGTGACCAATTCCTCCCACATATGTCTGCATTATGTTTTCAGTTGCACTGGGGGGGGGGCAAAATAATGTTCCTTCATTTTTGGTCCATCAGCAAACTATAAAGCCTGGCCCAGACAATGTACTGCTTCAGTGGTTTGAGAAAACTAGCTTTTGCCTGCAATACAATTTCTTCTAACCGTGAATCCTGTTCCACCAGCAGTTAGAATTTTACCCTCAGAGAGCTGACTTGTTGAAGTGGTTGTACATAAATCCTCCTAAGGAGTACATGTTTATCTGCAGTCTTCTCTTCTCTAAATCGGTTCTAATCACAGAGTTTATAAAGTTTGCCCGAGCAGTCAAAAAAAGGGGGTGGAGAGCTGAAGTTACACTCTGCAGAGCTCAGTGAGTGGAGCTCTGAGAGCTGATTGGAGGGAAGGGACAACCCCCCATTCACACAGCACACAGGAACAGAGCTGAGCCTGTCAGTCATCTGGAGGTCCCTCTACCAGTCGCCTTTTTTCTCTTGGAGTCAGCAAAACTTATCAGAAGTGATTCATGCTGATAGCAGAAGAAGGAAGCAGAAAGCAGAAATAACACTTACTGTTCCTAATTGAAACAAGTACACACTATAGGCAGTTCATATTTCATGTGTGAGGTTTATAACCACTTTATAACTATGTTACATATTTACCTTTTTGACAATTAGCAGGTGTGTTGGGTGAGCTAAGCTATAGATAACTGTAATGATCCACTTCCGGCATCTTCTCTTCCAGATAATCTCTTTGGTCCACCTTCAACAAATAAAGCTTTCCTTTCAAATAATTGATCCCACCTTAAATAAATAGTTTGTGATGGAGAAAGTGACAGTACTGTGTTTACACTTCCGTCTCCATTCAATGGGGAGTTTGCCAGCAAATACAATAACAGAACAAAGCATGTGAAATATGTTTGTGTACGGGACTCAATGCTTACATCACACCATATAAACCCTGATGTCACACTGGTAGGTTTGTTCAAAGAGACACTGCAAATAACAGAATGTTAAGGAAAATGCAGTAACCAGGGGCAACTGATTATATTTCAGTTAATTGAATTAATATGGAACTGATCTAAAAAAAAAAAAGTGAATACCGTATTTGCTATGATATAGGTAACATCTAGAAATGTTATTGTCCTTAAGCAGTTCTTTGAAATTTGACCAGAAAAACAGAAGTGTACTTTCTGGTATATGAGTGTGCCTAGGCATTTCTTTACCCACAGCTTCATAGCTATACAGTGGGAAAAATAATTATTTGATCCCCTGCAGATTTTGTAAGTTTACCCACTTACAAAGAAATGAAGGGTCTATATTGTTTTATCATAGGTGCATTTTAAATGATAGAGACAGAATATCAACTAAAAATCCAGAAAAAACCCATGATACAAATGTTATAAATTGAGTTGCAGTTCAGTGAGTAAAATAAGCGTTTGCTCCCCAAGCAAAACCTGACATAGTACTTGGTGGAGAAACCCTTGTTGGCAAGCACAGAGGTAATATGTTTCTTGTAGTTGTAGCACTTTCATCCAGTTCTGTACTGACGTTTCTGGATTCTGAATCGTGGGGAAAGCAAAAGAATTGTCAAAGGATCTGCGGGAAAAGGTTGTTGAACTGTATAAAACAGGAAAGGGATATAAAAGATATCCAAGGAATTGAGAATGCCAATCAGCAGTGCTCAAACTCTAATCAAGAAGTGGAAATTGAGGGGTTCTGTTGAAACCAAACCACGGTCAGGTAGACCAACTAAAATTTCAGCCACAACTGCCAGGAAAATTGTTCGGGACGCAAAGAAAAACCCACAAATAACTTCAGGTGAAATACAGGACTCTCTGAAAACATGTGGTGTGGCTGTTTCAAGATGAACAATAAGGAGGCACTTGAAGAAAGATGGGCTGCGTGGTCAAGTCGCCAGAAGAAAGCCATTACTACACAAATGCCACAAAGTATCCTGCTTACAATACGCCAAACAGCACAGAGATAAGCCTCAAACCTTCTGGCACAAAGTCATTTGGAGTGATGAGACCAAAATTGAGCTTTTTGGCCACAGACATAAACACTACATTTGGAGAGGAGTCAACAAGGCCTATGATGAAAGGTACACCATTCCTACTGTGAAACACAGAGGTGGATTGCTGATGTTTTGAGGGTGTGTGAGCTACAAAATTTGGTCAAAATTGATGGCAAGATGAATGCAGTATGTTATCAAAAAATACTGGAGGAACATTTGCATTCATCAGCTAGGAAGCTGCGCGTGGGACGTACTTGGACATTCCAACATGACAATGGTCCAAAACACAAGGCCAATTCGACCTGTCATTGGCTACAGCAGAATAAAGTGAAGGTTCTGGATTGGCCATCTCAGTCTCCTGACCTCAATATCATTGAGTCACTCTGGGGAGATCTCAAACGTGCAGTTCATGCAAGACAGCCCAAGAATTTACAGGAACTGGAGGCTTTTTGCCAAGAGGAATGGGCAGCTTTACCATCTGAGAAGATAAAGAGCCTCATCCACAAATACCGCAAAAGACTTCAAGCTGTCATTGATGTTAAAGGGGGCAATACACGGTATTAAGAACTGGGGTATGTCAACTTTTGATCAGGGTCATTTGGGTAGTTTCTGCTGCCATTATGATTTAAAAAGAGTAAACGCAGATGATTGATAATAAATGGCTTCAGCCAAACACTAACCATAAGTGAAAGAAATGTTTTTATGTTATCATTCATATTCTCAGAAAAAAGGCAAAGAAATCATAAATTCTGTAAACTCATGAGCACAACTGTATGTGTATTTATTAGTAAAAGATACTTAGCTGGTGCCAGACGGAAGCAGAGACAGGAGGGCAGTGTGGTAGTGAGGGAGAATGGCGCCCCACTCTATATCAAGAGTGCTGGCAGGAGCTGTTTTCTTTGTACTGAGCTGTCGGTGTGACCCACTCTCCTTTGATTTATGAACGAAGCCTGCAGTTATAGCCTTTAATCATACATTACTTTCCTATGTAAATTGTGTTTTTTAAATAAAACTTCAACCCCTTTTTTACCTTTATTTTCAATTATTTTATTTAGTTTTAAGGTAACTTGCACATTTGTCAGATCACACAAGGATAGGTAACAATATACAAATATAGGGGTTGGTTTACTAAAACTGAGTGCAAAATCTGGTCCAGCTCTGCATAGAAACCAATCAGCTTCCATTTTTTTTTTTTTTTGTCAGTGCTTAATTGAACAAGCTGAAGTTAGAAGCTGATTGGCACAGCTGCAGATCTGTCTTAATGAGCGGGCCTCAGGTGCATAGGGGGCCCCTGCACTTTCTCTGTCCTTGCAGCTTTGTAAAAATGCTTGGCCAAGTCAATTGGGTTTAGCAGAGAGCCTAGCGGTGTTGGGGAGACTGTATGTACCTCTCTCCTGTCATCTACTCAGTTTAGGTTGTCCCTCAGGGATCCTCATCATCTCCCGAGGCAGTCAGAGTTGGTGGGCGGGGCTGGGGTGTGGCTGCGTCCTCCACTCCTCCTACAGACTCCTCCTAGCTGAAGGAGAAAGAGGAGGCACAAACACAGCAGCTTGGGGAGTCTTCATCACCAGCCATGCTGAAATAGATTAGAAGTTCTGAAGGCGAGAGGATGGAGCAACAGTTAGTCAATGAGCCTTTTTTGCATTGTATAATGCTATGAATCCAAAAAAACAAGCTTGCTAATTGGAGGAGAGAGAACAGAGATGCTCTTATCTGTAAACTTCTGTTTCTTCTCTATCCAACCACTGCCTGGACTAAGCTATATTGTTTTGTCTGCAGTGGAGAAATGTAAATAGTGTGGTGAGGAGTTTTTTGGCACAGATGTCTGCCTTAGAAAGCTGAGCAAGATTACAATTTTTCTTGGCAGGTGAGACAATTGACACATATGTATTTTAACTGTGTATTTAGAATTTTGCACTTTAAGATTTTCATGATAAAAAATCAATGAAAGCTTATAGATCAAAACTGTAGGTAATTTATTAATTTAACCACTCGCCTACTGGGCACTTTCACCCCCTTCCTGCCCAGGCCAATTTCCAGCTTTCAGCGCTCTCACACTTTGAATGACAATTGCGCGGTCAAGCAACACTGTACCCAAATTACATTTTTTCATTTTTTTCACATATACAGAGCTTTCTTTTGGTGGTATTTAATGACTGATGGGTTTTTTATTTTTTACAAAAAAAAAAGAAAAAGGACCGAATATTTTTGAAAAAAAAAAAAGTTTTTCTTAGTTTCTGTCAGTAAATTTTGTAAATGAGTAATTTTTCTCCTTTAATGATGTGCACTGATAGGCACTGATAGGCTGCACTGATGGGCACTGATGAGGTGGCACTTATGGGCACTGATGAGGCGGTACTGAAGGGCACTGATATGTGGCACTGATGAGCACTGATAGGTGGAACTGATGGGCACTGATAGGTGCCACTGGTGGGCACTGATAGGCGGCACTGATGGATACTGATGGACGGCATTGATGGGCAGCACTAATGAGCCGGCACTGATGGACACTGAAAGGCAGCACTGACTGGCATCACTAATGGGCACTGATTGGGGTCACTGAATGGTGTCACTGACAGGCACTGCTGGGGCTTTACTGTAATCAGGGCACTGATAATCAGTGCCCTGATTACCTGTACCGGTCTCCCCTGTGAGGAGATGCCACTGATCGGCTCTCCTCACCACACACTCTGTCAGTTTGAGGCAAGGAGAGCCAATAAACATCACTTCCGCATTTACATGTAACTGGCTGTGATTGAACACCACCGATCACATGGGTAAAGAGCCTCTTTACTGAGATCAGGAGTCGCGCTATGTCCTAGGAGCGCGGCCATTCTGGGGCGGCGTCATATGAGGTCGTCCCGGAACGAGAGCCGCACCGATCTGCCGTCATTTGACGGTGGCTGGCCTGAAGTGGTTAAGAAGTAGGGTGACAAAAATGCGATTACTGCAAAATTGAAATCAGCTTGTGGGCGGGGCCTACCTCTTACATGTACACGCTCACCAATGCCCGGAACCAGACGGTTTATGTGAAAATCAATATTAAGGCAGTACCCTGTGCAGCTGCATAACGACATGCCGATTCTTACAGTGAAGCACGCTGTCCCATATCTCTGCACACCTTGCCTTCCAGAATGTAGCATTTAAAGTGGGGCCCCGCAGAGCCTGTGTCCCACTCCACCAGTCCAGCTTTCTTCTTCCACCCCACTTCCAGTGACAGAATGAGGTCCCTCCGTTCACGAAGTGTTGAACTCATGTGTGCACTTCATTTAACTTCTTCAGTTCTCCCATACCATGTGACTAGGTTTATGGGGTCTCTGAACCGCAGGTTTAGTCCAGATTGCTTTTGGGTAACCAACTGCTAGGGAGGAAGTTAGAGCACCAACCCCTTGTTACCGGAGGACCTGTCACCCATGCCTGGTACCACTTCTTCCTGCCTGGCTACTATTACATTTCCATCAGTCCATGGCTACCTGTAAAAACTATACTCTTCCCGCCAACTCCTCTGCCAAGTTACCCTTTGTGTGACCTTCCATTCCTTCCTCTTCATCCTGTGTGTGCTTTACAGGCCCCATTCTTCTAGATACGCCATGTACCTCCTTGCACCCCTTCGAATAACTTCAGGCAACAATTGGTTGGACAGTCTTTACTGGACAACTCAGGTATACAGTCCAATAATGCAATGCAGATCATTCCTGACTAACTAGACCCAGGCTGCCCAGTGCATACCTTCCCAAAGGTGAGAGTCCTTAAGAGATAGAGTCCTTACATGGGAAGGCTTCCTAAATTGCAGTCCAGGTATTGCTGGCAACTACATTCTCAAGCTTGGCCTCCCATGCAGCTTGCAGACACACCGAGCAGAGCCACCCCCCT
The DNA here is from genome assembly GCF_042186555.1 of Aquarana catesbeiana. Lineage (NCBI taxonomy): Eukaryota > Metazoa > Chordata > Amphibia > Anura > Ranidae > Aquarana > Aquarana catesbeiana. The sequence goes on along the minus strand of NC_133328.1, from coordinate 148,271,591 downwards.
CTTTATATACAGCACAGGGTGGAGGGCACAGCCCAGAAAATGCCCGGGAAAGTGTAAAGAAAGATTTAACCCCTTTCAACCTGGATAGCCTGAAATAACCAACAATCCAACCTACCTACAACTGCTGCTGTAAGATCCTATGTATGTGATGAATCACTTTGTGAGAACCTGGATTTGCCGAAAATTGGGTTGTTCCGCTGACTGTACAGATATGTATGTTGACCAGCAAATGGGTGTGCCATCTATGGGAAGTCTGCAATCCAGGAGAGAGTAGATAGGATCCAGAAGGGATTCTTCTTTTTCTTAAATGCAGATGTTGTGAAGGAATATTGGTTATTTAATATACCTAATAATTAAGCGTTATAGGGCAACAATTAATGACGAAATATAGTTCCTCCTTATTTGGTATATTGTATTACATTGGTTTGGTAATCCCATCCCACAATCCCCCGAACCACTCTGCTCCTTGATTAAGATTCATACCATTTATCAGTCTTCCAGAACAAAAAAAATATTTTTGGCTGGAGTTCAACTTAAACTAAAATTATTTCTACCTTTGACAGTAGCTATTGTAGTACAAAATTCTGCTGCAGCACATACAGCCAAATAATACAGAGAAAGAAAAGGTTTGGGATGTTACATAGCAAATGTGCCCATAAAAAACTAAGGTTTGTTTCATTATTTCCTAAATCTTATACTCTACAGTATGAGATCAAAAAAAAAAAAATTTCAGGTTTACATCCACTTTAAGGTAAACTAAATGCAAAACTGTATATATATATATTTTTAATTTTGGATAGGGTTTTAAACCCTGTCAGATTGTTTTGTCATCTATGTCCTATTGGGGAAACCTCCCTTCACTTCTTGTCCCTTACCTACAACAGGAAGTGAAAGGCCACAACAGGAAGCAACAGGAAATTCTTCTACAGTGAGGGAAATCTCTGGCAGTCACCAGAATTAGTGTCCCCATTAGAAGATTTCCCCTTTAATTCTGTTCCGGGAACTAATCAAAATTTTAGATTTTTACTTTCAATACATTTTTATAGAGCATAACTAAGTTGCACAAATGATGCCAGATATACGCATCGTGGAGACAAAAAGGGTAAGTATAAAGACCCACAAACAGTATGACAAAGGAGGTTTATAGAAAATATACAAAATCATGGATTTCAGGAACAAGCAGTGGCAGTATGTCAATAGCAGATCTCGCAATTCACATTCCGTAATTTGTGTAGAAAATTAAGTCTGAGTAAAGCGGAACTGTTCAGAAGGAGGCATGTCTAGCTTACTGACACAGTACGCCTTGGAAATTGGGCCCAACAGACGAAGAAAGTGGCATATCCTATAAAACTCTTTATCCAACCACCACTTAAAAGCCTGAATTTCCAACCCTGGGGTGAACTGAGGATTCCTAAATAGGTGTGCTAAAGGGTTAAGTGATGAGACCAGCTGGGGGTGCGATCTAAGAGTGTCCCAAAGGGCAAACCAATGGGATAGTGTGGGAGCCAGAAACGTGGGTCTCAATTTCTTGGGACACCAAAGAATGTGATCCAGGGTGCGTTGTGAGATTGCCTGCCTTTCAAAGTGAACCCAATCAGGCTGCACCATGCAGGAATAGACTACTGATAATTGAGCAAGCTGGGCAGATTAGTAATACCAGAAGAGGTTGGGTAAACCAACTCCTCCCTGGTTCTTCCCCCTAACGAGGAGAGCTTTAGAGAGAAGATGCCCTTTTGCTCCCCAGACGAAATTAATGATTTTAGTTTGTAGTCGCCGAAGATGGTCTTTGACCATTGGGATAGGTAAGGACCTAAAAATAATAAAGGGTTTGGGGAAGTAATCCCATCTTGGTCGCATTAATCCGACTGAGCCAAGAGAGGTTTAATTGGGCCCACTGAGGGAGCTTGGCTTAAACTTTTTGGAATATTGGGGGATTATTAGCAACATATAACAGATCTATTCTAGCCGCTAAGTTTGCTCCCAAATATGGAATTACTGAGTCGCTCCAGGAAAACCTAAATTAATCATTTAGGCGTGAGACCAGGAAGTCTAATACTGAGATGTTTAAGGCCTGAGACTTGTTGTAGTTGACATGAAGCCCTGAAATTTTGCTACATTTCTCCAAAGGTAACAGATGTTTGGGAGAGAAATCAAGGGGGATGTAACAAAGAGAAGAATATCATCTGCGAATAAAGCACATTTGTGAGAGGGTACCACACTGAACGCCGTGTATATCGCCAGGGCCGTCTTTAAGGTGGGGCAAAAGGGTCAGCTGCCCTGGGCCCTGTCATTGTTGTTGTTGTTACTTGCCAACTAATCCCAGTTTCAATTCTAGTCCTTTGAGGTTTTAGTCCCATGCTGTGTCCTGATATCTCAGTGTGAAGTTCTGTTATGCCAGCCCTGCCCTATTGTTGTGTACAGATGACTCACCTGCAGACCCTGGGTCCCCCTGTCCATCCCACAGTCCCCCTGTCCATCCCACTGTCCCCCTGTCCATCCCACTGTCCCCTTGTCCATCCCACTGTCCCCTTGTCCATCCTACTGTCCCTCTGTCCCCTTGTCCATCCCACTGTCCATCTGTCCATCCCACCATCCCACTGTCTCCCTGTCCATCCCACTGTCCCCCTGTCCATCCCTCGGTCCCCCTGTCCATCCCTCGGTCCCCCTGTCCATCCCGCGGTCCCTCTGTCCCTCCCTCTGTCCCTCCCTCTGTCCATCCCTCTTTCCATCCCTCTGTCCATCCCTCTGTCCATCCCCCTGTCCATCCCACGGTCCCCCTGTCCATCCCACAGTCCCCCTGTCCATCCCACGGTCCCCCTGTCCCTCCCACGGTCCCTCCCTCTGTCCCTCCCTCTGTCCCTCCCTCTGTCCACCCCTCTGTCCATCCCTCTGTCCATCCCCCTACACTCACAGCACACTCCTGAATAGGAGGTGGCTACAGCGGCCATGGATAGATTCATGCAATGCATGAATCTATCCATAGTACACAGGGGGGGGCGGCGCCCGAGTGCCCCTAATGGACGCACCGCCACTGGAGCCCAGGTTGGCAACCCGTGGACCACGATCTACCAGTCGATAGCATCCAGGTGACTGGTAGGTCCTGGGCTTGCCGACTTTCTGTCACTGATTGTGGATAAAGGCTGCAGCCGGACACAGAACAAGAGAAGCAGGGCTGGAGGTTGCAGATGGCCGTGGGGACATCAAGCCTGCCTCATGAGCCAATTCCTTGTCCATAGTTCAGGTGGAGTGATACCAATAGCACTCCGCCTCTCATTCTTGGTAGCGGAATCCACAACAGCTGGAAGTGCTGCAAGAAGTTAAGGTCAGTGGGCATAATAGGGCACAGTAAAAGCTATGTGGGCACAATAGCAGCTATATACTGTAGGCACAATAGCATAAAGATGCTATTGAGCCCATATAGATGCACAATACCAGCTATATGGGCACAACATGGCATGTGTACACCTTTGGCTGCTGCCTCTGCAGCTAAAGGCGGTAGGGATTGGGGAAGGTAAAAGTGTGACTCGACCACCGGGTTTTACCAACCCCAATCTCATGTATAAAGAAGCCCTAAGGGTACCACAGCCAAATGCAGCTAAGGGCTGTTTTACAAGTGAAACAGGCACCACTGTTCCTCTAAAAAGTGATCTAAGATTGTTTGACAGGTTGTGAAAAGGCTGATTTAAAGCTCTAACTGCTATGCATGTAATTGCAGTTTGAAAGTACAACCATTGTAGGTGTAAACCAGGTGGTAAAGAAGTAATATATCGCCTCCTCACCACCTGCCAAACACCTCTGAAAAGCAAAATGTGCGTGAATCAGTTTTCAAAGGAGCTTGCTCCAAGTTTCTGTGCAATTCAGTGTGGTGCGATTTTGCAGCCTATTATTTGAATGGCTGCAAATCGCACCAGACTGCACAAAAAATAGTGCATGCACTACTTTTCAAAAATGCACTGTGCCAAATAACATGATGCTGCACTACCTTACCTTAACCTCTGGTGAGTTTTCACCCAGTGGGTGATGGTGCACGGAAGTAGCTGCTAATAGCTTGCAGAGGATTCAGTATGCTTGTAGACAATTCTAATGAACTTTGTTGATGTGAAATTCTAATAGGGGTCACTTGTGTTGCACATTGCACTTTATATGCATGCACAGATTACACTTTTATTGTTTTTAGCACATATTTAATGTATATATTTATTGATACTTTTAATGCTTTTACTACTTTCTTTGAATTATTGTGGCGTATATTGAGGTGATTACCTTTAGGACATTTTGTAGTTTTTTTTGGGTATGGGACAACGTGCCAGACTGCATGGCCTGTTATCAATGTGTAACTTAGTTTTGAGATGGTTCTCTGGCTTCTTTGTGGCTGTTGAATTTTAATACCCAACTACTACCCACTGACTTGAGGTTATTGCTGGCCCTGACATATGCTGGGGGGTATAATTGTCGGCATCAATTGAGCTTATTTTACTTCACAATCTCTTGAGTGTACCTCCAGGCTCTTTTTAGCCTATACAAAGAGGGAAAAGTGGCACACTACAAGCTATAGATTGGGAAGAATCACTGACATTTGGCCACACCCACACACACACATTTTGCGGCGCGCTTCATGCGCCAGGTCAGCACCCTCTATTTTTGTTACAGCACCTGCACAGCACCCCCAAAAATTTTGGCCTGGAGCCACCCCTGATTTTGGGTGGATAGGTGAGCAAGGAGGGGATTTGTGGAGGTAAGGATGGTGGGTGCAAAAATGAGCCGAGGCAGCAGGTGGAGTTAAAAGGGAGGGGGATTAGAGCGGAGTGGATGGGGGAGGTTTGGGGTGCAGAAGTTAGCATGGGTTTTAGGATGCAAAGGTGTACTGACAGGTTGGATAAAGCTGTAGGTCGTGTGTAGGGCAGCCCATTCATTTCAATGGGCTGCTCTATGCACAAAAAATTCGGAAGAAAGTCCCAAACCCTTTTTCAAAATCACACAGTGCCAAGGCAGTGCCAGCAGATGCGTGAGGGTGTCTAACAATTAATGGCACTGCTGTGTATCTGCTAAAGGGCAGCATGTTTCTGTGGTGTCAGGAAATAGATTTTGCATGCGTTCCCAACACACACAAATGTGAACGCAGGCTAAATGTCTCAGTTACATTGGTGGTCAGTGTAAAACTTGGTGTAGAATCCTTTCATTCACACTAGTGGCCATTGTAAAGGTCCCCCTTACATTTGTGGTCAGTGTAAACCCCTCCTTACATTAGCATTTACTGTGAATGCTTCTATTACATTAATGGTCAGTGTAAACCCCTATTACATTAGTGGTCAGTGTAAACCCCTATTACATTGGTGGCCAGTGTTGAAAGTCCTCTTTATATTGGTAGTCGGTAAAAAAAAAATCAACTTTGCCATTAAGCACACCCTCGCCTCCCCCCAGCATTGCCACCGATCCCAGGAGTCTTAGGATCCCTAGGGGTTTTCTGTCTATTAATGGGTCCCTTCACCTCCCCAGTCCATGGTGTGCAGGCAGTGAGGAGATGATGTGCTGTAACCTCCAGCAACCAATCAGTAAGCAGTAATGATGTGCAGTAACCTCTAGCGACCAATCAGTGAGCAGTATTGATGTACAGTAGTCTCTAGCAACCAATCAACAAGCAGAAATCATGAGGTGTAACCTCTAGCAACTAATCAGTGAGCAGTAATGTGTGCTGTAACCTCTAGCAACAGTCAGTGAGTGGTAATGATACACTGTAACCTCTGGCAACCAATCGCAGCCTGATCTGATTCAGTAAACAGATTTTGAGTCTAGCTGATATTTATTGTATGTCTCAGAGCAGGTGGAGACCGAAACTGCATGGGGGGGGGCCCAAGAAACATTTTGCCCAGGGTTCAATCAATATTAAAGATGACCCTGTATATCGTGATGGTCTCTAATGGCAATTGCTAGGGTTTCTATCGCCATCAAACACACCGCAGAGTGATCCGACCAGAGTCTCTAATGAAGGATTTAGTGACTAGGGGGACATGAGCTGTATAGATAAAGATGTGGTCTATTCTAGCAAAGGAGTTAGGAGGACTAGAGTAATGAGTGTAATCGCTCATCGTCAGATTGATTTCTCTCCAAACATCCACCAACCCCTGCTGATGAATCATTTTGGCAATGCAAAGACTTAGTTTAGAGTGTCGTGTAATTCTGTCACCCAAAGGACGGGACATATCCAGGCCCTGGTGGAATGTCACATTAGAGTCCCCTCCATAGAATACTGTGCCCTCCAGCAAGGGTGTCAGAGTCTGAAACATTAAATGAAAGAAAGAGGCCTGACCCTTATTGGGGGCATAGTAGGATATAAAGGAGTACATTTGGTCCTTGAGAGTCCCTTTAATCAGGATATACCTCCCTTCTGTATGATTATGTTCTAGTAATAGGGAAAACTTACATTTGTGGGAGAAAAGAATTGCCACCCCTTAGTTTTGTCCTCTGCGTTGGCCATAAAGAAATAAGGAAATTTAGCGTGGATGAATGAAGGGCAATACCGCTTGGGGAAACTCCTGAAGGAGTACCACGTCTATTTTTTTGCTTGTGGTATTGTTACAGAGCTTTCCTTTGTTTCATTGGAGAATTTAGGCCTTGAACATTGTGGGAGATCACCCGCAGAGGAGTTTTAATTAGATCACCAGAACCCATGGAGCATGAGGGTAGGAAAAGCCAGTGATAAGATAGCACTCACCAAAATCCACCAAAGGCCCGTAGGTTCGGGAACGAGCCCTCTACCGTGGTGACCTACCGAGCTAAGGACTCCAAACCGGCCACTAGAAGAGAAATAAGGTTAGGCAAAGTGAGAGAATAGAAAAGAAAAAAAAAATAGATGGAGTTAAAGGAGGATAGCAATCGCCTCCAAGGATGAGGAGGATCACTGCCCTCACAACCTTCGAACATCATTGACTTTGCCCCCCACTACCAGAGTGGGGATGATTCTGTCCAGGAGAGAAGAAAATTTTGTAAGTCCAAGACAAGAGGAGGAGCATGAGCACCGCTCCAGCCGTAGGACTCTCTCAAAATTTGTTAAAACCACAAAAACATAGGCCAAGGGCCAACATTGAATTAAAAAAAAAGAACAAAATATTACAGCGCACACATGCAAAAAAGACATTTACCTCCTGTAAGACTATTTAAAACACCTGAACATTTTAAAAAAATATGGGGATTTGATCACACCATATTGCTATATGGTGCTTAAGCCCAGTTACTGCGACAAAGTACCCCATAGTTAGTGGGTCCTACGCTATCCATAAACTTGGAAATCCTGCTTCTCTGAACGATGGGAGATATACACTCCTCTATATGTGAGAACTAAAGGACTCCACCTATGACACAGGTGGACACTAATGAGAGGCAATGAAGAAGGAGATGGGTCAGAATCCATACAATAGACAAACAAGATATTTGGGGGCACACCCTAAAAGATGCATTAAAGCTGGTGCAGCCATAAGACCAGAAAACGGAACAAAATATTACAGCGTACACATGCAAAAAAGACGTTTACCCCTGAACATTTTTAAAAAATATGGGGATTTGGTCACACTATATTGCTATATGGTGCTTAAGCCCACTTACTGCAACAGAGTACCCCATAGTTAGTGGGTCCTACGCTATCCATAGAATGGGAAATTCTGCTTCTATGAACCATGGGAGACATACACGCCTCTATATGGGCTTAAGCACCATATAGCAATATGATGTGACCAAATCCCCATATTTTTGTTTTAAATATCCTTGCAGGAGGTAAATGTCTTTTTTGTATGTGTGCGCTGTAATATTTTGTTCTGTTTTCTGGTCTTATGACTGCACCTGCTTTAATGCATCTTTTAGGGTGTGCCCCCCAAATATCTTGTTTGAACATTGAATTAAATGCACCCTAAGAAAACAGTGAGTATTGCATGTGATCATCAGTAAAACTTGAAAACAAAGGCACAGTGGGGAAAAAAGGTGCAGGAGAAGGGTAAGGGCTGGAAAGGAATTGGGCAGGAAAGGTAGAATAGGGGAATGAGGGAAGGTACCGGATCTAGGGGACTGAGGAGGGGAGGAGGAAGTAGGAAAATAACCAACCCGGTCATGGGATCTTTATAGGGCCAGGGACCCTATCTTGTATATAACCTAGAATGAGATACTGACAGAGTGCGGGGAGTAAATACAGCTTTTCAGTAAACCAACAATACACAAAGGTAGTGTTTACCTAAAGTAGAAAGAGAACATGCAAAGGGATGCGCACAAAATGTGGAAGTAACTCCCCAAGGAAAGACTAGTCCCCCTGGAGGGAAGACAGCGCATCCCCTGTGTACTCTGCATGGGCACCTTGCTTGATTAGCCCAAGTGGGTCAATGGATCCATAGGCCAGATGGGACCCAAAAACAAAGCTCACATGTTCGCTACGTTGGCTGAAGGCGAACATCTTCTGTAGAAGCTTGGACTCCTACCCCTGTCCTCAGAGACCAGTAGAAGGAGTTGATGCCCTCAGCTCGTAGGCAATCCTGTGCAATGTTCCCGGCTGTCTCCCCACTTTTTTTTCGTTGGACTTCCTGGCCGCCACAGGATGGACTACAGACCTCCCTTCACCTCTACAGCCTGTGTATACAGTGCAAGGACATTAGGAGAGACCTGAGTGACACACCACTACAGATGAGCATTTTTTAAACCTGTATCTTGTGAGTGTTTTGTATCTTGACAATTAAATTGTTTACACTAATACTACACTCAGGTGGCGCTTCTTGTTTTTCCCTCCTTTGCTTCATTTGAGAGAGCTGGCTTTCTCTGTGGATAGCTGCCACCATTATATGGACTCATGGACTCTAAGTTCAAGTCTTAGTAGTACTGCTCGTGAACTACAATATTGTCTGTTTTGAATGTGCTCTATTATTTTACACGTATTGCTGTATTTTCGGCATTTGTATTGTATGCATACTCAAAACCTTGCCAAAAAAAAAAATATTGGAAAAGAAAGCAATAGATAAACAGAGAGAATGTATATTTACACATATACTGTATATGATGGTAAAATTTGTCTTTAAAAACTGAAACCCAGGCCCCATTCCAACACTCGCCCAACATCTATTTTAAAAGATTCACAGCATACATAACATGCCCAACTCCAGGAAAAAAAAAATCCACTTTTGCAGTGGGCCCCCCTCCTAACTCTGCAAGGGTTACTTGTTTGTTTGGTCTATACGCAGAGAATCAAGAGGTAAATACTGATTTCACTCCTCGCTCCAGCATAGGGTTGCCTCCTGTACGGGATTCACCTGGACAGTTCGAGTTTGGAATCATGTGTCCAGGTTTCAAAGTGTCTGAAACCCGGACACATTATTTAGACTGGACTATGGCTTCCCAGCAGGGTTGCTGGCTGCAGTTTTCTAAGCCGAGAGTGTCTGTTAAAGCCAGCACTAACATCCCCCTCCCCCTACACAGACAGGAGAGGAGAGAGGGCTCAATCTGCTCCTCTTCCTCCTGCCCCTACCTCTCTGTGTCTGCCCACACTCCAATCCCCTGCACTGTGCCTCAGAAAAGGAAATTTGAAATCCAGCAGCCTCAGATGCATCTGGATGAGAGGTGCTGACTGCCAAGGGGTGAGTGAGCGCACCATCCATTCCTGTCTGTGACTGAAGCCCCCCTTCTTTCTCCTGCCTCTGAGTGAGTACACTAAGGTAAATCGGGGTTCTCAGAGTACCGCTTACATCAGAGTTCTCTTTACACCAGAAGCCACAGTGTTCCCCCTTACATCAGAGTCCCCTCCGTGCATCAGAGTTCTCAGTGTTCCCCCTTAAATCAGGGTTCCCAGAGCATCCTTTATATTAGAGTACCCAGAGTTCTCCCTTACATCAGAGTCTGCAGAGTCCCCCCTTACAGTGTAAAAAGGGGAAGTCTGCAGATTCAGATGTAAAGGGGGAACTCTGTGAACTCTGATGTAAAGGGATACTCTTGTGATTAACTTCATATGATTAGAAATGTTATTTAATTGCAAAATATATGTATAGTTTGTACTATTAGAAAAAAATTGTTGTGCGCTGCTAAAGTGTTTGGGTTTGACTTGAAGAAAAAGTGGCAACCCTACTCCAGCAAACTTCCTCCGGTGCTGCAACCAGTCCCTCGTAGCTTGCTCTGTATGCTGTGACCGCCTACAGTGGCACGCCAGCCTCCTCAATGTACCCTACAATGTGAATATCATGATGACGTAGGAATTTAGCCTTGTGTACAGGGTGTGGGAATTTAGCAACAGAATGGTGAGCTACTCAAGATGAGGATGTACATTTGCGCTCAGCAGTAGCTCACCTGTTCAGGAGCTTACTCAGAATTTTTATGTTAGACAGGCTTGTGCCTCTCGTTTTACTATGGCATAAAGGATACTACTGCAAAACTGAAAAATGAACATAAGCTTCATAACAGCGACATAAATATTATAGAAGCTATTAATTAGACTTGTTATACTTACAGCAGACTTGGCATCCGACAGCAAACACTTTGCTGGTGTCAGGATTTGATATCTGAATTATTAATACCTACAATAAAGCTGTGATTAAGCTCTGATAATTAGTTAATCATATTTGTAATAGTTCTTATTAATGTCAGCTGTTTCAACTTAGTGGTGGTTAAGGCGTTTTCCTGGATATGTAAACTCCGGTGAGCAAATATTTTGTAATTTGTTGGCTATGTCTGTGCTTGTGTTTATAATACGTTTACATGGCTCTTATCCTGTGCTATTTGCCTCACCCTACAATGACCGTGTGATATCAATGTATATTTAGTTGAAATTCTGATTACATATCCATTTCACTGAAGGACAGGTAGAGAGAGAGCAGTGGAAAGCACCCTTCGTGTCAAGAAACTGTTCACTGTAATGTTTGTAACTCCAGCCCACCCAGAACAAACATTTCCCTTCTGAGTGGATGTCACTAGGCTGAAACACCCACTGTTTTTTTTTTTTTCTGTCTCTATTGAACTCAAGTCACCAGATCACCTTCCCTTAAAGTGACACTAAATGATATCCTTATTCTAAAAATTGATACACAACCCTCTACCTAATGGGCCTGTAATATATTTTTCTTTGTAACAACCTCTGTGAGCTCCCAATTACACACTACAACCAGTGTAACTTTGTTGATGAAAATATTTTCGTCAACAAAATTAACACTATTTTAGTCTACTAAAATACAACTAAAACAATTCAGATGACTAAAATACAACCAAAACAATTCAAATGACGAAAATACGACTAAAACTAAAAAAAAGATGACCAAAACTGAACTTAAAAGTTGACATCAAAATTAACACTGCACTATCACATAAAAATAAGTAGGGGGCATCTTCTAAGCGGCTGAAAAAAAAAAATAAGAAAAAGGCTTTTCTTATTTTTTTTCTTAATATTTTTCGTTGCTAATATAGTCAGGTAATATGTGCAATGGCATTACAGCCAATAGAATTTACAGTTTTTTTTTAATATTTTAAAGTTGCACTTCTGTTTATCAAAAAGCAATATTTTTTGTTTGTTTATGAAACTCAGTTTTATTTATAAAGACGTTATATATCACAGCGGCTAAATCTGTGTCTGTAGTGCATGTTCCATACCATAAATAATAGCATGTTATTAGATTTTTACTCCTGGAGTATATGATGAGTTTGGCAATTCTAGAGAAATGCTTCAATAATGCATTACAATCTAACTAAACCCATTAGAGTATTTTTGACTAAAACATACTGGAGATTTTAGTTGACTAAAATAGGACTAAAACTAAAACAACTCAGATGACTAAAATACAACTAAAACAAAAATGGCATTTTAGTCAAAAGACTATGACCAAAACTAAATCAAAATTTCAACTCAGAATGAACACTGACTACAACTTCCATAGTCTATAGTTCTTAGTCCATCTTAGGAGCAAGCAAGAGAAGTCCATAAATATTGGGACATCGACACAATTCTAATATTTTTGGCTCTATACACCACCACAATGGATTTGAAATGAAACGAACAAGATGTGCTTTAACTGCAGACTTTTCAGCTTTAATTTGAGGGTATTTACATCCAAATCAGGTGAACAGTGTAGGAATTACAACAGTTTGTATATGTGCCTCCCACTTTTTAAGGGACCAAAAGTAATGGGACAATTGGCTGCTCAGCTGTTCCATGGCCAGGTGTGTGTTATTCCCTCATTATCCCTTTTACAAGGAGCAGATAAAAGGTCCAGAGTTCATTTCAAGTGTGCTATTTGCATTTGGAATCTGTTGCTGTAAACTCTCAATATGAGATCCAAAGAGCTGTCACTATCAGTGAAGCAAGCCATCATTAGGCTGAAAAAATAAAACAAACCCATCAGAGAGCTAGCAAAAACATTAGGTGTGGCCAAATCAACTGTTTGAAACATCCTTAAAAAGAAAGAACGCACCGGTGAGCTCAGCAACACCAAAAGACCCGGAAGACCACGGAAAACAACTGTGGTGGATGACCGAAGAATTCTTTCCCTGGTGAAGAAAACACCCTTCACAACAGTTGGCCAGATCAAGAACACTCTCCAGGAGGTAGGAGTATGTGTGTCAAAGTCAACAATCAAGAGAAGACTTCACCAGAGTGAATACGGAGGGTTCACCACAAGATGTAGACCATTGGTGAGCCTCAAAAACAGGAAGGTCAGATTAGAGTTTGCCAAACAACATCTAAAAAAGCCTTCATAGTTCTGGAACAACATCCTATGGACAGATGAGACCAAGATCAACTTGTACCAGAGTGATGGGAAGAGAAGAGTATGGAGAAGGAAAGGAACTGCTCATGATCCAAAGCATACCACCTCATCAGTGAAGCATGGTGGTGGTAGTGTCATGGCGTGGGCATGTATGGCTGCCAATGGAGCTGGTTCTCTTGTATTTATTGATGATGTGACTGCTGACAAAAGCAGCAGGATGAATTCTGAAGTGTTTTGGGCAATATTATCTGCTCATATTCAGCAAAATTCTTCAGAACTCATTGGACGGCGCTTCACAGTGCAGATGGACAATGACCCGAAGCATACTGCAAAAGCAACCAAAGAGTTTTTTAAGGGAAAGAAGTGGAATGTTATGCAATGGCCAAGTCAATCACCTGACCTGAATCCGATTGAGCATGCATTTCACTTGCTGAAGACAAAACTGAAGGGAAATGCCCCAAGAACAAGCAGGAACTGAAGACAGTTGCAGTAGAGGCCTGGTAGAGCATCACCAGGGATGAAACCCAGCGTCTGGCGATGTCTATGCGTTCCAGACTTCAGGCTGTAATTGACTGCAAAGGATTTGCAACCAAGTATTAAAAAGTGAAAGTTTGATGGATGATTGTTAATCTGCCCCATTACATTTGGTCCCTTAAAAAGTGGGAGGCACATATACAAACGGTTGTAATTACTACACCGTTCACCTGATTTGGATGTAAATACCCTCAAATTAAATTAAGCACATCTTGTTCGTTTCATTTCAAATCCATTGTGGTCGTGTATAGAGCCAAAAAGATTAGAATTGTGTCGATGTCCCAATATTTATGGACCTGACTGTACATTCCTACATGCAGTGGGACCATGAAGAATGAACTTGGCCACCCTCTAAAAGGAACTCAGATCATAGCAGCAAAAAAAAGAAAAGAGGAACTTTGAGATTGAGTAGATTGAGGGCATTAAATATTTTTAGGAACTTTTTTGAGTTAGGAATATATAGTTGAATTATATTTTAAACCAGTTTAGTGTCACTTTAGGGATGCTATGTGATTGAGCATAGTAATCCAGCATGTAGGGTTACATTGCTATATACAAGTCAAGTCAGGTACATTCCTAATAGCTTCAATATTCAAATACATTCTGACTTTGGTCAAGTAGTATACAAAAACATTATACTTTCTACATATTTTGAAGTTTAGCTGGAACTGATGTTGCCATTTTAAAATATGCATATGAATATGTAGCATTTTTTTTTTTTTTAATTTCAAAAAAGAATTTTATTGAAGAGCAGTACATTACACTTAATGATACAAAATTGTTGGTAGGGCGCAGCCCACCTCTGTGATATATAACTTGAAAAGAATAACAACAGAGAGGCTAACAATAGTCCTACACGTTTCCATGTAAACAGAATAATGAGACCCCGAAAAGTATAGGGAAACGCCAATTGCTAATATTAGACTCGACACCCCCAACGAGATCAAACTGTGTCGAGCTCCAATAGAGGCTGTAGCAATATAGGTGTGTATATAACCTGTCAAGGCCCTCCGCATAAAAGATTCCCGGGCTGCGCGAGGGGACCCTCCGAGACCTTCTCAGGCATGAGGCCAGGAGATCTGGGCAAGCCAGTAGAGTTTCCCGAGTACTCCGACTCGGGTGTTAGCCACCAAAGGATGAGGCAAGAATCAAAAAACAAACAAAGAACATTCAAATGCATAATGTACTTGTGCAAACCATGTGGAAAATATAATTGCTGTAGTTATATAATTTCAACAACTGAAGAAAGAAAGAAAAGGAGGAGACAAAGAGGAAAGAGAGACATAGAGTGAGAGAGGATGGGGTATTGGGGGGTTGACAGACTTCATATTATTAGCAGCAAAATTTTAAACTTCTACTCCTGGTATGAGGGAGATGCCTACGTGCTTCACCCAGGGTTCCCAGATTGCCACAAATGCTTTATTTGAGTCTGCTAACACACTCACTAATTTTTCTTGAGACATGATCCACGAGATCTTTCTCTTAGCTGTTGCTAAAGAGACTCCTGGTTGCTTCCAAGCCTTTGCTATGGAAAGTTTGGCGCCTGTCAGTATGAAGGAAATAAGTTTAGCAGATGTTTTGTGAATTTTGGGAATATGACCATTTAAAAGAGCTATCTGGGGGGATTTTGGGATAGGAATGTCCGTGATCTTTCTTATTAGGTTGAAGATCTTGTTCCAGAACCCCCTGATTTTCGGACATTCCCACCAAATGTGTATCATGGAACCCTGGGCTTGGCAGTTTCTGAAACATAGAGAAGACGAGGATGGATACATCTGTGCAAGTTTGGATGGGACCAGATACCATCTTGTAAGGACTTTCATATTAGCTTCAATTAACGCAATATTAACCATACCTTTATAAGCTCTCGTTCCCATTTTATACCACATCTCCAGGTCCCAAGACTCGCCCAGTTCTCTCTCCCAATCTGTCATGTATGTAAGTTTGGAAAGGGGAGTTGATAGTGCTTCATAGATCAGCGAAAAGCCTCCTTTTTGCTCTGTTGCTTGTCCGCACCATTGTTCATAAGGTGTGAACTCTGGGGGACTAGATTTGTTTTTCCAGATTGTGTGTAGGAAATGGGAGATTTGGAGGTGTCTAAATTTTTCGGAGTCGGGGAGCTCTAATTTTTCAATACATTGTTTCAAGGAAATTGGTCCGGAGGCAAAAAAATAGTGTCCAATGCGGTACTTCCCCTTGTCTAGCCACCATTGAAAGGATTTGATGTCTAACCCCGGTTTGAAAAGGGGATTTTGGAATATATGTGATAGAGGGCGTATTTGTGAGGTCAAAGAGGGAAGCTGGATCAAGCCATTCCAAAGTTTAAGGGAGTGTGAAAGTGTGGGTGCCATGATGGATGGTCTAGATTTACTAGGAATCCAAAGGAGAAAATCTAATGTGTAAGTAGGAACCGCCTGGCGTTCTATGTTTACCCAGTCAGGTTTTTCCCCCTTGAAATAAATAGTCGATAGTTGGGCTAGTCTAGTTGCTTGGTAATATTTTAATAGCTCAGGGAGGCCCAATCCTCCCTTAGGTTTCGGGGCATAGAGAGTGTTCCTAGAAAACCTGTACCCTCTCCCCCCCAGATAAATTTTATAATCTTCCCCTGAAAACTCTTGAGGTGATTTCTATTAATTGGGATTGGTAGGGCTCTGAAGAGGTACAGGATTCTAGGAAACAGGGTCATTTTGATGGCGTGGATTCTCCCTAGCCAGGATAATTTGTGGGATGACCAAGTTCGTATGTCTTCTTCAAGTTTACGATACATGGGCGGAAAATTGGCTTGATAGAGGGAATCTATTCTGGGCGTTAGGTTTATTCCTAGGTAGCGTATTGAAGTATCGCTCCAATTGAAACTAAAGGCCGGTTTTAGTCTCTCAACTAAGGCTGGGTTGAGGGAGATGTTTAATGCTTGTGATTTAACCATGTTGACTCGCAAGCCCGAGACGTCACCAAAGGTTTGAAGCAGGTTGTTAATGTTGGGTAAGGAGGTAAGTGGGGAGGTGATAAATAAAAGGAGATCGTTCGCAAACAGGGCGCATTTATGTGTATTTATGCCGCAGTTAACACCTTTAATATTTGGGTCTGACCTAATTGCTATGGCGAGTGTTTCTATTGTTAGAGCAAACACTAGGGGGGATAGGGGGCACCCTTGTCTCGTGCCCCTGGCGATTTTAATGGGGGATGAGAGAAAACCCTGTAATTTGACTTTTGCTTCAGGTTCAGAGTATAGTGATTTGAGGATTCCAATAAAGTTTTCGCCAAACCCCCAAAATTTGAGGGAGGCGAATATGAAGGGCCATGTCAAAGAATCGAAGGCCTTTTGTAAATCTAGTGAAAGAAAAAGGCCCTCCTGAGGTGGACCTCCATCCCAACCCGATTGTAAGATTGAGGCAGTGTCTATGGCCCTTCTAACCTGGTCTGGGCCCTGTCTGCCGGGGATAAATCCTACCTGATCTTTGTGGATGTATTTGTTGATAAATGTATTTAGTCTATTAGCATAAATTTTGGTCAGAATTTTTAATTCATTATTTATTAGCGATATGGGTCTGTGATTTTCTACCAGATCAGGGTTTTTGTCGGGTTTAGGGATGACAGTAATGTAGGCTTCATTCAACTGAGATTCCATGGGGTCACCTTTCCGTTTGGAGTTGAACAGTCTAGTTAAGTGCGGAGCCAAAGTCTCGGCAAAGGTCTTATAATATAAATTGGAAAGACCGTCAGGGCCTGGGGCCGATCCTCCTTTAAGGTTTTTATTAACCTCTAATGTTTCTTCTACTGTAATGTGGGCTTCCGTGATATCTTTATGGGATTTATGTATAGTGGGGATGGGC
The DNA here is from genome assembly GCF_042186555.1 of Aquarana catesbeiana. Taxonomy (NCBI): domain Eukaryota; kingdom Metazoa; phylum Chordata; class Amphibia; order Anura; family Ranidae; genus Aquarana; species Aquarana catesbeiana. Next base: position 148,254,511 of record NC_133328.1, on the reverse strand, counting down.
AGGTTTTTTAAAAATGCATCTGTAGCTCGTGTATCATTTGCTCTATAGAGCTTTGAGTAGAAGGACTGAAAAGATTCTAAGATTCGTTGGGGATTTTGGGAGGATGACCCATCTTGTAGTTTTATTTTGGGGAGTGCGAAAAGACAAGGGGGATAACTTTGAGGCCAGCATTGTGCTCATTTTATCCTGATTAAGATAAAATTTCACACCGTTCCAACGTAGAGAACTCTCAGCTTTGACCGTAAGCGCCAAGTTTAGCTTAATCCGAGCAGCGTCAAGCTGGTCGGTTTGAACCAGGGATGGGTTTGCTTTGTGTTTCTTGCGAAGAAGGTGAAAATTTCTCTCCAGCTTTAGGATATCCATGATTCTCTCCTTTTTTAGTTGGGAGGAAATTTGAATGAGTTTGCCTCGTATTACGGCTTTGTGTGCCGCCCATAAGGTCTCGGCCGAGATATCCTCTACGTTGTTCAAGGTAAAATATTCTTTTAGGGCCTTAGTTAGTACTGATATCTGAATGGTATCTTTAATAATGTGATCTTTGATGCGCCATAGGGGTGACGGAGGTCTGAGGAGTAGACTCTGGAGAGTAAGGGAGACCATTGAATGATCAGAGAGGGCAGTATCCTTAATTTTAGCTGAAATTGCAGCAGGTATATGTATGGAAGAAATTAGAATATGATCAATTCTTGAGTATACTTGATGGGGTATTGAAAAATGAGAATAGTCCCTTGTGGAGGTATTGAGTTCTCTCCAGATGTCTGTGAGTCCCTGTTGGTGAATTAGTTTAGCGATTTTGGAACTGATTTTGGTGGGCCTAGAAAGCTGTTTAGCTGGGGGTTTTGATTTGTCCAGGCTCTGATCGTACGCAACATTCGTGTCTCCCCCCAGAATTACTGTTCCTTCTAGGAGAGGTCCTAGGGTTTGAAATAGGGAAGTGAAAAATATACCCTGTCCCTTGTTTGGTGCGTAATAGGATATAAGTGAAAAAATTTGGTCTGCGATCTGACCTTTCACTAGCAAGTACCTGCCCTCAGGATCACTGAGGGTCTGGCTAACTTTGAATTGACAGTCCTTAGCGAATAGAATCGTCACCCCCCTGGTCTTGTCCTCAGCGTTTGCTAAGTAAAACTGGGGGAAGTGCGCGTGTAAAAATGAGGGGGAGTATCGAGTAGGAAAGTGCGTTTCCTGGAGCATTACTATTGAGGCTCTTTGCATGCGGTAGGATTGGAAGATTTTTCTCCTTTTGATTGGGGAGTTGAGGCCTTGGACATTGTGAGAAATAATTTTTATCTGAGAGGGATGCAGTGTGTTGTTAGGCATGAACTTTGTGAAATGAATGTGCTTCTGTAATTGAGACACTTACCCTAACCATGTTGATGAGGAGGGAGCAGGTGGCGAACATGAAATGGTACTTGGGACCTGGAGATGCTGGATGGGAAGGAGCTGCAGATGATCTGAAAACCCGGGTGGTAGGGAGAGAGGGAGAGAAAAACACAGATGGGTTAAAGCTAAAAGACAAGAGAAAATAGAGAAGAAGAACGATTTGGCCTAATATAGGCCGGAGACGGAGAGGGGAAAAAGTTTTCCCCACTCCGTGCTCCAGTAACAAACTAAGGTGGTCCAGAAAGAGGATCACCGGTCCATCGAACGAAAATGGCAGATCCATTATCGTAGGATGGATGGAGTCGCAGGGCAGCTACCACAGCCCAAGCCACCCCTGTAACCTGAAACTTAATGTTGAGCAAAGATGATAAAAAGGATAAAAAAGTAAACAAACGTTATTCAAACAAAACATTTTCTTTTTTAACTAGGTGCAAAGCCGACATGTGATGAAGTTACAATCTTCCGTAGAATTGCCGTGGGATCTGCAATGGAGGTAGTGAATTAGGGAGAGGTGAAATATAGATATCAATCTGAAGACTCAGCCAGTCTGCTGTGAGGGGATATGGGAATGGAGGAAGGCCGGTACTTTAAAGATCAAACGTATGAACTAGAGTTCCTCTAGAAAATCAAATAAGGGTCATTCGCTCTTCTGGTGTTGGGGGCTCCAATAGGAAAAATAGGGGTGCGTCACTAAGATCCGAGGGAGTCAATCTTGTATGGGTTTATGAACTGAACCTACAAGCTCCTATAGTAGGTAAAAAAGTGACCGGACTGGCAATAGATCTAAGGGGAATGTTAGAATAGGACCGCTGGGGTGCAGATCTGGATGCTTGAAGCATAGAACAGGTGGACGGATGTCCTCTAGGAGGTATAAGGCCACTTGGTGGAAATTCTGTGTGGGGTAGAGATCCTCTGGGGTGTACCAGGGGCCAGTGGATCACAAAGAGGGAAAAGAATAAAGCAGGGTTCTTGCATCTATCATCCTCAGGTTGGCATTTGTTCCCTCAGGCGTCTGCTTTTGTTGGATTTCCAGGAGGGGGAGATTGGGCTGTTGGGAGTTTGGCGTTTAGATGAGCCCACTTGAGTATTAGTCGTGTCCATCTCAGAGTCTAGCGAGATGAGTTTGAGTGATAGAAGAACTCGTTCGCCTTCTGGGAAAGTGGTGAATGAGTGAGTTTTGCCTTTGAGGGTAAATTTTAATGCGAAAGGGAATGCTCACCAATATTTGATCTCCCTCTGGGTGAGAATTAGCAATAAGGGCTTTAAAGCTCTGCGTTTCTGGATGGTTGTGGGAGAGATGTCGGCGAATATTTGGATTTCCTGGCCTTGAAAGAGAATGCGGGATTGCTGGCGGGATATTTTCATGATCTCTTCCTTCACACTATAGAAGTGTGGCTTCACGACTATATCTCTGGGAGATCCGTCTTTTCTAGGGGGGCCCAGGGATCTGTGTGCTCTGTCCAGCTCTAATTTAATGGGGGACAGCTCCGGGATGAGGGATTTAATTAATTCCTGAATTGCTTTGGGGATGTCTGTTATTGATTCATGGATTCCTCTGACTCTGAAGTTGTCCCTTCTTGACCTATTCTCTAAGTCATCGATTCTGTTCAATGCCACCTCCAGTTGCTCTTGAATAACATGGACGTGCTCAGTGTTCTGATTAGCTCTGGACACTGTGATGTCCAGTTTGTGTTCTATTGCTTCCATCCTTGCTCCCATGTTTTGAAAGTCAGTTCTTATCTCATTTGTGATTTTTGTGGCTGTGTTTGCTAGCCCCCTGTCCAGGAGGTCAGATAGTTTGAGGAATAAGTCTCCTGCATTAATGGGTATATCATCCTCAGAGTCTCCCCTAGATGTCCCGGCTCCCTGCTGTATCGGTGTATTGTTCAGAGCGGACAGTGAGTAATTATCAAAGGTACGCAATAAGAGGGGTACTGTGGAGGCCGGGGAGGGAGTCCTCATTGCTTGATTGTGGTGAGAGGGTTGGGGTGTAAAAGTTAATGTAGCAGGGGCTAGCACTTGCCTTGTTTCCGCGTGTTGTGTTGCGGCCGCCATCTTGGATACGGCCCGGGAGTCCTCTGCTGTAAACTGCGGTCCCAGGTCCCGGCGGACCGAGTTATTTAGCATGGGTCAGTGCTGTGAGTGATCCCGAATTCGGATCCACGGGTGGCGTGCGTCTTGTCGGCCTTACACCGGCTCTTGGGTGGCTTGCTGGGCTGGGTAGAGCGGAGCTCCCGGCTTACACGGCCATCTTGGGAATCCCGCGCCTGCGCACATGTAGCATTTTTTAATGATTCTCTGTATTTTCATGCATTGTACATTTTCTAAGCTCATCTGAGCAGATGTGGCCTAATAGTTCCATATATTAGCTAGACTACCCAGAGCTTTGAAGTATTTGTCTGGGTAAAATAAAAGAAAAAACATATGAAGTACAGCTCTACAATACATGCATATATACCCATATTTTGAGTCATTGGTTTGAATCCCAACCATGATGGTAGCTTCTTGGCGTTTGCATGTTCTTCTTGTGCTTGCGTGGATTTCCTCTGGGTACTCCAAAGACATGCTGGTAGGTAATGGCTTCTCTCTAAGTTGTTAAAATATATATACGCAGCATTTTAGAGCATTTTACAATCATATGTTCTCAAATAAATTTTCAAATTCATGCAAACATATACATACATTTAATATCATCAAATAAATATCCTATAAAACTTCCATATATACTGTCCATATATAAATTAAATGTTCTATACAAATTCATATGTGTCTAAATACCAATATATATATATATATATATATATATATATATAAAGTGCAACATTTTCTCCAAAAAGTGCACCGTGCTACTCATAAATCCTAAAACTGCAAATGGCCACTTTTAATGTTCTGATTTGAAAATAAACTGATCATTCAATGTGTCCTCAGTTCCACTGTTCGTTACCACGGGGCTATCCTCCACCTTCACCCCTCACTCACCAGATAGATTGACCCACTTAGCTGTGTTTCAACTTACGGTCATAGATAACAGGCGTTTCCACCATTTCTCCTCTCCACATCCACCAGGGTCATCCACCGCTCCTTCAATGGCTCAGGGCTTTTCCCTTTATTATCTTAGTAAGAGGTATATGAGCCCCAAAAGATGGGAAAGTGGTGTCAGCAGCGGCACCCGAATGTGGAGGAGAAGATGAGAAATAGATTCTTCATTGATTTGAAATTTATTACTCACAGGAAAGTATAAAACACTGTTAACGTGTTTCGTGGCACTACACTGGCCACTTCCTCAGGATGATGCATAAAACACTTAAAAACAGCCGTGATCTATTTCTTGTGCTGTTTGTAAGTGTGCTCCTTCCTCTCCTTCTTCCTCTCATACACTCATGCAGGCCACCGAAAAATATAAAATCCTTTATTTTTTAAAAGCACATAGATCCAATAACACTTGCATTTCTCAGTGCTGTCTCCCAGCACCCAGATACAATGTTTTATTAGTGCCGGTCCTGGCTCGACCGTTCAGGCTGGTGCAAGTTTAGGCCATAGGGCTTGCTGTATGTTGACTTCTTAGGCCTCTGATTACCTGCAGATAGTTGCTGGGGGTTTTTCACTTATCCCTCCTTACACCCGTTTGCTCGTTACTCAACAACCAGTCCAGGGTATTTGTTTTTTATTTAATTTATTGTCGAACTTGGATGGGAGAAGGGAATAGCGGGATACTCCAACTGAACTATTCACAGTAGATAAGGACAACTCTCACTTGGCCTCACCAGATTGCTTGTGGAAGCAGACACACTGCTTTTACCACACTGCCACTTGTATGGAAGAATTAAGTCTTCTTGCTCTCTCTAGCAGCAGACTTGATGCAACTACTTTAACTTCAGGACACTATCTAACATCCCCTTGACTGACAGGCCCCATGACACAGATCTGTACACACAGTAGGCAGAATCAGATCCTTCCTGGTGTCTCCCTTCCAGTCAGCTCTGCAGGACCAATGGGTTCAGCTTCTGTCTGACTTTCAGGCCACTAGGTTGACTACCCAAGGTCGCATGACAACCTTTACATGGGAGGGGTAGCCGCCCTCTCCCTCTCCCTCCGGGACCTCGCTCTCCAGCCAAAGATTACGAGCACATGTGCCCTTGGCCTTTAAACAGTCATCAAGCATGCAACGAGGCATGTTCATCTGCCAATAGCCAGGGCTGTAACAATGCCTGTGCCCTTACTTGTCAGGTGTCCTCCCACTGCCCAATATGTCTCTCTGTTAGGCCAGTGTGAAACGTTCAGACAAGCTGAGCTGCACCATGAGCAGACCTCACCAATAGATCCTGCTCCCTGGTAGGCAGAGAGCACTCTAAATTTGCCTAACAATCTTCCTTATAAACAGAAAGACCAAAAACTATACTCTCTTCTAGCACCTACCTAGGATAGTGCTACATATATTTGAATAATAGTCTGATCACACTAGGGGTGATCTGATACAGCAGCAGATAGTAGATAGGGGATAGCGCAGTTGAAAGTAGTTTTTATAATTTTTACCTCTCTAAGTTGGCCTTAATATGTGTGGTAGGGACCTTAGACTGTAAGCTTCCTGAGGGTAGCAACTGATGTGAATATACCATAAATGTAAAGCATTGTGTAATTTGTGAGGGTCTTTTCAGCCTTAAAGCGGTTCTTCATTCCCATGTGTGAAAATTAAAAGTCAGCAGCGACAAAAACTGTTGCTGTTGACTTTTAAAAAACATCCACTCATCTGTCCAGGGATCCAGTACCGTGCTCTCCCCACCGGCTTTCTTCACCGATCTTAAGTGCTGGCGCTGTCATTATAACTGTGGGCAGCTGACTATGACTGCTTCACATCTGACTGTTCAGTGTACAAGCGCGAGCTGCGCTATGCCTTGTGAATGGTCCCACAGTCTCCAATTTTGACAGTGGAAGGGGGATGAGGAGGAACAGTGGAACTTCTCCTTTTGGGTGAAGTTCGGCTTTAAGCATTTTTTAAATATTATTTTTAGCCAATAGAAAACTAGTTACTAGGCAAGAAAATGCATTTTGCGTGCCTTTGCACGCTGTTTTCAGACCCTCCCATTAAAGCCTGTTGGGCCCAAAATGTGCGACTCTACTTCAAAATAAGCTCATGTACTTTTTGGAGCAATGAGATTCCAGCAACATTGTACTTAGGTGTGAATGGACACCACTAAATATAATGGAAATCCAAGTTTTGAGCATTGAAGTACTTCAAACAATGCTTTAAATCCCTCAGGTGTGAACGGGGCCGAGTTACAGAGTGAATGACTGTCCTGACTACCTAACTACAGAGTGAGAGATTGCTCAGACTACCCAATTACAGAGAGAGAATTAGAATGTGACTCTTAAGTTATGGAAACTTGAGAGTCCAGGCTGAGTTACAGAAAGAAAGACTGTTGAAACTGACACTTCACAGAGATAAAGAAGCTGCCTGGACTACTGAGTTATAAAGATGGACTGCTGAACTGCAAAGCCAGGGACTCACCAGACCACCCAGCTACTGAGAGAGACTGTTAGACTGCAGCACAGAGAGAGAGAGAGAGAAACTGATCACAGCAACTTTTCTCAACCATTCTCCCCTAGGAGAGCCCTTGAAGTCATTTCAGGTCTCAGGGAACTCCTGCTTACATGTACAGTATTTTTATCTACAGCTCACAGAACATTAACATGATTAGTAAGGTGTACATTTTGATATTAAATCTCTCTTCTCTATAAATTAATTTTGTTTTTCAGCAATAATCAAACAACAAAGATTAATATTTGACAGAAAAGAAGCACTGTCAGTAAAAAATGTATGGTATGGAATGGTGGTAAAAGCAATGCCCCTTTTCTTTATAGGTCAGAGGAGAATTGCTCGCCTTCCTACCGTGGTGGTAAATAGGTGAGGCGACCCTGTTACCATGGTGGTCAGTGAGAGAAGTGCCCCTGTTACATTGGTGTTTGTGGTCAGTGGTTGAAGTGCCCCTTTAAATTGGTAGTTAGTGGGTCCCTTACAATGGTGGTTGGTGGTAGGAAGAATTTCCTATTACATAACATTAGTGGTCAGTGGGATAAATGTATGCTTACGTTGGTGGTCAGTTGAAAGAATACCACTGTTACACTAAATGTCCATGGGAAGAATGCCTCCCTTACAGACAACTAAAAGAGATCATTGGTCAGTGGTTCCCATTGGATCATTTCCCAGTGGATCATTGGTGCCACAGCCCAATGCTCAAGGAACCCCTAGCCACCAGTGGGAAAACCATAGAGTTCTACAGAACTCTAGGTGAAGAGACTGGCCCAGACTGCAAAGTTAAAGGGGAGTCCCAGGTAAAAATACAACTTGGTCTTGTTCAAAAGACCACACCCCCCCCTCGTTTTTGGATATATTTTTGTTTTTTACTCTTAGTTTAGTACCTTGTTCCTTTGGTTTTCCTGTTGACTTCAGCCCTACCTTGCTAGGTACGTCATTTCCTGCAGCTGCATTGGCTCCTGGGATTGCTGTGTCATCAACCCCAGGAGTCTTTTGGCATCCCTCGCTGCTAGCATCGCGTTATTTCAAAACAGGAAATTACACAATACTAGACGGAGATTGGCGCCATTTTTGAATAGGGAATGTATAGTAGCATTGCAGTGTTTTGTTTGTTGCCAGAAGGGCACACTGCACATACACGAGATCGGGAGGTAGCCAGCATGCACCTAATCCCCGAAGAGAGACCCAGCAGGCTTCACATACCCACAGTCCGGATGGCCACACTTTTCCAAAGGAAAGCACAGTGAGTAATCAATGCTGCACAAGTAACGAAAAGGGAACACTGTTAACGATTGCCAGTTGTAAAAGAACGAGTGGTAACAATCACCGGGGTAATTTAACCACTTGACCACTGGGCACTTAAACCCCCTTAATAACCAGACCAATTTTCAGCTTTTGGTGCTCTCACATTTTGAATGACAATTACTCAGTCATGCAACACTGTATCTATATGAATTTTTTGTCCTTTTTTTCACACAAATAGAGCTTTCTTTTGGTGGTATTTAATCACCGCTGGGTTCTTTATTTTTTGCGCTATAAAAGAAAAAAGACCGAAAAATCTGTAAAAAAATAAAATTTTCTTCGTTTCTGTTATAAAATTTTGAAAATTAGTAATTTTTCTTCATATATTTTGGCCAAAATTTATACCGCTACATATCTTTGGTAAAAATAACCCAAATTAGTGTATATTATTTGGTCTTTGTGAAAGTTATAGCGTCCACAAGCTATGGTACCAATATCTGAAAATTGATCACACCTGAAGTACTGACGGCCTATCTCATTTCTTGAGACCCTAACATGCCAGAAAAGTACAAATACCCCCCAAATGACCCCTTTTTGGAAAGAAGACATTTCAAGGTATTTAGAAAGATGCATGATGAGTTTTTTGAAGTTGTCATTTTTTCCCACAATTCTTTGCAAAATCAAGTTTTTTTTTTTTCTTTTTTTTTTTTTCACAAAATTGTCATATTAGCAGGTTATTTCTCACACACAGCATATGCATACCACAAATTACACCCCAAAACACATTCTGCTATTACTCCTGAGTATGGCGATACCACATGTGTGAGACTTTTACACAGCGTGGCCACATACAGAGGCCCAACATGCAGGGGAGCACCTTCAGGCGTTCTGGAGCACCCAGGCCAATTCTGACATTTCTCTCCTACATGTAAAAATCATCATTTATTTGCTAGAAAATTACATAGAACCCCAAAACATTATATATGTTTTTTTTGCAAAGACCCTAGAGAATACAATAGCGGTCATTGCAACTTTTTATCTCGCACGATATTTGCGCAGCAATTTTTGGAACGCATTTTTTTTGGAAAAAAAACAGTTTTTTGCTTTAAAAAAAAACAAAACAGTAAGGTTAGCCCAATGTTTTTGCATAATATGAAAGATGAAGTTACGCCGAGTTAATAGATACCTAACATGTCACCTTTCGAAATTGCACACGCTTGTGGAATGGCGCCAAACTTCACCACTTAAAAATCCCCATAGGCGACGCTTTAAAATTTTTTACTGGTTACAAATTTTGAGTTACAGAGGAGGTCTAGGGCCAAACTTATTGCTCTCACTCTACCGATCGCAGCGATACCTCACATGTGTGGTTTGAACACCGTTTTTCATGTGGGCGGGACTTACGTATGCGTTCGCTTCTGCATGCGAGCACACGGACAGGGGCGCTTTAAAAAATTTTTATTTTTTTTTATTGTTCATTTTACTTTATTTATTTTAGTTTGACACTTTTTTCCAAAAAAAAAAAATGTTTTGATCACTTTTATTCCTATTACAAGGAATGTAAACATCCCTTGTAATAGGAATATGGCATGACAGGTCCTCTTTACAGTGAGATATGGGGTCAATAAGACCCCACATCTCACCTCTAGGCTGTTCCTGAAATAAAAAAAAAAAAAAAAAAAAAAAAAGATCCTGGCTTCGATCGTAGCGGTGAGTCGGTAGAAGCACCGGAGGGCGGCGGGAGGGGGGGGCGTCCCCTCTCGCCTCCCGTAAGAACGATCAAGCAGTGTAACAGCTGCTACGATCATTCTTATGGTGTAGGGAATCGCCGGCTGAAAAAGATGATATCTGAATGATGCCTGTAGCTGCACCCATCATTCAGATATCCCCGCACAAAGTCAAGGACGTCGTATGACGGAAGGCGGGAAGTGGTTAAAACGCTTTTTTTTTTTTTAACACAAAGTTGTCCATTTATACAATATTTCTAACACATAACATGTATATACCAAAAATGACCCCCCAAAATAGATTCTCCTACTCCTACTGAGTACAGCGATACCCCATGTGTGAGACTTCCACAGCCTGGCCACATACAGAGGCTGGGTACGGCTGAGCATGGCTGGGTATTGCAGAGTATCGCCGAGTATGACTGGGTATGGCAGAGTATGGCTGGGTATCACCGAGTATTGCAGAGTATGGCTGGGTATAGCAGAGTATGGCTGGGTATCACCGAGTATTGCAGAGTATGGCTGGGTATCACCGAGTATTGCAGAGTATGGCTGGGTATTGCAGAGTATGGCTGGGTATCACCGAGTATGGCAGAGTATGGCTGGGTATGGCAGAGTATGGCTGGGTATGGCAGAGTATGGCTGGGTATGGCAGAGTATGGCTGGGTATGGCAGAGTATTGCGGGTTATGGCAGAGTATTGCAGATTTTTGTGGGGTATTGCAGAGCATGGCTGGGTATGGCAGAGTATGGCTGGGTATCACTGAGTATTGCAGAGTATGGCTGGGTATTGCGGGATATTTCAGGGTATTTCAGGGTATTGCAGGGTATGGCAGAATATTGCGGGGTATTCCAGGGTATGGCAGAGTATTGCGGGGTATTCCAGGGTATGGCAGAGTATTGCGGGGTATTGCAGGGTATGGCAGAGTATTGCGGGGTATTCCAGGGTATGGCAGAGTATTGCGGGGTATGGCAGAGTATCGCGGGGTATGGCAGAGTATTGCGGGGTATTTCAGGGTATTGCAGGGTATGGCAGAGTATTTCGGGGTATTGCAGGGTATGGCAGAGTATTTCGGGGTATTGCAGGGTATGGCAGAGTATTGTGGGGTATTCCAGGGTATGGCAGAGTATTGTGGGGTATTCCAGGGTATGGCAGAGTATTGCGGGGTATGGCAGAGTATTGCGGGGTATTCCAGGGTATGGCAGAGTATTGCGGGGTATTCCAGGGTATGGCAGAGTATTGCGGGGTATGGCAGAGTATTTTGGGGTATTGCAGGGTATGGCAGAGTATTGCGAGGTATTGCAGGGTATGGCAGAGTATTGCGGGGTATTGCAGGGTATGGCAGAGTATTGCGGGGTATTGCAGGGTATGGCAGAGTATTGCGGGGTATTGCAGAGGGAATTGCAGAGTATTGCACAGCATTGCAGGGCATGTAAAGTAGTAGGGATGGCTGAGCATGGATGGATGGATGGCTGGATGTCTCTGTGCAGCGCTGTGGGCACTACAGATGCAGCCCACAACGCTGCAGCCATCCATCCATCCGCCTCTTCGGTCACTGTGTACCGATCGGTACACAGGAGGAGAGGAGAGGGGGAGGAGAGGAACCGGCGTCATCAGATGACGCCGGTTTGTTTACATGTGATCGCTCCGTCATTTGACGGAGCGATCACATGGTAAACGGCCGCGATCAGCGGCCATTTACCGGTATCTGTGATGCGCCGGGTCCTGTGGACCCGGCGATCACGGATGCTCTCGAGTGCGCGCCCTAGGGGGCGCGCGAGAGCAGAATTCTGGGAGGACGTCCCTGGACGTCCTCCCAGAGTTAAACAACCGCCCTGTAGCCGTCATTTGGCTATGGGCCGGTTGTTAAGTGGTTAAAAAGAAAAAGTCTGGAAATCCGCTTTAAAGGAAGAGAGTGCCTCTTTAGAGAAAGAGAGTGCCCTGACTGTGGCATTATTTTTTAAATGTATTTATTTATTTTAGGTACTTATCTAGCGCAGTCAATTTACACTTTACATATGGTATACATTCACATGAGTCCCTGCCGTCAAGGAGCTTACAATCTAAGGTCCCTAAGTCACATTCATACATACACATACATTAAAGAGATACTGCTCAAACTAATATGTCTGAGATAGAGACTGCCCAGACTGCAGTTGTACAGAGAGAGAAACTATCAAGACTGCCAAATAACAGAGAAAAACTGTCAAGTTACATATTGAGATTTCCAGACTGCCAAGTTACAGATTCCCAAAACCGGGGCTTTACAGAGAATCCCCATCTTTCCAAAATGTCATGTTGGAAAGAGATTGCCCAGACTGCCTCAAGTAACAAACAGAAATTACCCAGACCGATACAAGTTAGAGAGACCTGGACTAATATGGGGATATCAACCATATAGACAATTTATAGACCACAGCTAACAAAGTACGGTATACTGTACATGCATGAGGGGAATGTTGAGTATCAATATTGGGATTTCAAGATGTTGACTTTGTCAAGACTTAAGCTTCTCTTTTGAAGTCTTCCGAGCAAGCTCGCCTATGGAATTAGATTTGTTTCCCTCCATATTAGGTTTACCCTATTCAAAACTGACGCTTGGTTTTCAATGGCAAGGCAAAGTCTGACATTTTCTGCCCTTTCAGTTTGACCCTATTCTGACAGTTTATTTGTATTCACCTTATATTCATGCAGCAGTTTATCAAGTACAACATTTTAGTAAAAATCACACTAAAGTTAATTTTAGGGCACACAAATGCAAAATATCACCAACATTTTGGTAAAATATAAAGGATGTGGTTGTGCTGGGTAAATAGATACCCAACATGTCAAGTCTTAAAATTGAATGTGCCCATGAAACAATGACAGACTTCGGTACCCTAAATTGTTTTATAGGCAATGTTTTAAAAGCCCCTAATCAGTTTAGAGTAAAGCCTCGTACACACGATCCGATTTTTGGCGGGGGATTGTGTGATGACAGACTGTTGGCCTAAAATCAGACGGTTAGTACGCCCCTTCAGACAATTGTCCAACTTTCAGCCAACAAATGTTGGATGGCAGGCTAGTAAATTTTCGGCGGACAACGGTCTGTTTTCAGATTTTCGTATCGTCTGTACACAAGTCTGTCACACAAAAGTCCAGAGTACAAACACGCATGCTCTGAATCAATGCTCACCAAACACAACATTAGCAGAAGTGGCCCTCAAGAGCTGAAATTCCACGTAGTACGTCACTACGTTTGTGTTTGTTGCCCGACAATTGTGTGCCGTTAGTATGCAAGACAAGTTCCTGGCACATGCCCTTCGGACAAAAGTCTGACACTCTGTTGGCCAACAATCCGATTGTGTGTACGAGGCTTTAAACATGAATAATGAGCCTAGAATAATTGTGCTTACTGCAGCGTGCTCAGCAATATGTAACAAGTATAACCAAATTGACGTTTTAATGTGTAGACGCCCAGATGTGTATGTCTATGTTCATATATGCAGGTACTGTATGTGGATGTGGGGGATTCAACATTTTTTGGGGGGTTTAAGTGCTTGGGTGTAACTACTTTTTTCCACTTTTTTTTCCATATCACAAGGGGACAAAAAGTCCCCTATGTGATACTTTTTTATGACAGGTACTCTTTAATGAGTCTTTTAGACCCCTGATGTCTCACTTGCCCTTCATTGAAGCCAACGGGAGAGGAAAATGACAGCAGAAACCGAAAGTGATGTTTTAACACATTGTTTCCAGGTTCTTACTAGCTAGGGTAGATCAGCATATGGATGTTTTCTGGTCCCCCTCTCCTCACTACCCAGTGGCACTTGCCATGCTGGTGCCAGGTCTGTAGAGCTCGGGAAATATGTCAGGAGTGGGAAGGGATGAATGTTTCTGATGAGTGTGCAAGTAATAAAGTGACTGTACAGCTACCCAGTCACTCCCATATGACAGCTGACAGTCAGCTTGTCAGAGTTACACACATTCCCAGCTGCTGTTGCAGCCAGGAGTGTGTGTAAAACCCCCAGCTGCTGCTGATGTATGACATACGTCGGTGGCAGTAAAGAGTGAAAGTCAATTAGACCATGCCACAATCGTGTGCCAAATCCAGCTTTGGTGGTTGCAACACAGTATTTCAATTTAAAATCCCCCTGCCCCCCTCCGCCCTGCCAAGATTTGCTCTCATTAAAAAAAACTACAATGCTTGTGTTGTGAACTGAAATTGACTTCTACACAATGCTTATAGATACAGAGATGAACGAGGGCTTGTTTTAAAGTGCTTTTACTGTTTGTTCAGAATATGTAAATACCCATTATCTGGGAACAGGGTCATTTTAAAACTTTCACAGGTAAGCTTGAACTGTTATAACAATTTTAGACGTAAGATTTAAATGGATATTTATTTTTTTATCTGTTTATATTTTATTTAGGACTCACAATTTCAGGTCAATGAACTAAGGTCTGATAATGCCGGATCAGGATGAAAAAGGGAAAAAAACGGAAAGGGCAACTGAAAAGAAAAGTCATGGAGCATCGTCAAGGTTTGTCAAACTCACTGAACTATTTCTCAAAAGAAAGCTCAAGTTTGAAATGTTCAATAAATGTTTTCCAAGAAATTGTGTTATGTTAATACTATGTCTATTCTGCAATAAAGGCTTTTCTGCAATGAGGGCTTCTTACATTCCTGTGCACACGTGCATTACAGTGTACAGTCCTGTCATGTACTAATTTAAATAAACTCCAGAGTCATATCAACCCAGTCTGGTCCATCAGGTTGGCTGATGGACCTCATGGACATTGCATTACTGGAGCAGAGATGAGTATAGTTATGCCTCAAATCCTCAAAGTGATTGTAAAGGCAGAAGGTTTCTCACCTTACTGCATTCTATACAGCAAGCTAAAAAACCTTCTGCATGCAGCTTCCCCCACAGTTCCCTCTAAATATATACCTGAGCCCAATCTCAGTCCAGCTATGTACACAAGAGCTAAAGCTCTCTCGGCTCCCTTGCTCCTAATTGGCTCAGATACAGCAGCGAGAACCATTGGCCCCCCCTGTTGTCAAGCAGAGCCAGTGACAGGGAAACAGGGGAGCGGGGCTGAGCCCGGGTCTGTGTGTCTATAGGACACACAGAACTGGGCTTGGGAACGAGCATGCACGAGTGCCCCCATAGCAAGCAGCTTGTTATGAGGGTACTCAGCGGGGAGGAGGTGCCAAGATCGCTGGCGGGGGACCCAAGAACAGGAGGATTGGGGCTGCTCTGTGCAAAATCATTGCACAGAGCAGGTAAGTATAATGTTTGTTATTTTAAAACAAAAAAAAATTAACCTTTATCATTACTTTACTCAAGTATACCAATGTTGTTTTCTGTAGTGTTTTCAATTACGTTCTGCTACTAGCGCATGGACAACGTATTCACAATGGTAGCTCATGCACAATGTATTCTACATTCAAGGCATGCTTCTGGTAATAACTGTCAGGCTCTATGCACACTGGGCTTAAAAAAAGTCTGTTCTCTTTGGAGTAAAAAAACGCACATAAAGAGCATTTTTTGTACAAAATTTAGATGATTTTAGAAGAGTTGTAAGTTTTTTCTGCCAGTGAGCTCCAATCGGAAATGTGAACCAGAAGGGTTTTTCTTCCTGCCTCTAAACGTTGAGCTCAAAATATGCCTGTAAATGTCCTAATGTACGTGGACACATAGGATAATATTGAGTTGCTTCTACAGGCAGAACACAAAACTCCTGCAGAAGCAATGTTTTTTAAGACAGTGTGTGTGGAGCCTCAAAGTTGCCAGTGTGCTCTCAATTATCGGCTCTCAACTGGTCTTTTAAGCATTCAAATGGCAGCACCATGGAGACTACAGAGCTAAACAGATGCAAGGATTCACTTTGTTTTATGGCAATAAAACAATAAAAATACCAATGGGGGTAAATTTATAGGCAGGAGATATAACTTTTAAGTACATTTCAAATTACATTATATATTTAGTAATTTAGCTGCTTGGACTAAGGTCTCCATTTTATTCTTTTTGATCTGCCCATCTACCTGAATAAAGTAACATTACCAGGGAGGTGCCACATTAACACCCAGTTATCAGGGGCACCACTACCACAGCAAGCAAATGTTTAAAGAGGTGGTACCAGTAAATTAAAAAGGCCTATATGTTTATTCTCATTCTCACCCCTTTGTTCACTTCCACCACCACAGTAAGCAAGTGCTGAAAGAGGTGGTAATAGACAAAAACTGTTGTAGTATCAATAATAATAATAGACGTGTCTCCGCACAACCTTGACCACTAAGGCCGCGTACACACAAGCGGACTTTTCGGCAGCAAAAGTCCGATGGCCACTCCGGCGGACTTTTGTCAGACTTTTGACGGACTTCCGACGGACTTTTGAACGAACGGACTTGCCTACACGCGATCACACCAAAGTCCGATGGACCGGGCTAAAATAAGGAAGTTGATAGCCAGTAGCCAAAAGCTCCCCTGCATGGGTTTTCGTCCGTCGGACTAGCATACAGATGAGCGGATTTTTCGACCGGACTCGAGTCCGTCGGAAAGATTTGAAACATGTTTCAAATCTACAGTCTGTCAGATTTTCGACTGGAAAAGTCTGCTGAAGGTCCGATGAAGCCCACACATGATCGGATTGTCCGTCGGACCAGTCCGGTCGAAAAGTATGCTCGTGTGTACTCTGCATAAGTGTTAGAGACTAAATAAATGAATCAATAAAATCAAATAAAAATAATCTTATATACAGTTGGGTTGATTTACTAAAGGCAACTCCACTTTGCACTACAAGTGCACTTGGAAGTGCAGTCGCTGTAGATCTGAGGGGAAGGTCTGAAATGAGGGGAAGCTCTGCTGATTTTATCATCTAATCATGTACAAGCAAAAATACTGTTTTTTCTTTTCCTTGCATGTCCCCCTCAAATCTACAGCGACTGCACTTCCAAGTGCACTTGTAGTGCAAAGTAGATTTGCCTTTAGTAAATAACCCCCAGTATCTCACAAAAGTGAGTACACCCTTCACATTTTTGTAAATATTTTATCATATCTTTCATGTGACAACACTGAAGAAATTACACTTTGCTACAATGTAAAGTAGTGAGTGTACAGGTTGTATAACAGTGTAAATTTGCTGTCCCCTCAAAATAAATCAACACAGCCATTAATGTCTAAATCGCTGGCAACAAAAGTGAGTACACCCCTAAGTGAAAATGTCTAAATTGGGCCAAAGTGTCAATATTTTGTGTGGCCACCATTATTTACCAACACTGCCTTAACACTTTTAGGCATGGCGCTCACCAGAGCTTCACAGGTTGCCACTGGAGTTCTCTTCAACTCCTCCATGACGGCATCACTGAGCTGGTGGATGTTAGAGACCTCCATCTTCCATTTGAGGATGCCCCACAGATGCTCAGTAGGGTTTAGGTCTGGAGACATGCCTGGCCAGTCCATCACCTTTACCTTCAGCTTATTTAGCAAGGCAGTGGTCATTTTGGAGCTGTGTTTGGGGTCGTTATCATGTCGGAATATTGCCCTGTGGCCCAGTCTCCGAAGGGAGGGGATCATGCTCTGCTTCAGTTTGTCACAGTGCACGTTGGCATTCATAGCTCCCTCAATGAACTGTAGCTCCCCAGTTCCGGCAGCACTCATGCAGCCCCAGACAATGACACTCCCACCACCATGCTTGACTGTAGGCAAGACACACTTGTCTTTGTACTCCTCACCTGGTTGCCGCCACACACGCTTGACACCATTTGAACCAAATAAGTTTATCTTGGTTTTATCAGACCACAGGGCATGGTTCCGGTAATCCATGTCCTTAGTCTGCTTGTCTTCAGCATACTGTTTGTGGGCTTTCTTGTGCATTGTTTTTAGAAGAGGCTTCCTTCTGGGACAACAGCCATGCAGACCAATTTAATGCAGTGTGTGGCGTATAGTCTGAGCACTGACAGGCTGACCCCCCACCCCTTCAACCTTTGCAGCAATGCTGGCCGCACTCATACATCTATTTCCAAAAGACAACCTCTGGATATGACGCTGAGCACGTGCACTCAACTTCTTTGGTTGACCATGGCGAGGCCTGTTCTGAGTGGAACCTGTCCTGTTAAACCGCTTTATGGTCTTGGCCACCATGCTGCAGCTCAGTTTCAGCAATCTTCTTATAGCCTAGGCCACCTTTATGTAGAGCAACAATTCTTTTTTTCAGATCCTCAGAGTTCTTTGCTATGAGGTGCCATGTTGAACTTCCAGTGACCGGTATGAGAGAGTGAGAGTGATAACACCAAATTTAACACACCTGCTCCCCATTCACACCTGAGACCTTGTAACACTAACGAGTCACATGACATCGGGGAGGGAAAATGGCTAATTGGGCCCAATTTGGACATTTTCACTAAGGGGTGTACTCATATTTGTTGCCAGTGGTTTAGCCATTAATGGCTGTGTGTTGAGTTATTTTGAGGGGACAGCAAATTTACACTGTTATACAACCTGTACACTCGCTACTTTACATTGTAGCAAAGTGTAGTTTCTTCAGTGTTGTCACATAAAAAGATATAATAAAATATTTACTATCTAGTACTCACTTTTTTGAGATAATGTATGTGCGTGGAGCAGCCAGCATCTATATGAACTTCACTCACATACTAAAATACTAATAAATCAAACTTTCCAGCACTCCACAAAAATAAATTAATATGGTGTATAAATTATATAGTGAACAAACTTCACTCAAAAAAGAATTCCAATGAATAATTGCACCCAAGTGCCTGAATGAATCAGTCCAATGTGTATATTAAATAACTCAAATTTTCAACCCCAAACTTGTTTTCCACCATGTGCTCCGCCACTTCCACTAAATGTGTAAAATTGCTGCTTACCAAAGGTTGAGACCTCATACAATAGTAGAGGTCAAATGTGCTCATTTACCCAGAATCTCATATGTTGTTTGGACGAGTAAATCCATTAACCCTCCTCTTTTTCCAACCTTCTCAACCAATTAGCACAAATCACCACTTTATTTCTTTTGCAGGGAATTGAATTTGCTATAATTATACCATTGTTTGTTATACTTAGATATACCTGTACTTGTCATTCAGTCAGCTTCTTTGAGCCTAGGAGAACCTTAAATCTCGGGCATAGGTTACATAAAAGTCCTTCTCTCCAAGTGAGAATTAAGTCCCGATCCTCTAACCATTAAAGTGAAATGTTTCTTCCTGTCCTGGTGATCACATGTGAGCAGAAATAAGGGAATCTTCCCAAGGAAATCATTCAGACAGAAACTATTTCTCCCTCGAAAACAAATAATAAACATAATACTTTAAATATTATCAGTTTTGAAGAGCTTTTGAAATGTTTACATGATAATATTTGAATTGATGTATCAGCTCAGATTTTTTTTTTTAGGAAGTCCTTTGATGTGAAGAGACTCTGGTCTCTCTTAAATGTCCCGGCAAGCAAGCAGCAGGTAATTTTTTGTGTTTGAGTTTGTATTTCTAGAACCATATAATATAAATAAATCAATATTTGAGAGTCAGTATTCTGCACTGTGGCAGATTGTGCTATATGAGTAGCTGGCTGGTACCCAATGCTTCAGGAGGCTTATGGCTGCCCGGTATTGGGCATTTCCAGGGGCTTATGATTTGATTTCCACCAGATCATGTTTTGTTTTCCACTCACACTGCTCATGTGAGTTGTCTTACACGTTGCAGCAGTGATAAACTCTAGGTCAAGCCACCTCTATCTTTTATAGTAGCTTGCTAATGAGTAGAAGACTGGCACATTTCCCTCTAGTTCCAAGAAGTCCATTGTGTTGTCTTGTCCCATGAATGGAGAATCAACCAGTAATGGGGCAGGATAACAGAACAATTTTATGGTACGATAGGTATGTGTGCTTGCATCGGCATAGCTGCCAACCTATTTGGAGACAACTTTCTTGTAATAGAGAATATGCTATTGGAGTTTGCTTCCATGGGACATGGGAGTGTGGAACATTTTTCAAAATTGGGGGAATGGTTTGCCAAAAGAGGGAAAGCAACTGTGCACAGGAGGAGAGGAGGCAGAGTATCAGTGAAGGGAGGTGAGTGTTGAGGGAAGGTAATTCTGGAAGGCTCTGACATGATAGGAAATGGTAAGTTGCTTTGTGATAATATAATATATTACTTCTGGTTAAGATAATGTGCTGGTACTGTGTGATATTATATACTGTTGCTTTGTCATTTATGCCCTCCTGGTAGGCATACAGTATGTTGGTGTTAGTGGATGATATAACAGGCTGTTGGGTAAAATGGTCTCAGCTGGATATGTCCTGTCACTAGGCATGTTATAGGAATTAGTTCTAGGTACATTATACATTATGCAGAGACATTACAGTTATCAACTGTGCCAGCATAGGTCTTTACTAGTTTACAATGTTCCTTAAACAAAACAGATTTGACAATGCCACCTCCCTGTGCCATAGATTGTCCTTGGTCTTTTAAGATATAAGCAACATTGAGTTGAATGATACTAGCCTAGCCATCAGACTGAGGACATCTAATAGCAGAAACAAAGTACTGTGGGGAAATCTCTGGATTAAAGGTGAATATTATAGCAAAAATATTTTTTAGTTATAAATGATGCAATAAAGAGTAACTCCACTTTTGTTTAGAAAAAACATCCCCCTCTGGGTGATCTATGTACATTGCAGGGATTTTAACATACTTTGTTTCAAATTCCTACCTTTTGTTATTCAGAAGAAACAGCTGTTTGTCTGTGTCCATGTGTCATTCCAGAATGAATCTGTATGGGAGTGGTTTTATAATTATCAGTCAGCTGCTGCACCCGCAGGGCTGAAATGAGGATAGGGCCAGGGTCTGCATCCCTTTAGGAGGGGTACACACTATGAGAAAATCGGAAAAAAAACATTCCGTGCAAGGCACAACCATTCAATTTTCATATAGTGTGTGAAACAAAACTTTCCAAAGAAACAAACGCCAATTTTTTTCTCGTATGTTAACAGGAGGAACAATTTTTATTGAATGTGTACCTTTTTTTGCACGATTTTCATACAAGAACAATCAGATCCAAAAGACTGCGCATGATCAGAAACAATAAATGACAAAAAAAAGCCTTTGTGGTATGAGAATTTTCGTACATTATATCCTTTCTTGGTTTTGACTTGCTGTGAAACCTTGGGAAAAACCAAACGATTGTTCGCCCGATTTTCTTATAATGTGTACCAACCTTTAGACGTGATTTGCCTTGGGGATTATCTCACCAAAAATGACATTTTTGTTGCAGGGGATGCTCAAAATCTGTCTTGTATCTTAGTGGAAACTTATGAGAAAATCAGTAAGCCAATCACACAAGCAAGAAATTACATATCTGCAAGGGAGGGGGGGACAGGTACAGGAGGCTTCCAGGTAGCCATATTGCATTGCATTTTACAAAAAAATTACAGAGCTGCAGATTGAAAGGGAAAGGTTGAATACATTTTTTCCCACGAAAGAGGAGTTGCCTTTTAATCATTACAGAGCTGCATTCATTTGTGTCTTTGTATCTGCCTGGAATTCAGCTTTAAAGTGCACGTTACCTGTAAAATTAATAAAGCAATTGTGTTTAGTAAGGTATGTTAATATCACAAACAGTAGACAAATGGGGTGACCCCCACAACAGTCCCCTGTAGCTCCTCTTCCACTATTTCTCTCCAGGATTAGTCAAAACTGGATACCTCCTCTGGCTTCCCCTCCTCAACTTCCATAGTGTGGCAGGGTTTTTCACTAGTGATCATCTTGGTTTTTCTTTAGGTTCTTCTATTTCTAATCCTTTGCTAGCAATTCCAGAGGTCTCACCTTCCAGTACAGCCAGCAGATCCTGGTTTTCTCAGCATCTGTCAATCAAGTCTTCTCTACCCTGGCCCGGGGAATAGCCAGCTGTGGATTAAAGTAGCTGGCCTGTAGTGAATCTTTTCTCTTCCTCAACAGTTTCTGTCACTTTCAGGTCTGATAAACATCTGGGTATCTGCCTAAGTGTATCCAATCATCCAGTCCACACCAAATATGCTTGGAGTTATATTGTTATGCAATATATTCAACAAAAAGTCTCCACACTAGTCACAGTGACTCCATGCCCACGGTTGTAGAAAATAACTTCCCACACATCCCACAGGTAATGCCAAAGTGTTCAAATCCCCAAACAGTACAAAGGGCTTCTGTGGGGCTTCATCCCTACTCTGCTGTCCATCAGCAAAACTCTGCTTACATCAGCCTTTCTTTCTTGATGCCGGGATACTCGGCAGATTATTCCCTGTTTCAGAAATAGTTGAGATGCCAAAGAAACGATAGTGCCTCATCTTGGTACAAAGTTCCACATAAGCTACCTTCCTCTCTGGAGACCAGTGCTGAGACAAGGTCATCTAGCGTCCAGGGCATATATGGTAAACTGCATCCCCCCTTCCTCGATGTGTGAACTTCGTGTCTCAGTGAAAATCCCTTCCCACCCCCCAAAAAAATCCAGCACTAATCTGCCTCCTCCCAGCACAAATCCTCTCACCACCCCAAATCCTCCCTCCTAGCTCAAATTTTCTTCCCTCCTCAAATCCCTTCTCCCAGTTAAAAATCTCTCCCAAAAATCCCCCTCCTGGCACAAATCATGATCCCCTTTCCTAGGCCAAATACACCCTCCTAGCACAAATCCAGCACAAATTTTCGTTAACCACCACTCCAGTTGTGCACCTAGTACAATTCCCTCCTCCCTCCCTGAAGTTTACAATCTTACAGGAGTAGTGACAGCAGCAGAGAGGAAGATAGCCAGGAGGAGGTGCAGGCTGTGCTCTCCTCCATCCAGCAGGACTTGATACAGGAACTCTGTCAGATTGGTTTTATGCAGGCTTTTATTACCTGATCCCAAACCACATTTTCTGCTGCTGGGGCATGAGCAGTCTGGGAAGGGGATAGGGGCAGGTAATCAAACCCTGCAGTCCCGATCTGACAACTATCCTTTATTAACTCCTGTAAAGAGGAGCACTGCTTTGATAGGAGGGAGGAGCTGGGGTGGGGGAGAGCACAGCCTATACCTCCTTCCTGCTCTTGCTTCCTCTCTGCCGCCCGTTGACATCCAGTCCAATCTGATCTGCTAAAAACAGACTGTACGGGATCCTCACCCATCTAGCGGATTGCATGACAGTCTGGTGTAAACGGACAGGAGATCCATTTACATCTGACCGCCCATAGAGGAGAGCGAGTGTCCAATCTGCATGGCGACTGCTCAGCAGGTATCAGCAGACAGATTCCCTGCTGGTGGTGTCTATCCTGTGTGAAGGGGGCCTGAGGCAGGTGTGACGAAATGCTGTAAATTAAGGATGCTTTCAGAAATAGAAGTGTTATTAGTTTATTTTTATCAATTAAAAACATGGAAAGTAAATGAACAGAAGAGAAATCCTAATCAAATCAATATTTGGTGTGACCACCTTTTGCTTTGGAGCATGTATTGAGAATTGGAACACTGGATTTTTTAGAGACATTTATTTGTGGTTACTGTATATAATTTATTTAACTACTTGCTGCCCCCCCCACAGTAGATGTACTGCTGACGGGCGGCACAGGCAGGTTGAACAACGTACCTGCCTGTCTTTGGCTGTTTCTTCTCTGTGGAAAGCAGGGAGAAAAAACAGCCAGATCAGGAAGTAAAAGCAGCACACATTACACATTGTTAGGCACACAGTTAAACCCTTGATTTACCCTGGATGTTAACCCCTTTCCAGTCAGTGTGATTAGTACAGTGTCAGTGTACAGTATTATCACTGATCACTGTATTAGTGTCACTAGTGACATCAGTGTCAGTTAGCGACCCTCCCAGATAGTGTCTGTTAGATTTCCCGCCACCCTATCACAGTCACACTATAACTTGCTAATTACTGCTATTACATTATAGTGTCTATAGCTGCTTTTATTACAGTATATATAAACCATAGTTTGTAGATACTATAACTTTCACACAAACCAATTATTATACACTTGGTTTTTTATTTTTTACCAAAGACATAGCAGAATACATTTTGGCCTAAATGTATGAAGAAATTCGATTTTTTTTTATTTTATAACATAAAATAAAAAATATATTTTTTTTCAAAAGTTTTTTTATTTTTTTGTTTATGTTATAAATAATAGATAAACCCAGTGGTGATCAAATCCCACCAAATGAAAACTATATTTGTGTGGAAAAATTATATAAATTTAATTTGCGTACAGTGTTGCATTTCCCATTAAAGTAACACAATGTTAAATAGCAAAAAATACACTGGTCATGGAGGGGGTGAGACCTTTGCAAGGTCTAGTGGTTACTTTTGTAGACTTATTAACATGCATTACATATTTTTTTATGTTTGATTGCTGACTCTATACACAATGAACATGAAAAAGCGAAAACTGGGTTGAGCTTGTCACTAGTGGAAATGTGAGCGGGGCCTGTCACTATAGGAAACATTTGGGCGGGGCCTGTCGCTATTGAAAATGTACGTGGGGCCTGTCACTGTTGGAAATGTGGGCAGGGCCTGTCACTGTTGGTAATGTGGGTGGGGCTTGTCACTACTGGAAATGTGGGCAGGGCCTGCCACTGTTCAAAATATAAGTGGGGCCTGTCACTATTGGAAATGTGGGCAGGGCTTGTCACTGTTGGAAATTTGGGTGGGG
Organism: Aquarana catesbeiana; assembly: GCF_042186555.1. Taxonomy (NCBI): domain Eukaryota; kingdom Metazoa; phylum Chordata; class Amphibia; order Anura; family Ranidae; genus Aquarana; species Aquarana catesbeiana. The sequence goes on along the minus strand of NC_133328.1, from coordinate 148,229,964 downwards.
CTTGTCACTATTGAAAATGTGGGCTGTGCTTATTATTATTGGAAATATGGGCAAGGCCTGTCACTATTTAAAATGTGGGCAGGGCCTGTAACTATTGGAAATGTGTGTGTGGCCTGACACTATTGGAAATGTTGGAGGGGCCTGTAACTATTGGAAATATGAGCGTGGCCTGTCACTATTGGAAATGTGAACGTGGCTTGTCACTATTAGAAATGTGAACGTGGCCTGTCACTATTGGAAATGTGGGCAGACCTGTCCTTATTGGGAATGTGAGCGAGGTCTGTCACTGTTGGAAATGTGTGTGGGGCGAGACACTTTTGGACTACTGTTAAAACAAAATTTAAGGTTTTTGAGTGGCCTAGTCCCGACTTAAATCAGATTCTATGGCATGGCTGTTCATGCTTGAAAACCCTCCAATGTGGCTGAATTTAAATAATTCTGTAAAGAAGAATGGGCCAAAATTCCTCCACAGTGATGTGAAAGACTCATTGCCAGTTATCGCAAACATTTGATTGCAGTTGTTGCTGCCAAGGGTGGCATAACCAGTTATTAGGATTAAGGGGCAATTATTATTATTATTATTATTATTATTATACAGGATTTATACTTTTTCATATAGGGCCAGGCAGGTTTGTACAGCTTTTTTCCTTTAATAAATGAAATCATAATTTATAAACTGCATTTTGTATTTACTCTGGTTATCTTTGTGTAATAATAAAATTAGTTTGATGATCTGAATAATTTAAGTGTGACAAATATGCAAAAAAAAAAAATTAAAAATCAGGAAGGGGGCAAATACTTTTTTACAGCACTGTAGGTTGCATAATTGGAAGGGAGATAAAAACATGAGCCTTTCTGTGTCTCAAGTCAAAAAGAAAAAAAAAAAAGTAAGAAAAAAGTAAAAAAAATTTTTTTTTTCAAAATTTTCAGTCTTTGTTTCATTTAAATCGCAAAAATAAAAAGAAAGCTCTATTTGTGTGAAAAAAATGGTACAAATTTATTTGGGGTACAGTGCTGCATGACTGTGCAATTACCAGTTAAAATAATGCTGTCCTAAATAGCAAAAAATGCACCGGTCATGAAGGGGGTAAAACCTGTCAGAGCTGAAGTCGGTAAAAGGATCAACAGAGCCCAGGAAATGTAAACATAGTGCAGGCTGGTTACACCCTAGCCACAAACATATTAAATTTAATTATAGACATGCCATCTTAGAACGAGGTCCCTACATTTGTTTTGTGGAAGTTGATTTTCCTATAAAAATCCTCTTTCAGGTTGTTCTTTTTGTCTTGCTTTAAAGTGACACTAAAGGTTAGTTTTTTTGTTTTTTAAAACAAACATATCATACTTACCTCCACTGTGCAGCTTGTTTTGCTTTTCTGGGGTCCCTCGGCGGCTCTTGCGGCTCCTCCCCACATCAGATAACGTCCTGGGAGAAGCGCTCCTGAGTCCATAGAGGCCAAATGCAGGACTCGGCCCCGCCCCCCGGCACCCATGTCATTGGATTTGATTGACAGCAGCAGGAACCAATGGCTGCGCTGCTATCAATCTATCCAATCAAGAGCCAAGAACCCCGGGCAGAGAGACAGAGCATCCCTGTGGGTCAAGTTCCAGGGCTCAGGTAAGTAAAATGGGGGGGCTGGGGGGCCGGTCATTGGCAGAAGTTTTTTCACCTTAATGCATAGGATGCATTAAGGTGAAAAAGCACGTAGGTTTACAACCCCTTTAATTAGATTTATATTCCCAAAACTCACATTTTAACGTACATTGCTTTGTACAAATAAATTATTCCACAGGGACAAATTAGTTGGTAAACACAGTGTTATGGTATTAGCCTAGGACTCATTTTGCAATTTGTTTATCTACCAGACTTGGAATAATTGTCCTGCCATACTGGCATTGCACAATCTTCTAAAAGCTGCCACTTTATAACTACATTTTTAACCCTCTTTTTATCATGTAGGTCTTTTTATCAAGGTATTGATCTATTAATGATTGGGGACATTTTGCATGTCTGCTGCACAGACAGTGTTACTGTGCAGTTTACTGTGCTTTTTAAGTGACATACAGAGACAAAATTTTACGATAAAGCACTGTTAAAGCTTATAAAAATCACCCTGATGTTTAGGCAGGGTTGCTAACCAATTTAGTTTGCCAGGTAGTAATTGTCCGGGCTAATTGTTAGGAGATCCACTGATTTCCTCCTAATTCTGGAATTGCTGCACTTTTCTCTTCTGTCACTAGGTGGCATTGTAGCTGGTGACATTAGATAGACAAGGGCATAACAAGGACAGATTATGAATGGAATGGGTGTCTCAGCTAATGGGCAAGGGTTTCTTTCAGCCCCTTGGCCTGCTGGGAAAGCCTATTTTTTTGGGTGGAGTCAGGTGATCGGGGTTCTGTGCCACCTGGATGGCTGTCTGGGTGGACGTGTGTTATGTCGGCCAGTGCTACTAGGCTGGAAGCCTGAGGCCTATCCCAGGGACACCTGGCTGCTTATGTCGCCCCGGGCTGCTAGGCTGGAAGCCTGAGGCCTATCCTGGGGACACGTGGCAGCTAGGCTGCCTGAGGCCTATCCAGGAGCAGGAGAAGGAGTTTAGGGTTGGGACTGCAGGATTGGAGTCCAACCGAGTTGCAAAGGTTCAGTCGGACAGTGAACCAGTTGTGGTCGGAGATAGAGGGGAAGGTTTCGCCACTAAGGGACCATTCACCTTGTTACCAGAGACTACTATGAGTAAGCTGAAGCAAGTACCTGAGCAGTCTTCTCAGCAGCCAGAGATGGTGAAGAAGTGGGAATGCATCAGCAAGTGCCAAGCCAGGGACCCAGCAGAATAGCGGGGGTGATGCTTGAGGAGTATACAGTGGGATAGCTGTGAAAGAGCTCAGGGGATCCAGTGACGACTGGGACCTGGAAGCTCAGTGAGTGAAAACCTACAGTGGGATACTGTGAGATAAGTAAAGGACTGTGAGATAAGTAAAGGACTGTTCTGTGTTACAAAGAGTTATGTACAACTACTGTTAGTGACTATTGCAAGATTAGTTGCCATAGGGCACAGCGGTTCTACCTATACAGAAGTGTCATCCAGCTGGAGGCCTTCCACTGTATAACTGTCTATCTATAGAAGTCTCAGAGTCTGCCAATTACCATTGCATCTACTCAAGGGTGTCCTGGCCCTAACCCGCTCTCACACAGTTCTTGTTAAGAGACAATAAATCTCTTGTTCACATTCAATAAGTGACTGGCGCCCATCATTTCTTCTTGCATCACACCCACCCTGCCAGGTAACCCATTCTACAAGGAAGGATGTCAGCTCTCCTTAAACCTGTAGGTCACCATTAGGCCTCTGGAGCTCAGGGACCTTGGTACAATGACATCTTAAACATCTTGAAGTTCAGCTGTAACAAACTGCAAGCATGTAGACTTTTTTTGCAGAAGAAACATCCAATATCTCTTCTGCAATAAAATGTCCCTACCTGCCTGCTTCCTGTCTTCTGCGGTGCTATAAACTGAGCTGTGCATGCACAGGACCGTTGGAAAGGTGAGTAATAACCCTTTTATTTCTGCTTTAAGGCCTAAAACTTATATGGGTACCATCCCTTAATTAATTGCAATTGACCCAAGAATAAGGTAAGTATATAAAGTGGGACTTTAAATGCACCACAAAGAAGGAAACAAATATACAGCTAAAAAATATTTTATTACTGGTTTAAAATTACAATATGCACATACACATGCACTAATGCCGCGTACACACGGTCGGACTTTTCACCTGCAAAAGTCCGACGGACGCCGCCGGACCAAGTCCGGCGGACAATCCGACCGTGTGTGGTCTCCATCGGACTTCCGACGGACCGTTTCGGGCGGAAATCCGACGTACTTTAGATTTGAAGCCTGCGCCGGACTCAGTTCCTGACGGAAAGCCCGTTCGTCTGTATGCTAGTCCGAAGGACCAGATACGACGGAGGAGCAGGTTACTGCATCTCGCGCTCGCTGCAATAGGAAAAACTAATTTTCCCATTGCGGCGAGCGCGGGGGGCATCCCAGGCCCTTAGGTCTGGTATGGAACTTTAAGGAGAACCCCCTACGCCGAAAAACCGGCGTGGGGATCCCCCCAAAATCCATACCAGACCCCGATCCGAGCACGCAGCCCGGCCGGTCAGGAAAGGGGGTGGGGACGAACGAGCGCCCCCCCCCTCCTGAACCGTACCAGGCCGCATGCCCTCAACATGGGGGGGTGCTTTAGGGGAGGGGGCGCCTTGCGGTGCCCCCCCACCACAAAGCACCTTGTCCCCATGTTGATGAGGACAAGGGCCTCTTCCCGACAACCCTGGCCGTTGGTTGTCGGGGTCTGCGGGCGGGGGGCTTATCGGAATCCGGGAGCCCCCTATAATAAGAGGGCCCCCAGATCCCGGCCCCCCCACCCTATGTGAATGAGTATGGGGTACATGGTACCCCTACCCATTCACCTAGGTAAAAATTGTCAATAATAAAACACAACACAGGTTTTTAAAATAATTTATTAAACAGCTCCGGGGGGGGTCTTCTTCCGTCTTCGGGGGTCCCTCTGGTTCATCTTCTCCCGGCGTCCGGTTGGTTCTTCTCCGCTCTCCGGCCTCTTCTCCCGGTGTCCCAGGTCTTCGGCCGGCCCCTCCGCTGTCTTCAGGTAGCTCTATTGCCAGCGGAGGTCCGGACTTCTGGGCTTCTTGGCTTCTTGGCTTCTTGTGTTCTCTTCTCTTCTCTTCCCCCAGATGTTGACACGACGCTCTCTCCGGCTGGACTGGTCTCTGAGGGCTGCGTTGTGACTTATATAGGCGGAGACCCCGCCCCCATATGATGTCACAGTCCCTGGGCATGCTGGGACTGTGACATCATATGGGGGCGGGGTCTCCGCCTATATAAGTCACAACGCAGCCCTCAGAGACCAGTCCAGCCGGAGAGAGCGTTGTGTCAACATCTGGGGGAAGAGAAGAGAACACAAGAAGCCAAGAAGCCCAGAAGCCCAGAAGTCCGGACCTCCGCTGGCAATAGAGCTACCTGAAGACAGCGGAGGGGCCAGCCGAAGACCTGGGACACCGGGAGAAGAGGCCGGAGAGCGGAGAAGAACCAACCGGACGCCGGGAGAAGATGAACCAGAGGGACCCCCGAAGACGGAAGAAGACCCCCCCCCCCGGAGCTGTTTAATAAATTATTTTAAAAACCTGTGTTGTGTTTTATTATTGACACTTTTTACCTAGGTGAATGGGTAGGGGTACCATGTACCCCATACTCATTCACATAGGGTGGGGGGGCCGGGATCTGGGGGCCCTCTTATTATAGGGGGCTCCCGGATTCCGATAAACCCCCCGCCCGCAGACCCCGACAACCAACGGCCAGGGTTGTCGGGAAGAGGCCCTTGTCCTCATCAACATGGGAACAAGGTGCTTTGTGGTGGGGGGGCACCGCAAGGCGCCCCCTCCCCCAAAGCACCCCCCCATGTTGAGGGCATGCGGCCTGGTACGGTTCAGGGGGGGGGGGGGCGCTCGTTCGTCCCCACCCCCTTTCCTGACCGGCCGGGCTGCGTGCTCGGATCGGGGTCTGGTATGGATTTTGGGGGGACCCCCACGCCGGTTTTTCGGCGTAGGGGGTTCCCCTTAAAGTTCCATACCAGACCTAAGGGCCTGCGACGGGGCTCGCAAGGTTTCAATCTCGCCAAAAAAAGCGGTGAGATTGAATTCCTTTTCTAGTCCCGTCGTACCCAAGTCACGTTCAAAATGAACGGACTTGTCCGTGTGTGGGAAAGTCCGTTCATTCTGAAAGTCCGGCGGAAGTCCGTCGGGAAGACCGGATTCCGGAAAGTCCGGCCGTGTGTAGGCAAGTCCGGCCGTTCAGAAAGTCCGGCGGTAGTCCGCCGGAAGTCTGGCGGCAAGTACGTCGGACCTAGCTTTCTAGAAAGTCCGACCGTGTGTATGCGGCATAAGAGTTGTAGATTGATGTAATCATCAAAATAGCACTTGGGATTGATGCATTCCACGATAAAATCACTTTCTCAGGATTCACACTGATTTAGATATTAATACAATGAACCCAATCTGGAAAAACAGTATCATCAGAAGACCAGATTCACAAAAATATCCTCAGTGTCTCTTATGCCGCGTACACACGGTCGGACGTTTCGACCGGACTGGTCTGACGGACGCTGACGGACCAAATCCGGCGGACAATCCGATCATGTGTGGGCTTCACCGAACCTTCAGCTGACTTTTCCAGTCGCAAATCTGATGCACTTTAGATTTGGAACATGCTTCAAATCTTTACGTCGTAACTCCGCCGGACCCAGAAATCCGCTTGTCTGTATGCTAGTCCGACAGGCAAAAACCGACGCTAGGGCAGCTATTGGCTACTGGCTATCAACTATCTTATTTTAGTCCAGTGTACATCATCACGTACGAATCTGTCGGACTTTGGTGTGATCGTGTGTAGGGAAGTCCGTTCGTTCGGAAGTCCATCAAAAGTCCGTCAAAAGTCTGTTGGAAAGCTTGTCGGACCAGTCTGGTCGAAAAGTCCGACCATGTGTACGCTGCATAAGACCCATTAATGGTGTTGCATAGGTGTATATATATATATATATATATATATATATATATATATATATAATATACTTTATAAGGGGAGCCTGAGATTGTACCCAGGTCTTCCTTGCTAGTACAGAGGCTGCCAGTCAGAAGTAAAGTTACATGCACACTGATGATACAGGCTCAGTCTAGGGGATGTATTTTTAGAATTTTTTTGTTGAATAGCTTGAACAGGAGAGGGGTTCAGGGATCAGGATATGCCAAATGATGGCAGAAATAACAGGAGAACAGCTTCTCACTAATCTTCCCTAAACTGACTTTCCTGGAGGCAACAGGGGGTGGCCAGTATATCTAAAATTCTATAAAAGCAGTCCCAGTCCATAAAGCAATCCTTATAGCATCATCTGGCACTTACTTCCCTTCTAGCATTTGCACACCCAAGAGTCCACAGCAAGGTCTTTGCTCACAATGTCCAAGGAGCTGTCTGTCACTCAACATCCATGGGTAGTCCACCAGTGAGGAAGACAAAAGGTCCTTCTCCAGGACAGGACTCCTGAATGATGCTCTCCAACAAGTAATCCTTTACCAATCTTCTACAGGTCCTCAGCCCAGCACCTTCTGAGACTCAGACTTCGATCTCTTGTTTCACTAGCTATCACCCACGGCAACAGCCCCAGGAGAACTGGAACTGGAACCCTCCCTGGATAGGAAAGAAGTTTTCAGTTTGTTGTGCTCAGATACATTATAGTTCTGCTTTTAAGAAATGACAAACATCTTTCTAAATCCACCTATCATATCTATATCTTTGTACAGGATGGTACCACTTAACAGGCCCTAGATAAGTATTGCTTAACATTTTTCCATGGAGGAGCTCTCAAAAGAATTTTTGGGTTTCAGAAAACCCTTGATGACATTTTGTATGTGTACAGATTACAATTATTTGTATGATCAGTAAGACGTTGATATAATAGTCAAACGTATGTGGCAAATGTGGCAAACATCCTGTAGATTATTTGACAACCATGACAGATAATTTTAAAACATCCCCTTGCTCTTATTTTCATGAACAGTCATGAACAATAATTAAATAATTAATAAGTAATAATAATAATGGCCGCCAGCAATATAGGCAGGCCCCCTTACACTAGTGGTCAGTGGAGAAGGGTCTCATTTACATAGACAAGAATAGGATATGAGAGCTGCGTGCAGTGAACAATTCTAATGAGTGACATAAATAAATATGTGACGACATGTGAATCAACCCTATAGGTTATTGAGTCCCAAAAAACAGCAACACAAGCAAATGTCTTTGGTAAGTATTGCTGTTACACAAAAGGCGAACACCAATGGTTTGGAATCCTCCTCTTGCAGATGACAAGAACACACCAACATGCAAAGTGTATCCTCCACCACATGAAGTGCACGCTTACTAGCTACCACAAGCTGGGTTGCTTGTGGCTAATACCCAGCCAGGGCCTTTGACTCCCGAGATGGCAAACAGTGACTCCAACCAGAGCAACCTCCAAACACCTCTTGCAAGCAGATGGAATAACAAAAGAGCTCACAGGGATCCAAGGTCCTCAATTCCTGTGTTCATAATGACTAGGGATGAGCCAAACACCCCCTGTTCGGTTCGCACCAGAACATGCGAACAGGAAAAAAGTTCGTTCGAACACGCGAACACCGTTAAAGTCTATGGGACACGAACATATAATAATCAAAAGTGCTAATTTTAAAGGCTTATTTGCAATTTATTGTCATAAAAAGTGTTTGGGGACCTGGGTCCTGCCCCAGGGGACATGGATCAATGCAAAAAAAAGTTTTAAAAACGGCCGTTTTTTCAGGAGCAGTGACTTTAATAATGCTTAAAGTCAAACAATAAAAGTGTAATATCCCTTTAAATTTCGTAGCTGGGGGGTGTCTATAGCATGCCTGTAAAGGGGCGCATGTTTCCCTTGTTTAGAACAGTCTGACAGCAAAATGACATTTGAAAGGAAAAAAGCCATTTAAAACTACTCGCGGCTATTGCATTGCCAGTCCGACAATACACATAAAAGTTCATTGATAAAAAAACGGCATGGGAATTCCCCACAGGGGAAACCCGAACCAAAATTAAAAAAAAAAAATGACGTGGGGGTCCCCCTAAATTTCATACCAGGCCCTTCAGGTCTGGTATGGATATTAAGGGGAACCCCGGCCAAAATAAAAAAAAAAAATGACATGGGGTCCCCCTAAATTCCATACCAGGCCCTTCAGGTCTGGTATGGATTTTAAGGGGAACCCCGTGCCAAAAAAAAATGGCGTGGGGTCCCCCCAAAAATCCATACCAGACCCTTATCCGAGCACGCAACCTGGCAGGCCGCAGGAAAAGAGGGGGGGACGAGAGAGCGCCCCCCCCTCCTGAACCGTACCAGGCCACATGCCCTCAACATTGGGAGGGTGCTTTGAGGTAACCCCCCAGAACACCTTGTCCCCATGTTGATGAGGAAAAGGGCCTCATCCCCACAACCCTGGCCGGTGGTTGTGGGGGTCTGCGGGTGGGGGGCTTATCGGAATCTGGAAGCCCCCTTTAACAAGGGGACCCCCAGTTCCCGCCCCCCCCCTGTGTGAAATGGTAAGGGGGTACAAAAGTACCCCTACCATTTCACTAAAAAACTGTCAAAAATGTTAAAAATGACAAGAGACAGTTTTTGACAATTCCTTTATTTAAATGCTTCTTCTTTCTTCTATCTTCCTTCATCTTCTTCTTCTTCTGGTTCTTCTGGCTCTTCTGGTTCTTCCTCCAGTGTTCTCATCCAGCATCTCCTCCGCGGCGTCTTCTATCTTCTTCTCCTCGGGCCGCTCCGCACCCATGGCATGGGGGGAGGCTCCCGCTCTTCTCTTTATCTTCTTCTCTTCTTCATCTTCCTTTCTTCTTCTCTTCTTCTCTTCTTCATTTTCTTCTCCTGGCTGCTCCGCATCCATGCTGGCATGGAGGGAGGCTCCCGCTGTGTGACGGCGTATCCTCGTCTGACGGTTCTTAAATAACGGGAGGCGGGGCCACCCGGTGACCCCGCCCCCCTCTGACACACAGTGACTTGACGGGACTTCCCTGTGACGTCACGGGGAATGCCACAGGGAAGTCCCGTCATGTCCCATGCGTCAGACGGGGGCGGGGTCACCGGGTGGCCCCGCCCCCCGTTATTTAAGAACCGTCAGAAGAGGAGATGCCGTCACACAGTGGGAGCCTCCCTCCATGCCAGCATGGGTGCGGAGGGGCCGGAGAAGAAAATGAAGAAGAGAAGAAGAGAAGAAAAGAAGACGATGAAGAAGAGAAGAGGATGAAGAGAAGAACGGGAGCCTCCCCCATGCCATGGGTGCGGAGCGGCCCGAGGAGAAGAAGATAGAAGACGCCGCGGAGGAGATGCTGGACGAGAACGCCGGAGGAAGAACCAGAAGAGCCAGAAGAACCAGAAGAAGAAGATGAAGGAAGATAGAAGAAAGAAGCATTTAAATAAAGGAATTGTCAAAAACTGTCTCTTGTCATTTTTAACATTTTTGACAGCTTTTTAGTGAAATGGTAGGGGTACTTGTACCCCCTTACCATTTCACACGGGGGGGCCGGGATCTGGGGGTCCCCTTGTTAAAGGGGGCTTCCAGATTCCGATAAGCCCCCCGCCCGCAGACCCCCACAACCACCGGCCAGGGTTGTGGGGATGAGGCCCTTGTCCTCATCAACATGGGGACAAGGTGTTTTCGGGGCTACCTAAGGGTCTGGTATGGAATTTAGGGGGACCCCCACGTCATTTTTTTTTTTTTATTTTGGCCGGGGTTCCCCTTAATATCTATACCAGACCTGAAGGGCCTGGTATGGAATTTAGGGGGACCCCCACGTCATTTTTTTTTTTTTTAATTATGGTTCGGGGTTCCCCTGTGGGGAATTCCCATGCCGTTTTTATTAATGAACTTCTATGTGTATTGTCGACCGGCAATGCAATAGCCGCGAGTAGTTTTAAATGGCTTTTTTCCTTTCAAATGTCATTTTGCTGTCAGACTGTTCTAAACACGGGAAACATGCGCCCCTTTACAGGCATGCTATAGACACCCCCCAGCTACGAAATTTAAAGGGATATTACACTTTTATTGTTTGACTTTAAGCATTATTAAAATCACTGCTCCTGAAAAAACGGCCGTTTTTAAAACTTTTTTTGCATTGATCCATGTCCCCTGGAGCAGGACCCAGGTCCCCAAATACTTTTTATGACAATAACTTGCATATAAGCCTTTAAAATTAGCACTTTTGATTTCTCCCATAGACTTTTAAAAGGTGTTCTGCGGCATTCGAATTTGCCGCGAACACCCCAAATTGTTCGCTGTTCGGCGAACTTGCGAACAGCCAATGTTTGAGTCGAACATGTGTTCGACTCGAACTCGAAGCTCATCCCTAATAATGACCCAAAGAAAGGGAAAAGGCTCGCAAAGGTAAAACCAGACTAATGATTTATTATAAAAACAGTATCACTTACATGAGAGTAAGGCAAATCAAGCATGGATAGTAAGCCGGCCGGCTACAATATGAACACCCGTTCCTTCGGAACATTGACAGTGCAGTGACGTCAGCACGTCACTTCTTCCTCGCGTTTCGTCACAAGTCTGATGTTGTCCTGGGGCACGTTGTGTATCAGCAATTTTTACCAAAGACATTTGCTTGTGTTGCTGTTTTTTGGTACTCAATAGCCTATAGGGTTGATTCACATGCTGTTACATATTTATTTATGTTGTTCATTAGAATTGTTCACAGTGCGCAGCTCTCATATCTTATTCTTGTCTATTTTTGTGTCTATCTCACTTAGAGCTGCTGCAGTTTTTATGCTATATAGAACATAGCACAGTTAATCTTTTCCACATCTCATTTACATAGACTCTCAGTGAAATGCCTTCTTATATTGGTGTTAAGTGAAGAAATACTTGCTTACATTAGTGCTCAGTGGAAAAATGGCACTTTACATTGGTGGGTATTGGGAGAAAGGCCCCCTGATATTGGAGAGGAGAGGTTCCCCCTACATTCAAGGTTTGTGGGCAAAAGCATGCTGCTTGCATTGGTGGTCAGTGGAAAGAGTGCCTTATACGTTGACAGTCAATGGGAAAAGTGCTTCGTTATATTATGGGTCAGTAAAAAATATTTTGTCATATTAAGAGAATGTGGGAAAAATGCCCTTTACGTTAGTGGTCAGTAGGAAGAATGCCACCTTAACAGGGAGCTGAAAAGGACATGGTGTTAGTAGTTATTTATCTGAAAGACGAGGGGAAGCTCTTCTAGTACCACACCCTGGACTCTGTGACATCAACCTTAGAACTATGCAAGCACCATCAGGTGAAAAGTTAACATCCTGTGACTCACTCCCTCAGGAATACCTGGTAACCTTTAGAGGAACCCCTGGTTGAAAATGGCTGACATAGATGTTCTATGGATACATCTTTGGGGGTTAGGCAGACAAACGGGTGAATAATAACAGGCAACCAAACACTTTTCAAAGGCAATACCCTAAATGGTAATGGGATACTTTTCTGGGGTTTTGCTGAATTCCTTATAAAACAAAATGGGATGTTTGTGATATATGGCAATTGTCAGAGTGTACCATAGCAAATTGTGGATGGTGCCAATATATATGCATTTTTAGGGGCAATTTGCCTTGTCAACTTTCTGACCTCACACACTATCTGTCAACTCCTAAGTGCATAAAAGTGTCAAACAGCAGAGTCCCGTACTGGTTTACATTCATCTTAACTGCAGAACTTACAGTATTTGATCCTTCTATGTTTTATGAAATGCTAGGAGACAATGGGGTTTACTTACTAAAGGCAAATCCACTCTGCACTACAAGTGCACTTGGAAGTGCAGTCGCTGTAGATCTGAGGGGAAGATCTGAAATGAGGGGAAGCTATGCTGATTTTATCATCCAATCAAGGCACCTCTAAGTGTATCAATATGGTTACATTTAATGAAGGTACAACATTTAGCAACTCACATGGTTGATGATTTAAAGAGGCACATCTAACTAAGTATGCAGGCATCTGGGGTAAAGCTGTCCATATAGACCATCCTCCTCACCACCATCGACATCATCTCTTCCACGGTGCACTCCATGAGCGGTTCAAGCATCGCTTTCAGATCACTCTACTGCAGGGTAGTCTTCCCGGTCACGATTGCAGACTGACAGCGGTGAGAGGCGACGGTGCGGGGGATTGTCTATGTGGACAGCTTTACCCCAGATGCCTGCATACTTAGATGTGCCTCTTTTAATCACCAACCATGTGAGCTGCTAAATGTGGTACCTTCATTAAATGTAAACATATTGCTACACTTAGAGGCGCCTCTCTTCTATTTTATACACTGTAGCTCCTCCTGGATTGTTCTTCTAATCCCCTTCCATTTGTGGATGGACATTTTATAGTTACAGAACCTGGTCACATTGCTATAATCATTTTTAATGGACTATAAACTGAAGGACTTATGAACAAATGGTTGTGGAACAAATCATTTGAGTTTTTATTATTTCTTATGGGAAAATATGCTCTGATATAAGAGTGCTTTGGATTACAAGCATGTTTCTGGAACGAATTATGCTCGCAAACCAAGGTTTTACTGTACGGAGGATTTTATAAGTAGAATACATTTATCAGAGAAATTTATATAGTCCCAATAATTTAAACAGTGCTTCGCACAAGGGATTTAGTAAAACTGGAGAATGCAAAATCTGGTGCAGCTCTGCATAGAAACCAATCAGGTTACAGTTTTTCAAAGCTTAATTTAATAAGTTGATGTTTGAAGCTAATTGGTTACCATGCAGAGCTGCACCAGATTTTGAACTCCCCAGTTTTAGTAAATCAACTACTGTACATGGTGTACATTTACATCAGTCCCTGCCCTCAAGGAGCTTACACTCTAAGGTCTTTAATAACACGTACTAGGGCCAATTTCCACAGGAGTCAATTAACCTACCAGCATCTTTTTGAAGTGTATAAGGAAACCCACACAAGCACAGGGGGAACATGCAAACTCCATCTTTGAACGGAAAACCCTAGTGCCGCAAGGCAAGAGTGCTAACCACTAAGCCACGGTGTATTACATTGTGTGTTTCTTCAGCTGGGACTAATAGGAATAAATAATTTGTCTCTGTAAAGGAAGGAACTGGTATATAAGTAAATTAAACAAATTAAAGCAGTATTAAACCCAAAAGCAAGCACTTATTATATTGCAGTTTACCAATTTTTAGATGTGATGGCTGTATTAGTTACATTTTTTAGGCTTGCTTTCTTCTGTTTTCATCTGGTAATCCAGTCAGCAAGTCTGTTATTTTTCACAGCACAAACTCTTTGCAGAATGTATCCATTTACATAGATGAGACAAACCACTTTAAGCTGGCCATAGATGGTTTGAATCTCAGCCGTATAAGCAGGGACTGGATGAGAGTCCAGCCATGTATGGGCAGGCTAATTGTACCCAAGTTGATAAAACGATCTACTTGGGTACAACCAGCCTGTTGGATTTTTCATGCGATAATTGCCAGCACCTATCGCCACTAGCAATAATCACTATGTGTTCTCCCGGCCGAGACGGCTCCCCCCCCCACGGGAGAACACAACAGCTCCGTGGGAGGGATTCCCCCATAACACTGTCACCGTCTATGGCCAGCTTAACACTGGCCAGGGTGATTACCACTTAATGACCAGCCTTGTTTTGAGATTTTGGTGTTTACATGCTTAAAACTGTTTTTGTGCTAGAAAATTACTTAGAACCCCCAAACATTATATATTGTCTTTTTTCTAACACCCCAGAGAATAAAATGGCGATCATTGCAATACTTTTTTTCACACTATATTTGCGCAGCGGTCTTACAAGCGCACTTTTTTTTGAAAAAATTAACTTTTTTTAATAAAAAAATAAGACAACAGTAAACTTAGCCTAATTTTTTTTATATTGTGAAAGATAATGTTACGCCGAGTAAATTTATACCCAACATGTCACGCTTCAAAAATGCGCCCGCTCGTGGAATGGCGTCAAACTTTTACCCTCAAAAATCTCCATAGGCGACATTTAAAAAATTCTACAGCTTGCATGTTTTGCGTTACAGAGAAGGTCTAGGGCTAGAATTATTGCTCTCGCTCTACCGATCGCGTAGATACCACACATGTGTGGTTTGACCACCGTTTTCATATGCGGGCGCTACTCACGTATGTGTTCGCTTCTGCGCGCGAGCTTGTCGGGACGGGGCGTTTTAAAAACTTTTTTTTTCTTATTTATTTTACTTGATTTTATTTATTTTTACATTTTTTTTTTTTTTAAATTTGGGTCACTTTTATTCCTATTACAAGGAGCATCTGGGGTCAAAAAGTCCTCAGATCTCATATTTGGACTTAAATGCAATAAAAAAAATTTTGAAAAAATGACATTGAAAAAATGTGCCTTTAAGAGGTATGGGCGGAAGTGACGTTTTGACATCACTTCCGCCCTGCAGTGTCTTGGAGATAGGTGGCCATCTTCCCCTCACTCATCTCCATGTCAGCCCAGGGGACAGACGCGATCGCCTCCGCCGCTGCCGACGGCTCCGGTAAGCAGCGGAGGGAACCAGATCGCGGCGGGGGGGGCCTCCCCCACCTCCGATAAAAGTGATCTCGCAGCGAATCCGCCGCAGAAACCACTTTTATCTTGTATCCGATCGCTGGCCGAACACGGGGATACCGGGGTTATGGCAGCTAGCTGCTGCCATAACAACGATATCCGTCCCCAAAAAAAGGGACGTATATGTACATGCGGCGGTCGGCAAGTGGTTAAAAAGATCAACTTTTACTTATTCATGCAAAACCTTTATCCTAACAGGAAAAAAAAAAACTATTTGCTGTAACTGCTTATAAAGTGTGGCCTGGAAGTTGGGTTACATTTGTTAGTGGCTTTAAATCTGCTAATACATTCAACATTACCCTCACCCCAGACCAGGGTTGCCAACCTCCTGCAGCATTTTTTACTGACAAAACATGGAAAATTTACTGGCGGAACACATTTTTTTACTGGCAACCTGAGAAATTACAGAACTCCTATTGAAAACGAACACAGTGAATATTTGAACAGTATAAACATGATATGGAAACACTGACAATACCTATAACAAAGTAATTTGCTTGATTTACACTTAAAAAGTCAACACAGAATGAAATGATTAGCCCCTGATATTTACTGGCAGTTGTAAAAAATCACTGATTTTTGCAAACGGTCAGTAAATTTACTGGCAGTTGGCAACCCTGCCCCAGACTGACAATGCTGCTGCTTGCTGTGCCTCATGTTCTCATTCCTCCAGAGATGTGTGTCACTAATGCAGGAGGTATGTTACTGGCCAGATCACCAGGTGAAAACAGAGGGAAAAAAGCCAAAGAAAGGAAAACTGATACAGCCACCACATCTAACTATTGGTAAGCTGCAATATAATACATTTTCAGTTTTGGGTTTAATACCACTTTAATATTGTATAAAATAGAAAATCTAAACCCCTAATTTTATGAGATTCACTACATGCCCAAAAGTTTGTGGACACCTGATTATTACACCTATATACATGTTTGGATATTCCATTCGAACCATGGACATTGAATGGAGTTGCTGTAGCAATAATGAGGTTTGATGAACCCCAAGCTGAGAAAAGGGATGGAGACTCATTCTGAACACAGTGTCACCCTTATGCCCTGTACACACGGTCGGATTTTCCAACGGAAAATATGTGATAGGACCCTGTTGTCGGAAATTCCGACCGTGTGTGGGCTCCATCACACATTTTCCATTGGAATTTCCGACACACAAAGTTTAAGAGCAGGATATAAAATTTTCCGACAACAAAATCCGTTGTCGGAAATTCCGATCATGTGTACACAAATCCGACGCACAAAGTGCCACGCATGCTCAGTAAAAGATGAAGGCTATTGGCTACTGCCCCATTTATAGTCCTGTCGTACGTGTTTTACGTCACCGCGTTTAGAACGATCGGATTTTCCGACAACTTTGTGTGACCGTGTGTATGCAAGACAAGTTTGAGCCAACATCCGTAGGAAAAAATCCATGGATTTTGTTGTCGAAATGTCCGATCAATGTCCGACCGTGTGTACAGGGCATTATTGTTACAAAACCTAGCGACATATCCTCAGATTGAACAATCAATTACCGATATAAAGAAGGCTGTCGTACCTTTCCTCCAGTGTCAGCTACATTTTGACTCAATAGTATTTTCTATGTGTAGCTTCCAGCTTTAAAAACAACTGGTACACCAAAGTCTCAGCAGAAGTTTGGAAAGGCACACACATCCAAAACCCATTGGCAAGAGTCCACCGAGTCTGTAGAGCTTGAAAAATTCAGGTAAGTAAAAATTAAAGCATTTGGTATCTTGGATTTAAAAAATGTAATTGGCTCTGACTAATTGTCATGTTTACTATTTCTAGTGTTTATTTCAAAAATGAAAGGAATTTTAGCCAACATTCTCAGCACAACCTGTTTCTTGATATCTTTATGGCACTAATGAAGAACAGGCTGGGATGCAGGTAAGGGAAGTTTATTTCTTGTGTGCAGTGATTTGTTTCATTTTTAAAAGCAACCTGCCATGAGAGAGACACAGAGGCGACTCTAGACTTTGTGAGGCCTTAGGCAAAACTTAGACATGAGGCCCCACTCACTCCCATAATGGGAAAAATAATTCAAGGGATGAAAATGAACTGTATTAGGAGTGTACAGTATAGGGGAGTGGACAGTACAGGGGGTAGGTAAGTGGGCATAATAAAGATATATTTTCCTCAAGCAGAGCTGCACAGGGAAGGTGCTCTCACAGATCCTACCTATTCTGGTAGGCTGTCACAAAGAGAGAAATAAAGGGGGATGGGTGGAGAAGGAAGGAAGGAAGGAAGGAAGGAAGGAAGGAAGGAAGGAAGGAAGGAAGGAAGGAAGGAAAGAGAAAAACAGAGAAAGATAGATGGAAGGAAAGATGGAAGGAAAGAAAGAAAGAGAAAAAAAGATGGAAGGAAAGAAAGAAAGAGAAAGAAATATGAATGGAAAGAAAGAAAGAGAAAGAGAAAGAAAGAGAAAGAAAGAAAGAAAGAAAGAAAGAAAGAAAGAAAGAAAGAAAGAAAGAAAGAAAGAAAGAAAGATGGGTGGAAGGAAAGAAAGAAAGAGAAAGAAAGATGGAAGGAAAGAAAAAAAGAGAAAGAAATATGAATGGAAAGAAAGATGGAAGGAAAGAAAGAAAGAGAAAGAAAGATGGAAGGAAAGAAAGAGAAAGAAAGATGGAAGGAAAGAAAGAAAGAGAAAGAAATATGAATGGAAAGAAAGAAAGAGAAAGAAAGAAAGAAAGAAAGAAAGAAAGAAAGATGGAAAGAAAGAAAGAAAGAAAGAAAGAAAGAAAGAAAGAAAGAAAGAAAGAAAGATGGATGGAAGGAAAGAAAGAAAGATGGATGGAAGGAAAGAAAGAGAAAGAAAGATGGATGGAAAGAAAGAAAGAGAAAGATGGATGGAAGGAAAGAAAGAAAGAGAAATAAAGATGGATGGAAGGAAAGAAAGAAAGAGAAATAAAGATAGATGGAAGGAAAGAAAGAAAGATGGATGAAAGAAAGGAAAGAAAGAGAAAGAAAGAAGGAAAGAAAGAGAAAACAAGATGGAAAGAAAGAAAGCAAAAGAAAGAGAAAGATGGATGGAAGGAAAGAAAGAAAGAGAAATAAAGATGGATGGAAGAAAAGAAAGAAAGAGAAATAAAGATGGATGGAAGGAAAGAAAGAAAGATGGATGAAAGGAAACAAAGAGAAAGAAAGAAGGAAAGAAAGAGAAAACAAGATGGAAAGAAAGAAAGAAATAGAAAGAAAGATGGATGGAAGGAAAGAAAGAAAGAGAAAGAAAGATGGAAAGAAAGAAAGAAAGAAAGAAAGAAAGAAAGAAAGAAAGAAAGAAAGAAAGAAAGAAAGAAAGAAAGAAAGATGGAAGGAAAGAAAAAAAGAGAAAGATGGAAGGAAAGAAAGAAAGAAAGAAAGAAAGAAAGAAAGAAAGAAAGAAAGAAAGAAAGAAAGATGGATGGAAGAAAAGAAAGTAAGAGAAAGAAAGATGGATGGAAGGAAAGAAAGAAAGAGAAAGAAAGATGGATGGAAGGAAAGAAAGAAAGATGGAAGGAAAGAAAGAAAGAGAAAGAAAGATGGATGGAAGGGATGGAAAGAAAGAAAGAAAGAAAGAAAGAAAGAAAGAAAGAAAGAAAGAAAGAAAGAAAGAGAAAAAAGATGGAAAGAAAGAAACAAATAGAAAGAAAGATGGAAGGAAAGAAAGAAAGAGAAATAAAGATGGAAGGAAAGAAAGAAAGAGAAAAAAAGATGGAAGAAAAGAAAGAAAGAGAAAGATGGATGGATGGATGGAAAGAAAGAGAAAGATGGATGGATGGATGGAAAGAATGAGAGATGGAAAGAAAGAAAGAAAGAAAGAAAGAAAGAAAGAAAGAAAGAAAGAAAGAAAGAAAGAAAGAAAGAAAGAAAGAAAGAAAGATGGAAGGAAAGAAAGAAAGAAAGAGAAAAAAGATGCAAAGAAAGAAAGAAATAGAAAGAAAGATGGAAGGAAAGAAAGAAAGAGAAAAAAAGATGGAAGAAAAGAAAGAAAAAGATGGATGGATGGATGGAAAGAAAGAGAAAGATGGATGGAAAGAATGAGAGATGGAAAGAAAGAAAGAAAGAAAGAAAGAAAGAAAGAAAGAAAGAAAGAAAGAAAGAAAGAAAGAAAGATGGATGGAAAGAAAGAGAAGGGGGGTGGAGGAAGAAGGGAAGGAAGAGCATCCCCTACATCAGCGTACTCACTGGGACGCAGGAGGGACTGGAGGGATGGATGGATGGATCAGACTCCCCTTTTCCTTTTCTGTTTTCTTCTTCAGCATGAATCTTCCCGCCCACACATCCCCTTCTGAGGCAGAGCAGAGAACACTGCCGAGGAGAGTGGGCGGGGCAGACACAGGAGGAGAGGGCGGGAGGAGGAGGAGCAGAAGCTCTCTCTCCTCTTCTGTTTGGCTGTGCGGGCAGCAGGGGGAGGGGGGAGATCTGTCAGAACAGGCTATGCTGAGCGGCTCTCCCTGTCTGTGATCCGGAGATGTACGTGAGCTCAGATCACACATCTCACTCGCAGCCTTGTTATCTCTCCCTGTAACAAAACGAGGGGACTCAGGACTGTGTGATGGCGGATACCTCTGCTGCTGGAAGAGGCGGCTCCCTGATTAGGTAAACAATCCAGCTGTGCGAGGCCCCTATGACTGCGAGGCCTGAGGCCACCGCCTATTTCGCCTAATTAGAGAGCCGCCTCTGGAGAGACATGGAGACTCCCACTGCTAACCTCTGCTTCAGAAAATGTTAGTTGACAACCATGCTGCAATAATACTTTAGAGTTGATTTTAAAGGCAAATAGGCTGTTTACTTTGCAAAGAAAGTTGCACTTTGCAAAGGAAATTTGCCCCAGAGCTTAGTTAATAAGGTGAAGCTCTGCTGACTTCCATCATCCAATCACGTGCAAGCACGAATGTTTTTTTTTTGTTCCTTGCATTTGATTGTAAATGTTAAGTTATGTGTTTTCCATAATGTGGTTAGGTTATTAGATTTTGCGTTGCAAAGAGACTGATGTGAATGGTTGTATGCATTCTGTTAGAAGTGTAATGTGTTGGCCAGTGGCAGCTTGTGGTAATTTTCCTGGGGGTGGCGGCAAACAGTGCACCCCCCCCCCACCGGGTTTGGGTCAGTCAGTCGGTCGGTGCACTTACCTCAACCATGGGTGGCTTCCCTGCCTCTCCTCCGTGGGCATCACGAGCAGCCATCTCCTTCCTCTGCTCGGCGGCTTCCATCCGCTCCTCGGCAGCAATCAGAATGCTTCTCCCTTTGGCCAATCGGGAAACGCGTTTCACACCCATACTTCATTCTCTATTCTAACACTGGGTGGGCTCCGAGCGCAATGCTCTGTGTCCGGAGCCCACCCTATTTTGAAGCCTATTAGAGCCTCTGGCTCTAATCAGGTGATTAAAAAAAAAAAACCCACCGATGTAAGTCATGCGCCCGGCATCCTGAGAGAGTCCGAACGCATGAATAGGACAGGCTGCCCCTGGTGTTGGCACTGTATAATCATAGGAAACAGTGATTCGAGCAGGCAGTTTTTTGGGTTTTGGTGGATGATAAATAAGAATGGTCAACAGGCAGATGTTTTTGTGCTTCTGCCAGGGAACACACTTTTTTTTTTGTAAGGTTGTTTGTGTCCGTTCTTACTCCCTCTCTACAGCCTTTTCAATTTCAGTTAAGCAGTTTTGTTATATTTGCTTAACCACTTTGTGCCAGCCGTATGCAAATATGCGGCCTCTCGGCGCCTGGTCCTTAGTACCAAGAGGCCGCATATTTGCTCGAATTGCTGCCAATTTACCTGTACCGAGAGAGCGTGTGCTGCACGCTCCCGGCACAGTTACCATCGCTCCTTACAATCGGCAGATTTTGGATCACGTGATCGCATGACAGCCAATCATGGCGCTCACGTGGTCTTAAGCTCTGCCCCACCTCCCGATGTCATAAACCTCTTAAAGGGCCGGGAGGTGCTGGCGCTAAGAGGTTAAAGTGTTACTAAACCCAGGACCCTGCAGTCACTATATTTGGTCTCCCACAATACACAGAACATGAAGATGCAATTATTTTAGTAAATATAAATGGCTAAATACCCTTTCTCATCAGCAGTATATAGCAGTCTTGTGACTTCCATCAGTGTCTGGTTAAAGCCTGTAGGAAGAGTTTTCATTTTCCTCTGACTGTCCTATGAGGCTGCAGGTCCCCTGGCCCTCTGTCTGGACGGTGCTGATTGGCCCTGTGCCAATCACATGCACCCTCCAAAAAAAAAAAAAAAACTCTCTAGCAATACACAGCAAACTGAGCATGTGCAGAGTGCCCCCAAGACTCTGTACTATCAGCAGATGTATTGGGGACTGTGGAAGAAAGAGAGAATCAGAAAAGACAGGATCAAACAGCCTTTTTACACAATGTGGAGGATTAACCCCTTAGGTTCCACAGTGAATATAATAAGCATGCTTTACTGCATATACAGACTGATTTTACTGTTGTGGGTTTAGTAACATTTTAAGTTGCTCTTTTTCTGAAATCATTCCATAGTTGTCCTCAGTCTTGCATTGCATTACATCAGACATATGAATTTAAAATGAAAATAACTTTTCCCTGTGGTGTAAGATAGTATGTCTTTATATAATTGCATAGTAATATGATGTATAGGAATACATAGAAGGTAAAACAAGGTCTGTGAGCATAATGCGGCCTCTCCGGGGTGTGAAATGTGCAGCTGTGTGGAATTCTGAAAATATCTACATTGCTGAAGTGTTAAGATTCCAAACATTCTCTTCTGGTTTTCTGTGTCATTGTCTTTCACATCTTTGCAAATCTGAATAAATTTATTATCCACATTGGCCATCCTCCCAGATCAGCCATTAATAATCTCAGATATACACGGTATCACAGCCCACATTGAGATCCCACACACTATGTTTCACTGGGCTTCAGATGCTTTTTGGCATGTTAACAATAAAATATTACATAGAAACACATTAATGCACAATTATTATAAATATGTGTACTCAGATATGAAAAACATGCAAATTATACAAAAATGCTAGATCTGAATCATTTATTGTTTTTAAATATATGATGCTACACAATTCATATTGCTTTTAAGCAGGAATGTATGTTATGTATGTAATATGTTCATACAGTATATGGTTTCTATTACAGGGAATGGATTGACAGAGCTCCACCTGTTCATTTGCTTCGAGTGTTGATCTGTTTACGGCTGTTAATTCGGGACTCATTCTTTCAGGTGCATTCATTATAAAACACATTTTGTATATTTGTCTTTCATGGAGAATGCAGATGTGAAGGGAAATCTCTTTGGTCAATGCTATAAAACCTGGTGGCTGTTTCTTAATGCGAACCTGTCACAAACCTCATACATCACAATTTTCCAAAAGACACCTTTTTGCACACAGTATGTAGGCAAATTACACATCTCTGCCATGGCCCTGGTTATATGCTCCACAAAGATCTAACATGCAGAAAATAATTGGCTAAACCAAAAAGTGCTTTTTTGACCTCTATTTTTCCTTTATATTGGCTTTTCAAAATACCAAAAGTAGTAATATGTAGTAGAGGTTGGATAAAAAAAAATTAGGGCACCATAACACTTTCTGTAGTATAAAAACACGTTACGTACAGCGGGTAAAATACATATTGAACACGTCACCATTTTTCTGGGTCAATATATTTCTAAAGGTGGTATTGACATGAAATGTTCACCACATGTCGGTAACAGCCAATGCAATCTATACATACAAAGAAACCAAAACAAATAAGTTCCGAAATTAATGTGTAATTACATGCCAATACAGCCAGCATCAACCCATAACAGCACAGGCAATCTCCCCTTCATAAATCTCAAAAAAGTAGCGCTAAATCAAACAATCTTTAATAGTACAATGATGCATCTATATAACTAAAGTGCAAAATAATGCAAAAAAATGAGCAAATATGCAAATATGAAAGAAATCAATCCTTAAGAGCCTCACGGCCAAAGTTCTAATAATGTGCATAAGCAATAAAATTAAAAAATTGACTCTTCACTCAATTTCACATGTGAGTGACCCCACACTCCCAATTTCTTGTGAATCCACCACCGAGTGACACCATATAGTTGAGCCTCTTACTGGATTCAGTGGACCATCACTTGAATGGTCAAACACACTTAGTCAGGTCCCTTTGATCAGGATACTCCCAGACATCAGGCATGTGTCCCATCAGGATAGTTCCATCCGCATAAAGCATATGGTGGAAGACAAAAAATATGCGCCCATAGTGTAATTCAAAAATTTATGAAAACATGATAGCAAGCAAAACAATACTTGCAGACACAGATCCACTAAGATGATTTAAAACCGCATAATTGTGGTATGCAGGAAAATACAAGGTGCTTTTCCCGAAACAGCAAGCTGTATGTCCGCGCCGGACTTGGATTTGATGTAAGTCCTGGTGTCCCATTGTCCCGGTGACATTCTGGCACTTGGTTCCAGTGACTTGTCTGGCAGGGGGAATGCTGGTTGCCTTTGCCCCGCAGCTTGTGTTGTGTGTGTGTGTGTGTGATACCACACACCGCGATCCAGTCTCTGTATTGCAGCTGACATCTCCCCTTTGTCTGCCTGTTATTACTGTGACAGGCAGCCACATCACAGTAATGACCACGTCACATGTGGTATCACATACACGGTGTATCCGTCATGGCTGCTCCTGCTCTCTTCTCCTCTCCCTGGTTCCCCATGTACCTTCTCTCTGATACCTCCCTTTGTCAGCTGCATCTGGCCGCAGTGCTGCCACAGCAGTGTACCCTAGCGGTTTTCACTGCTCCTTTCTCTGTGTGACAGCAGGGAGCTGTCACCAAGCCAAGTTCCCAGGAGTGGATTGGCTGAGGGCAGGCAGCCACATCCCCAAGTCCCAGTTCCTGCACACACAGAGCAGAGGATGGGAAGTGAGGAGTCAGTGTGTACTGCCTGTGCAGGGATCTGTAGAGAGCTTGGATCCTGGTGAGACACTGGATGCATGCTGACTGCCTTGTTCCCCCTGGATAGGGTCTGCTTTGTTAAGTTATGTCAAGTGACAGCACCCAGCTGTTACCAGAGACAGGAGCACTTCCAGCAGGGACAAGGTGGGGGAAGGGGGGAGGGTGCATGCCACCTGCTCTGATCCACCTTACAGGGTCACTAGATCCCTTTTCAGGAACTGACTAATTTTATTTGCTGTGCACAGGCTGGTAATGCTATAGGGTGAGTCTTGCATAACTCCCCCCTGCTTGCGCTTTGCAGTCCTGGGGGGGGTGGGGGGGGCTGAAAGGGGGGTTCCCTGTTGTACTGGTGGGTCATGGAAGTCCTTGCAGGTTGGGCCAAGCGTGGAGGAGGTAGTGCTGGGCATCATCTGCTGGAGGGGGATCTGGAGGAACGGGAATGACCTTCTACCCTACAAGCAGAGCCAGAACACCCAAAATGGAGACAGACAGCAAGTACCAGTATTAAATGGTTTCGTTTTACTGTTTTTAAAAAATGTGTGCCCCCGGTACATATCTGACCCCCCAGCACAATTCTACGCCACTCCCAGTATGTATCTGACTCCCCCCAGCACAAGTCCACTCCCTTCCCAAAGCACTTATCCTATCCCCTCCTTTGCGCCACCTTCTAGTACAAGTTCTCCCCCTCTCAAAGCCCCCCCAGCACAAACAATTGTGTGCCCCCGGTACATATCTGACCCCCGGCACAATTCTGCACCCCACCCAAAGCGCCCACCCCCATTATGTATCTGACTCCCCCCCAGCACAAGTCCACTCCCTTCCCAAAGTGCCCCCCCAGCTCTTATCCGATCCCCTCCTCTGCCCTACCTTCTAGTACAAGTCCTTCCCCCTCTCAAAGGTCCCCCCCAGCACAAACAAATGTGTGCCCCCGGTACATATCTGACCCCCCGCACAATTCTGCACCCCTCCCAAAGCGCCACCCCCAGTATGTATATGACCCCCCCAGCGCAAGTCCATTCCCTACCCAAAGTGCCCCCCCAGCTCTTATCCAATCCCCTCCTCTGCCCCACCTTCTAGTACAAGTCCTCCCCCCTCTCAAAGGCCCCCCACCACAATTCTAAACCCTCACCCTGCCTTCTAGCACAAATCCTTTCCCCTCCCAAAGTAGCCCCACCCCCTCCCGCCCAGGTTATATATTTTTCCCACTCTACCTCGCATTCTAGAACAAATCCTCTACCTCCTAAAGCAACCCTCCCAGCAACCTTTAACCATACCCATAAGCCCTTAAACAGGCTTCTACCCCCTCAAGTGTCCCTCATTCTTAAGTTTGAAATTTGGGATGTATGTGCGCAGTACCATAGATAGGAACAATGTGTGATGGAAATTGCAGTCTTCAGAGAGCAGTGCATGTGACAGCAGTACAGGTGCATTGCTTGAATCTGGATACTGGAAGTGAGGGGAAGAAAGCATCTGTGGGTGGCGTGCCAGGATCATAAAATTTGAGGGGAACAAAAAACGTATATAAGCTTTGTGTGCACATTGAAGTTATGTGGGGATGTGTAAGGTATTATTATGGCTTAGATAGTGTCTTTTAGACTGAAGGTTTACTGACACCTTAATCCTTACATTATCTACAAAATTCTTGATAATGATTTCCTATCTATTTTCAGGCTTTGAAAATTATTACGTTTATCTATTTTCACGGACACTCACTCACAGATTGTATAATAATATGAATTATTCCAACATACTTGTGCAACAGTCAGATTGGGGTTGATTTACTAAAACTGGAGAGTGCAAAATCTGGTGCAGCTCTGCATGGAAACCAATCAGTCTCCAGGTTTTTTGGTCAAGTGTAAAGTGGTTGTAAAGCCCCAAGGTTTTTCAACCTAATGCATTCATTCATTCGTGAAAAACCTTCTGTGCTGCTGCTCTCCCCAGACCCCCCCCTTTTTCTTATCTGATCCAGCCATGTGCACAAGAGCAGCGACTCTCTCCTCATTGACTCCCTCCTCATTGATGGCAGCGTAAGCCATTAGCTTGCGCTGCTGTCAATCAAATCTAGTGACACGGGAGTGCATGCTGGGGCCGAGTCCCACTTTCTTTGTCAATGGACGCAGCATTGGGACTCTGGAGCGAGCCTGCCTGGGTACCCCTAGGGAAAGCAGCTTTCCATGGGGGGGACCTGATTAAGAGGAGGGGTCTGGTGCGCCGATGGAGCACCCTAGAAGAAGAGGATCAAGGCTGCTCTGTGCAAAAGGATTGCACAGAGCAGGTAAGTATAGGCATGTTTGTTATTTTTATTAAAAAAAAAGAAACAAGGGTTTACAACTCCTTTAACCACTTCAGCCCCAGAAGGATTTACCCCCTTCCTGACCAGAGCACTTTTTACAATTTGGCACTGTGTCGCTTTAACTGCTAATTGCGCGGTCATGCAATGCTGTACCCAAACTAAATTTGCTTCCTTTTCTTCCCACAAATAGAGCTTTCTTTTGATGGTATTTGATCACCTCTGCGGTTTTAATTTTTTGCGCTATAAATGGAAAAAGACCGAAAATTTTGAAAAAAAGTGATATTTTCTACTTTTTATAAAAAAAAATCCAATAAACTCAATTTTAGTCATACATTTAGGCCAAAATGTATTCGGCCACATGTCTATGGTAAAAAAAATGTCAATAAGCGTATATTTATTGGTTTGCACAAAAGTTATAGCGTCTACAAACTAGGGTACATTTTCTGGAGTTTACACAGCTTTTAGTTTATGACTGCCTATGTCTTGAGGTGCTAAAATGGCAGGGCAGTACAAAACCCCCCCAAATGACCCCATTTTGGAAAGTAGACATCCCAAGGAAATTGCTGAGAGGCATGTTGAGCCCATTCAATATTTATTTTTTTTGTCCCAAGTGATTGAATAATAACAAAAAAAAAAAAATTACAAAAAGTTGTCACTAAATGATATATTGCTCACACAGGCCATGGGCATATGTGGAATTGCACCCCAAAATACATTCAGCTGCTTCTCCTGAGTACAAGGATACCACATGTGTGGGACTTTTTGGGAGCCTAGCCGCGTACAGGGCCCCGAAAACCAATCACTGCCTTCAGGATTTGTAAGGGCGTAAATTTTTGATTTCACTCCTCACTACCTATCACAGTTTTGAAGGCCATAAAATGCCCAGATGGCACAAAACCCCCCCAAATGACCCCATTTTGGAAAGTAGACACCCCAAGCTATTTGCTGAGAGGCATGTTGAGTCCATGGAATATTTTATATTTTGACACAAGTTGCGAGAAAGTGACAATTTTTTTTTTTTTGCACAAAGTTGTCACTAAATGATATATTGCTCAAACATGCCATGGGCATATGTGGAATTACACCCCAAAATACATTCTGCTGCTTCTCCTGAGTACAGGGATACCACATGTGTGGGACTTTTTGGGAGCCTAGCCGTGTACGGGGCCCCGAAAACCAAGCACTGCCTTCAGGATTTCTAAGGGCTTAAATTTTTGATTTCACTCCTCACTACCTATCACAGTTTTGAAGGCCATAAAATGCCAAGATAGCACAACCCCCCCCAAATGACCCCATTTTGGAAAGTAGACACCCCAAGCTATTTGCTGAGAGGCATGGTGAGTATTTTGCAGCTCTCATTTGTTTTTGAAAATGAAGAAAGACAAGAAAAAACTTTTTTTTTTCTTTTTTTCAATTTTCAAAACTTTGTGACAAAAAGTGAGGTCTGCAAAATACTCACTATACCTCTCAGCAAATAGCTTGGGGTGTCTACTTTCCAAAATAGGGTCATTTGGGGGGTTTTGTGCCACCTGGCCATTCCATGGCCTCCAATACTGTGATAGGCAGTGAAGAGTGAAATCAAAAATTTACGCCCTTAGAAAACCTGAAGGCGGTGCCTGGTTTTTGGGGTCCCGTATGCGGCTAGGCTCCCAAAAAGGCTCACACATGTGGTATCCCCGTACTCAGGAGAAGCAACAGAATGTATTTTGGGGTGTAATTGCACATATTCCCATGGCATGTTTGAGAAATATATCATTTAGTGACAACTTTGTTCAAAAAAAAAAAAAATGTGTCTTTTTCCCGCAACTTGTGTCACAATATAAAATATTCCATGGACTCAACATGCCTCTCAGCAAATAGCTTGGGGTGTCTACTTTCCAAAATGGGGTCATTTGGGGGGATTTTGAACTGTCCTGGCATTTTATGCACAACATTATGTCACACATCACCCACTCTTCTAACCACTTGAAGACAAAGCCCTTTCTGACACTTTTTGTTTACATGAAAAAATAATTTTTGCAAGAAAATCACTTTGAACCCCCAAACATATATTTTTTTAAAGCAAATGCCCTACAGATTAAAATGGTGGGTGTTTCATTTTTTTTTTCACACAGTAGTTGCGCAGCGATTTTTCAAACACATTTTTTGGGGAAAAAACACACTTTTTAAAATTTTAATGCACTAAAACACACTATATTGCCCAAATGTTTTATGAAATAAAAAAGATGATCTTAGGCCGAGTACATGGATACCAAACATGACATGCTTTAAAATTGCGCACAAACGTGCAGTGGCGACAAACTAAATACATTTTTAAAAGCCTTTAAAAGCCTCGATCTGACCTTCGCGGTGATACCTCACATGCATGGTGCAATTGCTGTTTATATTTGACGCCAGACCGACGCTTGCGTTCGCCTTTGCGTGAGAGCAGGGGGGGACAGGGGTGCTTTTTTTTTTTTTTCTTTTTATTATTTTTTTTGCTTTTTTATCTTATTTTTAAACTGTTCCGTTCTTTTTTTAATTTTTTTAATCATTTTTATTGTTATCTCAGGGAATGTAATATCCCCTATGATAGCAATAGGTAGTGACAGGTACTCTTTTTTGAAAAAATTGGGGTCTATTAGAACCTAGATCTCTCCTCTGCCCTCAAAGCATCTGATCACACCAAGATCGGTGTGATAAAATGCTTTCCCAATTTCCCAATGGCGCTGTTTACATCCGGTGAAATCTAAGTCATGAAATGCTTGTAGCTTCCTGTTTCTTAGGCCATAGAGATGACTGGAGCCATTCTGGTCTCTGATCAGCTCTATGGTCAGCTGGCCGAATCACCGGCTGCATTCTCAGGTTCCCTGTTGGGACAGGAGAGCCAGAGAAAAACATGGAAGACAATGGGGGGCATTCCCTCCCACTGCTTGTAAAAGCAGTCTAGAGGCTAATTAGCTGCTAGGATTGCTTTTACATGAAAGCCGACCGCTGGCTGAAAAGAATGATACCAAGATGATACCTAAACCTGCAGGCATCATTCTGGTATAACCACTCAAAGTCCAGCAACATACCAGTACTTTGCTGGTCCTTGTTGGGCATATATTGTAAACTTTTTTTTCATGCAGCCTGTGGGCTGAACGAAAAAAAGATATTGATCGGTGGGTATGCCCACCATTAGAATACCTCCCTTCATCCACCCACTTCTAATGATGGGCATACATGCACCGTTTATATATGCCGAAGCATGGGGGCATCCTCCCGCAAAAGGCAGGAGCAAATCGCTCCTCCACCCACTGCTGCCCCCACGCTTCGGCATATATGCTGAAGTATGTAACTGTGGTGGTGAAATCACCTCCGACAGCGCTGGAGTCACGGCTTTATGTATCATGGGAGCAAACGCTGTTGCTGTCAAGATAAATAAATCCCCTCTGCAGCTGAATGGCGTACCTGCTAAGCAAATGATGGTTAACAATAAAACAAAGTAACATTACAGTATAACAGTAAGACTTACCATACCTGCAAAGCAAATACAAAAAAAATAGTAAAAAATAAAACATTTAAATGCAACCGGTGCCTAAAATATATATATGCCGAAGCATGGGGGCATCCTCCCGCAAAAGGCAGGAGCAAATCGCTCCTCCACCCACTGCTGCCCCCATGCTTCGGCATATATGCTGAAGTATGTAACTGTGGTGGTGAAATCACCTCCGACAGCGCTGGAGTCACGGCTTTATGTATCTTGGGAGCAAACGCTGTTGCTGTCAAGATGAATAAATCCGCTCTGCAGCTGAATGGCGTGCCTGCTAAGCAAATGATGGTTAACAATAAAACAAAGTAACATTACAGTATAACAGTAATACCCCGTACACACGGTCGGATTTTCTGACTGAAAATGTGTGATAGGACCTTGTTGTCGGAAATTCTGACCGTGTGTAGGCTCCATCACACATTTTCCATCGGATTTTCCGACACACAAAGTTTGAGAGCAGGATATAAAATTTTCCGACAACAAAATCTGTTGTCGGAATTTCCGATCGTGTGTACACAAATCCGACGCACAAAGTGCCACTTATGCTCAGAATAAATAAAGAGATGAAAGCTATTGGCCACTGCCCCGTTTATAGTCCCGACGTACGTGTTTTACGTCACCGCGTTTAGAACGATCGGATTTTCCGACAACTTTGTGTGACTGTGTGTATGCAGGACAAGTTTGAGCCAACATCCGTCGGAAAAAATCCATGGATTTTGTTGTCGGAATGTCCGAACAAAGTCCGACCGTGTGTACGGGGCATAAGACTTACCATACCTGCAAAGCAAATACAAAAAAAATAGTAAAAAATAAAACATTTAAACGCAACCTCTGCCTAAAATATACATACGCCGAAGCATGGGGTTATCCTCCCGCAAAAGGCAGGAGCAAATCGCTCCTTCACCCACTGCTGCCCCCATGCTTCGGCATATATGCGGAAGTATGTAACTGTGGTGGTGAAATCACCTCCGACAGCGCTGGAGTCACGGCTTTATGTATCGTGGGAGCAAACGCTGTTGCTGTCAAGATAAATAAATCCGCTCTGCAGCTGAATGGCGTACCTGAAAACAAAAAAATGGTTACCAAACATGATAAAAACATAACAACAGTAAAACATTGCAGAATAGAATACAGTAAAAAAGAGCAGAACAATAGAGAGAGAATAGAGAGAGAGAACAATAAAACGACAACTATTTTTGGTTTTTATTATTTTATATTTTTTTTTGTGTTTTTTTTTTTTTACTTTTTTTGTAACTTTAACTTTTGTAACTGGTACCAGGTTTGGGTCTCTCAAAATGCGATGGTATCTTGGGAGACCCTGTGAAAGTGTGTCCTAGTCTGTGCAGTGCTGTACCCTACGCTAATACTCAACTAGTGTATGGTAGCATTCAAAACATTCACCAATGCAAAGACCAGGATTGTCAGGACAGAAGGGACAATAATACCGGGTGTCACGCCTAAATCAGCGCTTGCTGCAGACAGGACATCTTTTTTTGGGGGGCTCGTTGAGTAGGGGTACTCGGGAGGACATAAAGAAAATGCCTCTCATGCAGCCGGCTTACTGCATTTGGTTGGGGATGGTGAGGTGGAGCACCGTCTGGAAACAGAAGGGCTCTGACGATCTCTTCCTGGAATTTAAGGAAGGATCCAGTCCCTCCTGAAGCTCTGTATAGCACATAAGCGTTCAGCAAAGCCAGTTGAAATAAATAAACAGACACTTTTTTGTACCAGCGTCTGGCCTTACGGGCAACTAGGTACGGCGCCAACAACTGGTCGTTGAGGTCCACCCCTCCCATATTGAGGTTATATTCATGGACACAGAGGGGTTTCTCCACAACACCAGTCGCCGTAGGAATTTGGACCGTCGTGTCTGCATGAAGGGAGGTAAGAACGAAAACATTCTTATTGTCCCTCCACTTAATAGCGAGCAAATTATTACACTGCAAGCAGGCTCTGTCCCCCAGCCTAAAATGGGAATCTACAAGCCACTGGGGAAAGCCCCGGCGATTAGGTCGCACGGTGCCACATGCTCCAATCTGATGATCAAAAAGGTGACTAAAAAGTGGCACGCTCGTGTAATAATTGTCCACGTACAAGTGGTACCCCTTTCCGAATAAGGGTGACACCAAGTCCCCCACTATCTTGCCAGCACTTCCTATGTAGTCAGGGCAGTTTGTCGGCTCTACGTGACTATCTTTGCCCTCGTAAACCATAAAACTACATGTATAGCCTGTGGCCCTGTCACAGAGCTTATACATCTTGACCCCGTATCTGGCACGCTTGCTGGCAAGGTACTGTTTGAATGACAAGGCCAGAAAATTTAATCAGGGACTCATCAACGCAGACAACTTGATGGGGAGTAAACAAGTCTGCAAAACGTTGGTTGAAGTGGTTTACGAGGGGCCGAATTTTGTAGAGCCGATCGTATTCAGGGTCTCCACAAGGACGACAGAGTTCATTGTTGTTGAAGTGTATGAACCGCAAAATCTGCTCGTATTGTGCCCTGGCCATGGAAGCAGAGAACACGGGCATATGGTAAACTGGGTCAGTGGACCAATATGACCGCAACTCACTCTTTTTATTTATGCCCATGTTGAGGGAAAGGCCCAGAAAGATCTTAAATTTGGAGACCGTAATTGGTCTCCATTCTCTGGCAAGGGAGGACTTGGGAATAGTGGCGATGTATTGACCAGCGTATAAATTGCTTTGGTCCACATTAGATCTATAGAGATCTTCAGTGAAAAACAGCGAATAAAAATCCAGTGGCGTAAAATCAACTGTTTCCACCTGAATTCCGGGTTGGCCAGTGAATGGAGGAAGGACGGGTGCTTCAGAAATGGTGGGTACCCAATTCGGATTGGCGAATGCAGCAGGAAGGGCACGACGGGCCTGTGTTCGTCTTCTTGGTGGCAGCGGGACACTACTAGTGCTTGCCACCTCGCCAGCTTGAACTGCACTTATGGGACTCGCCACGTCACCAAGTGTTACTGCAGTGCTGGATGTACGACCAGGGTGTACTAAGCTGCTGGTGCTTGCCAGTTCACCAGAAGGAATAGCGGCTCTAGTACTGCTCTGCTCCATACGAGAGCCCTGTGGTTCTTGCACTTCAAGAACAGAAGAAGAAGATTGGGGTCTGGTACGCCTGACCTTAGCAGGGACCACAACTCCGTCGTCAGAGCTATCTGTCATGGAGCCGCTGTCGTCTACAGGATCGTATTCTGAGCCTGAATCTGACAGATGAGTGACTTCCTCTTCACTATCTGGCATGCTCAGAAACGTGTAGGCCTCTTCACTAGTGTACCTTCGATTTGCCATTTTGGGCTCTAAATTTAGGGGTACACTAGTGAGACTCACAGGCAAAAAGCTCCTGACTGTTAGCGACTGATTCAAAACGCTACCAAAAAACTGTTAGCGATCGCAGGGATCAGGCCTGACTCTGCGAACGCTGCAGTTATGTGTGCTTAGTGTTTTGTAAGTGTCAGTGATCGATCGATACTGCACTTGGGTGGGCTGGGCAGGGCTGGGCCGAGGGGCAAAACGCAGGTGCTAGCAGGTATCTGGGCTGATCCCGCTAACACTGCGTTTTTGGAAACCCTAAACTGCTGGGGACGCTAGTATAGATCTGATCGGATCAGATATCGATCCGTTCAGATAATATAGCACTAAGGGAGGTGTATGCTGCGTGCGTGGGTGTTAGCGGTACTGGCGCTAAACTGACGCTGCCTGGGGCGACGCAGACCTTATCTGACCCTAAAAACGTAACTTATATCACCCCCGGGCAATTAGGGGGTTAAAC
Organism: Aquarana catesbeiana; assembly: GCF_042186555.1. Taxonomy (NCBI): domain Eukaryota; kingdom Metazoa; phylum Chordata; class Amphibia; order Anura; family Ranidae; genus Aquarana; species Aquarana catesbeiana. The sequence continues at coordinate 148,196,198 of NC_133328.1, read as the reverse complement.
CTTTATAAGGTAATAAACAGCGGGTGCCCTAAAACTATAATACACTATAATAAACAATCTAACTAACCAGCGTCACCCGTAACAATTATATGGTGATCACTGGTGAAAGGGTTAACTAGGGGGCAATCACGGGGTTAAAACCTTTAGTAGGTAGTATATGGGGGTCCCTGTCGCTATAAAACACTGACGGCGAACCTATATACTTACCTCCCTAACTAGCGTCACCTGTGTCACTAATACAGTGATCAGAAAAAGATCGCTTAGTGACACTGGCGATGGGGGGTGATCAAGGGGTTAACCTTTATTAGGGGGGGTTAGGGGGGTACCCTAGACCTAAAGGGGGGTACCCCAGACCTAAAGGGGGCTGACCCTAACTGCCCTAACACTTATTACTCTCACAAACTAACACCAATGCAAAAAAAAAAACTGCTATTGGTGTCACTGTGACAGGGGGTACAGGGGGGTGATTGGGGGGTGATCAGGGGGTAACTGGGGGGTGAAAAGTGTGCCTGCGTGTTCAACTGTTAGTGTAATGTTGTGCAAACTCACATTGATGTCTTCTCTTCTCGGCGCCGGAACGAAAAGACCGGCTCGAGGAGAGATGACATCACTTCCTCTGCCTCTGTTTACATTACAGAGGCAGAGGAAGGATTTCATTTGCCGGGAGGGATCGCGAGGAGGTGGCCACGAATGGATGGCCTCCCCCTCACCTCTGATCGCCCGGGAACAAATGCCGGCCGCCTCTGGCACCGGGGGGGTCCGATCGGAGGCGGGTACCAGGTACGTGATTTTGCCTGCCCGTGCCATTCTGCCGCAGTATATCTGCATGAGGCGGTCGGCAAGTGGTTAATTGAACAAGCTGAAGTTAGAAGCTGAAGTTTGAAGTTTTGCACTCTCCAGTTTTAGTAAATCAACCCCATTGTGAATGAACTGAAAATGATTATAGCAGATGTCTCCTGAATATCCTTAATTTACCCCTTTACTTTACTAGGAAAGAGTACATTATGGTCAAAACTTATGTCAGTAAGACAAGATTTTGGTCATTGCCCTAAATGAGCTTGTAAAATCTAGTTTTGGGGACCCCACGTAGTCATATACAGTATATGCAGTGCACTGTGAGTTGACGGAACAATACTTAAAGTTAAAGTTCTGCTCTTCCTCCTTTTCCCCTCTCTTCTACCACTTGTGGAGTACATTTTCTTTGGGGGGAAGTGGATACCCGGTTTTGACAGGTACCTGCTCCCACTTCTGGTTGGATCACCACAGCGTATCCACTGGAAGCTCTCCTCCGCCCTCCCTGCCCGCAACCTCCTGGAACACGTCACAAGTCCCAGAAGGCTGCGGGACCATTCACAAAGCGCAATGTGGCTTGTACATGCATATTGTGCAGCCCCCTGTGAAGGAGTCAGAGCTGGCTGCCCACAGTTAACATGGATCCTTGGACAGGTAAGTGTCTGTTTATTAAAAGCCAGCAGCTACAGTTTTTGTAGCTGCTGACTTAATTTTTATAGAACTGACTTAAGCTCCTCTTTATGTCCAGAAAAGGTTGGACATTTATTGTATTGATGCTTTGCTTCTAAAACAGATAACAAGGCAATGGCAAATGTGCAATCACTAGCACTAGTAATACAGTTGTAGCAACTGCAGCAGAACACTTGAAGTAACAGTTCCAGGTACCCTTGTAGTAGCAAACATAGTAACACTGACAGTACAAGGGAGGTAATGCTGATAGTAGAAGTCACAGTAATGCTGGTAGTACAACGGTGAAGCTTAATGCCCCAAGATGTCACGCAGGCATTGTCTAGCATCTGCAGGAGGGGTGGCTGTCTGCCAGAGTGGCAACACAAGCGGCACTTGAGAGAGCAGCACAGGTCCTATGCAGTAATCCCAGAGACTGGTGAATAGCAGGGCATACAGAAATGTCCCTAATCTCTCCCTTCTTGAAGAGAAACCTTTCCTTAAGACTAACTCACTGTCCCTGTCAAGCATGGTTCCTCCCTCTACTGTAGCCACTTGCAAATGTGCGCCAACTCTAGCAAGGCACTGATAACTATTGACACTGCCCTTACTAAAAATGGCTGCCAAAAGTCACTCAGTGTTCCAGCGTCCAATCTTACCACTGGTCCTCTGGTGACACCTTTGGGCCTGCAAAGAAAAAATGTTCCTCCCAGCCACCACGTCATCTGCACAGAGGCACAGCTCCATCTGCAGAATGGATAAACTGTCCCTGCCTACAACTATACAGGGAAACCTTCTATTTTGATGCACCCATAAATTAACACTCAGGGCTTTGAGTCCCTGAATAAAGCATTGGGGTTTATTTACTCAGGGCAAATAGGCTGTTCACTATGCAAGAGAATTTCCCCTTAGTTTAGTTAATGTTGTAAAATTTACTTTGCAAAAAAATCCAAAATCATTTGTGAGGAAATTAAAAAAAGGAACACACAGTATTTTTGCTTGCACATGATTGAATGATGGCATTTAGTAGAACTTTACCGTATTCACTAAGCTAGGGGAAAATGCGATTGCAAAATAAACAGCCCCATAAGCTTTTTTTAAATCAACCAGACTGAGTCCCAGATAAAAAGGGATGACCAGTAGAGATGTCTGCAATTAAAATTGCACTTGGCCCTGCTCCTCTCACCTCATAAACCCCCCAGGTGGACTCTAAAGCTGTAATCTAAGCAAACATCTAAATACATTGATTAAATACATATATATAGCAACTTACACTATATTACCCAAAGTATTGGGAAGCCTGCCTTTACATGCACATGAACTTTAGTGGCATCTCAGGCCTAGTCCGTAGGGTTCAATATTGAGTTGGCCCACCCTTTGCACCTATAACAGCTTTAACTCTTCTGGGAAGCTGTCCACAAGGTTTAGGAGTGCGTCTATGGTAATGTTGGACTATTCTTCCAGAAGAGCATTTGTGAGGCCAGGCACTTTTTTGGACAAGATGGCCTGGCTTGCAGTCTCCGCTCTAATTCATCCCAAAGGTGTTCTATTGGTTTGAGCTCAAGACTCTGTGCAGACCAGTCAAGTTCCTCCACCCCAAAATCGCTCATCCATGTCTTTATGGACCTTGCATTGTGCACTGGTGCGCAGTCATTTTGGAACAGGAACGGGCCCTCCCCAAACTGTTCCCTCAAAGTTGGGAGCATGAAATTGTCAAAAATGTCTTGATATGCTGACACCTTAAGAGTACCCTTCACTAGAACTAAGGGGCCAAGCACAACCCCTGAAAAACAACCCAACACCATAATCCCCCCTCCACCAAATAATTTGAACCAGTGCACAAAGAAAGGTCCATAAAGGCATGGACGAGCGAGTTTGGGGTGCAGGAACTTGACTGGCCTGCACAGAGTCCTGACCTCAACCTGATAGAACGCATTTGGGATGAATTAGAGCATGTCCACACCAGTGCCTGACCTCAACCTGATAGAACGCATTTGGGATGAATTAGAGCATGTCCACACCAGTGCCTGACCTCACAAATGCCCTTCTGAAAGAATGGTCAAACGTTCTCATAGACACACTCCTTAACATTGTGGGCAGCCTTCCCAGAAGAGCTGAAGCTGTTATAGCTGCAAAGGGTGGGCCAACTCAATATTGTCTATGGACTCAGACTGGGATGTCATTAAAGATAATTTGCGTGTAAAGGCAGGCGTCCCAATACTTTTGGTAATATAGTGTATTTAATACCTGCCAAGCAATTTGTATTTCTGTCCACTCTATTCTAAGATTTCCACAGCTCTGCATAGCCCGGTAGATGATACCACTTCCTGTAACAATTAAAGTGTATATATATATATATATATATATATATATATATATATATATATATATATACAGTGGATATAAAAAGTCTATACACCCTTGGTAAAATGTCAGGTTTCTGTGATGTAAAAAAATTAGACAAAGATAAATCATTTCAGAACTTTTTCCACCTTTAATGTGACCTATAAACTGTACAACTTAATTGAAAAACAAACTGAAATCTTTTTTTGGGGGGGGGAGTAAAAATAAAAAAACTAAAATAATGTGGTTGCGTAAGTGTGCACACCCTCTTATAACTGGGGAAGTAGCTGTGTTCAGAATTAAGCAATCACATTCAAACTCATGTTAAATTGGAGTCAGTACACACCTGCCATCATTTAAAGTGCCTCGGATTAACCCCAAATAAAGTTCAGCTGTTCTAGTAGGTATTTTGTGACATTTTCTTAGTCGCATCCTACAGCAATAGCCATGGTCTGCAGAAAGCTTCCAAAGCAACAAAGGAATCTCATTGTTAAAAGGTATCAGTCAGGAGAAGGGTACAAAAGAATTTCTAAGACCCCTTTCACACTGAGGTGTTTTTCAGGCGCTCTTGGGCTAAAAATAGCGCCTGTAAAGCGCCTGAAAAACAGCTCCCCTGCAGTCTCTGGCTTTCACACTGAGGCGGTGCGCTGGCAGGACATTAAAAAAAACTCCTACAAGCAGCATCTTAGGAGCAGTGTATACTCCGCTCCTAAACCGCCCCTGCCCATTGAAATGAATGGGCAGTGCCGCCGAACCGACAGGGACCGCAAGCTGCCAGGAGGCCTACAGCAACATTAAAGGAGCTGCAGGAATATTTGACAAGTACTGGCTGTGTGGTAAATGTGACAACAATCTCCCATAATCTTCATATGTTTAGGCTATGAGGTAGAATGGCAAGACGGAAGCCTTTTCTTATGAAGAAAAACACCCAAGCCGGCTAAACTTTGCAAAAACACATCTGAAGTCTCCCGAAAGCATGTGGAAAAATGTGTTATGGTCTGAGGAAACCAAGGTTGAACTTTTTGGCCATAATTCCAAAAGATATTTTTGGCTCAAAAAACAACACTGCACATTACCAAAAAAACACCATACCCTCAGTGAAGCATGGTGGTGGCAGCATCATGCTTTGGGTCTGTTTTTCTTCAGCTGCCTTGTCAAGGTAGAGGGAATTATGAACAGTTTCAAATACCAGTCAATATTGGCACAAAACCTTCAGGCGTCTGCTAGAAAGCTGAACATGAAGAGGAACTTCATCTTTCAGCATGACAACGACCCAAAGCATTTCATCCAAATCAACAAAGGAGTGGCTTCACCAGAGGATGATTTAAGTTTTGGATTGGCCCAGACCTGAATCCCATTGAAAACCTGTGGGGGTGATCTAAAAAGGGCTGTGCACAGGAGATGCCCTCGCAATCTGACGGACTTGGAGTGTTTTTGCGAAAATTGCAAAGTTAAGATGTGCCATGCTGATAGACTCATACCCCAAAACACTGAGTGCTGTAATAAAATCAAAAGATGCTTCAACAAAGTATTAGTTTAAGGGTTGTGCACACTTATGCAACCATATTATTTTAGTTTTTTATTTTTACTTCCCTCCACCTAAAAGATTTCAGTTTGTTGTTCAACTGAGTTGTACAGTTTATAGGTCACATTAAAGGTGGAAAAAGTTCCGAAATGATTTATCTTTGTATAATTTTATTTACATCACAGAAACCTGACATTTTACAGGGGTGTGTAGACTTTATGTATGTATATACATATATATATATATATATATATATATATATAAGGCCATGTTTTTGTTTTATATAGAACAGTGAAGGATTAGAATCCCTGTCATTTTTATATATACTGTATAAGAGGCCATTTTTTTGTTTTGAATAGAACAGAGAAGGATTAGAACCCCTGTCATTTTTTTCCTGTTTGTGTCCCTGCTAAGTAAAATCATGCTCTATATTTCTCCTTGTGACTGTTATATAAGAAAGAAAGTGATGGGAAAACGTATGTCACCAGAACAAGAGATAAGGGTAAATCATTCATTGGGGTCCAGTGACAGCTCTTTTTAGAGGGGATTTTCCTTCAATTTGTAGAGATTTTCTTTTGCTGCCTGTTGTGCCCCTGGGACAGAAAGTAGAGGGAAATCTTTCCAGTGGGACACAGACAGGAAAAAATAAAACCCTTTACAACCCTTTCCTACTTTATCCGAAGCTTAAAAGGAAAATTTTGGCTATGCAAGTTCTTTTAAATGTATGTAAACCAAAAAACAAACATGTAAATATTGCAGATGACCAATCCATAGATGCATGGCTGTATTTGTTTTTTTTATAGGTTTTCCAGCATTCCCGTTCGACAGAAACCAGTTATGAGACTGGCTTCTGTCGGACAAGGAGCTGTACACATGGGCCGAAAATCGTCCAGTTCCTGCCGAACCAACCATTTTCAGCCAATTATCTTCCCATGTGCATCCAACATAACACAGAAACATAAAAGAGTGATGGCAGAAAAGAGCAAATTTGTCCCTTTTTTAAATATTTATTTATTTATTTATTAATTTTTCTATCCTTTGTGTCTGAGCATAGATCTGTGTTAGTCCCAAGCATGTTTACACTCAATTACCGTTGACTATATGAATTTAAACATGCTCGGGACAAACATAAATTTACACTCAGACCCAAAAGTTTAAAACAAACAAGCAAAAAAAAAAAAAAAAAAAGAAAGGCAAAAACAAAAAAAAGCAACTAACCAAAAAATAAAAAAAGCAGTAGACTTGGTTGACCACATCTGGAAACCTCTTATGCATTTTTCATTTGTTTGATTTGCTAAGGTTTACTTTTAAGTAGAGAAGACTACACATTGCTAACAACAAATTATTTCCAATGTAGGGGGTGCTTCACCAGATCAATGGCATCAACACTCTTACACAGGTATATGTTTTTATTTTTATCTAATTAAATAAACATATGGTATTGAGAACATAACCGATTATCAGATGTTATCATCTAGTGATCTGATATCAATAAACTAAAAATGAGGACTATTAGCTGCTTATCTACTAAGTCAGCTTCTGTTTTCCATGCTGTGTTTTATGAGTTATTTTAATGTAACCTGACCAAACTTATGTTGTTATAAGGAAACTTTAATGGTTTGGGTTAATTTTATTGTTCTTTTATGTTTATACAATAATAACATGGTCATATGACAATAGTAGTGGTAATAACAACATCACCACCGATGTTGCCTGTTCTCACTACTATTTAAATTGTATTTAAAGCCAAACCTTTTTTTCTTTTCTTCTGATGACAGTCATGTAAGAGGGGATCTGGTTGCTTTGGAGAAACCTCCTCTTTCTAACCGCTGTGTCCCTCATACCAGAAGTAAGGGAAACAGACAGAAAAAAAATACAGGACAGGTTCTTAAGCATTACTTACTCTATCAAAAACTATAAAACTAATTTTGGCTTTACATACACTTTAAGGGTCCATGCACACTTGGCAGCAGAAAATTTACCAGAACTGCTGGCAGAAAAAAGCAGCATAAAGAAACTCCCATGGAACATAATGTATGCTCCTTTAGGCGTGTTTGCGTTTATAAGCGTTTGTCACCACAGCACTAGAAAAATGTACACTTAAAAATACCTGATGCTCATAAAAACCATGTTTAGGTGCGTTTATGCGAATTTAGGCATTTTCAGCCTGTACAAAATCTCCTCTACAAATATGCAGTAAACGCCCAAATGTGCATGGACACAGGCTAAAATAGAGTTGCTTTTATTGGCTGAAAAAAAAGACCCCAGACGCCTGTATAAGCAGCCTTTTTTTATGCCCAGTGTGCATGAGGCTTAAAACTAAACTACCAGTAGTTATCCTATAACAACAGTTACTTAGTTCAACTTTAATGTTACTACACCATCTGCTGGATATAAATATAAATGCTGCTTTCCCAGTTCTATATTATGACATACGCTCTTCTTTTTATTTTTAGTACATGCAGACAACATGTAATGCATACCTTTCATCTGGTGAAGATGAATTTAACATTGACAAGTTGGTCAATATGACCTGTAAGTATAATTATTACAAGTGTAAGTAGTAATATTTATATGCATTCGTTGTAATACTTCCCAAATTAAATGTGATGGGAAAGAGGGACAACATTGTATGAAGGTAAAGGACACACCCCTGTCATGCCCACTGCTACGCAGACCGGGAGGATTTAATATGCAGAAAATGATTGGATAAACCCACAAGTCCTTTTTACCGCTAATTCACCTTCCTACTGACTGTTCAAAAAAAACACATGTAAGAAGTCAGAGGCTGTATGAACTGTTTAGCCTAATATAATAATATATTAGTTCTGGTAGTTATATATTACATTAACAAGGTCAGTACCCCTGGACCAGAAAGCAGGACAAATAAGGAGGACAGAGTGATTGTGTATGAAAAGAGGGACAGTGCTTTCGAAAAAAAGGACAGTTGGGAGCTATGGTTTTGAGGTATATTGCTCTTTAAAGTAACTAGGTGACCAGTCTACTTTACTTGTGCAATTGCAAACACTTGGTATGGGAAGGCATCACACCTTGTATGTTACCATTTACAGCCTACAATGCTAATCCCCATATTTGGAATTGTCATAAAGACCTATGTGCTTTTAACATCATAATGATTTGTACCCTTAATATTAAATGTTCTTTTTTTATATATATTATTGGTATGCCACATAATCTTTCTCCTTTTTTGTAGATATTTTTCAAAAACTTGCTGCCGCAAAAGAGCAAAGAGAATGGATAATTCAAAGTGGAGCACACAAAGTAAGGAACCAGCTTGTTTGTGTTCAATTTAATAGCATAGCAATACATCAGTATATTTACTGTAAATACAAAGAACAATAAAAAAGCACTATACTGTTCTATCTATCTATCTATCTATCTATCTATCTATCTATCTATCTATCTATCTATCTATCTATCTATCTATCTATCTATCTATCTATCTATCTATCTATCTATCTATCTATCTATCTATCTATCTGATCCCCTGCAGATTTTGTAAGTTTGCCCACTTACAAAGAAATGTAGAAATGGAAGGTCTATAATTTTTATCATAGTATTTTAAATGATAGAGCTGGAATATCAACCAAAAGTACAGAAAAAAACATGATACAAATGTTATATATACATGTGAAACAATTTGAAAAGTAATAAACAGATATATGGCAAAAACAAAAAAATGTAATTAATAAAATTTAATAAAAAATTATATAAATAAATTGAGTTGTACTTCAGTGAGTAAAATAAGTATTTGATCCCCTACCAACTAACAATAATTCTAGCTCCAACAGACTGGCTACAATACACCCTCAGCCTGGAGCTCCATGCAGGATTTCACCTTATGGGGTAAAGATGATCATGAGAAAAGTGAGGGATCAGCCCAGAACTACACGGGAGGAGCTCAAGAATGATCTCAGGGCAGTTGGGTCCACAGTCACCAAACAAACCATTGGTAACACAATACGCTGCAATGGATTGAAATCCTGCAGGCCCGTCTGAAGCTTGCCAGTGAACATCTAAGGCCCCTTTCACACTGGGGCGGTAGGGGGCGTCGGCGGTAAAACAATGCTATCTTTAGCGCTGTTTTACCGCGGTATTCGGCCGCTAGCGGTGCGGTTTTAACCCCCCGCTGGCGGCCGAAAAAGGGTTAAAACCCCTCGTATAGCGCGGCTATAGCCGCGGTATTACCCCGGTATAGCCGCGCTGTCCCATTGATTTTAATGGGCAGGAGCGGTTTAGGAGCGGTGAATACAACGCTCCTTCAGCGCTCCAAAGAAGCGGCTGACAGGAGATTTTTTCTTCTCCTGCCAGCGCACCGCTTCAGTGTGAAAGCCCTCGGGCTTTCACACTGAACAAACAGCGGAGGCTGTTTAGGGGCGGTTTGCAGGCGCTATTTTTAGCGCAATAACGCCTGCAAACCGCCCCAGTGTGAAAGGGGTCTAAATGAATCAGAGAAAGATTGGGAGAAAGTGCTGTGGTCAGATGAGACCAGTGGCGGCCCGTGCATTGTGGGCGCACGGGCACTGCCCCCCGACACCTCTGCCGCCCTCCCTATTCATGTTTCAGGACACCAGACACATAAAATACTATGGCTCTAATAGGCTTCAAAATAAGGTGGGCTCGGGGCACAGAGCACTGCGTCCTGATCCCACCCTGTTGTGTGGCATAGCGAATTCATTTTTGCTATTTTCTCACTGACGTTCCTCCCTGTCAATCAGCAGACAGGTCAGTGAGACCTGTCTCCCGATTGGCCAAAGCATTAGGTGATCCTATTGGATGCCTAACGCTTTGGTGGAAGAGAGGAGACACGGCGGAGGAAGCCTAAGGAAGAGCCGAGCGGACACAGGAGCCGCAGCCACTGCTTCCCACCGAGGAGGAGAGCCCCGTCACTCCAGGGGAGGAGCAGTGTCCCACCACACTAGACGTAAGTGCCGCTGGACCAGCCGCGCAGGGGGTGGGGTTAGGGAAGTGACAGCCGAGCCAGGCTGCATTTGATGGGCACAAGTGGCTGCATATGATGGGCACAAGTGGCTGCATATGATGGGCACAAGTGGCTGCATTTGATGGGCACAAGTGGCTGCATTTGATGGGCACAAATAGCTGCATATGATGGGCACAAGTGGCTGCATTTGATTGGCACAAGTGGGCTTCATTTGATTGGCACAATTATCTGCATATGATGGGCCCATGTGGCTGTATTTGATTGGCACAAGTGGCTGCATTTTCTGGGCACAAGTGGCTGCATATACTGGGCACAAGTAGCTGCATATGATTGGCACAAGTGGCTGCATATGATGGGCACAAGTGGCTGCATTTGATCGGCACAAGTGGCTGCATATGCTGGGCACAATTGGCTGCATTTGATGGGAACAAGTGGCTGCATATGATGGGCACAGTGCCTGCATATGATGGGCACAAGTGGCTGCATATGATGGGCACGAGTGGCTGGATTTGATGGGCACGAGTGGCTGCATTTGATGGGCACGAGTGGCTGCATTTGATGGACACAAGTGGCTGCATATGATGGGCACATTGGCTGCATATGATGGGCACAATTGGCTGCATATGACAGGCACAGTGGCTGCATATGATGGGGCACAGTGGTGCATATGATGGGCACAGTGGCTGCATATGATGGGCGCAAATTTGCTGCATATGATGGGCACAATGGCTGCATTTGATGGGTACAATGGCTGCATATGATGGGCACAAGTGTCTGCATATGATGGGCACAAGTGGCTGCATATGATGGGCACAAGTGGCTGCATTTGATGGGCACAGTGGATGCAAATGATGGGCACAGTGCCTGCATAAAATGGGCACAAGTGGCTGCATATGATGGGCAAAAGTGGCTGCATATGACCGGCACAAGTGGCTGCATATGATGGGCACAAGTGGCTGCATTTGATGGGCACAGTGGCTGCATATGATGGGCACAAGTGGCTGCATATGATGGGCACAGTGCCTGCATATGATGGGCACAAGTGGCTGCATATGATGGGCACGAGTGGCTGCATTTGATGGGCACGAGTGGCTGCATTTGATGGGCACGAGTGGCTGCATTTGATGGACACAAGTGGCTGCATATGCTGGGCACAATTGGCTGCATTTGATGGGAACAAGTGGCTGCATATGATGGGCACAGTGCCTGCATATGATGGGCACGAGTGGCTGCATATGATGGGCACGAGTGGCTGCATTTGATGGGCACGAGTGGCTGCATTTGATGGGCACGAGTGGCTGCATTTGATGGACACAAGTGGCTGCATATGATGGGCACAAGTGGCTGCATATGATGGGCACAATGGCTGCGTTTGATGGGCACAATGGCTGCATATGATGGGTACAAGTGGCTGCATATGATGGGCACAGTGGCTGCGTTTGATGGACACAATGGCTGCAATTGATGGGCACAGTGGCTGCATTTGATGGGTACAATGGCTGCATTTGATGGGCACAGTGGCTGCATTTGATGGGCACAATGGTTTCATTTGATGGGCACAGTGAGGCTGCAATTGATGGGGGGGGGTTCAGTATTTTTTAGTTTGTTTGCGCCCCCCCCAAAAAAATTGAGCACCATCCGCCACTGGATGAGACCAAAATTGAGCTCTTTGGTATTAACTCGACTTGCTATGTTTGGAGAAAGAAAAACGCTGACTATGACTCTAAGAGTACCGTCCTTACAGTCAAGCACAGAGGTGAAAACATTATGCTTTGGAGCTGTTTCTCTGCTAAAGGTACAGGCCGACTTTGCCGCATTGAGGGGCCGGCTCTTCTGAAGGCGCCCAGTGGGAGGGGCGAACTAGTCAAGCAAGGACAGTCAGTGACAAGCAATTTACAGCTGACCCACACACTGAGGCAGCCATCTGATGTTTATACATACTTTGTATCAACTTTATGAATGTAAGTGCAATTGCTTTTAACCTTTTAATAAAGTATAACAATACTACACTACTGAGATCTTTATCATCCTTTCCTATGTCATGAATATGCCGTATTAAGTCTGGGGATTGCATTGGGAGGGTGGAGGAGAAGTATAGGAGAGACCATCCATCCATACCTCAACTATTCTGGTTTGACTCAATGAATCATTTGCTGTCATATTAAATCTGGAGATTGCATTGGGAATGTAGAGAAGGAGTATAGGAGAGACCATCCATCCATCCATACCTCTGTTATGCTGGTTTGACTCAGGGATCAAACAATTATTTTCCCCACTGTATATAATGTGCGTATATAGTATATATATATATATATATATATATATATATATATATATATATATATATATATATATATATATATACTATATATACTATATACACACAGTATACTATACTATAAACAATGCTTGAACCCTAAAAAGGCAGCTTTTGCTACTCCAAAGTGATCAGGAGAGGTGCATTCAAATGTGATATTCAAGGGACAATGAATAAAATAATTCACATGTGTACGTAAAGAGTATATTTGATGTTTATTTACAACTACAGAACTGTCAGAAAGCCCAAGATGATCAGGAAACCTATAGGTCAGCCATTGAAGAGCCTGTCTCCACTCCACAATTTTTCGCTCCTGATACTATGCAGGGTGGCCCAGGTAGTCATTCACTGTTAGGTTGTTGAATCCCAAAAACTATAGGATAAGTATTGTGTGGCCAACCAAAAAGATAATACTGGTTGAAACAGAGACATCTATTTAATAGAAAGAGAAATTATTGGAGTGATCTTCACATTTCAAAGGGTATATAGTTGCATATTGTATAGTTGTAAAAAATGGGGAAGTGTGCATACATTGCATGGATGTACTGAATATATTTTTTTTTATTTTGGCCAGACATACATTTTAAGTTTAATACCTATTAAGCAAGCAAACTAAAGTTGTATACACTTTTTTTCAGACTCTGATCAGACTTTTAGCTGCTAGAGACAGTAATGTGCTGCTGGGTGCTCTGCTTGCTCTTACCAGTTTGGCTGAAAGGTGAGTCCGTTTTAAAATGTAACATTACATTTCTACTTTTTGAACTACATGCATGTTCACTTACAAGTATTAGACCTGTTGTTTTTAATTGTCTGTTTTTCTCCTTCCATTCTATTCTATTTTCCACATTTTGTCATGTTACAACCAAAAAGTAAATGTTTTTTCTTGGGATTGTATGTGATAGACCAACACAAAGTGGCACATAATTGTAAACAGGGCTGGACTGAGACCAAAATGTGGCCCTGGACTTCATCCAGACCAGCCCACTTTAATTGAATAAAATGCTGCCCCCCCAAAAAAAATCACGCCCACCAAAAGGCCCCCACTTCCATTATTGCAAATCATGAGAGGACGAGAGAGAGGGGGGCTAAGAGAAAGAGGGAGGCTGAGAGACAGAGGGGGGCTGAGAGACAGAGGGGGGGCTGGGAGATGGGGGTCTGAGAGACGGCGGGTCTGAGAGACAGAGGGGGGCTGAGAGACAGGGAAGAGGGCTGAGAGACAGAGGAGGGTTGAGAGACAGAGGGGGGTGAGGGACAAATGGGGATCTGAGAGACAGAAGGGGGGTCTAAGAGACAGAAGGGGGTTCTGAGAGACAGAGAGGCGGACTGAGAGACGGGGCGCTGGGAGACAGAGGGGGGTCTGAGAGACAGGGGGGGTCTGAGAGACGGAGGGGGCTCAGAAACAGAGGGAAGGGACTGAGAGACAGAGGGAAGGGACTTAGAGACAGGGGGTGAGAGACAGAGGGGGGCTGAAAGAGAGGGGGGTGGGAGACAGAGGGGGGACTGAGAGAAAGAGGGGGGCTGAGAGAAAGAGGGGAGGGCTGAGACAGACCACATAGCACTGTCCCTATCTGCATTCCCCCCTCTGCTCCCCCCCGCAGGCTCTGTGTGCGGGCAGGTTTGTGTAGGATGACAGGTACCTGATGGCCAGCAGCGTCAGCGCCGAGTCTCCCTCTTGATCTGGGGGTGCTCTCACTGCTCTGCTTCTTCCAGCGGCTCTTTGGCAGCCTCCGCCTCCCACCTATCCTCTTCCTCCGGGCCCCCAGTCAGCCTGTCCTCTGGCCCAGGCTGCACTGTTCTTGGAGCAGAGAGGAGGTACAGGAATCGAGGTTCTGGGAGCGCCGGGTGACCGCACCCACTACTCTTCGGTGGTCAGGGAGCTCTTCTCCCTCCCGGACTCTCGCATCTAACTGCCCTCTTCGCTGGCCACCTTCCCTGAATCCCCGGCACTGTTTGCTGCCATGCTCCTGCTGCTGCCAAACTCTGCATAAAAAACGGCCCACTGAGCCATCGGCCCACCGGAAAACTCCCGGTAGTCCCGATGGCCAGTACATGTCTGATTGTGAAATTGAAAGAAAATGATAAATGGTTTTCACATTTTTTTACAAATAAATATCTGAAAAAAGTGGCATGCATTTGTATTCAGCCCCCTGAGTTAATACTTTAGAGCACCACCTTTTGCTACAATTACAGCTGCAAGTCTTTTTGGGTATGTCTCTACCAGCTTTGCACATCTAGAGAGTGACATTTTAGCCCGTTCTATGCAAAATAGCTCCAGCTCTGTCAGATTGGATGGAGAGCGTCCGTGAACAGCAATTTTCAAGTCTTGCCACAGATTCTCAATTGGATTTAGGTCTGGACTTTGACTGGGCCATTCTAACACATGAATGTTCTTGGATCTAAACCATCCCAACGTAGCTTTGGCTGTATGTTTAGGGTCGTTGTCCTGCTAAAAGGACCACAACCAACCACCACCCCAGTCTAAAGTCTTTTGCAGACTCTAACAGATTTTCTTGTAAGATTGCCCTGTATTTGTCTCCATCCATCTTCCCATCAACTCTGACCAGCTTCCCTATCCTTGCTTTCTTGTAAGATTGCCCTGTATTTGTCTCCATCTCCCCATCATCTCTGACCAGCTTCCCCTTTCCCTGCTAAAGAAAAGCATCCCCACAACCTGATGCTGCCACCACTATGTTTCAAAGTGGGGTTGGTATGTTCAGGGTGATGTGTAGTGTTAGTTTTCGCTTTTTGCTTTTAGCCCAAAATGTTCAATTTTGGTCTCATCTGACCAGAGATCCTTCATCCACATGTTTGCTGTGTCCCCCACCTGGCTTCTTGCAAAGTGCAAACGGGAATTCTTATGGCTTTCTGTCAACAATGGCTTTCGTCTTGCCACACTTCCATAAAGGCCAGATTTGTGGAGTGCATGACTAATAGTTATCCTGTGGACAGATTCTCCCACTTAAGCTGTGGATCTCTGCAGCTCCTCCAGAGTTACCATGGGCCTCCTGGCTGCTTCTCTGATTAATGCTCTACTTGCCCAGCCTGTCAGTTTAGGTGGATGGCAATGTCTTTGTAGGTTTGCAGTTGTGCAATGCTCTTTCGATTTTTAGATGATGGCTTTAACAGTGCTCTGTGAGATGTTCAAAGCTTGGGGTATTTTTTTTATAACCTAACCCTGCTTTAAACTTCTTCACAACTTTATCTCTGACCTGTCTGGTGTGTTCCCTGGCCTTCATGATGTTGTTTATATACTAAGGTTACCTTAAAAACTATGAGGGCTTCACAGAACAGCTGTATTTATACTGAGATTAAATTGCACACAGGTGGACTCAATTTACTAATTAGGTGACTTCTGAAGGCAATTGGTTCCACTAGATTTTAGTTAGGGGTATCAGAGTAAAGGGGGCTGAATACAAATGCACGCAACACTTTTCAGATATTTATTTGTTCACAACAATTATATGCTACTTTGTGTTGGTCTATCACATAAAATCCCAATAAAATACATTTACATATTTGGTTATAACATAACAAAATGTGGAAAATTTCAAGGGGTATAAATACTTTTTCAAGGCACTGTATATATAAAGTATATAATAACCCTGACATCATTGGGCTAATTTGAAAATGTAAAGCAAATTGTAATGGTGATGTGTCAAAGGTAGTTACCCATAGTAGCAAATCTATTATTCTTTTGCTGTTCTGACTACTGCATGGAAAAAAGTTATTGGGACTACAGTATTGCACTTTTATTGTCATTGAATGTTATACTACCCTTTTGAATATGTATGCATATCTAGCTTTACATCCTAGTCAACATACTAGAAATTATTTGACCAACAAAGGAGAGTTATGATAATTGCAAACAACCATCTAAAAATTCAGCGCAAGAAAGGTTACACACTAATGACCTCGGTCTTTAAAGAAAAGTTTACACGCCCCTCTGACACCGTTCGCCCTGATTGGGCTTAATCATAGGGACTAAACTACTATGTCTATCAAAGACTATCTTTACGACTAAGCCCAATCAGGGCAAAACAAATCAGAGGGGTCTGGCTACAGGCAGGGACTGTCAGTGTAGATGTCCTGAATAAAGATCTTTGAGGACTGACATTAGTACAAGGGTTCTTCAAAAAGTTTCCGCACTTTTTTTTATACGTTTCTCAGCCCTCTTCAACACAACGCGACAACTCTTACACTAAACTGCAAGGTCAGCTGGCTTGCCAGACAGACTAGTCACATAACACTCTCAGACCAATTACTACTCCTCCTGCCAACAAAAATATAAACGTTTTTGAAGACCCCTCGTATGCGTCGTTTCTTTTATGGACTTCAGATGTGCCAAAACAAGGACTAACTTTCATGAGCAGCACCTTTTTCATCGTTGACCGTGGCGGTTGAGCGAACATTCGAGCAAAGCTCCATATGGCAAATGCTGAACCATTTAAAATAGTTTCTATTTTAAAATGTGATCAATGTTCATTGGCAAAAAAAGGTTTTTAAACTTTAGGAAAACATAGAAAGTTGCATTCATCAGTATTACTGTATTGCAAATGGACAGTCACTTTCTTATGTCAGATTTATTCCTGTGTGGTGCAGAATTAAAATAAAGCAAGCAGGACCTTCATTTATTGAATTACACAAAGTGGACAGTTTGAAATTCAGTTGTGCTCAGTGGGTAATATATTACACTGTATCATAAACACTTTTTGGCATATTCATTTACTGTTTATTAATTACTGATTATTTTTGTTTTTGTTTTTTGTTTACGGTCTTTTTAATTGTGTTACTATGCAGCCCAGAGTGCAGATCTGCAATAAGTGAACTCAGCTTGGTGGAAAGTCTTATGATTATATTGCATGAATATGATCTGCTTTCTAAAAGGTTAGTAATAGAGTTAAAGACATGTTTATATTCTGCAGGCACCGAACTTCACGAAAATCTATTGTATATTATTTTATTTGTATATAAAATTCATGTATAAATTCTATAATTCTATAAATTCTATAGCCCCAGCATCTTTAATACAAAACATTAGATATAGTTTTGGAAACAAATTATATTTAATGCCATTTTTGTCTTGGATTGAGTAAGGAATGGTTAAAACCCCTATTAGGGTTTTTTGTGTCTCCCATTGGGAGATTTACCTTCACTTCCTGCCCTGAAGAGAACAGGAGGTGATAAGAAATCTCTCTAACAATGAGTGCTAGGAGAAATACTGTAGAAAGAGTGATGCTCACTACCTTGGGCCAAATACAGCAATAATAACTTGACAAGGGTTTTAACACTTGTCTACCCTGTCTAAGGCTCCATTCACACTAGCGCGTTTTTTGATGCATTTTGCATTTTGCAGAAATGCACGGGAATTTTTTAACATGGGTTCCTATGGAACATGTTCACATCAATGCTTTTTTGTTTCTCTGCATTTTTGGAAAGGGTCGGGGACTTTTTTTCATGCAAAAAGCAGCGTTTTGCATGTAATGGATTTCAATGGACAAGCATCAAAAACGCAAGTGCACCGTTTTTGCAGCGTTTTTGCAGCGTTTTTGATGCGTTTTTGCCGTTTTTTTGTTTTTTTTAATTTTTTTTTTTAGACTGTAAAAAAAAACTGTAAAAAAAAAAAAAACGCAAAACGCAAATCGCGGCAAAAACGCCGCAAAAACGCCGCAAAAACGCTGCTCAAAAACGTGGCAAGCATGAAAAAAAACCCTCCAAAAACGCTCAAAAGCAACATGCATAGGTGTGAATCGAGCCTAAGGCCTGGTTCACACTGGTGCGACATATGCTCTGACTTTGGGAGCACATGTCGTTTGATGTGTACAAATCAATGGTTCCCTTATGAGAGCTGTCTTAACTGGTCTGACACAAGTCGGTCTGACTTTGAAAAAGGTTCCTGCACTACTTTGGTTTGTTTTCAGCCTATTCAATATCATTGAAGTTGGATCAAAGTCTGATTGATCCTCGTCCTAACCATCCAACTTGTGACATCCGACATGGTGATTACAGCAGCAGGAAAAGGAATTTATGTCACACTGGGATTGTTTTCATTGGTTAAAGGACAAGTCAGACTATCTCAAAGTCGGAGCAGAATAAAAATCTATTGATAAACAGTTTTTAATCTGGGCAATAAACTAATGGAGGTAATCTTTTTAAGTATCATTTATCTACCTGTAGTTTACTGTATCTGGTCTTTGCTAGGATACGTCTCTGAATGTGAATATTTTGGATATGTCATAACCTGTTTATATTTCATGGTAATATTTTCAGCAGAGAAAAGTGTTTCAGGATCCTGGATCCTCCTTTCCTATTACAGTTTTCATGAGAACAGGGAAAGCTATGAAAATTGTCAACGTGTTAGTTTTCACCCTGCTAAAACCGAGCCTATTATCAATTTGTGGACTGCACATTCATACATCTACTCTGTTACAGAAAATACAGTGTCATTTGTAATATAACTTTTCTTTATTTGATAAAACAAATACAGGTTTTGGTGGATCCAGCAACATTGCCATTTGTGAGTGTCAAATATCACCTAATGCCTATGCCATACCTCCCAACTTTTTGAGATGGGAACGAGGGACACCTATTAGCAAAAGTATGTAGGCATAGGAAAGACCCCCCCCCCCCCCCCGCCATGCCCCCTTAAAGGAGAATTATACAAAAAAATGATTAGTTAAATCCACAAGTGTTATTTTTTTTTTTACCACTACTATTCCTTTATACTGGCGATTGACCAGACCAAAATGAGGGACAAATGAGGAGGAAAGAGGGACAAAGGGACTTTGTTCCAAATCAGGGACAGTCCCTCAAAATCAGGAAGAGTTGGGAGCTATGCCTTTGTAAACATAGATACTAGGCTTAATGCACAAAGCTTTAGAGCAGAACTTTACCCACCAATTAAATTGTTTCCCAAAACCGTAACATTCAAGGAATGCTGTGAATGATAACTGACACAGTTGCTTGTGGTGTCAACTAAACTGTCAAGCCATGAAATGGCTGGTGTCACAACTGATCACATGTGCAGCATCATGGAAACTGTAGATTAAACAGCGGCTAAGGAGGCAACTTCCTTGGCTTCATAAGATAGGAGGGTTTAGTTCCGCTTTACCACAAGAATAAGAGGCTTTGTTTAGCCATGTAACTGTAATTTTCAAATCCTATTGACTCCAATAAAAATAACGGTCACATTTTTGAAAATAGGGATCCTTATCCTGCTACTTTAGCTTTGTGAATTTATCCCATTACTTTTTAAAATTAGTGGTAAGATCATTACTATGTTGCTCACGGCCAGAGTCAGGAGTAGGGTTACACCTTTTTTTGTAGTATACACTATTAGATTGTAAAAGATCTGGGACGCATTGTTAAATAAAAAAAGCTTTCTTGCACCCTAAAAATATGCTTAGCTTGCTGTGCCGCAAGTAAGAGTACATGTACATGTACATGTACATAATATAACTGGGTACTAACATTTATAGGTAAATTTGAACCAAGGAAAATCTGATTGTCTCTCGGGGTATCAGGAAGGATTTTTTCCCCCGCTGTAGCAAATTGGAGCATGCTTTGCTGGGGTTTTTTGCCTTTCTCTGGATCAACTGTGGGTGAAGGATTGTGTATAGGCTGTCCCCGGGTTACAAACAAGATAGGGTCTGTAGGTTTGTTCTTAAGTTGAATCTGTTGTAAGTCGGAACAGGTACATTTTTTAAGTGTAGCTCCAACCAAAAAAACAATTTTTAAGCTTTTTAGATAGCATAGGGAAGGGTTAACACCCCTGTATCATTTGTTTTGCTGTCTGTGCCCCTGTTCAGAAGATTTCACCTCACTTTCTGTCCCAATGACAATTGGATTTTGAAAATTTTGGGTTATTGTGGAAACAAGCCTTGGTGATAAAGCATCAGTGGAGGTACCTTTTCCCATAATAACTCTTACAGGAGTGGATTTCCCTTCGTAATTATGTTACTATGTAACTAAGAGCCTCACAGACATATATAAACCTCAGTGCAATTATTTAAAAAATAAAATAAAACTTCCATTACATATGATTTTGCATACACTGAAAATAGTCAGAGAGCTAACATTTTATCTGAGCCTACTGTAAAGAAGACCTTCATTAAAATAGCCAGGGACTGCTTGACCAGCAACTGAAACACTTTGGTGAGAAGTATGTAGTATAGCGTATATAGGGCAGGAGTGTAGGAAGTACTGTGCAATGTGTAACGATGTATTGGTGTGAGTGCTGTGCAATGCAGCACAATATACAGATGCAAATATTGTGCGATGCAGCACACTGTACAGATGCAAATACTGTGCGATGCAGCACAATGTATAAATGCAAATATTGTGAGATGCAGCACATTGTACAGATGCAAATGTAGTACAGTATAGGTATAGAGTATAGGTGTGAGTACTTTGCGATGCGGCACTCTGTGCTGTCAAAATTCACACTGATGCTCTTCTAGAGAATTTGTGATGAGAGGAAGAAGATGAGGAAGCTTCATAGAATAATCCATGGAGAGAGATCTGCAGAGATCTGGGCTATCTCCCAGCCTCCTGTCCACAGCACCCCATGTGACAGGTCACAGCTCAGACTATCCCAAGGACAAGTCAGGGGAAGTCCAGGCAGTGAAGACCTGAGAGGTGACAGCAGCTCCCCTCTCCCAGAGCTTGACACATGTCCACACTACTTCTGACACCTGGAGAGCCCGGAACAATGAGGAGCCCCTCCACCACCCAGGACACAGTACACACTGTCTGAGTCAGACACCGGGCAACGCACTATGCAGATACGCAATCAGATCATGTCATCAGTAATATTCTCTGACCTCTCCCCTACCTCCAGAGCTGCCATTTTAGCCTTACTACAGGAAACATGACCGCCTGTGTCACTAAGAAAGCAGAGTGTAACCAAAGCTGGGCATCCTGAGGGTGTCCTCCACTATCAGACTCTGTCCTCACTGGGGAGCTTGGGCATCCATCCTGTCAGAGACACAGCCTGCCTCCTCTCTTCACTAGGGGCACCACATCCTCTCCTCCCCGTTAGGAAGCAATGGTGGGAACCACAATGCAGTTTTGAATAATATGTCCAGGTTTCCAGCAGACTGAAAGCAGGACACATGATTCAGAACCCGGACTGTCGTGGCAACCCTAGTCGGGAGCAGAGCTGTAGAAGAGACTTAGCATGCCTTCCTATTACAGGCTGTCCGCATAAAACTACAAGGGGCAGACCAGGCACCCTGCACAAGGAGAGAGAACAGGAGTGATTGGTCATTATAACGGGAAGCTTGAGTTGTTTAATAGAGGATTATTGAACAGATGTGAAAGAAATACAAGACTAAAGTAAAAATACACATGCCTCTTGCTGTTGATCGGTACTCCGTTCCCTAGCAGCAAGAAGCGGGAATACAAAATAAGCGTAGCTTCTACAATATATTGAACTTCTGGTAAGTGAAACAAGAAGTATTACAAAGGGTGGATCTTCAAAGAACCTTCATAGCTAATAATCGAGTCACAAACGATTTGTATTGAGTGAAGCAAAGGGCCTCATATTTTTTCACAGTTCTGAAGTTTATTTCTTAGTTCATAGGTGATTTTTTTTTTTTTTTGTCTAGAGGATTGCAGCAGATAACAAGAAAAATATTGACTCCATACATGAGTCTAACATATACTTCGGTTCACTGCAAAGGTACTTTTATAAGAGTATAAAAATATCCACAGAGATATACAGTATAACATACAAAAACCACATTGACAAACCAAAATCCATGTGTGAAGATGTCAGAGGTCTAACTGAATAAAGAAAAAGGACTTGGTATAGTTGCTATAGAAAGACCTCTTGGATTCTGAGAGTGGGTGCAGTGGAGGAACCCATGTCCAGAAAGCCTCAGGGCATAGTAAGCACAAATGTACAAAAGTCAAAACATACCCGAGCCTGCCTGGATCTGTGCACATCCAAAAATAAATTCTACATATATTATAGAAAGAGGGTAGTACGGAAAAGAAAAAAAAAAAACAAGAGTAGAAAAGAGAAGAGAGAAGAAAAAAAAAGGGGGGGGTAAGAGGGAAAAGGAGGTCACCACTGGGGGAGTCAGAAAGACAGGATTCAGTATTATTATGCAATATAGAGCTGTTGCAGATATTCCTCAGAGAAACGGAAGAGATTCCAATAAAATCACCTGGTCTTATCTTCCTCTGGTTTTGAAGGGCCAACATCAGGTCTTCCAGTTGTTCGATATCATTCACCCCTGTGAGCCATTGCACAACCGTTGGGGCAGTTTGCTGTTTACACATGCTAGGGATACAAGCTCATGCTTCATTTAATAAGTGGTTAAGTAGAGATTTATGGTATCGCTTCTTTGATAGCGGAGTGAGATTAAGTAATATTGTAGCTGGGTTGTCCTGCAAAGAAATGTCAGTAAATTTGTGGATCAGCTGAAGTACAGGTTGCCAGAATATGCACAGCTCAGGGTACTCCCAAAAAATGTGTAAGAGAGTGCCCTCAGACGAACCACATCTCCAGCAGCGATCACTCTGTTGAGGGAACAATTTGGCAAGGACTGATGGAGTCCTGTACCAGCAAGTCGTTATTTTGTAAGTGGTCTCCTGGTACCTGCTACACAGGGAAGATTTGTGTGCAAAAAAAAAGTATACACTCCTTTTCAGGGTCAGAAAAAGTTACTTGTAAATCTCTTTCCCATATAGCAAGGAAGGAGGGATAGGGCTGAGCGTGAAGTTCCCAAAGAAACTTGTAAGAGGTGGAAAGGGATCTTTGAATTGGGCTCTCTCCCAAATAAATGTCTTTGAATAAATGAATTTCCGAGGAAAAAGTATGTTTGGGTAGAGAGTGCAAGAAATTAGATAACCAGAGAGCTCTCCAATGATCCAGAGAGGGGTTAGAGGAGCTAGGGAGCAAAGTGCCCATCACAAGCTGGCCATTGGACCGCAGGTTCATAGGTGATTTTATGTAATAATGAGGCAGTATATGCTAGGATACTGTGACGGACTCACCCGGGATGGAGGCTTTTGGAGGGGACTGAATGCGGGCCTCTTGCCGACCGATTATGGGCCCTGGCATTTGGGGGAACAGTGCTCTTTGTGAGCTGTATGCCTGGGGACTCTTGAGGTGGTATTACTGTGGATTCGGGTCCTGGTCCCCCAGGACACACAGACTCTGGGGACCCTGTGAATGCCATATGGGAAATGGTGACTTGGAGGGTATGTCTTGGATTGCTTAAAATGGGACAGTAATATTTATCCCCAATATTTCCCAGGATATATATGTAAAGACTATTATTGGTTTGTTTGATTCTGAACTCAACATGTTAATTGAGTGAGCTGATCACATTAGCCTCCAGGACTGGCTAGGAGACGAACAGTCTACTCCTACTATAGTTGTTGATGACTAGGCTGAGGGGGGGACACTGTTTGTATTGTTAATTGTAATTAGCTCCTACTATTGTGAAAACGTCCTTTGGTTGTACTTATGATAATGTATAATGTACTGTGTGAAGCTTGGTGACCACAAGTCTGGGCAAAAGGTCATGTTAGATAATTAGCTCATGTTAATTAGGTTACAGTTGTATTGTTAGAGCAGGTTCCAATGGCATATAAAGTCTTGTAATTTTGATTCTAATTAAAAATAGTCCATGTTAGCATCTAAGCAAGTCTCGCCTTGTTTTGTGCTTATGAGCGGTTGGAATATCTGATATCTGTATCCAGACTACAAGGAAGTGGTATACTGACGGAAGCACTCAAGTGGAGTGTGGGACGTTCCGTTACAGATACACCATAAAAAAACAATATACGTAGGAAGAATTTGACATGGGCTGGGGTCTGCAGGTCCCACAGGAGGCCTAGGAGGCAAATTTATGGTTACAGATTATAGGGACCTACCTCAGTAAAAGTGTTGATCCTGGACTAGAATTGTTGTAAATATCTACAGTTTCATAGAGCATATATAAAGTCAACCTCTTCTCCCCAGCTTCTTAAAACATGGTAGACATTAGCAGACCTGGTTTATGTAATTTAACTGTAGTATAATGGACCTGCTGAAAAAGTTTCAGCTGAAACACTTAGTGTTTATAGGCTATTAAAGTCATGTAGGTGGATTCAAATTATGTCCACCCAGGATCTGCAGTCTCTACTTGGGTCTATCATATTTAAAGGTACATCCTTTCAAAAGAGCAGAATAACAGATGGAAACTAATTCAGTGTGGTATGGTTTTCTAAGGAGCTGCTCCAATAACTATTGTAGAATAACTAGTGTAGATATTTACATATATGGAGAGTTTAAATGGGGTTGTAATTGTAGAGGTACTGGGTAAAGGGGGTACAGACTGGCTGTAAATAACATGTAAAGATTCAGAAGATGAAACAAGGACATTCTCTATTGCTGTGCAGGTGTTTTCATCAAATTGGTTAAGCCAGACTCTGGCACAGATACTATTAAGCTGTTTAAAGATGGTAAGTGAGCCCAAGAATGGGGTATTTGCTGAAATACAGTATAAGAGATTTGTGCAAGAAATATAAACCCTGCCCATGAAATCAAGAGGGAGCTTCATCTATTGCCTATTTTTTGCTGAAGGGTGAAAAGGAGAAGCTATATATTTTGATGTTATATTTATTTAGAGGAAATTGCACAACCACCCCTCAATATTTAAATTCATCTACCTTCCAATTGGGAGTATGGGTGTTTAGATTGAGAGTCTTTGTCAAGGTTGTAGAGAGCATATTTCCTCCAATTCACACAGAGTCTTCAGAAGATCCTAAATTCTCTGAAAATATCTAAGACATTGTAAATGGATTGATCTTGGTCTGCTAGATACAGAAGAGTATCACCTACATACAATGAGGTATGCTTTTCCATGGAATTTTTGCATAGACCTTCAATTCTTGAGGAAATGTGGATCAAAATGGCAATGGGTTCCATTTCCAAAGTGAAAGTAATGGGGACAGGGGGCAACTCTGCACTGTACCTCTGAATGGCCATTTGTCGGGATCATATTCAGTTTTAATATAAGGACTATGAGGTCCTTATGCATAGAGGATACCAGTCTGGTGGACCACAGTATAGGAGATGTTCACTCAGTTGAACTTTTCTAAACACTATATAAGTTTGCTGGAAACCCACTAAGCCAGGTGTTTGTTATTTAGAAATGTGATTTCCTCCTAGGAAATTGTGGCCCTTAGATCCTCTGTAGCACCTGTTGACAATGTTGGAAAAAGGATTTGAATCATCCAGCATCTGTGGAGTTTGTGTTCATGCCCCAGATTATTTATTATTCTAAGCATTGCTGTCAGGCTATATTTAGGAGTGGCTAAATAAGCCAGTAGCCTCCCAACTTTATTGCAAAACTTTAAGATTTTTGGCTAGCATAAAACAAATTGTATTTTGTCTACTGTAGTAGGAAGAGTTTGATGGGGGATTTGCTAAAACTAATGCACACAGAATCTGGTGCAGATGTGCATGATAACCAATCAGCTTCTAGATTTTATTGTCAAATCTTAATTGAATAAGCTGAAGTTAGAAGCTTATTATTTACTATGTACAGCTGCATCAGGTTCTGTGTGCTCCACTTTTATTAAATCTCCCCATTTGTATTCTATAGTGTTCTCTTATATTGCAGTTTGGCTTGAGCCAGCTTTTTCAATAGTGGCTATTAATGTTTTGCAGATTGCATCTTTCATTTATGTGTACTGGGGGTTTAGCAATAGCTGTAAACATACATCTACATACGCCTGGTTGGACTTAACCCTTTATAAGGCAGCAGGTTTTTAAAACTGCTGTAACTCCTGGGGTTTTTCTTTAAGCAGTACATAATGGCCAGATACATCTTTTTTTTTTTTTTTTTTTTTTAAGATCCAGGATCTTCAGTGACAAAGACTTTTAGGATGGAGCCTTCTCTTGAGTAGACAGAACATGTAGCAATAATAGATTTGACAGCCCATGTTTTTTTTTAGCACTAAGACCTTGGAGCCAATGAAATGGAACTCCTGAACACAGATAATATGAGTTTGTATCTCTTAACAAATGTGAAGACTAGAGATAGCTTGACTTTCAGGTTCAGAAACAGTTTTGAGATTATGATAAGTTATATACAACCAAATGCAGATAAATATCAGAATTTCATATACTGTATCCACTGCGAGCGTTAGAATGTAGAGTCAATACATGGTAGGAATCCTAGCGGTCTTGTAAAGTGCTTATTGAACAATAAGAAACCATAACTGTGAGAGAAAGTTAGGTAGGTAACCTGTTGGCATCAGATAGCTGACTGCAGTTGGAGCAGCATGCTGGCCCTTGATGGTAGGCATGTAAATGTAGGAAGTATTAGGATGGTTCATAATTACTGAAGGAGAAATGGGGAGCTGCACAGATCCCCTAGTAGTATTAAAAGAACAGTATGTAACAGAGTGCAACCCAGGCCACCAGTGGTGAAAGTGGCCTATGTATGCTAGGCACCTTGTAATACTGTAGCTTAGTATTAATGGCAATGTAACTCTTGACAGGTTAGAAGGTTAAGGAAGAGATTCAGAACTTAGCTGGCCTTCCTAAGTTGTAAGGCGGTTGTTGGGGATCGTCCATCAA
Source organism: Aquarana catesbeiana (assembly GCF_042186555.1). Taxonomy (NCBI): domain Eukaryota; kingdom Metazoa; phylum Chordata; class Amphibia; order Anura; family Ranidae; genus Aquarana; species Aquarana catesbeiana. The sequence continues at coordinate 148,169,011 of NC_133328.1, read as the reverse complement.
GCCATGCAGCAACTTCTTCTGGTGTAGTAAAGGACAATTATCTATCTGCTACAACTTAGAGCATGGCAGGATAGAACATGTAATATAACTGTCTTCTGTCTCTTAAATTGCTTCTTGACAGCTAAGAAGGGATCACTTTGGCATTGTATAGTATGCCTGATGAGAAATCTAGAACGATTATGATGCCATTGTTATTAAAGAGAAGCTCTCCTAAAGTGCTTGTGTCATGAAGAATAGCAACTTTATGCCTGAAATTCAGGATTCTGGTAATAATTGGGCCAAAGGTTAATCCCCAGAAGTAGATGTCTTGGTAGTGTGTGATGTGCACATTCATTCCCAAAAAAGAGCCATCATTCAGGAAAAAGTTCAGGGGTAGTCCCTTAAGACTTTTCAGAATATCCAACAGAGATTGTTCCTTTTGGAACGATTTTTAAGATCATCCAACTTATTTTTGTAGGTTGTCATGTTCCTGTGGACACTCCAATATCACACCAAAGCCTCCACCGCTAGTGCCTCCACCTGGAATTGCACTCACTAGATTATGTTGACCATTTAAGTCTATACCTGGGAAGGTCTCTCAGTGCTGTAATCACTGGTCCACAGTTCAATGGACAAGAGTCAGTGTGCTTCATGTCCATACGGTTAGTATAGAGAGGGAACAGAAATACCATCATGGTGTAGTGATTTTTATTAAAAAAACCCACCTGATAAATAATATAAATACCGTATTTATTGGTGTATAGAATGCACTTTATGCATTTTAAGAGGGACGTTTCAGGAAAAAAACTTAAAGGTTAAGTTCACCTTTACAGAAAAATCTGTAAGGTGAACTTACACAGGACCCTAGACCTTAGACCTTAGTGCAGCATTTGATACAGTGGACCACAATACTCTACTTGTCCGCCTCACAGAAGTTGCAGGAGTCACAGATTCGAGTCTAAAATGGTTTGCATCCTTCTTAGAGAATCACTCTCAGACAGTGAAACTTGGAGCATTCACCTCTGACACCCAGACAATTTCCTGTGGAGTCCCCCAGGGTTCACCTTTGTTGCCAGTGCTATTCAACATCTACATCCGCCCACTCCTCAAAATCATCAAAAAATCAGACCTCTGCTTCCACTCATACGCTGACGATACCCAAATCTACTTCCGCATCACCGGACAAAAAGACCACCATCAACAACTAGAGCAATGTCTCACTTTGATAGATGACTGGATGATCATCAGTTCCCTCAAACTCAAAGGGTCAAAAACAGAACTTCTCCTCCTAAACGCTAACCAAAATCCCAAAACCAAGACTCCATGGATACCTCCCACCGTCTTTGGACAGACCATCTCCCCGAGCACCAAAACCAAGAGTCTCGGAGTTATCTTTGACTCAGAAATGACAATGGATGCACAAATAGGATCAGTAGTTAGCGGATCTCACCATTTCCTCCGCCTGCTATGCAGACTCATTCCCTTTATCCCAGAAAAGGACAAAGCAGCAGTAGTTGGAACAATCATCAATTTCCGTCTTGACTACGCAAACTCACTCTACATAGGCTTACCCCAATATCAGCTTGCGCGCTTACAGGCCATTAAAAACGCGGCGGCAAGACTGCTGACAGGAAAAAAACCTTGGGAGTCCATCTCCCCATCCCTGAGGAGCCTACATTGGCTAACGGTAAAAAATCGGATCACATTCAAGACCCTCTGCCTCACCCACAAATGCATACAAGGAAACGCCCCTCAATACCTCCGAGAGAAAATAAAACACTACACACCCAATCGCAATCTGCGATCATCCAACCAAAACCTCCTCCTCGTTCCCAAACACCACTACAAAACAAGGGGAGAACGCAGATTCGCAGTCCAGGGACCTCGGCTATGGAATACTCTTCCGACTCATATCCGCATGGAAGAAAACCATCTGGCCTTCAGGAAAAAACTAAAAACCTTCCTCTTCTAAGAAGCTTCTCAACACAAAACGCATTAGCGCCTTGAGGCGATTCAGTTCGCATTTGCAGCGCTTTACAAATCATTCATTCATTCATTCATTCAGGACCCCCTCCTCACCCCTCCAGTTCCGCTGACCTGGAGCACAGTGATCACCCGCACTGACACACCAGGTCGCTGCCTCACCTGTCCGGGGCTTAGAAAACCTCTCGGCTTAATCTCCAAAACATACCTCGTCAGGAGGAACATTTAGGAACATTCTAATTGATCAGCGGCATCACATGAGCGGCTCCAATCAGAACTCGCACAGCCCATCCTGTCACCGCGGGCGAAGAGGAGAGAAATCCATGGGGATTTCAAATCCCCAGACCGGTACAGCGGTGATAGGAGCTGTCAGTGCGTGGGATTGCTGGGCTCCAGGTTAGCGGGACCGGGGGGGGAATGGGGAGGGGGTCCAGTGTAAGTTCACCTTACAGATTTTCTGTAAAGGTAAACTTGCACTTTAAATTTTAAATAAAGAACTTTGAAGCAAAATAAGGGTAGCTCAGAACTTTTTTTAATTAATCAAATGCAGCCTCACCAGTGCCCATGAATGCAGCCTCACCAGTGCCCATGAATGCAGCCTCACCAGTGCCCATCAATGTAGCCTGATCAGTGCCCATCAATGCAGCCTGATCAGTGCCCATCAATGCAGTCTCACCAGTGTCCATGAATGCAGTCTCACCAGTGTCCATGAATGCAGTTTCACCAGTGTCCATGAATGCAGCCTGATAAGTGCCCATGAATGCAGCCTCACTAATGCCCATGAATGCAGCCTCACCAGTGCCCATCAATGCAGCCTGATCAGTGGCCATCAATGCAGCCTCACCAGTGTCCATCAATGCAGCCTCACCAGTGTCCATGAACGCAGCCTCACCAGTGTCCATCAATGCAGCCTCACCAGTGTCCATAAATGCAGCCTCACCAGTGTCTATTAATGCAGCCTCACCTGTGTCCATGAATGCAGCCTGATCAGTGCCCATCAGCGCAGCCTTACCAGTGCCTATTAGCGCAGGGATTAGAGAGAGGAGAGCCGCCGAATTACACAGAGCGGGGATCTCTCGCTTACTCGACAGTCGCTGTCATACAAAGTCCCACCTCCTGGACCGTCTCCTATGATAGACGTTACACGTTCCTTGCATTGGACCAGTGTGCTGTCTATCATAGGAGCTGGTCCAGGAGGCGGGACTTTGTATGACAACGACAGCTGGGTAGGCGGGAGATCCCCGCTCTGTGTAATCCGATGGTGCTCGCCCCCTCTTCCCCTCAGCCCGGCCCTAGGTGCTCCCCCTCCCTCTGCCTCTAGGCGCGGTGCACCCTGTGCACCCGCCCAGGATTGGCCCTGCCTAGCGCCCTCCCACAAATGGCTTTTTTTATATCGGTGTATAACACGCACGCATTATTTGCACTCTATTTTCAGGGGAAAAAGTGCATGTTACACGCCGATAAATACGGTATATATAATATATAAATATAAGTAAATATGATACATTGTTTTGCTGTCTGTTTCCCCTTTAAGCATGTTTACTTTCACTTCCTATTCTGTCTAGCACAGATCAAATAGACAGGAAGTCAGGAAAAAACTCCCAAACTAGTACACAAAAACAAAAAGAGGCTCCTAACCTTTCTTCTTTGTATCTATGAATGAGGTTTGACTGGATTTTGACTTTAACACTTGTAATGTTTAATTGTTTGTTCATTATATCTTACTCAAATGAACAGAAAGAATTGTAATCAAATGCTAAAGAATGCATCCTCCTTTAGTATTATACTACTGACATAATGTATACTTTTGTCCATTTTCCAGACTTTCAGCAGAGCTTTTACGACTTCTTTGTTCAGAGTCTGACGTAAAAGAACAAGTCAAAGTTTATGATGGCGTTCCCACCCTGCTTAGTTTGCTTCACTCCGATCACCTAAAGCTTCTGTGGAGCGTGGTTTGGGTATTGGTTCAGATCTGTGAAGACCCTGAAATAAGTGTGGAGATCCGTACCTGGGGAGGAGTCAAACAGCTGCTCCATATTTTAAAGGGGTATGTGGAAATTTGTTTTTGTACAGACTTGTACATTAAATAGAAGACACATAAAATTTCACGCTTTCAGTATGAAATACAAATTACCTGACTTGTCACCGCAATACCCAGCCTTTATTAAAATGGCCCTTGTTTTTATCTTCCCCTACTGTTCATTGCCGTGTATTCATCAGTACAGGAACCACTGACTATTCAATGACAAAGTTCTCTTTGTTATCAATCCATTTTGCTACCTGATGCAGGGCTCCCTCTACACATGATAAAGTGAAATCTACTAGAGCAATTTCCATTGAACCTTAGCTGCCAAATGAGCACAGTTTGTAATCCTGGAAATCTCTTCAACCACAATCTGATTTAAAAGATAACTCCACTTTTGTGGGAAAAAAAGCAAAAAAAAAAAAATAATGATAAAGCATATACAATTGCGACACAAGTCAGATTTTGTGATTGAGTGTTATTAAAATTTACCTTTCCTTTTCAATCTGCAGCTCTGTAATTTTCTGTAAAATGCAATGCACTATAGCTACCTTGAAATATTCTGTACAAAGAATGTGTACAGAATGCCCTCCAGATATGTCATTTTCTGCTTGTGTGATTGGCTCACTGACTTTCCCAGAAGTCTATACTAAGATACAAGTCAGAATTTAGGCATCCCCTGAATGTCATTTTTGGTGTGATACTCCTAATAGGAAATCATGTCTAAAGGGATGCAGACCCTGCAGTTTTCCCTCATTAGAGGCCTACAGGTGCAGCAACTGGTTGATAATTATGAAACCGCTCCCATTAGACTCACTCAGAACATGGGCACAGACAAACACACAGGGATTTCTTCAGAATAACAAAAGGTAGGAATCTGCAACAAAGTTTGTTAAAATCCCTGCAATGTACATAGATCGCCCAGAGGGGAATGTTTTTTTTCTCAACAAAATTGAAGTTACTCTTTAACTAATATGGATATGGGGAACCATTTTTAAAAATACTTAAAACTATGATAATTAATAGTACGTATTATTATAACAGATCATGGGGGCCAACCCCCCCACAATTTTTTTTAATGACAAAATATTAAAGATTTACTAATAGGGCGCATGTTTTTTAAAACCTAATATGTGACAGAAACTTATTTTAGAAACTAAAACAATTGATATTTAAACAATATGTAAACATTACTATTATCCAAGTAATCTCCCTGGCTGTACAATTAAGTCAAATCAGTGCAACAAAATGTGGGCAAGACTAGGATTGCGAAGAACCTGGGAAGTCTTAGGATGGCTAGCCATGGCATACGGTGGCCATGGTGAGGTTGTGCCTAACAGTGGAATTGGCATAAAAAGGGATGATTAAACTGAATCTGAGCCTAGTCGTTATATACACTACACATATGCCACAGTCCTTGTACTTACAAAATACTCCAAATTATTGTGCCACAAGTGACAGTTTCATAGACACACATAAACTTCAGAACAAAGGTTATATTTAACCAGCCGCCGTCATTATACTGCAGCAAGTCGGCACAATCCCACGAACCGTCATAGCTGTACGTCGGTCCCTTTAAGCAGGATAGCAGGCACGCGCCCTCTGTACTGCGGGGGTGCCAATGCGTGTGACCAGCAGTCGCGATGACCGACGGCCACACGTGATCGCGGGCACGAGGCACATGTGTGTGTAAACACACAAATCCCTGTTCTGTGAGGAGAGGACAGACAGATCATGAGTTCCTACTAGCTAGAAACAACGATCTGTTATTTCTGCCAGTCACTCCCATCCCCCTACAGTTAGAACACACACTAGGGAACACAGTTAACCCCTTGATCGCCCCCTAGTGTTAACCCCTTCCCTGCCAGAAGACATTTACATAGTAATCAGTGCATTTTTATAGTACTGATTGCTGTATAATTGTCAATGGTCCCAAAAATGTGTCAAAAGTGTCCGATCTGTTCGCCATAAAGTTGCAGTCCCGATAAAAATTGCAGATCGCCACCATTACTAGTAAAAAATAAAAAATAAAAATGCCATAAATCTTTACCCTATTTTGTAGCCGCTATACCTTTTGAGCAAACCAATCAATATGCGCGTCTTGCGATTTTTTTTACCAAAAATATGTAGAAGAATACATATTGCCCTAAACTGAGGAAAAAATTTGCGTTTTAAAAAAAAAATTGGGGATATTTATTATAGCAAAAAGTACAAAATATTGTGTTTTTTTCAAAATTGTCGCTCTTTTTTTGTTTATAGCGCAAAAAATAAAAACCACAAAGATGATCAAAAGAAAGCTCATTTGTGGGAAAAAAGGACGTCAATTTTGTTTGGGTACACATTGCACGACCACGCAATTGTCAGTTAAAGCAACGCAGTGCCTTATCACAAAAAAATGGCCTGGTCATTGAGCAGCCAAATCTTCTGGGGCTCAAGTGGTTCTGGGGCTCAAAAAATTCCAATTAGATTTGAAAGATATCACTTTGCTGAGATTGCCTTAAAGAAGAACTTAATTAAAACCAGCAACTCTTGCATTCTGCGCAGAGAGTTTTTCAAATACAGGGACAAAACTGGTCGCCTACTGGCATGGTTTGCTAAAAGCCAATTTACGCTTACGCACATAGGAGCTTTTTGAGATGTACTCTCCTTACCCCTCTTCACCAAATTAACGCCTGCTTCATGCAAAAATATCAGGACCTCTTTTCTTCCTGTGTGCAGTATGGAGTTTCTGAGCTAGTAGCCTTTTTGGTTGCCATTTTTTCCCCACCCTAGATCCCTCCGCCTAGGAGAAACTTGATTCTGCTATTTCCTTGGAAGAGGTTCAGGAAGCCATTGGGCAGCTTCAGGGTGGTAAGATTCCGGGGATAGGTGGGCTTCCTACGGAATTCTATTCCCTACATTTTGAACTCCTGCCTCCTAGGCGCACTGATCTCTACTCGCATTATGTCTCTTTGGACTCCCTGATTCTATGGCAGAGGCAATTATTGTGTTTACGTCTAAACCTGGAAAGGACGCTCGGGACTGTGCCTCTTATAGGCTGATTTTGTTGCTAAATGAGGAAAATTTAGCTTTTGAAAATCCTAGCCACCCACCTCTCTAAGGTGTTGGATGATTTGATTCATTGGGTTTTATGCCTGGGAAGGGCCCTGACATTAATGTTAGACACCTTATCTAAATGTGTCCATCCCTCATGATAATATGAGCACTAGAGTAATTTCCTCTTTTGATGCTGAGAAGGCATTTGATTCAGTGGCGTGGACTTACCTATCGGAGACACTGCGGAGATTAGGCTCTGAGCCTACCATCTTACAGTTTCTTCAGCTTCTCTATAAGTCCCCCCTTTGCCTGAGTTTGTACCAATTCTACGTTGTCTGACTCATTCCTGCTGCGACGGGGTAACCGTCAAAATTGCCCCCGTTCACCTAGTTTGTTTGCTCTAGCCCTTGAACCCTTGGCAATCTTGATATGAGATTCTCCTAGGGTCTGAGGTCTTCGATCTGAGCAGCTCAAGTAAAACTATCACTTTATGCTGATGATGTCCTGTTATATCTACAGGATGTGAGTCCTTTATTGGCATCCCTGGAACTGTTTGACACCTTTGGTACGTATTCTGGTATCCAAATTAATTGGTCCAAGTATCTTCTGTTCCCATTAGACTCAGGGACCGACAGGTGGCTTGCTCCTCTCGCCTGTGCTGGGTGGACAAATTTAGATACTTGGGGGTAGAAGTGATCCGAGACCTGTCAGCTTTCATAGCTAAAAACTTTTATCCCTTACTTTCACTTCTCCGGGAACGGTGTGCCTCTTGGTCTAATCTGCTCAATCTCTTATGCCCTGTACACAATAATCGGACATTCTGACAACAAAATCCATGGATTTTTTCCGGCGGATGTTGGCTCAAACTTGTCTTGCATACACACGGTCGCACAAAGTTGTCGGAAAATCCGATCGTTCTGAACGTGGTGACGTAAAACACATACGTTGGGACTATAAACGGGGCAGTAGACAATAGCTTTCGTCTCTTAATTTATTCTGAGCATGCGTGGCACTTTGTGCGTCGGATTTGTGTACACACGATCGAAATTTCCGACAACGGATTTTGTTGTTGGAAAATTTTATAGCAAGCTCTCAAACTTTGTGTGTCGGAAATTCCTATGAAAAATGTGTGATGGAGCCTACACACGGTCGGAATTTCCGACAACAAGGTCCTATCACACATTTTCCATCGGAAAATCCTATCGTGTGTACAGGGCATAAGAGCGCGTCAATTTCCTTAGGATGATATTCCTGCCAAAATGTATGTACATTTTTTGGAATTGCCCGGTTTGGGTACCGAATTCCTTTTTTCAGGAGATTGACTGTTGTGTTACTTCATTTGTTTGGTACGAGGTCCTTCCCAGATTGGCAAAATCTACCTTGCAGTTCCTGTCTTGTTGCGAAGGCTTAGCTTTACCTAACTTCCAGTTGTATTATGGGGGGGGTAACCTGGTCACTGCCTACTGGTGGTTTATTGGATCTCGATCCAATGCTGCGGTCTGCCTGGAGACTGTCTTTCTGGGTTCTTTTTCTGAATTATGTAAATTGGTCTATAGAGGCCCCAGAGCTTATGTAGTGCTTACTGCTCCTACCAAAGTTACACTTAGAGTGTGGGGGTTGCTAGGTGTCAGTTCCTACAGGTCAATCAATAGTCACCCGCACAGCCCCTTTGTGGGAACCCTGATCTATAACACTTTTACACTATCCCAGATCCACAGGTTTGGGCTAGACATGGGATTAGGACTTTTGGGGATATCATGCCAGTGGGTTCCCTTTTGACCTTTTCTTAACTCTCACAGAAATTCCATTTACCAGGCTGGATGCCACACTGCCAGATCACAGTTTCCTCAGGTGCCAGTGCTCCAAGCCAACCCGATTGAAGACTTGCTGGTTTAAACCAACTTTAGTAAGCCTCTTTCTGCTCTCTATGCTGCTCTCCTGTGTGTTGATTCTACAAAGGTGAAGCGGTTCTGGGATCTGTGGAAGGATGACATCCCTGCCTTTGACTGAGAGGACTGAGATGATTGTCTGAAAGCTTGTCCTAAACTGGTAATTTCTTCTAGGGATAAATTGATACAAACAAAATTTCTTCATAGGGTCTATTTCAAATCAGTACAGTTACACAGGATTTTTCCTGGGCGTACTCCTACTTATCCACGCTGCCTGCTACACCCGGGTACCTATGGGCACATGTTTTGGTAGTGCCCTATATTTTCCAGGTTTTGGGTGGAAGTCTTTGACCTCATTCATTCCTGTCTCCAGCTCAGCTTTCCAGTGACACCAGAACTTGCTCTTCTGGGTATAAACAATGATGACCAAGGACCGCACCATACAATACTGGTAGTAATGTCGTACTTGCTGTACTATGCCAAAAAGGAAATGTGCAAATGGACCACAGCCTCCCCTCCTACTGTGTCATCTTGGAAGTCTATGATAAATGCTGCCTTACCGCTGTATCAGTTAACGTATCTAAATTGTGGCTGCCCTTGGAAATATGGCAGGGTCTGGCTTCCCTGGATGGCCCAGTAGTTTTAATTGAATTTTGTTTTTATTTGCCCTTCTATTCCCAGTCCCTCTCTTTCCTTGGTTCCCCCTTCTCATTCCCTCTTGTCCCCCTCACCCCCCTCATGATTCACTTCTTCTCACCTTATTTTAGCTGTTTTTGGGTTGCGGATCTATCCCTCCCAGGGGTCTTACAGGTAGGAGTTTTTGGGATTGTCAATCTATTACCAAAGTTGTATCACTTGTCTTCCCACATGATGTTGTTACCCTGATTTTCTTCTTGCGCCACTTATGCGCTGCATTTGTACCTTTTAAATATGCTATTTTCATAAATAAATTCTGCTTGGTAAAAAAACAAAAAAACAGCAACTTTTCAGTGAACGCTTTGGTCGGGACTATGTAACATACAACATATGGTGTAGAATTCAGGGGTCAAGAGTAAGTTACATATAACACAGCATATAGAGTGCAGCAGTCAGAATGAGATGGGAGGTAGAGAGAGAAATTGAGGGGAGAGAGAGGGAAAGGGAAAGAGGGAGGCACAGACAAAGAAGGATGGGGGATAGAGCGGGGGGGGGGGGGGAGAGGAGGGAGAAAGGTGAGGAGGGGGAGAGAAGCGAGAAGGGGGAGAGAGAGAGGAGGGAGAGAGAAAGGGTAGCGATGGAGGAAAAGGGGGTAAGAAGGAGAGAAAAAGGGGAAGAGAGGGGGGGAGAGGGAAAGAAGGGGGGCACAGAATAGGGGGGATGGAGGAGAGGGATAGAGAGGGAAAGAGGGAGAAAGAGAGATGGGGGAGAAATTGACAGGGGGAGGGGGAGGAGGAGAGGGGGAGAGAGAGGGGAGGAAAGGGGGGAGAAAGGAGGGGCATAGAGAGAGACAAAGGGGTGAGAGAACGAGGGGAAAGAAGGAGAATGAGGGGGGGGGAGAAAGAAAGGAATGAAGGGGGAGTGGAGGGAGAGGGGGACTGCTCATTTTACAGTATGCTCTCTAACCAATTATGCTCCGCCTCCCCCCAGGAGTTGGGCTGGTCTCCCCAAGGCTCTGGCAGGGGCAGTAAGCAGCCAGGATCTAGAGCTGCATGCTTTGAAATGTATTCAAAACATTTTTTGAAACATTTCCTCAAGGTTCTAAAGTGTCAAGGAACATAAACAGTACACAAATGGCTGTGGAGGAGTCACCGGTAAATACCGTATATTAATTATCGAATCCACCAAAAAGAATATAAACCTGGCTGAGACTCGAACTATTGCTTTATATTCCTAACTTTAGCCTTGTGGTATTTGTCTTATATATGAAAAAAATGCACATGTCAAATGCAAATGATGTCAATATAAATATAATACAAAGAATGTTTATTATCACATATAATAGACACTATGGGGTTGATTTACTAAGGACAAATAGACCGTGCACTCTGCAAGAGCAGTTGTTCCAGAGCTTAGTAAATGAGCAGAAACTCTGATGACTTCCCTCATCCAATCATGTGCAAGCAAAAATGCTCTTTTTTTAATTTTCCTTACATGTGATTGGGTATTCTTTGCACAGTGAAGCTTTACCTCTTTTACCAAGCTCTGGAGCAACTGCCAAGTGCAACTGCATTTTGCAAAGTGCACCGTCTTTTTGCCTTTAGTAAATCAACCCCTAAATCACAAAAGACTAATGTTATCATTAAAAGAAATGCCTAGCCAAGGAGAAATAAAATATAACAGTAAAAAAATAAGACAACTCCTCCTCCCTGTATCATTTATCCTGCTCTTTTTTTCTATATATAGATAAATGTCTTCTAAGCATGACTGTTTCTTCTTCATCCATCAATCACCTTTCAGGTCAATCCCAAAAATTATACTTTCATAATGTATACTTTTGTATATTGGCAAAAAAAGCTGATAAGAATGTATACAGAATGTGGTGGTAACACTCCTGTGCCTTTCTATATAGTATGTGCAATTTAAAGGAGTGTGTTCAAACAACAACTGATGTCCTGTTGTTTTCATGATAAAGCTTTGGAGGTGTTCATTAGAAGAGAAAAAAAATGTGGCAGGATGATGTTACTTTTGTTTCTCCGTGATTTTGTACACTAAACTCTCTGAACACTATGTACCGTATTCAGACCCCCAGCACAATGGTTTGCAGCTCAACAGATAACCTTTTATGGTGTTTATACACTTATATTGCCAGTATATACAAGATACGAAATAAATGAAATATTTAAAACACATGGTGGCTTCCAGAACCTAGGATTCCAGTATACAAAGTGGATGATAGTTATTCCAAGTTTAAATATAATTTTTGGGATTGGCCAGAAAGGTTATTGACAGATGAAAAATAAACATTCATGCTTGGAAGACAGTCATCCATATAAAAAAGGATCAAGATAAAGGATACAGGGAAGGAGGGAGCAGCCTTGTTTTTAGATTGTTTTATTTTATTTTTCCTTGGCCAAGAATTTTAATTATGACACTATTACATTCATTTTGTGTGATATAGGGGGGGAGGTATTAACTGGTGCACACAGAATCTGGTGCAGTTGTACATAGTAACCAATCAGCATCAAGGTTTTATTGTCAAAGCTTAAGACCCCATTCACACAGGGGCAACACGACTTGTAGGTCGCCTCAGCGAGGCGACCTGCAAACGACTGCCCGGGCGACTTGCAAGGCGACTTCTGTATAGAAGTCTATGCAAGTCGCCCCAAGTTGCCCCCGAAGTCGTACAGGAACCTTTTTCTAAGTCGGAGCGACTTGCGTCGCTCCCCTTAGAACGGTTCCATAGCACAGAACGGGAGGCGACTTGTCAGGCGACTAGGTCGCCTGACAAGTCGTCCCTGTGTGAATGAACTCTAACTGAACAAACTGAAATTAGAAACTGATTGGTTACCATGCACAGCTGCACCATATTTTGCACTATCCAGATTCTGTGTGCCTCAGTATTAGTAAATCTCCCCCACGTTGTTTATTATATGTAATGATAGAAAATGTTTATATCCATATTGACATCATTTGGCTTTGACATGTGCACTTGCATATATATATATATATATATATATATGTAAGACAAATACAGTGAGGCTAAAGTATGGAATATAGGGTGGTAGTTTGAGTCTCAGCCAGATTTTTATTCTTTTTGGTGGATTCTGTTTGAAATATGCCACCCGAATGCCCACACAACCCCTTTCACAAGCACAACATTGCCATGCAGTGCACACCGGGGGTTGGAGTTTGGGCAGACACAGGAGATGGGATAGTAGGTGGAGAAGATACAGCCTCCGTCCTCTTCATGCAGGGGCAAATAGTGCTATAGTCCAAGCAAATTCAGCTTGAAATATTGCTTATGCAAAAGTATAGAGGCTGCCAATCACAAGCACAGTTCCATGCACATCAACAATGCAGGCTCAATCTAGGCGGACTCTTTTTAGAATGTATTGCTGAATAAATTGAAAAAGGAAAGTGGTTCAGGTGTTTCAGGATAATCCAAAACGATAGTAGCAATTAATAGAAGGTCCAATTTTCAGCAGGAATTCTTATTACAGCAGGCAAACACTAAAGTCCCAACAGCAGGTCTTACTCATACTATCCCAAGAGCTGTCTGCCACCTAGTTTTCCTCAGGTACATCCTCAGTGAGGGAGACAAAAGATCTCTCTCCAGACCAGGACTTCAGGACAGTGCCCTCCATCGAAAATCCATTAGTAATCTTCTCCAGACCCTCAGTAGCAGCCCCAGGAGAACTGGAACCCTCCCTGGAGAGGAAAGAACACCCTGGAAACACCTCCCAATTATTTATCACCTCCCAGCCACCTTTTGGATGCCCCCTTTCAAAGATTAGTTGGGTCATGATAAATATGCATACTGGTCATTTGACTGTCCCTGCCCCACATTCTAGAAGCTTCTTCCAGAAGCAGGTGGGAGAAATCAAACATCCAGCTAGCAACCCTAACCAGACAAACGCAATCAGTTACTTCTCTACTGACTGCAGTACTATCTATCTATCTATCTATCTATCTATCTATCTATCTATCTATCTATCTATCTATCTATCTATCTATCTATCTATCTTTACTGGCCTTTCTATTTGGGTAAATATTATACTTTCTATAGAGTTGCATGCACTGAGATATCATTCATAGTTATTTATGAAGAAATCTCAGTGAAGTCTTATGCTTGGCAGCAAGTCATTTGTACTATATCATTTTAAATTCTTCCAGGGAACAGTATCTAGTTTCTGATCGCTCTTCCATTGGGAGCTTGTCAAGTGCGAATGCTGCAGGCCGAATCCAGCATCTTTATTTATCTGAGGATCTGAGCCCAAGGGAAATACAAGAAAATACTCTTTCACTCCAAGCAGGTATAATAACTTGGCATACATAGGTTTGTGCGTGCAGTGAAAAATAGCCAACTTGTCTTTTTTTAACAAATATAAAGTTTTTTTACTTACATAATTTTTTTATAGAATAAATGTTTTTCTTGTCAATAATTTTTTATTGAATGTAACATATCAAGGTAACAGCATCATTACAGTACATTTTATAGTAGACTACAGTATCCATGTGTGAAGATGCTTACTATAATGTCTATGGTAGCAATGCAGTTAAACAAAATTTAACACATGGGGTTGATTTAATAAAACCAGAGAGGGCAACATCTGGTGAAGCTGTGCATAGAAACCAATATGCTTCAAGTTTTTTTGTCAAAGCTTAATTGAACAAGCTGATTGACTACCATGCACAGCTGCACCAGATGTTGTACTCCTAGTAAATCAACCCGAGCGTGTAACAAGTATTTGTGCAAATGTAGCGGACACAAGGCCAAGAGGCCCAAGTATTTTGTGACAAAGCTCTAACTATTACTCATCATTATCAACATAGTAAGAAATAATTAAACGTCTTTATGCATCCTCTCTGACGCAAACCACTCTAGAGCTGCATGGGGTGGGAGTGTCTAGTATGTGTTACTATAAATATTGAAACTTTATGAGAAGAAATTGCCTATTAGTACATTCAGATGGTTTTAAGTTCAGCAGAGCTTCTTTGGGTGTCTTTTGTATGCTTTTGCATATGACCATTTAGTCATTACACCATCTGCTATATACCAGTCTAGAATCATTTGATTTTGGGCCAATCCCACCAGATATATAAAAGGTTACCTGGTATTTGGCAATCTTGGAAGCATCTGTCAGACATTGTGGGTGTAAAGTTACCAGACATTGGGTAACCATGTACCACCAAATTAATAGTTTATACTTAAATTCAACAGCTGCGTTATCAATGGAACAATATGTTGTAGTGAAAAATATGCTGTATGAAAAATGTTCCACTGACACAGCTGTAAATTAACCCTTAAAGTATTATTCCGCTCACATACAAATCTTAAAAGAAGATTGGACTGTCAGTTTAAAAAGTAATAGAAGCACTACTTGAAGCTTGTGAAAAGCCTGGTGAAGCCTGGCTTGTGTTAAAGTGAAAATCATCTATCTCATTAAGATTTGTGTAAAATGTTCCCACACTGTAACTGTTTCTTTAAAAGCTGTTGCTAAAGTTACTTAAGTTTCAAAAATGCTTGCACACTGCTCTTCTTGAAACCTGGTTGAACAAGGCATATTGCTGATGATAATAGAATTAAGCAGTACTTATAGTGCCTTGAAAAAGTATTCATACCCGTGGAAATTTTCCATATTTTGTCATGTTACTACCAAAAACGTAAATGTATTTTGTTGGGATTTTAGGTGTTAGTCCAAGTGGCACATAATTGTGAAGTGGAAGGAACATGATAAATGGTTTTCAAGATTGTATACAAATAAATATCTGAAAAGTGTGGTGTGCATTTGTATTCAGCCCCCTTTACTCTGACACCCCTAACTAAATCTAGTGGAACCAATTGCCTTCAGAAGTCACCTAATTAGTAAATAGAAGGCTACCTGTGTGTAGTCTAATCTCAGTATAAATACAGCTATTCTGTGAAGCCCTCAGGAGTTTGTTAGAGAACCTTAGTAAACAAATAGCATCATGAAGGCCAAGGAACACACCAGACAGGTCAGGGATAAAGTTGTGGAGAAGTTTAAAGCAGGGTTAGGTTATAAAAAATATCCCAAGCTTTGAACATCTCATGGAGCACTGTTCAATCCATCATCTGAAAATGGAAAGAATATGGCACAACTGCAAACCTACCAAGACATGGTCATCCACTTAAACTGACAGGCCTGGCAAGGAGAGCATTAATCGGAGAAGCAGCCAAGAGGCCCATGGTAAGTCTGGAGGAGCTGCAGAGATCCAAAGCTCAGGTGGAAGAATCTATCCACAGGACAACTATTACTCATGCATGCCACAAATCTGGCCTTTATGGAAGAGTGGCAAGAAGAAAGCCATGGTTGAAAGAAAGCCATAAGAAGCCCCATTTGCAGTTTGTGCAAAAGGTTTCTGCACAGATGTCAGTGTAAATTGCAGCCTGAAATCAAAAAAAGTAGTACAGAAACTACTTTTTGAAATCGGTGCAGCGCCGCAGATGTGGCGTTGCACTGATTAGGATGGTGCCACTGACGGCAATTGCCGCTGATTTGACATGTCAAATCGCATGTGACATTGGTCCAGTGTGAACCAGGGCTAAAGCTTTTATGAAATTTTAGTGATTGGATTTGCGTACTATTTAACCTTTTCACTGAATGTGCAAAGAGCATCACATTTGCTAAGTTATAAATGTGGTGACAAGTATAGTAAATCATAGTGATAAAAAGTGATTAATGCGCTACCTTCAACTAATTTAGGAAAAAAAAAAAAAAAAAAAGCTGCTACAATGTGACAAACATAAACAAATAAATAGATAAATTGCAGCGCTTAAGGCAGAACAACATAAACACCATATGTGATATAAAGTGAATTTCTCTGCAAACATATGTGAATGCCCCACTGGAGGGGTATAATCAAAAAATGAAGAAAAGTCTGTGAAAAAAAAAAATAAAGTGAAATCAGGATTGGGATTCCATCAACATTCCAGGTATCCAATTTAGAAGTCATCAAAGCAGTAAGTAGATGTGAATACGCTTACTGGAACGGTTGGACTCTACTGCCATCAGCATAGAGTCAATCGAGCAGTGTGCCACCATGGGCGGATGTACGGATAGCCAAGGACTGATGGAACACCTGCAGGCCGAGATGTCACCGCTGAATCACCAGGATAGAAGCAAGGACCAGTTCCAAGGCTCAAAGATTTTCTCATATCCAGGAAGTATGTGAAAAAAAAGGGGAATGCCTCCACATAGTGCAAATCAGGGTTGTTTATTGCTAAAAAACCGTTATACATAAAAGTGATCACAAGTATAAAAACAGAGTGGCAATGTAGAGAGTTAAAGCCGCCCTTATGTTGTTCTGCTTTAAACGCTGCAATTTATCTATAGTAAATCATATTTCTAATTGTTGAGCATATATGGGTAAATGTTAATGAATATTGCGCAGCTCGGTGATCATACAGGTGTATCTTCTGAGCGAATTTATTTTATAAAGGAGGTGAAAGATTCACTTGGTGAATGTACTGCTTTTTTATGTAAGCTACTAACTGCCTATATTTGTATTAATCAGTTTGAAAAGATGGCAAGTGTTATATATAATACAAAGGTTTTGTAATGTTCTCCCATTTTAGTTGTTTTCTTGATGGAGGTCATGTTTATATTGCCAGTTACTGCTAATAGCTGAGTATATATTTTATGGCAGTATTTAATGCTGGCCTATTGACATAGCTAAGACGTTGATGGGATTAAGGGTTTTATAATTCATTGTTTCTTATAGATAAAGTGCTGAATTTGTAATGTGTTCTTGTCTTCTTAGAAAAGGCCAGTCATATCGTACCTTAGCTGAATATAAATGTACTGACTGAGCCTCTTGTCTCATTCTAGCCTGCTGTGCAGCACTTACTGAACTTGTGCTCAATGACACCAATGCTCACCAAGTAGTTCAGGTAGAGTAACATTTTTTGCTCAATCTATGTGTGTGTTCATCCATTACACAGCTATAAATGTAACACTTATGGTTGTGCATGAACAGTATATTCAATTAATCTATTTTACGTTTCTGCCTACTAATATGGGTTTTAAGTTAGAAGAAATAAAAATGCTGAACAGTCTTATTTTCTTGCTATATAAGGCAATTCCTGACAAAAAGCCCCCCAAAAATAAAACCTCTTGTGTATTTTTCCCAGCTGCTAATGAATTTTGTCTGAGGTCAGAACTGTGGGAGGAGGGTCTTCCTGTGTTCTGTATCTGTGAAATTGAAGGCTGAGGGTGATAAATTAGATCACTAACTATCATGGAGTCTGCAGATTTTACAGTTACTTAAGTAATGTATTTTTTTGGGCTTCATAGATTTTCTTGTTGCTGAATGTCACCTACATTTGCAAAGAAAATTCTAATATTTGAATGTATAATTCTGAGCAAAGGCATTTACAATTAACTTTATCTCTATACTAACAGCACAGAGTGCTGATACTTAAAGGGTAGCTCCACTTTCATGAGGAAAAAAAATAGCAAAAAAGAAAAAGTAATATAGCGTATACAATTGCAACACAAGTCATATTGTAATTGAGTGTTATTAAAGATTACCTTTCCTTTTCAATCTGCAGCTTCTGTAAGTTTCTGAGAATGCATTGCAATATGGCTACCTCGGGCTGTTCTGTACACAGATTATGTACTGACCACCCCCAGAAACATCATTCCCTGCTTGTGTGTTTGGCTCCCCAATTTTCCCAGAAGTCTGCCTATGATACAAGTCAGATTTCAGGCATTCCCTGCAGCAAAAATTTAATTTTTGGCGGGATACTCCCTGTAGTAACACGTCTAAAGGAATGCAGGCCCAGCAGATTTCCTCATTAGTGCCCTGCAGGTGCACACCTGATAGATAATTCTGATAGATAATTATGAAACCACTCTCATTAGACCCACTCACCACAAGCCGCTAAAAGAGTTCAGGTGTAAGGGGAAGAGGAAAACAGTTTTCCACAATAAGCTTATTAAACTCAGGGTAGTCCATGCATGGCAGAATGGCATGATCTTTCTTCTCCACAAAGAAGATTCCTGCCCCTGCTGTAGAAGTGGAGGGATGAATGAAGCCTTTCTTTTGGTTCTCATTGACATATTCCTTCAAGGCTTCCAGGGGTGTCAGCCCCCGTTTACTGAGTACGTCCAGATATTCATGGTATGGCTCAGGCACCATCTGGCATGCTTCGCTGTGAGGGTCCATGCAAACCCCAGGGTTACGCGTGGAGCAGGGGGTTCAAACACACAATGTTCTCGGCAGTAAATCGATTGGAACTTAATTCCTCCGGAAATTCAGTTGGTGTGGGGATTATGTGCCTGCAGCCATGGTAGCCCCAGGATGACAGGAAACAGTAGAGAAGAAATAGCATCCAGACTTAACAGTTCTTTGTGATTATTGGGCAGGGCTGGTACAAGGATTTTTGACACCCTAGAAGAAACCTAATTTTGCCCCCCCAATTGGCTTCACCCCGACTCCACCCCCTTTGCCCTGTCCATGTATATGGTGGAGGGTGGCGGGGTGGAGATTTTTGACAAATAGTGGCAGCAACTTCTCGCTTCCTCATCCCAGCCATAGTCTGCAGGTATATGGACAGGCTAGGGTAATATATTGACAGGCTAGGGTAGTAAATGGACACGCTAGGGTAGTAAATGGACCCCCCCCCCACAAATCTGGTATCAGGTATATTAAAAATCGGAATCCCCAGCGAGTGGCTGGGCATCCGGATTTTGCCCCCCCCCCCCCCACCGGTGCCCTAGGCAACCGCCTGACCTTCCGATTGCTAGCACCAGCCCTGTTAGTGGGGGTGACAACGGGTAATGGTGGTGTCTCCTGAGTTACAAGTCCTGATCTGATGTAAGAACCATCTGGCAGGTACAGTGAAAGTCCTCTGGACTTTGGCTGTAGCAGGATGCGCTGTTGTCCTGCTAAGGCCAAATCAATAAAGCAACTACAAGCCCCAGAGTCAATAATTGCGGTGACTGGAATTGCTCTGAAATGAAATTAGGAGAGCTAGATGAGTTGCACTGGAAGACAAGAGTGGCTGGTTAACAGGACAAATAGACAGACATTTACACAATTTTGCAGGTCATGCGCATACATAGTAACCAGCCTCCCCCCAGTGCATGCAGAGATTGTTCTGTCGGCAGCGAAGGCGTTTTCTTCAGATGGCAGGGAAGGACACATCAACAAAAGTTGTATTGGCCCCGGAGCCTCGGGTGCAGGAAAAGCAGGGCTGGCAGGAGCAGGATGAGTAGAAACTGGAACTCTGGGCAAAATTCTAACATTTTGTATTGCCAGCTTTACTTTTTTGTACTTCCTTCCTTCTTTGTTTGTTTAATCGAACCCTTGGATATACCCAGTGCTTCCAGATGTGGGGAACCAGCTAATCCCTAGGCCTGAACCCTGTCACATAGGGGAGGACAGAAGGTCATTAACCCTGGGTAAGGTTCAACATAGGCTTCCACAGTGCCTACAAAGGGAATCGGCTCTCTAAAGGGCTGCATGGTCAGATCAGCCAGGTCAGTAACAAACGATCAGATCAGGCAGACAGCAGACAGAAGAGAGGTCAGGGTACAGGCCAAGGTCAGTATCGTTAGATCCCTCAGATGAGCAAGAGATCAAAGCTTGTTTAAATTAAGTAAGTGGGGTGGCTTGTCAAATGAGCTTGTTGCTTTACCCAGAATGGTTTTTAAGTCTAAATAAAGCTGCAATCCCTGGAGCATTTGCCATAGTTTGTAAGTATTCATATTATGGAAGACTTACACCATAGGCAAGCCTCCTCCAGTGATGCAAGGTGTTGTTGCTATCTTCTCTTGGTCTTATTCTGGCCAACTGTCTTCTTTCTTTGGCCATGGGGCAGCCATTGATGATGTTACTGCTTTGCATGGCAGTTATATCACCCTAGCACCTGTCTTCACTCTCGCACTCTCAGCATCTTACAAATGCAGGGAGTTCACACTGAACTGCACATGCATCACTCTCAGTGTACAATTTTTAGAAAATTGCTATGAGAAAAGAAATTTTTTTTTTTTTTGGTAGCAGGGACATGCAAAGTCTTTTCTACCAAAAACTCTTCTGTCAATTTTTAACAATTTTTACAGCTTTTTTAGAAATCTGTCTGGAGGCAAAATGGCAGTCATAGAAGCCTCTGCTAACAGCAGTCAAGTTCTATTTAATAAGTATTATTCCTTATCAGACCCCACCCACAAACACACAAAACATGACACTGTCTACCAGTGTCAAAATACCTTTGCCTCATTTTAGGGAATAACATATCTACATTACATAATGTGTTCCTTTTTTGCAGGAAAATGGTGTTTACATTATTGGTATGCTGATTTTACCAAGCAGACAAAATGAATGTATTAGAAGCAAGTCTATTTTGTTACAGGTAATAACAAAACGTGCTTAAAGGGAATGTGTAAATTGTTTTTTATATACGGGAAAGGAAAGTAGATCTAGATGGAACGTCCATACATCGTTGTTAATTGTATATACATATTGGTAGTTGTGAGCTCTACACGTTTCGGGACCTTCTAGCCCCTCATCAGGAGAAAAACCGTAGTAAATACCTAAGAATGGAGAGGACAGCCATATTAAAATAGCTTGAGCAAACAAGTGGGCAAATGTGAAATGTATATACACACCATTGGTTGGATGTTTGTATTCCCATATTCCCAATAATTTGATTCAACAAGTGCGCACTGGTGGCCTCAGCCGGAGTTTGTCATGCGGCCGTGCTTTTTTCTGTTATGCTCCGGAGCTGCGATGCGCACTGGGGGCCTCCCCTCCACCAGACTCTGACGTAGGGTGGGCGGGGGCACCGCCACTGCGCGTCGACATCACGCTTCCCATGCCAGCACGTGCGGCATCTTCTGGCGCACCATTTGCCCGCAGGTTGATATACCTTCTCCAGCGCATTGGGGGCTCGGGATGGCACTCCTTGCTGGTAGGCTTGGGTGGTCTGGCCGCTAGCTTGTTGGCGCCTCCCGTGCCCCCCATTGGCTGCTGGGACGTGACGTTGGGGGATGGGCCGTGGCTGCGCTCCCTTCATAGGCCTCCCCCGCTGCTAGGTCTCACACATAGATTTGCTCACATCATTCAATATCAAGGAACCACATGCTCCCCGTTTTCTTTACCCCCACTCAATTTGAGCCAGGTAATTATTTCCTTCACCTTCCTCCTACCTACTCACCCTTTACCTCCCACCTTCTGTTATCACCCCTCTTACACTTGACTTTGTCTCTCTGCTTTCCTCAATATTCCCCTCATTCCTATACACATACTTGTCCATGTTGTTCAACATTTTCCACACACACATTTGCAGTTCACTTACACGCTTGTTTTTTTCCACATTTTTTCACAGAGGTCTCTAATTTGGAGCTATTTTTTGTTCACACGTTTGTCACCTCATATAGTCTGACCCACTCGGAGTGTTGCTTGTGTTGGCTGCGTCCGCCTCATAGCGCCCCCTCAGCTCCGGGGTGTGGCACTATTAGCTGGTCTGTGACTCTCATGGCTGCACCAACATTGAGCAGATGTACACGTAAGTCTGTGGGCCAAATGTGTATATGTGTGGGTTTTTCATATTTTACATTTGCCCACTTGTTTGCTTAAGCTATTTTAATATGGCTGTCCTCTCCATTCTTAGGTAATTACTACGGTTTTGTTCCTGATGAGGGGCTAGAAGGTCCCGAAATGCGTAGAGCTCTCAACTACTGCTATGTATATATAATTATTAACAATGTATGGATGTTCCATCTAGATCTACTTTCTTTTCCTTTTTCTTTTATCCACATTAGGCAACACTTCAGTGTGTCACTAACTCTGTATAGGCACCAAGCACTATATGTGTATTATATGGATCAAATTTTCTATGTATTTGTAAATATTTCCTTGTTGGAATGTATACTACTGTGCAAAATTAGGTTCTAGTGAAATATACAATAATTGATAAATAGCAATATGCATTATCATTATATATGTTAATATATGACTATTTGAATCTATTAAAGCTCTTTTATCTAATTCATTCATTTGCGTCCGTGTGCCTCATGCAAATTCCCGCCTCTTGCTCTCTTTTTTAATCTCATTATTGAACTGGGATGGAGGAGGGGACTTGAACGCCCCCCTGCTACCTCATTTAAAGTCCCAAAATTCTTCTCCTTTTTCTTGTTTTTTATATACAGTATCTCACAAAAGTGAGTACACCCCTCACATTTTTGTAAATTTTTTAGTATATCTTTTCATGTGACAACACTGAAAAAAATGACACTTTGCTACAATAAAAAGTAGTGAGTGTACAGCTTGTATAACAGTGTAATTTTGTTGTTCCCTCAAAATAACACACAGCCATTAATGTCTAAACCGCTGGCAACAAAAGTGAGTACACCCCTAAGTGAAAATGTCTAAATTGGGCCCAAAGTGTCAATATTTTGTGTGGCCACCATTATTTCCCAGCACTGCCTTAGCCCTCTTGGGCATGGAGTTCACCAGAGCTTCACACGTTGCCATCGGAGTCCTCTTCCACTCCTCCATGATGACATCACAAAGCTGGTGGATGTTAGAGACATTGCGCTCCTCCACCTTCTGTTTGAGGATGTCCCACAGATGCTCAATAGGGTTTAGGTCTGGAGACATGCTTGGCCAGTCCATTACCTTTACCCTCAGCTTTATTTGCAAGGCAGTGGCTGTCTTGGAGGTGTGTTTGGGTTGCTATCATGTTGGAATACTGCCCTGCAGCCCAGTCTCCAAAGGGAGGGGATCATGCTCTGCTTCAGAATGTCACAGTACATGTTGACATTCATGGTTCCCTCAATGAACTGTAGCTCCCCAGTGTCGGCAGCACAAATGCAGCCCCAGACCATGACACTCCCACCACCATGCTTGACTGTAGGCTTTGTACTCCTTACCTGGTTGCCGCCACACATGCTTGACACCATCTGAACCAAATAAGTTTATCTTGGTCTCATCAGACCACAGGGCATGGTTAGTAGTAAGCCATGTCCTTAGTCTGCTTCTCTTCAGAAAACTGTTTGCGGGCTTTCTTGTGCATCATCTTTAGAAAAGGCTTCCAGCCATGGAGACCAATTTGATGCAGTGTGGGGCAAATGGTCTGAGCACTGACAGGCTGATCCCCCACCCCTTCAACCTCTGCAGCAATTCTGGCAGCAATCATACGTCTATCTCCCAAAGACAACCTCCGGATATGATGCTGAGCACGTGCACTCAACTTCTTTGGTCGACCATGGTGAGGCCTGTTCTGAGTGGAACCTGTCCTGTTAAACCTCTGTATGGTCTTGGCCACCATGCTGAAGCTTAGTTTCAGGGTCTTGGCAATCTTTTTATAGCCCAGACCATCTTTATGTAGAGCGACAATTCTTTTTTTCAGATCCTCAGAGAGTTCTTTGCCATGAGGTACCATGTTGAACTTCCAGTGAGCAGTATGAGAGAGTGAGAGTGATAACAACAAATTTAACACACCTGCTCCCCATTCACACCTGAGACATTGTAACACTAACGAGTCACATGACACCGGGGGAGGGAAAATGGCTAATTGAGCCCAGTTTGGACATTTTCACTTAGGGGTGTACTCACTTTTGTTGCCAGCGGTTTAGACATTAATGACTGTATGTTGAGTTATTTTGAGAGGACAGCAAATTTACACTGTTATACAAGCTGTTCACACTCTACTTTACATTGTAGCAAAGTGTCATTTCTTCAGTGTTGTCACATATAAAGATATAATAAAATATTTACAAAAATGTGAGGGGTGTACTCACTTTCGTAAGATACTGTATTTTTTATATATTTATTTCGATCAAAAGTAAAAAAAAAAAATACGCTTTAAAAATACTTTTACTTTTTAAAGTTAAATGAAGTACTGCATATTGATATTTTGTATACTCATTTTAAACAAGCAGCTGATGATTTAGCCTCGGTTCACACCAGAGGCGGCACGACTTGCAGGTCGCCTCACCGAGGCGACCTGCACACGACTGCCGGGGCGACTTGCAAAACGACTTCTGTATAGAAGTCTATGCAAGTCGCCCCAAGTCGCCCCCAAAGTCGTACAGGAACCTTTTTCTAAGTCGGAGCGACTTGCGTCGCTCCGATTAGAACGGTTCCATTGTACTGAACGGGACGCTACTTGTCAGGCGACCTAGGTCGCCTGACAAGTCGTCCCTGTGTGAACCGAGCCTTAGGATCCTCTTCACATTTTCAGGCTTTTTGTTTCTTTGGCGTAAACCTATTATTTACATGACTCAATAGCTCAAGCTGAAATTTACACACGCAAGTGAATTAATCGATGGGAAAAGACCAGACGCAACAGACCTATGTGCACTGCAAACTTAAATGGTGGTAATGCAGGTCCACATATTTTTGGGAAAAGGTCCGCTGAGTGTCCTAGCCAGAGTGTTATTGCTGCTTCACTGTTCTCCATAGCCAAAGCCCATTTGGGAGAAATGCAGAGATAACTGTGTTACAATGAGTTGATGGAAAAAGTTAAATAATTGTAGTCAGTGGGGTTGATTTACTAAAACTAGAGAGTGCAAAATCTGGTGCAGCTCTGCGTAGAAACCAGCTTCCACGTTTTGTTTGGTTAAAGCTTATTTGAACAAGCTTGTAAGTGAGGTTCAGCAGGATGCGGTGACAATAATTCGCAGTCAGGTACGGTGATAAACTTATATTAAAGAAATGCAGCAACAGTTCACAACAACTCCAGTGGGAAGACTGCCCAGCCAGGTGCACTCACGGTTACAGCAACATGGACAAAGTGGATTCCAGCCAAAATGACAGCATCTGTAGAGAGGGGTAGAATGTGGCCTGACCGTTCGTGCCAAATCGGGAAGATACCCTGAAGGATGCGACCCTACACTTTCCCTCCTCGTCAGGAACCTCTCTTTAGCATTACTACTGTCCCTAACAGATGGTGTACTTTTCCCTGCACTACCTACTCGCATAAAGCATGGCAAACCCGGGGGCCAGGGCCTTAAATAGGCTCTGACTGACTCAAGATGACTCCCAGAGTCACATGGGGTGACAGAGTCTAACGGGATCGCTTCCCCAGTGCCATAGGAAACCATAGAGGAACCGGGTTCCTCCTGACTTTCTTTCCAACTGCAGAGCTGCTGCGGTTGAGGGCCACCTGCATTGGAGAAAATAAACTGCACCTACCTACAAGCTGAAGTTAGAAGGTGATTGGCTACCATGCACAGCTGCACCAGAATTTGCACTTTCCGGTTTTAGTAAATCAAGCCCAGTGTGTAAGGTTAAGCAGATGACAAGCCAATCACATTTTAGGTTCCCTCTGACCATTTACCTGCCTCTGCAATGGCAGTTCTTGTATTTCTATGTGACAGGTTCTTTTTTTTAAATGAAATGAAAGTATTCTATGAAGTTACCATATTTTTAAACCTAAGAATTGTACTTGTTTGTTTTACTTGTTTCCTTTCCCCTAACTACTTATAATTAAGATTATTTATTGTACACTGTAGTATCACTAATAAGTTGTAGTACAAGCTTCCAGATGGCAGAAGATCCCTACTACAAAGATGTACAGCCAGATGGCCCTAGATCATAGACTGAGCAAAATTAATACCATCGTTGGCAGCTACTTATTATTGTGCAAGTCCTGCTGGGTCCTACTGTTGTGGTAGCAGAAATGCTTGACTGTCTTTTGTTTTTATCTTACAGTGTTATGCGTTCCGAGCCTTAAGATTTCTCTTTAGCATGGAAAGAAACCGAGATCTGTTCAAAAGGTAGAATATGGATTCATAAAAAATATCTTTACAAAATAATGAATAAAAATAAAATAATTCTGTAAATAAAATGTTAAATCTAGATGTTTATAAGATCTTTACACAGACAAAGGCAAAATAGCATTTATTACATATTAGAATAAAATAGATACTCCTTACAGATGATATATGTTCCTTGTCAAAAGAAGTTTATTGAGTATACAATGTTATAAAGATACATAAAGTAAGTTTACAAGGATCTATAAAGTAAGCTCATTGTTTTACAGTGGGGTTTATATAGGTAAATATCATGAAATTTCAAATATTAAACATTTGGTTCACGTAAACCTAAATTAAAGATATATATCATTTCCTTAGTTACTTTTGTAGGTATTTAAATGATTTATACCTACTATACATATTGTTTACAAGTAGAGTGTATATAGGTCAAATAAATTCTGATAATGAGCTTTAATCATAAGGTGGAGAAAAGGAAAGAGAAAGAAGAAAAAGGGTTGAAAGGTAGAGGTATGGTCCACAAGGTTGTCCCGCTCGTCAGTTTATTATTCTTTTTAGTTCTCTTTGAAGCCTTAGAATGGGTGTCTCTGTAAGTCATTTAATCTGTTACTATGGCAACAGGACAGAGTCATTGAAGTTTGACAGGAACTGTTGTTTTATCCAAGGATGCCAAAGTTTTTCAAATTTTGGAATTTGATTTTGATCGATGGCTACCATCTTAGCATGGGACATTGTATTATTCATTCTGTGAATTGTTTCTGCTAGTACCAATGTAGGAGATTTCCATGCCTTGGCCACTGTTTGTTTTGCAGCCGTTATTAGTTGGATCATAAGTTTGAATTGAGAGAGTGTTAACCATTCCGGTTTTAGATTAAGTAAAGTTAAATATGGATCTGGTTGTATTATTTTTTTAAATATTTTAGATGCAATCACGAAGACTTCCTTCCAGAAGGTTTGGATTACTGGGCACGTCCACCATATGTGTAAATATGTACCTATTTCTGGGCATCCTCGAAAACAAAGAGCTGAGGTATTAGGTGAATATTTTGCCACTGTAGCGGGTACAAGGTACCAGCGAGTTAGGACTTTATAATTTGTCTCCAGTGCTAAGATGTTGGGTGAAGATGACTTAGATGTGAGCCATATGTTAGACCAGTCCTTGTCTTCTAAAGTTCGTCCCAGGTCCTCCTCCCACCTCTGAACGTAAGAGGGTCTATTAAGATTTGCTACTCCATATAATTGATTATAAAGTGATG
Source organism: Aquarana catesbeiana (assembly GCF_042186555.1). Taxonomy (NCBI): domain Eukaryota; kingdom Metazoa; phylum Chordata; class Amphibia; order Anura; family Ranidae; genus Aquarana; species Aquarana catesbeiana. Next base: position 148,141,461 of record NC_133328.1, on the reverse strand, counting down.
AAATTGTACCTTTAGCAAATGGATCTTTTGTACAGATTGATTCAAAAATGTATAATTGGGATAATGGTGTATCCCCCTTTAGGAATGGTGTATAGAAATTTTTGATTTGGAGATATCTAAATATCTCAGAGTTTGGTAGATCATATTTTTCTCTAAGCGATGGGAATGAAAGGAATGATTTAGATGCTATGAAGTCATTTAGTGTCTGAATGCCTGATGTTGTCCAAGCTTTAAAAGAATTTGGGTAGATCCATGCCGGATAAAAGGCCGGATTTCTGATAAAAGAAAGGAGAGGATTGTGTGGAAATTGTAACTGATATTTGGTTTTTAGTTTATCCCAGAGAGATAAGAAGTGTTTAGTTATGGGATTATGAATTTTAAAGCGGTCTTTAGGATCAAGCCATAATAAATTTGATATTAATAGAGGGTCATTTTCTGAAGCCTCTATAAATACCCATAATGGGATTTCCTGTTTTGCATGGTATTTGGACAGACTGGCCATATGTGCTGCTCTGTAGTAAAATTAGGGTATCCCAGGCCTCCTTTATTTTTGGGAAGATGTAGTGTGTGTATAGGTATACGTGGTTTAGAAGAGCCCCATATAAACGAAGTTGCTCTTTTTTGTACTATTATCAAAAAATAGGAAGGAATTGGAATAGGGAGGACTCTGAATAGATAAAGCAATTTGGGTAGAATAGTCATTTTGATTTCATTAATCTTCCCTATCCAGGATAAAGGAAGTTGCGACCATTGTTTTATTAGATTTGTGATCTGTCTTAATACAGGAGGATAATTGGTTGAGAATAAGTCAGAATGAGATGCTGTTAAATGAATTCCAAGATATGGGATTGATTTTTCTGCCCATGTGAATGGGAGTGCAGCCCTAGCCGGGATCAATTCCATGTTTGTGAGTGAAATATTAAGCACTAGGCATTTCTTAGGATTAATAGATAAAATAGTGTAGCGCTGGACTAAAAATACGCATATAATGATATATGCGAGTGAACGGGGCCCATAAATGTGTAAATAAAGTGACTAGTAGATAAAGACCATATAACATTTAGTCTAAAATAATCAAGTGTCCATGTGCATGTATAGTGACACTAGAAATTAATCAAGTGCACCTGCATATATTTAAAAAACAAAAAGTGATATGAGAATGAGTGTAAAAATGGCAAACTTCAGGTGAATGAAAATGAACCAATGTGACAGCAAAATGAATAAAAATATATTATATCAACACAAAACATCTAATCACTAATAGTGCTAATTAATCCTAATGCTTAGTGATCGCAAATGAAAAGGAAATTAAAATAAATAAATAAACAGTCCCAAAAAAATATAAAGAACAGGTCCCAAAGCGTAGTGACACTCCAACACAGAATCTGGTTCAGTGTTCCACCGCAGCTGTTGCCCACCACCAAGGGATAAAAGTTGGAGGCTTACCGGACAGCCTGCGACCACCCTTATTCAGGGGGGTCAAACAGGCTCAGTAGAAATATGTGAGCCCAGATGATATCCTCACCAATAATCTCCAGGTGTTCTCCAGGTATCTTTTATGGCAAGCCAAGAGGGGCTTCCAAACGGGGTGCAGCTAGGACTTGACCACAGAATGCAGCAAAGAATTGGCCACAAATTCCCCCAGAAAAAGAAAAAGATACTCCAATAGTGCAGAACGACCTGGCCAGTTTATTAAAAGTTTATACAAACAACTAGATTTAAGAGGCAAAGTTCTGACGGGGAGAAATAAAAGACAAGCTCCACCGCCGTTTAAAATCCAATCGCGCATGCGCGATCCGTGCTCACGTTGTGACCCTACGGCCGTTTCGTCACAACTGACGTCATCAGGGGTACGTGGCCACGGTCGCGCATGCGCTTTAAATACAAAAGCGGCAAAGCGCCCTAGCTCATTCATTGGCTGAGGGGGAACGGGGGCGGGTAGTGATGCTGTATTACTCATCAACCCAATGAAAGCCACCCATGCATAAATCCTTCCTTATTGTGAACCTGGGGATAAATAAAAAGCAGAGCTATATGCCGTGCAACGCCATCTAATGGCTACAGAAAAGAAGTGCAGGACACACTCCAAAATTTTTTTGAACGTGTAGAAACATGAAACAGCTTCTACAACTCAGAAGTGTAAATTCCACACTGCCATCTAGTAGCGGAAATAAAATAATTCACCAGTATAAAAAATATGATAAAGTGCATGGGATTGAAGTGCATAAAGACCAGAATAAATATGGGTGGGTTTAAGTTCCCCATCAGCCATATCTCCAATAAAAAATATATACATAAACATGATTACATTATACTAAAAACATCATCATGTGTATATCGAAAAAAAAGGGACACTTAATTGTCCAAAAATATCTAGGAGCGCATGATAGGTATATCAATGTTAATAAATTGTCAATAAAAATACATATCAATAAAAGAAAGAAAACGGGAGGGGGAATCATCTGTAGAAACTTAATTTCAACTATTATTAATAAAAAGAGGGGAGGATCAACCATAGAAAGATTCCTTTCAACTATTGTTAATAAAGCAATTAATATCCCACTCTATGTTCAACCCATTCGGGGCATGGGAACCCAATCTGTAGATCCAACTGGTTTCGGATCTAGAGATGGTTCTTTTTCCATTACTACCCCGCCAATGGGGAACGTACTTCTCAATACCGATAAACACAGTTCCCTTAGGGTTCCTATCGTGTACTGCATCGTAGTGCCTAGAGACACTGTGTTTATCGAAGCCCTGCTTAATATTGGTAATATGTTCCGCCAACCTCACATTCAGTTTCCTAACAGTGCGGGAGGGGGAATCATCTGTAGAAACTTAATTTCAACTATTATTAATAAAAAGAGGGGAGGATCAACCATAGAAAGATTCCTTTCAACTATTGTTAATAAAGCAATTAATATCCCACTCTATGTTCAACCCATTCGGGGCATGGGAACCCAATCTGTAGATCCAACTGGTTTCGGATCTAGAGATGGTTCTTTTTCCATTACTACCCCGCCAATGGGGAACGTACTTCTCAATACCGATAAACACAGTTCCCTTAGGGTTCCTATCGTGTACTGCATCGTAGTGCCTAGAGACACTGTGTTTATCGAAGCCCTGCTTAATATTGGTAATATGTTCCGCCAACCTCACATTCAGTTTCCTAACAGTGCGGCCAACATACTCCAACCCACATGGACACCTCAGTAAATATACTACGCATTTGGTTGTGCATGTGATAAGTGATTTGATGGAGTATGTGGCACCTGTACCACTAGAGGTGAATTCCGTTATTCTTCTGTCTCGTAATGAGTTGATACTGCAAACATTACATCTCCTACAAGGGGAGAATCCTTTTAAGTCCCCAAAAAAAGTAGGGCGTTTAGGTGGGACAGGGATATTTGGTGCCAACAAATGTCTAAAACTGGTAGCCCCCCTGAATAAAACTCTCGGTTTATCAGACAAAAGGGGTCCCAAGACTCGATCATTTTTAATAACGGACCAGTGTTTTCTTATGATTCTTTTAATGGCCCAGTGTTGGCTTGAATAGGTTGTGATGAAGGCTAACCCAAAATCCTCCCTGTCTTCTACCTGGGGGGGTTTGTCACGCAGTAATTCCTCACGCTCCCTGTTCCCTATATCCACAATTAGGGAGTCCAGCGCAGCAGCATCATAACCTTTGGTCAGAAACCTCGATTTCAAATTCAAGGCCTCCCTATGGAACTCATTAACATCAGAGCAATTTCGTCCCAAACGCAGGAACTGGCCCTTAGGCACGGCAGATAGCCAGGACTGATGATGACAGGAATCAAGTGGTATAAAGCTATTCCTGTCCGTTGTTTTGAAATAAGTCGAAGTGGTAATGGCATCATTAACAATAGTGATAGCTAAGTCCAAAAAATGTATTTGGGTGGAGCTAGCCTCATGGGTAAGTGATATACCTCTATCGTTATTGTTAAGTGCAGATAGAAAGGTGGTCACAGAATTGATGTCGCCGTCCCAAATGAATAGGACATCATCAATAAATCTCCTCCACATGACCAACTGGGGAGGACTGTCCTTTAATACCACATCCTCCTCCCACTTGGCCATGAAGAGGTTGGCCATACTGGGAGCAAATTTAGCTCCCATGGCCACTCCCTTCGTTTGTAGATAATGTGTGCCACCATACCAGAAATGGTTGTGCTCCATCGAGAAGTCCAGTAGCTCCATCACGAAATTACATTGCGTGATGGAGATACTGGAGTCTCGATAGAGGAAATGACGCACAGCCTCGTGTCCTAGACTATGGGATATAGAGGTGTACAGTGATGCGACATCAGCTGTCACCAGCATATATGTAGCTTTCCACTCCACTTGTCTTAGTATATTAAGGACATGTTTAGTGTCCCTAAGATAGGAGGGAGTGCCCACCACCAGTGGTTGTAGGAAGAAATCGATATACTTCCCAACACGCGAGGTTACCGAATCAATGCCACTGATGATGGGCCTCCCTGGTGGATTGGTCAAGGTCTTATGAATTTTCGGTAATATATATATTACCGGTAGCTGGGGGGCTAAAGGGACCAAATACTCCCTCTCTTTTTTATCAAGGATCCCTAAGTCATAGCCTTTCTCAATCAGAACCCTGAGTTCCCGCTTGAAACCAGAGGTTGGATCGGCAGGTAAAGAAGAATATGTATTCGTATCCGAAAGGATTCTCAGAATTTCGTTGTTATAGGAATCATGATCCATGATCACTATCGCTCCGCCTTTGTCGGCGGGGCGTATTACAATATCCTTTCTATTCATCAAGGCCTCCAAACCAACTTTAATATTATGTTGCGTCTGCACTGGCCTAATATTTAAACTGGCCAGATCATTTAGCACCAAATCCCGAAAAACGGTCACCTTCGGTGCCCCAGTACTAGGAGGGTTGAAAAGTGATGCATTTTTTAATCCTGAGTGTGTAACCACAGAAGCTTCCCTACTTAGCTGCCTAGCAGGGTTACTTAGAACGTATCTTTTTATATTTAATTTCCGTGTGTATTTTTGCACATCTATGAACGTTTGGAATTTGTTGAGATTCCGTGGTGGTACGAACTTTAAACCCTTACTAAGGGTAGAGAGTTCTTCCTTAGAGATTTCCTTGGTACTTAAATTTATAATGCCACTTATATCCTCCTCCTTTTTGGGGTGAAGCTTCCTCCCCCCTCTGCACCCTCTCTTGCATCTCCGTTTCTTTTGTTCCTTCCCCTCCCGGCCGACTGAAAATCCCGATAAAGACGGTTGTCTCCAGTGTGCCGGTTATGGGAGGAGTCTAAGGGATTATGATCCCTATTAAGATTTGATGCGTTATCGTTCATACCATCATATAAAGGAGAAAATCTGTTCGCAACATTGACCCCATATTGATCACATACCTCATCATTATTACGTTGGTTTCCCCGGGGTCTTTGGCCCTGAAAGTCGGGACGTCGTTGGTTACTACCAAAGTCGTGATGTACTTCCCGTTCATTCAGTCGTCTCCAAGGTAAGGGGGATCGACGACGTGATTGAGAGGAGGAATTCCTCCTGCCCCCCCTACCCCTCATGTGGTGAGGGTGTCCCCGGGGTCTAGCACCTCCCCATGAGTGGGGGGAGGGAGGGTAACCCCGAGGTGTCTCCAACCCAGTGTTCCTATGAATGCCTTGGGACCCGGGCTCAACTTGGGCCCTTGGGATGTTGCTAGAAGTAATAGTGGTGGGGGGGCGGGGACTTGCCACTTGAACACCAGGTTATCCCTGTAGTCCTTGGCATCCCTGTTGTACTTCTTCCTTTTCTTCAATTTTTGTTCTGACTCCTCCTTGATCAAGAGAGTCTTCAAGGATTCTGATTTGCGGGTGTATTCCTGGTTCTCTTTAAATGGTGTAAGTTTAGCCTTAATGATGTTGATCTCTATGTCTAGCATGGTAAGCCTACGCTTCTTTTTAGCTATTAAAAACTGCAGAAACCCCACACCTGCTTCATTGAAATATTTGAACCATTCCGCAAGTTCATTATCCTCCTTTTGGGGGTTCACTTCCCACCTTAGACTTCTCGGGACCATATTGACTTTTACATACTCCTCCAAATATGCAATATCCCATCTTAGGTGTACCTCAGAAACGGTGGTTACACACCACCGTGTGGTTACACACTCAGGATTAAAAAATGCATCACTTTTCAACCCTCCTAGTACTGGGGCACCGAATGTGACCGTTTTTCGGGATTTGGTGCTAAATGATCTGGCCAGTTTAAATATTAGGCCAGTGCAGACGCAACATAATATTAAAGTTGGTTTGGAGGCCTTGATGAATAGAAAGGATATTGTAATACGCCCCGCCGACAAAGGCGGAGCGATAGTGATCATGGATCATGATTCCTATAACAACGAAATTCTGAGAATCCTTTCGGATACGAATACATATTCTTCTTTACCTGCCGATCCAACCTCTGGTTTCAAGCGGGAACTCAGGGTTCTGATTGAGAAAGGCTATGACTTAGGGATCCTTGATAAAAAAGAGAGGGAGTATTTGGTCCCTTTAGCCCCCCGGCTACCGGTAATATATATATTACCGAAAATTCATAAGACCTTGACCAATCCACCAGGGAGGCCCATCATCAGTGGCATTGATTCGGTAACCTCGCGTGTTGGGAAGTATATCGATTTCTTCCTATAACCACTGGTGGTGGGCACTCCCTCCTATCTTAGGGACACTAAACATGTCCTTAATATACTAAGACAAGTGGAGTGGAAAGCTACATATATGCTGGTGACAGCTGATGTCGCATCACTGTACACCTCTATATCCCATAGTCTAGGACACGAGGCTGTGCGTCATTTCCTCTATCGAGACTCCAGTATCTCCATCACGCAATGTAATTTCGTGATGGAGCTACTGGACTTCTCGATGGAGCACAACCATTTCTGGTATGGTGGCACACATTATCTACAAACGAAGGGAGTGGCCATGGGAGCTAAATTTGCTCCCAGTATGGCCAACCTCTTCATGGCCAAGTGGGAGGAGGATGTGGTATTAAAGGACAGTCCTCCCCAGTTGGTCATGTGGAGGAGATTTATTGATGATGTCCTATTCATTTGGGACGGCGACATCAATTCTGTGACCACCTTTCTATCTGCACTTAACAATAACGATAGAGGTATATCACTTACCCATGAGGCTAGCTCCACCCAAATACATTTTTTGGACTTAGCTATCACTATTGTTAATGATGCCATTACCACTTCGACTTATTTCAAAACAACGGACAGGAATAGCTTTATACCACTTGATTCCTGTCATCATCAGTCCTGGCTATCTGCTGTGCCTAAGGGCCAGTTCCTGCGTTTGAGACTAAATTGCTTTGATGTTAATGAGTTCCATAGGGAGGCCTTGAATTTGAAATCGAGGTTTCTGACCAAAGGTTATGATGCTGCTGCGCTGGACTCCCTAATTGTGGATATAGGGAACAGGGAGCGTGAGGAATTACTGCGTGACAAACCCCCCCAGGTAGAAGACAGGGAGGATTTTGGGTTAGCCTTCATCACAACCTATTCAAGCCAACACTAGGCCATTAAAAGAATCATAAGAAAACACTGGTCCGTTATTAAAAATGATCGAGTCTTGGGACCCCTTTTGTCTGATAAACCGAGAGTTTTATTCAGGGGGGCTACCAGTTTTAGACATTTGTTGGCACCAAATATCCCTGTCCCACCTAAACGCCCTACTTTTTTTGGGGACTTAAAAGGATTCTCCCCTTGTAGGAGATGTAATGTTTGCAGTATCAACTCATTACGAGACAGAAGAATAACGGAATTCACCTCTAGTGGTACAGGTGCCACATACTCCATCAAATCACTTATCACATGCACAACCAAATGCGTAGTATATTTACTGAGGTGTCCATGTGGGTTGGAGTATGTTGGCCGCACTGTTAGGAAACTGAATGTGAGGTTGGCGGAACATATTACCAATATTAAGCAGGGCTTCGATAAACACAGTGTCTCTAGGCACTACGATGCAGTACACGATAGGAACCCTAAGGGAACTGTGTTTATCGGTATTGAGAAGTACGTTCCCCATTGGCGGGGTAGTAATGGAAAAAGAACCATCTCTAGATCCGAAACCAGTTGGATCTACAGATTGGGTTCCCATGCCCCGAATGGGTTGAACATAGAGTGGGATATTAATTGCTTTATTAAAAAAATTAAAATTGCTTTATTTATTAATTTATTATTAATTATAGTTGAAAGGAATCTTTCTATGGTTGATCCTCCCCTCTTTTTATTAATAATAGTTGAAATTAAGTTTCTACAGATGATTCCCCCTCCCGTTTTCTTTCTTTTATTGATATGTATTTTTATTGACAATTTATTAACATTGATATACCTATCATGTGCTCCTAGATATTTTTGGACAATTAAGTGTCCCTTTTTTTTCGATATACACATGATGATGTTTTTAGTATAATGTAATCATGTTTATGTATATATTTTTTATTGGAGATATGGCTGATGGGGAACTTAAACCCACCCATATTTATTCTGGTCTTTATGCACTTCAATCCCATGCACTTTATCATATTTTTTATACTGGTGAATTATTTTTTTTCCGCTACTAGATGGCAGTGTGGAATTTACACTTCTAAGTTGTAGAAGCTGTTTCATGTTTCTACACGTTCAAAGAAATTTTGGAGTGTGTCCTGCACTCCTTTTCTGTAGCCACTAGATGGCGCTGCACGGCATATAGCTCTGCTTTTTATTTATCCCCAGGTTCACAATAAGGAAGGATTTATGCATGGGTGGCTTTCATTGGGTTGATGAGTAATACAGCATCACTACCCGCCCCCGTTCCCCCTCAGCCAATGAATGAGCTAGGGCGCTTTGCCGCTTTTGTATTTAAAGCGCATGCGCGAGCGTGGCCACGTACCCCTGATGACGTCAGTTGTGACGAAACGGCCGTAGGGTCACAATGTGAGCACGGATCGCGCATGCGCGATTGGATTTTAAACGGCGGTGGAGCTTGTCTTTTATTTCTCCCCGTCAGAACTTTGCCTCTTAAATCTAGTTGTTTGTATAAACTTTTAAAAAACTGGCCAGATCGTTCTGCACTATTGGAGTATCTTTTTCTTTTTCTGGGGGTATTTGTGGCCAATTCTTTGCTGCATTCTGTGGTCAAGTCCTAGCTGCACCCCGTTTGGAAGCCCCTCTTGGCTTGCCATAAAAGATACCTGGAGAACACCTGGAGATTATTGGTGAGGATATCATCTGGACTCACATATTTCTACTGAGCCTGTTTGACCCCCCTGAATAAGGGTGGTCGCAGGCTGTCTGGTAAGCCTCCAACTTTTATCCCTTGGTGGTGGGCAACAGCTGCGGTGGAACACTGAACCAGATTCTGTGTTGGAGTGTCACTACGCTTTGGGACCTGTTCTTTATATTTTTTTGGGACTGTTTATTTATTTATTTTAATTTCCTTTGCATTTGCGATCACTAAGCATTAGGATTAATTAGCACTATTAGTGATTAGATGTTTTGTGTTGATATAATATATTTTTATTCATTTTGCTGTCACATTGGTTCATTTTCATTCACCTGAAGTTTGCCATTTTTACACTCATTCTCATATCACTTTTTGTTTTTTAAATATATGCAGGTGCACTTGATTAATTTCTAGTGTCACTATACATGCACATGGACACTTGATTATTTTAGACTAAATGTTATATGGTCTTTATCTACTAGTCACTTTATTTACACATTTATGGGCCCCGTTCACTCGCATATATCATTATATGCGTATTTTTAGTCCAGCGCTACACTATTTTATCTATTGTTCATTTTGTGTGCCCTTGTATTGGGGTTATTGTGTTTTAGCTGCAGGACTCACTTCACGTTTTTTCAGTTTTTAAATTGAACACCGAGCGCAATTTCTCCCCCTTCCCTATTTCTTAGGATTAATCATAAGGCCGGATAGGGCTGCAAATCCATCAAGAGCTGGTATTAAGTTAGGACCAGAGACCTGTGGTGATGATAGAAAAAGTAATATATCGTCTGCAAATATACATAATTTGTGTGTAATACCTCCTACTTCAATGCCAGTTATAGTTTGGTTTGTTCTGATGTATTGGGCCATGGGTTCGAGTATAAGGGCAAATAATAAGGGAGATAATGGGCAACCCTGTCGGGTACCTCTTTCGATATTAACCTCTTGACATCCGGAGGCCGTCATATGACGGCCTCGACTTTCGGAGGTTATATCTGAATGATGCCTGAGGCTACAGACATCATTCAGATACCGGCATTTTCAGCCGGCGATTCCGTACACCATAAGAACGATCATAGCGGCTGTTCCACCGCTTGATCGTTCTTACGGGCGGCGAGAGGGGACGTCCCCCCCCTCCCGCCGCCCTCCAGTGCTTCTACCGACTCACCTCAGCGATCGGTGAGTCGGATAGCGGATCCGCCGGCACTGGATGTGCATCATAGAGATTTCCGGCCGACCAGATGGTCGCCGGAGTCTCTATGATCGTTCAGAGGCCGGGCGCGATGTTATGACGTCACGCCCGGCCTCTGCATTAAAAAAAACGGCGCCGCTTCGGCTATGAAGCGGTGATCGTTTTTTTTTTTTTTTTTTTTTTTTATTTTAGGCTTCTCAGCCTAGAGGTGAGATGTGGGGTCTTATTGACCCCATATCTCACTGTAAAGAGGACCTGTCATGTCATATTCCTATTACAAGGGATGTTTACATTCCTTGTAATAGGAATAAAAGTGATCAAAAAAAAAATTTTTTTTTTAAAGTGTCAAAATAAAAAATCTTAAGTAAAATTAACAATAAAAAAAAAAAAATTTTAAAGCGCCCCTGTCCCCGTGAGCTCGCACGCAGAAGCGAACGCATACGTAAGTCCCGCCCACATATGAAAACGGTGTTCAAACCATACATGTGAGGTATCACCGCGAACGTTAGAGCGAGAGCAATAATTTTGGCCCTAGACCTCCTCTGTAACTCAAAACATGTAACCAGTAAAAAATTTTAAAGTGTCGCCTATGGGGATTTTTAAGTACCAAAGTTTGGCGCCATTCCACGAGTGTGTGCAATTTTGAAGCGTGACATGTTAGGTAACTATTTACTCAGCATAACTTCATCTTTCACACAATGCAAAAAAATTTGGCTAACTTTGCTGTTTTGTTTTTTTTTAAAGCATGAAACTGTTTTTTTTTTAAAAAAAAACGTGTTTGAAAAATTGCTGCGCAAATACCGTGCAAGATAAAAAGTTGCAATGACCGCCGTTGTATTCTCTAGGGTCTCTGCTAAAAAAACATTTATAATGTTTGGGGGTTCTATGTAATTTTATAGCAAAGAAATGATGATTTTTGACATGTAGGAGCGAAGTGTCAGAAATGGCCTGGATGCGAAGTGGTTAAAGGCTTCAGATTTGTATCCAGCATATTTTATGTAGGCTTTGGGTTTATTATATAATGCTTTGATCCATGTTAAAAAGTGGGGTCCAAAACCCCATTTTTGTAATGAATATTGCATATATTGCCAGAATACTGTGTCAAATGCCCTCTTAATATCGAGAGATAGAAAACATAAAGGGATTTTCCGTTTTTTAGCAATATATGCCAATAACACTGCCTTGCGTATATTATCGCCTGCCTGTCTATTTGGCATGAAGCCTACTTGATCTCTATGTATTAATTTTCCTATAATGCTATTGAGGCGTTTTGCTATTATTTTTGCTAATAATTTAATATCGAGGTTTAACAGAGAGATAGGCCGATAATTCACACAGGAAGTATCATCAGAAAGGGGTTTTGGGATCATACAAACAATTGCCATTAGTGTTTCTTGCCGAAAAGAATGTCCATCTAGAAGTTTGTTAAAAGTTTCAGTGAGAATGGGAGAGAGTATTTCTGAGAATGTTTTATAGTATAAAGCCGAGTAGCCGTCTGGGCCTGGTCTTTTGTTAAGTTTTAGGTCTTTTATGGCGTTAGCAACTTCATCTATAGTTATAGGCTCATCCAAACTGCTTTTTTCATTCTGAGATAACTCAGGTAAGGTTATTTTTGAGAAGAAGGATTCAGCCTCTGTAGGATTAAATTCATTGTTTGTCTTGTATAAGGTTGCGAGATGTGAGTGAAATTTATGGACTATTTTAACTGGATTACAAGTGTAAACATTTTTTGATAATTTCAAACGTATTGGTTTGAAAGATTTGTTAGTTGAATTTAATGCCCGAGCCAAATATGTACCTGGTTTGTTTGTATTCATGTAGAAATTGTGTTTGGAGCGTTTGAGGGATTTATCAACTGACTCAGTGAGAAATAGATCGTATTCCAATCTAGATTTTTCCAGATGAGATTTTGTACTCTGGGATGGATTATCTTGAAATGATATGTAGGCTGCATTAAAATTGAGTTCTAGTTTTTTTGCTAGATTTTTGCGTTCCCGTTTAAATAGTGCCATTTGTCTTTGTATTATACCACGCAAGACAGGCTTATGAGCTTCCCACAGTGTTATTGGGGAGATGTCTGTTGTATTATTAATTGATATGTATTCCTTTAAAGCTTGTTCAATGGCCATCTGATGTAGTGGGTGTTTGAGCATTATGTCCGGTAAGTACCACGTTGGGTCATGCGCTTTTGGTATGGCTGAGGCTATAGTAGTGTATACTGCATTATGGTCAGACCACGGAATCGGAATTATATCTGATGCAATAATTTCTGGTATCATTCCTATTGTTAGAAAAATATGATCTATTCTGGTGAAGGTTTGATGAGGGTGCGAGAAATAAGTGAATTTCTTTTTCATTGGGTTACTTTCTCTCCATGAATCTACCAGATTGTATTTGGAAAGAAGTTGAGAAAAAGGTAATCTAGAGGTTATTTTGGATGGTGTAAAAGGTGATTTATCTAGAAATGGGAGGAGGACCTGGTTCGAATCCCTGCACATTATCACTGTTCCTATTTTGTGTGTATTAATCACTTGTAATATATGTGAGAGGAATGGTGTAGGTTGTTTGTTAGGAGCGTAGTAGGAAATCACCGTGATTGCTGTATCCATTATATAACCCATGAGTATCAGGTATCTACCTTCTGGGTCTTTAATTTCTGATGATAAGGTGAATGGTGTGGATCGTGAAATGCAATTAGAGTTCCCCTTTGCTTGGTACAGGCAGAAGCCGTGTAAATTTGTTGATAAAAAGGAGAAATATATTTTGGAGTAGAATCTTTGGTGAAGTGTGTTTCTTGGAGGCATACTATGTGAGCCTTCTTGTTATGGAAAGTACGGAAGGCTTTGGTCCTTTTTTGAGGGACATTTATTCCCTGAACATTCAGGGAAAGTATATTCAGTGGTGCCATGGCAATAGATCAAATAGTTTTGACTTACTTTTTGTTATGCAGAGCTGAATGCGCAGATCAACCTGTGTGGACTGAAGAGATGAATAGATAGAAAAGAAACCAGTGAATTCTGGAGTAAAGAGTAAACAAAAAACATATGAGATTAGATGATACATTGTATAAATTATTTTTTGGAAGTAATCACAATTTACCCGTGAAAGAGAATAAATATCTCTCTCAGGGGAATAAGTGCCTTCGTCACACTCCCACATAATATGGTTGGGAGAATGAGGAGGGCTAATGGGGGTACACGGATCTTCCGCTTACAGGAGAGAAGTGCTATGTCAAAAGACATCAAAATGATGTTTCATTAATTGGAGTGCAGAATATAGTTTTTGTTGAAATTATTTATTCCAGGGTGGTTGTATATGGTTAGTCTTGCCCTAGGCTAAATAATTCAGTTAGAAAGGTACTGTTAATAACTTTGGTATTGATGAAGATAGTTTGAATTATTTTGGGATTTTAACCCTTTTAGAGTAAACAATTACATATTTTATTCATATGTAACTGTTTAGATATGTTAACTCATAAAATTGAGGTTGTATTGCTTCAGATTAGAATAAACAAAAACATAATTCTAGGAACTAGTTAGGTAATAATATATTTGTTTTAAGAAAAGAAAGAAAAAGCTTCCATTACTTCTGGATTATTGAACATATTTGTCCTAAAAAGTAATAAATCTATTGTTATTACCTGATAATATATAACTGAACAAGAATTTCCTTATTTCACTTATATATTCTAAGGCTATATGAATCAGAAGTAATAAGAAATATAACTGGAATGTAACATGATCCCACACAGTGTGTGACTATCAGAATGCAGTTACATTCAGTTATAAATACTGTTTTTTTATAGAGAACCATCTCTTAGTATAATAAATGAAGAGATATCAGGAATTAGGATGTCAGTCCATTGAATCTTCTTGGTCCATGGATGATGTGGCATAACGGCCTCTTTTGTGAGAATGATGATTCCCATTTTGTTCTGGAATTTTCTGAGTGCTGCCTGAAGGTGAAGATGATGCCATTCTTCTGCGTGTGGGAGTGTTGCTGCTTGTGGGTTCTGTCAGATTTTAAATTTAAATTTTAAAAGGGTTTGTTGTAGTTCATCTGCTGATCTGCTTCTGTAAATTGTACCTTGGTAGTTAAATCTGACTGAAAAGGGGAAACCCCATTGATACATAATGTTGTGGCATTGCAGTTCCATTAGTTGGGGTTTCATGGATCATCTTTTAGTAATAGTAAGTTGGGATAGGTCAGCAAAAATTTGATAATTGTGTCCTTGAAAATTAAGTTCCTTTTTTTCTCTTGCAGCAATTAGTATTTGTTCTTTCGTTCTGTAATAATGACATTTTGTGATTATATCACGTGGGGGTCCATCTTTCTTTTTGGCTGTGAGGGCTCTGTGTACTCTGTCCAGTTCTAAACGTTCAATAGGGATATCTGGCTTTAGTTCTTGTAATAGAGCAGTAATAGTAGATTGCAGGTCTGTCACAGTCTCAGGTATTCCCCTTATGCGCAAGTTTGAACGTCTGGCTCTATTTTCGTAATCTTCGAGCTTAGTTTGAAGTATTAAATTCTCTTTTTTTAATTGTTCCAATTCTGTTATATTTTCTTGGGTTGTAATTTCAATTTCATCCATTTTTATTTCTAAGGCTGCGGTGCGGTTTCCCAGCTCTCTTATTTCTCTGGTTAGGCTTTTTGTTATTTGGTCTGAGGTTTGTTTTAAAGCCTTATGAAGCATCTTTTCAAATTGTAATAATATTACTGGGGATACTGAGGAGGCTTGTGGAGAAGTTTGTGAGAGGATTTGTTCTGTATCTGACTCAAATGGAGAGTCTTGCTGTGACATTTTCTGTCTGTGAGAGCGCCCTGATGCTGTATATTGTGAGGTGACTGGAGCTGCTTCAGCTGCAGTGAGTGCCTGTGAGCTCTTTGTGAGGTGATTTTTATTTCTGCCACGGTTTCCTCCCAGTACCATATTTCCTGCCCAAACTTTCACAGTTTGTTCCCTGGGGCAAAAAGGTTCAAATGGATACCTTTTGAGCCTGCAGGCTCCGTTTTGTCCTTCTCTTCTCTCCTCAGCGGTGTGGAGCTCTAACAATGCATGTCTGCTCCGCTAGGCTCCGCCTCCTGAACCTCTCACAGATGATATATGTTCAATAAATCAATATATGTTCCACTTTAATGACAGTTGTTTGGATTAGTAGTTTAGATTTTACCCTGATTTCACTTGCCTCATTCTTGCTCTGGGTTAGATTCCTTTTAATGTTTTTTACTGTTCTTTATTAGGTTTTTTCCACCAGATTTGTTTGAGATGTTTATTGACATTGGTCATTATGTTCGAGACATCAGTGCCTATGAAGACCTTGTGTCTAAATTGAATTCACTACCAGTAAGTGATGCTTTACGTGCCATTTTAAAAAGAAAAAAAAAAATCAAGTGTTGTCACAAGAGCGAAAATAACTGGTCTTTTATGCAATTTCCAGGAAGATGAACTGAAGCAAGTGGCTGATGGCATTGAAGGTATCAATCAGAACAAAACTCCCACAAAATTTATTGGAAACTATGCAATTCTAGATCACCTTGGAAGTGGAGCATTTGGGAGTGTATATAAGGTGATTTTATTTTACAGTGTTTTTAAATCTGATGGTTGAAGTATAATCAATATTTTTGTATAGCCCTTGCATTTCTCTTTGAGAGTTAAGCAGACCTCGATCAATAAATATTTGTGAGCATTAAGGCTGTGTAAGCTCAAAACATCTTCATAGCTTGCCTTCAATGTTTTATATGGAGGATTTACCAGGGTTATATGTACACTGAGCAAAATTATAAACTAAACACTTTTGTGTTTGCCCCGATTTATCATGAGCTGAACATAAGATCTACGGCTTTTTCTATGTACACAAAAGGCCTATTTCTCTCAAAAATTGTTCACAAATCTGTTACTGACCACTTCTCCTTTGCCGAGATAATCCATCCACCTCACAGGTGTGGCATGTCAAGATGCTGATTAGACAATATGATTATTGGACAGGTGTGCCTTAGGCTGGCCACAATAAAAGGCCACTCTAAAATGTGCAGTTTTACTGTATTGGGGGGGAGGTCCAGGGGGTCTGAAAAACAGTCAATATCTGGTGTGACCACCATTTGCCTCACGCAGTGCAGCACATCTCCTTCGCATAGAGTTGATCAGGTTGTTAATTGTGGCCTGTGGAATGTTGGTCCATTCCTCTTCAATGGCTGTGCGAAGTTGCTGAATATTGTCTGGAACTGGAACACGCTGGCGTATACGCCGATCCAGAGCATCCCAAACATGCTCAATGGGTGACATGTCCGTTGAGTATGCTGGCCATGTAAGAACTTGGATGTTTTCAGCTTCCAGAAATTGTGTACAGATCCTTGCAACATGGGGCTGTGCATTATCATGCTGCAACATGAGGTGATGGTCGTGGATGAATGGCAGGATCTCGTCACGGTATCTCCTGCACCTGTATTCATTGTCCATAGCATACGCCTGCCCATACCATAACCCCACTGCCATCATGGGCCACTTGATCTGCAACGTTGACATCAGCAAACCGCTCACCCACACAAAGCCATACACACTGTCTACCATCTGCCCTGTACAGTGAAAACCGGGATTCGTCCGTGAAGAGAACACCTCTCCAAAGTGCCAGACGCCATCGAATGTGAGCATTTGGCCACTCAAATCAGTTACGATGACGAACTGCAGTCAGGTCGAGACCCCGATGAGGACAATGAGCATGCAGGTGAGCTTCCCTGCGATGGTTTCTGACAGTTTGTGCAGAAATTCTTTGGTTATGCAAACCGATTGTTGCAGCAGCTGTCCGGGTGGCTGGTCTCAGACGATCTTGGAGGTAAAGATGCTGGATGTGGAGGTCCTGGGCTGGTGTGGTTACACGTGGTCTGCAGTTGCGAAGCCGGTTGGATGTACTGCCAAATTCTCTGAAACACCTTTGGAGACAGCTTGTGGTAGAGAAATGAACCTTCAATTTAAGGGCAACAGCTCTGGTGGACATCCCTGCAGTCAGCATGCCAATTGTATGCTCCCTCAAAACTTTCAACATCTGTGGCATTGTGCTGTGTGATAAAACTGCACATTTTAGAGTGGCCTTTTATTGTGGCCAGCCGAGGGCACACCTGTGCAATAATCATGCTGTCTAAGCAGCATCTTGATATGCCACACCTGTAAGGTGGATGGATTATCTCAGCAAAGGAGAAGTGCTCACTAACACAGATTTAGACAGATTTGTGAACAATATTTGAGAGAAATAGGCCTTTTGTGTACATGGAAAAAGTCGTAGATCTTTGCGTTCATCTCATGATAAATTGGGCAAACACAAAAGTGTTGCCCCAAATTGTTGCTCAGTAAAACATATGGATGCTCTCCAAGATCTGTATTGATGTGAGCTCCACATTATAGTCAAGGCTGTTAAATAAATGGTTACACAGGGCATTTGTCTTGGACCCATAGGGACCCCAGCCACCACCACCACACTTTCAAAAAAAAAAGAAGATGGAAATTAAAGTGAACCTGTGTTTTACCAACAAAGGACAAAACAATAGTGTCACCCAGCTTCCTCTTTCCCCAGCTCCACTTTCTTACCTTTGCTCCCTCAGTGCACCAGGAGCATAGAGAAATACCCAGTATTGAGCCCTGTAAAACATAATCTTGCAAAGTAGAAGATGGGGAGGAAGGGGTAACCACCTTTTGGTTATTCTGATGCACAAGTTTAAAGCGGAGCTCCGCCCAAAAGGGGAAGCTCCGCTTGTTTGCACCTCCCTCCTGAACTGCCATTCTTGGTACTTTTTCTGGGGAAGTGGGTACCTGGTTTTGACAGATATCCACTCTAACTGAAAGCCACAAGGCTTCACTTCCTGTTTCCTTTTCTTGTTATGCCAGCACCTGCACCCAAAGCCGATTGAAGAATCGGATCGGGTGAGGACATAACTGGATCCTGGACAGGTAAGTGTCCTTCTATTAAAAGTCAGCAGCTACAGTATTTGTAGCTGCTGACTTTAAATTTTTTTTGGTGGGAGCCTGGATCTGCTCTTTAAAGCGGAGTTCCACTAGGTTTTGTGTTTATTAAAAGTCAGCAGCTGTGCTTCCTCAATGGTCGGGTAATCTTCTGGGACCTTGATGTGTCCCAGAAGATTGTAGGAAGGGAGGGGGAGAGGAGAACTTCTGCTCGAGTCGCCTAGGCAGCCCGAGCAGAAATGGGAGCTGGGAACGTGTCAAAACTAGGTATCCACTCCCCCCCCAAAAAAATGACATGCCAAATATGGCATGTAAGGGGGTGAGGAGTTCTTAAAGCGGAAGTTCCACTTTTGGGTGGAACTCCGCTTTAAGTGTATTTTGGAAGTGGCATATTTAAAGCTAAACTTGGCAGATAAAAAAAAGAAATTACCAATGCATACAAGTATGTGTTCATACCTCTTTCAATCCCTTGTGCAACAGTGCTCAAACTGGGAGAGGGGGAGCAGCACAAGGGGCCAATCAGGCACGTTGTGTCATGTATAAATATTCATAAGAAGAGAGCAGAAATTAGATAATCAATCTGCTTTTTTCTTTCTTCACTGCTAAGTCACAGGGTGAAGGCATGGACAGAACCTAGCTGCATTACTTAATATCACTAGAAAAAAAGTCAGGTCTCCAGGTTGGCTCTGCTGTCTGATAAGGTTGTGTAAATCTCAGGAATGATTAAATAGAATAATACATTTTTTAGCAATAGACCAGCTCTCCTGTATATGTTTTTCATCTGTATATATAGCTGCTTGCCCAAAGTTCAGTTTTTTAGTTATATATTTATTATAGGTATTATTATTGCACTGATCAGTTATGCAGTGCTTTAAATACTGTGCATTTACACCAGGAGGTGTGCTGGTTTACTAAGGCCATACATTGTTAGTTTTTTTTTGTTTCCTCCATTCACACAAATGAGGTGGACAGATGAATCCCACTCCCCCCACCTGTATATTGAATTCTAAAACTGGCGCTGCTGTCAGAATACACTGATCAGCAGCTGCAGCTGATTGGCATCAATGGAAAATTTCCCAACAGGTCTCTTTGACAGAAGCGATTTAAGCAATTGACTATTTTCAAGCAAGGGAGCCCACACACTGTTTGAAATGTGGCCAGGCCCTGGTGGACCAGCCAAATGTCAGTCTGTGTATGGCCAGCTTTACAATCTAATGGCTCGTGCACACGATCCAAAAATCGGATGAAAAATACCGCTTTCGACCCGATCGTACGATAATCGGATCGTTAGTACAGCGCTTTCGAGAGCCGATCATGACAATTCATCCGATATTATTTAAACGGACAAGCACGAAAATTTTCCTCGTATGATACCAGATCGTACGATTTTAGTTTAGTCCGTACAGTTGTCGTCCGAAAATACAATACAAATACATTACAACACATGACATCACTTCCGATTTTTTTTTTTTCTGTGATACGAGAATTTTCATGACTTTAGTAAACTATCCAATTTCTACTTGCGACTTTTAAGCGAAAATAGTTGTACGATCTGTCGTACGATATTCAGATTGTGTGTACGGGCCATAAGGTTCCTATCTCACGTGCATATATGCATATATAGGGCCAATTTGGACAGGAGTAATTTAACCTACCAGCATGTCTTTAGAGTGTGGGAGAAAACCGGAGTACATGGTGGAAACCCGCGCAAGTGTAGGGAGAACATGTAAATTCCATGCAGATAGTTTTTCTTTCAAATATTTTTTTTTTGGGTTTTCACAAAGAAAATTGAACAAAAACAAATGTTTATATGACAGAAACAATATAAACAATAAGGTAAGATTAGTGCAGAGTCAGAGCGATCGCGATATATTGAGTAATACATAGGAACTGTGAAGTTGTCAAAGTTTTAGATAAACCATTAAGTTGAAAATATTATCGTAAGAAGGGGTGACTCTCTCCCCGAACACCCCTATTGGGAACATACTGTGTCTCGGGGTTAAGGGCACCCCCTCCGGGGCACATTTCTTTCAAATATTTTTTATTGCTTTATTTTCACAAAGTACAGATAATGGCATACCTACAATTTGAAATAAGATAACTAGGTAGTTCCTTGCGTTTGCAATCATTAGTTGGATAATGAACAGGGTGAGATAAAACTGTTACCATCAGCTTGTATTTTGAAAACAAGGTAGTACATAACTTTGTCCTATAATTGTACCCAGCTAAAGATTGTAATATATATTTCAAGTCCAAATAATTATCTATGAACATTGGATATGGAGGTGTCTTCGGTCTACTCCTAATCAGGGGGGCTGAAGAGCATGTGCTGCCCAAGTGGATCAGAGGGAGTCAGTTGAGGGCTATTTCAGAAGTGGGTTAGGTTAAACTCCTGGACCCAAGACATCCATTTGTTATCAAAAGAGTGTATTGACTTGTTTTGGCCCGCTAAGTATTTTTCACAGATGCAGTTTACATTTACTCTATGGATAACTTCAGAGATGTTGGGAATTGTCGGCTGTTTCCATTTATTCATAATTGACAGTCAGGCTGCTAAAGGGATATGTGAGACTATTGTCAAAAGCTGTTTGGGAAAGCTGTCTAGTTGCATTCCAAAGAGGGCCATTGTTTGGCATGGCTCAGTGTTCGTTCTAGTAATGTGTGAAATTAAGGCGAATACTGATTCCCAGAATTGTTTTATGTCCTTGTATGACCATAGAATGTGGAGTAAGTTGCCTTTTTGTCCATATTGGCCAGCATACCGAAGTGGTATATGGGAATATGCGGTTAAGTTTGGCTGGTGTCATATACAAGTTTTAGGTTATTTTTATAGCATTCTCCCAGTGAGATGTACAATGGGAAGAGCTCAGGGTTGTATTGAGTGCTTTATTCCATTCTATGAGGGAGTATTCCGTTTTTATAATTTTTTTCCCATCTAATAATTTGGGGAGGTTTAGATGTAGCTTGTTGGTTGTTTAGGTATTTATAGAACCATAATATCCCTTTCTTGGGTGACGATATATTGTGATAGTATGACCAAATTGCATTGTTCACTTTTACAAAGGAATTTGAGTAAGTTCTGTGGAAATATTTTATTTGGGCTACTTTATATAGAATTTTCATATCTTGGGACTTTTGCATCTCTTCTAGGGTCAGTTGACCTGTATTGGTTTTGGAGTCCACTAAAAATGAGGGTATGAGGTATTCATAGGCAGTTGCAGGGATGACTATGGCTCTTAGGGAGTTGTTGTTGGGAAGGTTTTGGAGGGAGGAGTTCCAAGCATCCACCGCTGCCAGGATAGAGGCTGCATTGCCTATATATACTTTCTGGTGTGTGGCACTTGCAATCAGTAAAGGGGTTACAATGGACTCTATTTAGTAAGATACATTTTTATATATTGACCCAGGGTTTGGTAGGAATAGGTTCAAACCATGCATTAAGTTGGTCTAGTATCGTTGCCTTATGATAAAGTTGAATATTGGGTAGATTTACCCCGCCTTGTTGTTTTGATCTATTGAGGATGTTACGTGCTATTCTTGGCTTACCTGAGTTCCAAACATATGCATTAATATATTTATTTACTGTGGTGAAGAACCTGGTTGGGATTTTGATAGGTATAGTTCGAAAGAGGTAGAATATTTTAGGTAAAGACAATATTTTAAATGCCGCTATGCGGCCTATCCAGGAAATTTCAGTTTCAGTCCTGTTTGATGTTTTGTAGGAGTGGAGGATAGTTTGCTTCGTATAGCTTGGATATGGGGAAAGTCAGTTTAATGCAGTAATCAATCAAGTAATCAATGGTGTTGTTATCCCACGAGTAAGAGAATTCTCTTTTTAAGACTCGAATTGCCTGCCTATTAATATTAATGGGGAGTATTGAGGATTTTGTTATATTCACTTTATGATATGAAATCATTCCAAATTTCTCAATTTCGTCTTGTACCGCCCTCAGGGAAGGAGCCACATTAGTCAGGGTTAGAAGGACGTCATCCGCAAGCAGTCCAATTTTGTGGGCATGTTCTGCGGTATTAATTCCTTGAATTTGGGGATTTTGTCGGATAGTTTCGGCAAAGGGTTCCATTATAAGGGTAAAGATTATGGGGACAAAAGGCAACTTTGTCTAGTCCCATTGGTTATTTTAAATGGATCTAACAGTGTATTGGACGTATATACTTGAGCCGAGGGAGAGGAGTATAATGCTGAGATTGCCTTAGATATGGGGCCTTGAAATCCAAACTTACTGAGAGTGGCCTTAAGATACCCCCAATGGACCCAATCAAAGGCCTTCTCAGCATCTAACGTTAAGAAGGCTGCCGGTTCCTTCTTAGATTCCAGTATGATGAGGAGGTTGATCATTCTCCTAGTACCATCTGAGGCCTGGCAGCCTTTTACAAAGCCTACTTGATCCATATTTATTAGGGAGGGTGTAATTTCTGCCAATCTATTTGCCACAATTTTTGAGAAGATCTTTAGATCTGTGTTGAGGAGCGAAATTGGGTGAAAGTTTTGTGGATAAGTTGGCTCCTTCCCTGGTTTAGGCAAAGTGATGATAATGGCTTTGAGCTTTTCCTCAGGAAATGATCCGGAGGTTGCAGCCTCATTGAATAGTTTTTGCAAGTATGAGATGAGAGTGGTCTGGAAGGTTTTAATATTCTGATGATAGGCCGTCCGCTCCTAGTGACTTGTTATTGGGGAGGGATTTAATGACTTTAAAGATTTCTGTTTCGGTCATAGGGGAGTTTAACTTTAGGAGTGTATCTTCGTCTATGGTAGGGAGCTGAAGGGAGGTCAGATAATTTTGTATTACATCATCATTGGGTTGTATAGTGGAGGTGTCAGTCTGAAGATTATATAGAGACTGATAGTAATCCCGAAAGGAGTTTGCTATATCTTTTGGATGAAGTATCTTTGAGTTATATACTGGGTTCAAAATATATACTATTGAATTTGTCATTCGTCGTGTTTTAAGTTGGTTAGCTAAAAACTTACCAGCCTTATTTACCTGGGAGTAATAAGTGGCTTTGAGTCTACGTGTCTGTTTCTCGTGGTCTGAAAGCATAAGAAGTCTTAGTTCGTGTCTACATGTTGTTAAGTCAGTAAGGGTATTAGGGTCGTGAACTCTTTTGTGTTGGCTTTCAAGGTTTTGGATCCTAGTGAGAAGATTTTCAATCCACTGCAAACTGCGTTTCTTTTCCCTAGCTGCCTGTTGTATCAGTAGCCCCCTGGAATAGGCCTTATGAGTACACCATACATTGGACATGTTTGAATCAGGGGTTAAGTTGAGTTGGAAAAATTCATCTAGTTGTACATTGATTCTTTCCCTACAGGTTTGGTTATTAAATAGAGATGCATTGTTGCGCCGGAGACGAGTCCGAACGGCTCTGTGGTCCTCTGTCAATATCATTTTAATGGGAGCATGATCTAACCAAGTTATAGACATAATTTCTGTTTTAAGGACTTTGTGTAATAGATTCAGGTCTGTTAGAAAGAAGTCAATCCTTGAATATAAATCGTGGGGGGTCGAAAAGTAGGTGTAATCTCTTTCATTGGCATGCATACACCTCCACGGGTCATATAGAAGGTTTCTTTTTTAAAAATCTTGTAGGGTTTGTCTAACATGAGAACTTGGTTTAGATAAATCAATTTTTTTGGTCTTCTATAGTGCTGAAGTCACCCATAAGCAGGAGTGAGCCCTTACGGATCTTCTCTATTTTCTTGTAAAGTGAGTTCAAGAACTTAAGTTGGCCGGCAATAGGTGCATATAAGTTAACAATTGTATAAGGCATGTTGTTAATAGTACAGATTAGAATAATATATAATGTCCTTTTTGATCTTTGTGGACTTCTTGCATTGTAAAGGCTATCGAGGAATTAATGGCTATAAGGACACCATTTTTCTTCACTGGGGCGTTGGCAGTGAAAACGTGTGGAAATAGATGATTGGAGCATTGTGAAGCTTTGGAAGCATTGAAGTGGGTCTCCTGAATGCAGATGATGTCTGCTTGTAACTTCAGAGCTTCCTTCCACGCTGCCTTGCGCTTAAAGGGACTGTTTAGCCCATGGGCGTTAAGTGATACTAGTGAGGTAGTCATGTTATAGGGTTAGTGGTGCATTGCTATGTAAGTTACCCGATGCTTGGGTAATGGAGGGTCGAATGTTCATCCTGGTCCATGAGCTTGCGGGGTCCTCTTGTGAGTAAGACAGGCACCAGACAGTCTCCAGAGTGTTTGGGCATCGTTGCCATGGAAGAGGTATCATCTGAGAAAAAAAAGAGTTATTGCAAGAAACAAACAAAGATGATCTTTTCTATGTAGGTGCTGAAGCTTGAAAGACAAGGAGAAAATCAACCAACAAAGGGAAAACTTGTGCCATTGCTGCGTTGATGAAAAAAAACAAAAAAACATTTTTTCTTGTATTCTTTTCAAATGGAGTAAACAGTGAACTTTTTTAGTAATCCTGTGGATTACTGAGTAGCAATCGCTACTCTAACGGTGAGCGGGATAAACTTCTAGCTCATTAGGGACAGCTTCCTTTGGGTGGTTCTGTAGGGGAGTAGGGACTAAAAACAGAGAAGTCCCAGAAGTCCCAGAAGTCCCAGTAGTTCAGGTGAAAACGGTTTCTTTCTTTAGAGTGAGGATTGTGTTGGTCATCTGTGGATGTTCAGCGGTCTGAAATGTCATCAGGTTGTCTAGGCTGGGTATCACTTCTTGTTCGCTGGTCTTGGTCGTCAAGGGGTGGTAGAAGGTTCCATGCTCGAAGGAGGTTGAGGCCATCTGCTAATGTAGTGATTACCTGTTGTCTGTTGCCTCTATTTATCACTAGTTTGGCTGGTTGGCCCCATCTGAAGAGTATCTTGTGGTTCGGCAGCATCTTTGTAACGAAGACCAATTGCCTGCAAGCCATCAAGGTGTGCTGGGAGAGGTCTGCAAATAGCTTAATTCCTGCATAGGGGTCTGGAAGTAGATTTGCTTGCCTGGTGAATTGGAACAATTTCTCCTTCACATGGAAAAACATGGATCCTCACAATGACATCCCTAGGGATATGTTCTGAGAGATATGGGGGTTTGGGCAGCCTGTGGGTCCGATCAATAACGATTTCTTGTGCCGGGATTTCTGGTAGTAGGGTAGACATCATTTGGTGTATGTATCTTTTCAGGTCAGGTCAGGAATTTAAGGTTGTTATGCCTAAAGCGGTCCTTGAGGCCTGCGATTTTCATTTTGAGCTGTGTGATGTGTCCCCTGCATCTCTATGTGCATCCACTAGATCGTTGTGGGCCTCTGCAAACTCTCCCATTTTATCTTCCAGCCTGTCTCCTAGCTCTGCCACTTCAGCTCTTATGTTTGAGACTGCTGAAAGCATGTCTCTGTGCAGTGTGCTGCGGAGAGCTACTAGCATGCTCTTTAGTGTAGTGTCCACAATTGAGGAATTGAGTAATGGGGTCATTAGGATCTGTGGTCTCCTCCATGCGGCCACCCTCCCCTTCTTCCTCGTCAGTGTCCTGTGGTACAGGGTCTAGCCTGGGTCTAGATTTCTGTGAGCTCTGGGAAGAAGAGTCTTTGTTACTTACTTGCCCCGAGCGACGAGGAGACGATCTCGCCTGTGTATCCAGCCTGTGGGACCCGGAGTGAGGCCTGTCTCGTGAGGCTGCAGTACCATTTTGGCTCCGGGAGCTCCAGACTGTTGTGAACAACTGTTGTGAGCTTGCGGGGTCCGCCGTGTACACCCTTTTGCTCATGTCGGCTCGACTAAATCTTGACTTCTCCGGTTCGGGGAGAGGTTTTTCTGTTCCCCACGTCGCTGTGTGCCGCTTGTGGAAGCTAAGGTGTCCCGTAGCTCTCTCATTCTGTGGCCATCTTCCGTGCGGCCGGCCACGCCCCCCCATGCAGATAGTTTTTCAAGGTATCCTAAATGCGTCAGTACTGTTTGCCACTTACTATGGCAACACAAACAGGATAACCTCACCTGCAATTCAGCTTATTAGGTTGTTATTGATCTTACAAAGTACCTAAACGGCTTTCATAATTATAGAAGAATTATGATCAAAATACAAAATGTAATACGTGTGTTATCTAGGCTTTCAGATTAAATAACATTGCTGAGTCTGTATTTCCTTGTGCTTTCTGCAATATCTTGAAAATACATGGTGATCCTGTCAGCAGTACTGGTATTTATCCATTTCCTTTGAGGCTTGTACATGCCAGGACTACAGCGGGACTTTTTGACATGGCATGGCTAAACATGTCCCCAGCACTGATTCATCAGACCCTAGCTAGTAATTCAACAGCTGGCCACATCTATCACCGCCCATTAACTATATGATTGACAGCAAGTCAGTTCAGACCTTGCCTGCAGTATGATGTCTGCTGCTGTTGTGCCATGATGCCCATGGAAAATGGACATCTGACATTAAGTGCATGCAAGCTAGGTTACAGTATTATAAACCCTGCAAGATGTGTGTGTATTATTCTTTTGTTAATTTAGATGCCTGGGATACACTTGAAGCGGTATTAAACCTAGAAGTAAAAATGTATTATATTGCAGCTTACCAATTATTAGATGTGATGGTTGAATTTGTTTTCTTTTTTAGGCTTTCTTTCTTTTATTTTCATGTGGTGATCCAGCCAGCAAGTTTGTTGCTTTTCAAAAGCAAAAGTGATCCAGCAGAATGTATTAGTTTACATGGATGAGACAAACCATTTAACACTGGCAGTGGTGCCTACAATGTTTAGCTTTTACTTATTCCTGTAAAACCTTTATCCCAAAAGAAAAAAAATTGTTCGATGTAACTGATCATATAGTGTGAGCTGTAGTTTGGCACCAGTTTGTTAGTGTATTTAAATATGCTAATACTTTTACCACTCACCTCCCCCCAGACTGACAGTGCTGTTGTCTGCTGTCCCCCCTGGGCGCCTTCATCCAGAGTGGAGTGCTCATATCATAGGTATGTTACTGGCCGGATCACCAGGTAAAAACAGAGGGGAAAATGCCAAAGAAAAGAAAACAAAGGCAGCCACCACATCTAATCATTGATAAGCTGCTGTACATTACATTTTTTGGTTTTGGGTTTATTACTGTTTTAAGGCTTTTTGAAGATCAGTTGTGCAAGAAATATCCAACTAATTAACCTAAGCAGCAGATTATATGAGCAATTCTGTACAATTTAATGCCACACCTGTTTTTTCACTCATTTTAAAAGGTGGAGGAGAGACATTGCTGTTGTATACCAGAAGCATACAACACCATTCCTTTGCTTAGACCTACAATTCCTACCAATCAATGAAAGTAAAGTAGGGAAAATGTTTCAAGGCACTTCCATTTATATCCTAGCAAAAATAACAAAGGTTCTGGGACTTTAATTGAGGCATGTCACTTAAATCAATAATAATATAAATATTAATAATAATAATCATAAATAGAGTACATATAGTTGCATATTTATTAAAACACTCATAATTCAACGTTCCATGATAATAAATGATGGCAGTTTCTAATAGTAAAAACGAAATAAAAATACAAATAGGTAGGAGCTGACTTATAAGAAATTCATAATAGGTGGAATAAATTAATTGATAATGGTAGACAGATTATAATAATTACAATTTTTTGGCATCCTAAGACCCCTTTCACACTGAGACGTTTTTCAGGCGCTACAGCGCTAAAAATCTCGCCTGTATAGCGCCTGAAAAAAGCCTCAGCTGCAAACCAGTGTGAAAGCCCGAGTGCTTTCACTCTGGGGCGCTGCGCTGGCAGGACGTCACAAAAAGTCCTGTCAGCAGCTTCTTTGCAGCGGTGGAGGAGCGGTGAATACACCGCTCCTCCACCGCTCCTGCCCATTGAAAACAATGGGGCAGTGCTTCTATACTGCCGGCAAAGCGCTTCTGCAGCGGCGTTTTGCAGGCGGATTTAACCCCTTTTCGGATGCTAGCGGGGGTTAAAACTGCCCCGCTAGCGGCCGAATAGCGCCGCTAAAACGACGTTAAAGCGGCGCTAAAAAAAAGCGCTGCTTTACCGCTGACGCCCGGGGCGGCTCAGTGTGAAAGGGGTCTAAGGCTTAATGCGATCAAGTCCACTTCATCAGAAGCTTGATGCTAGGTAAAATCAAAAAATGTAAATATGAAAAATTATGAAAAATTAATAGTAGTAGTGCTCCTATCTGTTTGTATTTTTATTTAGTTCTTACTATTATTGGAAACTGTCATCATGTATTATCATGGAATGTTCAATCATCACTGTTTTAATAAATATGCAATCATATGTACTCTATGTACGATTATTATTATTTATATCATAATTGATTTAAGTGAAATGCCTCAATTAAAGTCCCAGAACCTTTGTTATTTTTGCTCGTATGTACTAAACAGTGATGGAGACATGTCGCTTGTTTTTTCCCCACATATATCCTGCCCTCTCCTTCACACAGGGAAAAGTAGGGCAAGCAATTGTAGCAGATCTGAGAAAGGCCGGTTCACACAACATGTTACATAGTTACTTGTGTCAGTCACAATTTGAAAATGCTTCCTGCAATACTTTGGTCTGACTTGGGCACAATTTCAGCCCATTGATTTGAATGGAAGCCGGGATCATCGTCTTTACTTATCTGACTTGTGGCATGTGACTTGCGCTCTAAAGGATCTTGAGGGGAAACCCCACGCCAAAATTGAAAAAAAAAAAATGGGGTCCCCTACAAGACCACACCTGACCCTTTGGTCTGGTATGGATTTTGAGGGGAAACCCCACGCAAACCCCCCCAAAAAAAGCGCGCCCCCCAAATCCATACTAGTCTCTTATCCGAACATGGAGCCCGGCAGGTCAGGAAAGGGGGGGTGAGCACCCCCCCTCTGGACCATATCAGGCCTCATGCCCTAAACATGGGGGGGTGGGTGGTTTTGGGCAGGGGGGCTCTACGCCCCCCACCCTAAAGAAGGCACCTTGTCCCCATGTTGATGGGGACAAGGACCTCTTTCCGACAACCCTGGGCGGTGGTTGTGGGGAGCTGTGGGCAGGGGGCTTATCGA
Source organism: Aquarana catesbeiana (assembly GCF_042186555.1). Taxonomy (NCBI): domain Eukaryota; kingdom Metazoa; phylum Chordata; class Amphibia; order Anura; family Ranidae; genus Aquarana; species Aquarana catesbeiana. The sequence goes on along the minus strand of NC_133328.1, from coordinate 148,112,030 downwards.
ATCTGGAAGCCCCCTTTAACAAGGGGGCCCCCAGATCCCAGCTCCCCCCATGTGAATGAGTATTCTCCGGTCCCACCACCAATCTGTTCTCCCTCCGGTCTTCTCCCTCTGGTGATGTGTTCTTTGTCAAATCTTCTCCCTCTGGTGCTGTCTTCACTTCAGTTGCTGTTTTCTCCACCGCTGCTATCTTCTCTGCCGCTGCTATCCTCTCCGCCGACCCCTTCCTCCTCTGACACTGGTTCCCAACTTTGTGTCTGCCATTTCTTCTATAGCCATGGGGTGTGGCCATCAGGTGATGTCGCATATAGACCCCACCCCTTGTGAAGTCACATGACAATGAAGATGGCAGTGGCGGAGAAGACAGCAACGAAAGAGAAGACAGACCAAAGGGTCTGGTATGGTCTTGGAGGGGGGGACCCCACGTCTTTTTTCTTTTTTTAATTTTGGCATGGGTTTCCCCCCTAAGGATTCATACCAGACTCAAAGGGCCTGGTATGGTCAGATCAAAGTCGGATCCCACTCATTGACATCGCATGGAAACCGAACATGAAGTTGCAGGGCAAAGTCGGATCGAAAGTCATACGACTTTCGTGTCGGATCAGTATGAACAATACCAAAAGATGACAATGAATGACTGATATATGTATGCAAAAGGAGTCCTATTAGTAACAAAAGTGTTTGGTGTTTTGCTTATATATATACCTTTGCTGGCGGTAGGAATGAATAGTCATCTTTTAACCTTTTATTTTTCTTTCTATCTCCCAATAGGTCAGAAAACGCAATGGTCAGAATCTCTTAGCTATGAAAGAGATTAATCTTCACAACCCGGCATTTGGTAAAGACAAAAGGGATCGTGATAGCTGTGCTGAGAACATAGTATCTGAACTAACAATAATCAGAGAACAGGTTCGTGTATCCCTAAGGGGGGGGGAACAGGTTCGTGTATCCCTAAGGGGTGTATCCCTGTCATCATAGAAACATGGGTGTCCCAATACTGCCCACATCTTCTGGGTGATTCACTGGGGTTAATTTACTAAAGGGAAATAGATTGTGCACCTTGCAAGTGCAGTTGCACTAATTTTTTCCCCACAGCTTAGTAAATCAGCTCTGCTGATTAACATCATTCAATCATGTGCAAGAAAAAATGCTGTTTTTAAAAAAATGTATTTACCTTGCACCTGATTGAGTAGTCTTTACAAAGTTAAGCTTTATCACATTTACATTTACTAAGGAAAATGAGTGCAACTGCACTTGCAAAGTCCACAGTCTATTTGCCTTTAGTAAACCCACCCCACTGTCTTCTAATCGTATGAATAAGGGTGACAGCCGTATACCTTGCACTTTTAAATACAAGTCAATCACTGCTCCTATATTTCAGTCCTGATACTTTCCCTTTAAGTTTGTTCTCTGTAATTTACTTTTCTTCCTTGGTCTTGTTGATCTCCACTAGACTAAAGCCGGCCAAAGATGGTTCAAATCCTGGCCTGTTCAGCAGGGAATGGTCAAGATTCGAAGCATGTATAGGCAGGCTAGTTGTACCCAAGTAGATTGATCGATCAGCTTGGGTACAACCAGCCTGTCAGATTTTTCATAGCTGCTCACAATAATCACTGTGTGTTCTCCAGGTAGGGCTGGCACCCTGGCACCCAACAACACAATGGCTGCATGGGATGGATTCCCCCATCAAAACTGACTGTGTTGATGAGGGAATTGAGCGATTTTAGAAAATCGCATCATCTGTGGCTCGCTTTACAGTTTTCTGTCAGTGATGTTGACATAGGAAACAAAGCTCTAGATATACTGTATGTTAAAAATATGTGTGAGTTACCCATATCACTCAGGCTTACCCTACATGTTTCGCCAAACAAAAAAGACATCATCTCGGGTTTGTGTTTGTGTTACCATTGTGTTGCCATTGTCAGAGTGCAGCATGTGCTGTATTTTATTGTCCAGGCAAACAAGTACGTATGCACACATGTGAAAGTCCAGTTTATCTCAGTGGAATGTAATTGATCCATGTTTTATATTACATTATTTGTGTTTGTAAAAAGCATGTAAAGTGTGTGCTAAGATCACAGGAATGGGAGGGAGATCAGAGCACAGCTTACAGGTCCTTAAAATCAGCCACAACAGAGTGCTTTTAAGTATACAGTACATATTTAAAAAAGTGTAATACTGCCTATTTTTACTTTTCTTTAAATGTAATGGGGACAGTTATCAAAACTGAAGCAGACAGAATCTGGAGCAGCTGTGCATGGCAACCAATCAGCTTCTATATTCAGCTTTTTCAGTTAATCTTTGAAAATGAAAGTTCATTGGTTACCCGATTTTGGCTGCTCCAGTTTTGATAAATACCTCACAATGCATCCTAAGTGCAATTATGTTAACTGTTTATTGTTTTATATATGGTTGCTTTCAGTAACTGACAAAGTATTCCCAATTTATATCATTTTACAGCTATGCCACCCAAACATTGTGCGATACTATCGAACCTTTCTAGAAAGTGAGTAAAGTTGTGCTATTTTTTTAGGTATAGCATACATTTGCTAATACTGGCGTTATATTCCCTATAAACCAGTGGTCATCAACCCTGTCCTCAGGGCCCACTAACAGGCCAGGTTTGCAAGACAACTGAAATACATAACAGGTGATATCATTTGCTGCTCAGTGATTGCAGTATTCTAGTCTGCATCTCCCCAAGGTAATACATAAAACCTGGCCTGTTAGTGGGCCCCGAGGACAGGGTTGATGACCACTGCTATAAACTCACTCTTAAAATGGTCTGTTTTTTCACCATTTGAGATGTTTAATATGGTAATATGGCTTTGGATAACATTATGGAACTTGTATATTTTCTCAATTTATCCACACAGGCTATATTTCATTTTGATTTGCCTTCAGCATTTTTCATAATTTTGTTGGTGATTGGCTTGGAACATATTGTAGTCATAGTTATGAAAAACATTGCTATGTAGCAACAATTATCTTTGATAATAAAATTGGAACTATCATGAACTATCATTAATATGGTATACAGGCCATCCTAAAGTATGGTCAATGTGTCACTTTAATCACCTGTAATTTTTGGTTTTGGTATAAATTTGAAGAGGGAACCCCACATAAATATCAAGAAAACAAATGTGCCCCCCTACCAAAAATCCAAAGCATATCCTTACCTAAGCAAGCAGCCTGAGTGCATCCCCTCCTCCGCCCTGGTACAGTTGTTGTGGGGATTTGATTTGTAGGAAGGGAACTTATCTGAATCTGTAGACTCCCTTTAACAATAGGGACCTCCCATATACCTCCCTTCATGTGAATTGATAAGAGGCGAACAGCACCCACCAACCCACCAAAAGATATAATAAAATGACTGCCGACACAATACTCTCCCAATGACTGCTCGCCCATGAACGACAGCTCCAGTGAATTATAAACAAAAGGGAGGTGACATCATTGACCAGAAATGAAAATGACCATATTTGGACAATGATGAGGATTCCCAAAGGATCTGGTATAGAATCTTTTGGAGACCTAATCCTGTTTTTTTTTTTAAACATCTCAGGCCACTGTATTTACATAGCTGGGAATTTCAGTAAATTAATGGGGTCATGTAACGTCACAGGTTGATAAGGACATTGTAAGGACATGGAGGGTGTTAGTCATTAACAACCACTAAAAAAACCCGAAGTCTGGTTCATACCAAACAGGCTAAAAGTCTGGTGTTCAGAAGAATGCCCCAACAAGAAAAGTTCAGCCTGAATTTGTGTTTGGACTGAACCGGGAGCTCATCCCTAGTTCTCTTTTACATCGCTGTTCCATTGTAAAATGTGTCATAACTTAAAAATGAGTGGAAGCAACCTGTCTTCTCTGTCCTTCTCCAATTCCAACTCAGCAAGAGTTCAGATAAGTTGAATATATAACAGATTGTGAACTACAACTCTTTCCTTGAGAGATCTATAACTCCAAATCTCCCAAGCTGTTCAATTCATTTTCTTTGGCACTCTGCATAAATAGAATAGGGAGACATTCAAATTTTTCAGTTGAATTCAGTTTGGTGGTCCATCACCTGAATGGAACTTGTGTAAAGTAATAAAACTCCAAATGTGCTTGCTGTGCCATAGATGACAAGGTGTACATTGTTATGGAGCTCATTGAAGGGGCATCTCTTGGTGAACATTTCAAGTCACTTAAGGAGAAAAAGCAGCAGTTTACAGAAGAACGACTCTGGCACATATTTGTACAGGTAAGCAGAAATTGGTCATGGCTACGATAGTATCTTAAAGTGTTTGTGAAGGTAATTTTTTTCTTAAGAAATAAACATGTTATACTTACCGGCTCTGTGCAGTGGTTTTGCACAGAGCAGCCCCAATCCTCTTCTGGGGTCCTCTGCAGGTGCTCCTGGCTCTTCCTCCCCAAGAGGCTTGCTATGGGGGCACTCATGCAGACTTTCTTCTGAGCCGTGCTCTGTGTGTCCATTGACATACACAGTGAATCTCTCCCCCTGCTCCCTCCCCACTAGCTGTGATTGACAGCAGCAGTCAATGGCTCCTGCTGCTGCCTCTAAGCCAGTAAGGAGAGAGAGAGCAGTGATGCTGCTCTTATGCACAGCGTTGGATCCACATCGGGCTCAGGTAAGTAAAAAGGGGGTGGAGCTGCACACGGAAGGTTTTTAACCTTAATGCATAAAAAACCTTCTGCTTTTAGAACCACTTTAAAGCTGAAATCTAAGCAGAGGTAAACTATTAATATTAATTAATATAGTTAAATGCATTCATGGAGAAACCATTATTTTCCCGATAGCAGTCTGTTGTAATTGCCATTCAGAACTGTGAGTAGGAGGGTAATTTTTCTGACCCAGTTAAGCTTTGCTGCATGCATACGTGCCAACCAGAAACATCCAGACAGACACACAGATAAGGCAAATGGCCTGCTTCTTTATTGTCATTGGCCAATTACAGGCTGGGGGCAGGGAGCTGACCTTTCCTGTTACAGTTCAACTGCTTTAGAAAAAGTAAGATCGACAACTGGCAGATCACTCTAGATCAGTGGCTCTCAACCTCAGTCTTCAAGTACCACCAACAGGTCATGTTTTGGGAATCTCTCTTAGATAAAATAGCTGTCCAAAATATCAAGCCATTGACTCTGATTTAAAGCACCTGTGCAAGATAAAGGAAAATCCGAAAACATGGCCTGTTGGCGGTACTTGAGGACTGAGGTTAACCACTTGCCGACCGCCGCACGACTATATACGTCGGCAGAATGGCACGGGCAGGCAAAAGGACTTACATGTACGTCCTTGCCTGCCCGCGGGTGGGGGGTCCGATCGGACCCCCCCCCGGTGCCTGCGGCGGTCGGCAAATGTCCCCCGGCGATCGGAGGTGAGGGGGAGGCCATCCATTCGTGGCCCCCCCCTCGCGATCGCTCCCAGCCAATGGGATCATTTCCCTGCCTCTGTATTGTACACAGAGGCAGAGGAAATGATGTCATCTCTCCTCGGCTCGGTATTTTCCGTTCCGGGCCGAGGAGAGAAGACTGAAATGTGAGTGCACAACACACACACACACAGTAGAACATGCCAGGCACACAAAACACCCCGATCCCCCCCCCGATCGCCCCCCGATCCCCCCCCAATCACCCCCCCCCCCTGTCACAAACTGACACCAGCAGGTTTTTTTTTTTTTTTTTTTTTTCTGATTACTGTATTGGTGTCAGTTTGTGACAGTTAGTGTCAGGGCAGTGAGTGTTAGGCCCCCTGTAGGTCTAGGGTACCCCCCTAACCCCCCCTAATAAAGTTTTAACCCCTTGATCACCCCCCGTCACCAGTGTCGCTAAGCGATCATTTTTCTGATCGCTGTATTAGTGTCGCTGGTGATGCTAGTTAGTGAGGTAAATATTTAGGTTCGCCGTCAGCGTTTTATAGCGACAGGGACCCCCATATACTACCTAATAAATGTTTTAACCCCTTGATTGCCCCCTAGTTAACCCTTTCACCACTGATCACTGTATAACCGTTACGGGTGACGCTGGTTAGTTTGTTTATTTTTTATAGTGTCAGGGCACCCGCCGTTTATTACCGAATAAAGATTTAGCCCCCTGATCGCCCGGCGGTGATATGCGTCGCCCCAGGCAGCGTCAGATTAGCGCCAGTACTGCTAACACCCACGCACGCAGCATACGCCTCCCTTAGTGGTATAGTATCTGTACGGATCAATATCTGATCCGATCAGATCTATACTAGCGTCCCCAGCAGTTTAGGGTTCCCAAAAACACAGTGTTAGCGGGATCAGCCCAGATACCTGCTAGCACCTGCGTTTTGCCCCTCCGCCCGGCTCGGCCCAGCCCACCCAAGTGCAGTATCGATCGATCACGGTCACTTACAAAACACTAAACGCATAACTGCAGCGTTCGCAGAGTCAGGCCTGATCCCTGCGATCGCTAACAGTTTTTTTGGTAGCGTTTTGGTGAAATGGCAAGCACCAGCCCCAGGCAGCGTCAGGTTAGTGCCAGTAGCGCTAACACCCACGCACCGTACACCTCCCTTAGTGGTATAGTATCTGAACGCATCAATATCTGATCCGATCAGATCTATACTAGCGTCCCCAGCAGTTTAGGATTCCCAAAAACGCAGTGTTAGCGGGATCAGCCCAGATACCTGCTAGCACCTGCGTTTTGCCCCTCCGCCTGGCCCAGCCCAGCCCACCCAAGTGCAGTATCGATCGATCACTGTCACTTAAAAAAACACTAAACGCATAACTGCAGCGTTCGCAGAGTCAGGCCTGATCCCTGTGATCGCTAACAGTTTTTTTGGTAGCGTTTTGGTGAACTGGCAAGCACCAGCCCCAGGCAGCGTCAGGTTAGTGCCAGTAGCGCTAACACCCACGCACGCACCGTACACCTCCCTTAGTGGTATAGTATCTGAACTGATCAATATCTGATCTGATCAGATCTATACTGGCATCCCCAGCAGTTTAGGGTTCCCAAAAACGCAGTGTTAGTGGGATCAGCCCAGATACCTGCTAGCACCTGCGTTTTGTCCCTCCGCCCAGCCCTGCGATCGTTAACAGTTTTTTTGGTAGCGTTTTGGTGAACTGGCAAGCGCCAGCGGCCTAGTACACCCCGGTCGTAGTCAAACCAGCACTGCAGTAACACTTGGTGACGTGGCGAGTCCCATAAGTGCAGTTCAAGCTGGTGAGGTGGCAAGCACAAATAGTGTCCCGCTGCCACCAAGAAGACAAACACAGGCCCGTCGTGCCCATAGTGCCCTTCCTGCTGCATTCGCCAATCCTAATTGGGAACCCACCACTTCTGCAGCGCCCATACTTCCCCCATTCACATCCCCAACCAAATGCAGTCGGCTGCATGAGAGGCATTTTTATGTCCTCCCGAGTACCCCTACCCAGCGAACCCCCCAAAAAAGATGTCGTGTCTGCAGTAAGCGCGGATATAGGCGTGACACCCGCTATTATTGTCCCTCCTGTCCTGACAATCCTGGTCTTTGCATTGGTGAATGTTTTGAACGCTACCATTCACTAGCTGAGTATTAGCGTAGGGTACAGCATTGCACAGACTAGGACACACTTTCACAGGGTCTCCCAAGATGCCATCGCATTTTGAGAGACCCGAACCTGGAACCGGTTACAGTTACAAAAGGTACAGTTACAAAAAAAGTGTAAAAAAAAAAAACACAAACAAAAATATAAAATAAAAAATAATAGTTGTCGTTTTATTGTTCTCTCTCTATTCTCTCTCTCTCTATTCTCTCTATTGTTCTGCTCTTTTTTACTGTATTCTATTCTGCAATGTTTTATTGTTATTATGTTTTATCATGTTTGCTTTTCAGGTATGCAGTTTTTTATACTTTACCGTTTACTGTGCTTTATTGTTAGCCATATTTTTGTCTTCAGGTACAGCATTCACGACTTTGAGTGGTTATACCAGAATGATGCTTGCAGGTTTAGGTATCATCTTGGTATCATTCTTTTCAGCCAGCGGTCGGCTTTCATGTAAAAGCAATCCTAGCGGCTAATTAGCCTCTAGACTGCTTTTACAAGCAGAGAGAATGCCCCCCCCCCCCCCCCATCGTCTTCCGTGTTTTTCTCTGGCTCTCCTGTCTCAACAGGGAACCTGAGAATGCAGCCGGTGATTCAGCCAGCTGACCATAGAGCTGATCAGAGACGAGAGTGGCTCCAAACATCTCTATGGCCTAAGAAACCGGAAGCTACGAGCATTTTATGACTTAGATTTCGCCGGATGTAAATAGCGCCATTGGGAAATTGGGGAAGCATTTTATCACACCGATCTTGGTGTGGTCAGATGCTTTGAGGGCAGAGGAGAAATCTAGGGTCTAATAGACCCCAATTTTTTCAAAAAAGAGTACCTGTCACTACCTATTGCTATCATAGGGGATATTTACATTCCCTGAGATAACAGTAAAAATGATTAAAAAAAAAAAAAATGAAAGGAACAGTTTTAAAATAAGATAAAAAAGCAAAAAAATAATAAAAAAAAAAAAAAAAAAAAAAAAAAAAGCACCCCTGTCCCCCCTGCTCTCGCGCTAAGGCGAACGCAAGCGTCGGTCTGGCGTCAAATGTAAACAGCAATTGCACCATGCATGTGAGGTATCACCGCGACGGTCAGATCGAGGGCAGTAATTTTAGCAGTAGACCTCCTCTGTAAATCTAAAGTGGTAACCTGTAAAGGCTTTTAAAGGCTTTTAAAAATGTATTTATTTTGTTGCCACTGCACGTTTGTGCGCAATTGTAAAGCATGTCATGTTTGGTATCCATGTACTCGGCCTAAGATCATCTTTTTTATTTCATCAAACATTTGGGCAATATAGTGTGTTTTAGTGCATTAAAATGTAAAAAAGTGTGTTTTTTCCCCAAAAAATGCGTTTGAAAAATCGCTGCGCAAATACTGTGTGAAAAAAAAAAATTAAACACCCACCATTTTAATCTGTAGGGCATTTGCTTTAAAAAAATATATAATGTGTGGGGGTTCAAAGTAATTTTCTTGCAAAAAAAAATAATTTTTTCATGTAATCAAAAAGTGTCAGAAAGGGCTTTGTCTTCAAGTGGTTAGAAGAGTGGGTGATGTGTGACATAAGCTTCTAAATGTTGTGCATAAAATGCCAGGACAGTTCAAACCCCCCCCCAAATGACCCCATTTTGGAAAGTAGACACCCCAAGCTATTTGCTGAGAGGCATGTCGAGTCCATGGAATATTTTATATTGTGACACAAGTTGCGGGAAAGAGACAAATTTTTTTTTTTTTTTTTTTTTTTTGCACAAAGTTGTCACTAAATGATATATTGCTCAAACATGCCATGGGAATATGTGAAATTACACCCCAAAATACATTCTGTTGCTTCTCCTGAGTACGGGGATACCACATGTGTGAGACTTTTTGGGAGCCTAGCCGCGTATGGGACCCCGAAAACCAAGCACCGCCTTCAGGCTTTCTAAGGGCGTAAATTTTTGATTTCACTCTTCACTGCCTATCACAGTCTCGGAGGCCATGGAATGCCCAGGTGGCACAAACCCCCCCCAAATGACCCCATTTTGGAAAGTAGACACCCCAAGCTATTTGATGAGAGGTATAGTGAGTATTTTGCAGACCTCACTTTTTGTCACAAAGTTTTGAAAATTAAAAAAAGAAAAAAAAAATTTTTTTTTTTGTCTTTCTTCATTTTCAAAAACAAATGAGAGCTGCAAAATACTCACCATGCCTCTCAGCAAATAGCTTGGGGTGTCTACTTTCCAAAATGGGGTCATTTGGGGGGGGTTTGTGCCACCTGGGCATTCCATGACCTCCGAAACTGTGATAGGCAGTGAAGAGTGAAATCAAAAATGTACACCCTTAGAAATCCTGAAGGCGGTGATTGGTTTTCGGGGTCCCGTACGCGGCTAGGCTCCTAAAAAGTCCCACACATGTGGTATCCCCATACTCAGGAGAAGCAGCAGAATGTATTTTGGGGTGCAATTCCACATATGCCCATGACCTGTGTGAGCAATATATCATTTAGTGACAACTTTGTGCAAAAAAAAAAAAAAAAAAAAAAAAAAAATTGTCACATTCCCGCAACTTGTGTCAAAATATAAAATATTCCATGGACTCAACATGCCTCTCAGCAAATAGCTTGGGGTGTCTACTTTCCAAAATGGGGTCATTTGGGGGGGGTTTGTGCCATCTGGGCATTTTATGGCCTTCAAAACTGTGATAGGTAGTGAGGAGTAAAATCAAAAATGTACGCCCTTAGAAATCCTGAAGGCAGTGATTGGTTTTCGGGGCCCCGTATGCGGCTAGGCTCCCAAAAAGTCCCACACATGTGGTATCCCCATACTCAGGAGAAGCAGCTAAATGTATTTTGGGGTGCAATTCCACATATGCCCATGGCCTGTGTGAGCAATATATCATTTAGTGACAACTTTTTGTAATTTTTTTTTTTTTTTTGTCATTATTCAATCACTTGGGACAAAAAAAATGAATATTCAATGGGCTCAACATGCCTCTCAGCAATTTCCTTGGGGTGTCTACTTTCCAAAATGGGGTCATTTGTGGGGGTTTTGTACTGCCCTGCCATTTTAGCACCTCAAGAAACGACATAGGCAGTCATAAATTAAAGGCTGTGTAAATTCCAGAAAATGTACCCTAGATTGTAGGCGCTATAACTTTTGCGCAAACCAATAAATATACACTTATTGACATTTTTTTTACCAAAGACATGTGGCCAAATACATTTTGGCCTAAATGTATGACTAAAATTGAGTTTATTGGATTTTTTTTAGAACAAAAAGTAGAAAATATCATTTTTTTTCAAAATTTTCGGTCTTTTTCCGTGTATAGCGCAAAAAATAAAAACGGCAGAGGTGATCAAATACCATCAAAAGAAAGCTCTATTTGTGGGAAGAAAAGGACGCAAATTTCGTTTGGTTACAGCATTGCATGACCGCGCAATTAGCAGTTAAAGCGACGCAGTGCCAATTTGTAAAAAGTGCTCTGGTCAGGAAGGGGGTAAATCCTTCCGGGGCTGAAGTGGTTAAGAACCACTGACATAGATCACTGACTAGACAGTACATCCTTTGCCATATAAGCCAACCCTCATATTTGTGTTTTAGCTAGGTTTTCAGCTATTTGCCTGAAATGCAGCTTGGTCTTCTCCATCTCAGTAAGTTCTCTTATACGCAGCACTTAGAGCCTGTGGAGGCAACACTTCATATTTTGTTTTAATAGGTGAAGTAGCAGGGCCCACATTTTCCACAATTTCATTGCTGCACAATGCATTGTGGGAGCAGATAGGTTGTAACCCAGTTGTGGTTTTTCATCGATCCTCCACCTGTCTCTACAGACCCTGTTATATGCAGATGGATGTTCCTACTCCATTCTCAGCCATCTGCGGACTTAAGCTGCACAGTGTTAATTATGTGTCTTCTGCTAAAAGCAAACCTGCCTCCGGCTTAATATTTCTTTAAATGTCTAAGGTCCCTTAAACTAAATCACAATTAAAATGATTTCACTTTGAAAGGAAAGGGAGAGAGGGAGAAAGGGGAAGGAGGGGGGGAGAAGGGAAAGGAGGGGGGGGAGAAGGGGAAGGAGGGTTTTCCCTTTTTTGGAGGGGAATAGATTAGGAATAATTATTAAAGGAAATTTTAAATATCTTTTTGTGGTATGTCTGCTCTAGGAATGTTATATGTGTTATATGTTTTATGTAGTTGGTGATGTAGAAATGGTTTATGTGTCTGTAGATGTTTTGTAATGTTATTTATTTCAATGAAAATTAATAAAAAGATTTAAAACACATAAATGTCTAAGGTCATTAAGTTGGTATGCAATAGACAAGGCTATTATTGGGATTTTATTTTAATGCATTTTTATACTGCTGGTTTGTAACCAAATGTTACCTTTTCAATAAAAAGAAGCTTACAAAAAAAATATTTCTTTAAAGTGGTTGTAAACCCTTACATATGCCCAGTGACGTGATAGTGAACAGCCTCAGACGGTACACAGAGATTGAACATATCCTCCTACATAGATTTTACTTGTTTATCTGCAGTCTCCTCTTTTCTACACCCTTTGAAAGGTGCAAATCATGTTAAAACTTTCAGCATCAGTCATCAGCACAAAGCAGGGGACAGAGAGACTGCACACTGTAACAGTGTGTGAGAGCTGATTGGAGGAAAGGCACACCCCCCCTCCACACAGCTAAAGACGGTGTTGTGAATAGACATCCTCCGTTCTGAGCTCTTTCCCCTCCTCCTGACACAAAGTTATCTCAGAAGTTACTCATGCTGATAACAGAGGAAGGAAGCACCAGAGAGAAACTACACTTAGAACTTTGGAGAGAGATAGGTAAACACTACAGATATATGTGCCTTGCTCAAATTCCATGACTGGGGTTTACAACCAGTTTAAGTAACACCAGTGCTGAAATACAAGGTACGATGTGGTTTCTGCAAATAGCTGTTTTCATGTTCAAATAAAACATTTTTGTGCTTTTTCAAAAAATTGTGTAGCGCCAAACAATTACATATGACAATCAGTGATAAAAAGTGAAAAGAATAAAGTTCAAAAAAATATGAAGTCCCAAAAAAAATATTTTATAAAGTCCTTTCAGAAGAACTATGAAAGCTCATGCATAGACTCCTCATAGAAGGATGAAAGTCGTGAAAGCAAATCCAGTGTATTAGTGTACAATAACATTTACTGGTATATCTTGAGGTGAAGAAAAGTGATCCAATAAAGTGCTCCGAGATCAGCCACCACATCCCAGTGAAATTAACACTCACTAGAAAGCATGGCTACAGTTATAGCAGCAAACACACATTCAGTAAGTATCGGTCATCCAGTAAGATGGGCTGTCCAGTGACACTCCTTAACAGGATAAGGCTAAGATAAATAAAGCTTGTCAGGAGCCAGATAAAATCCTCAGAGTGTAGTAGCTTTATGTTTTACATAGACATTCATTTTTATACTTTTTTGTATTTATGAGTGGCGGATCAATACTGCTCTCCGGTCGGCATGTTAATATTGCTGTAATAATATTTTTTGGTTCCTTTTCCAGTTATTTATTTACCTCTTTCCAGCAGGAACTAGATTGTTTGATATGACAGGAGACACCGCTATCCTAATCATCTGGGATGGTGTCTGTCCTATATTGATCCAGACACGTCCCTGTCTCCATTAAAATGGCGTCCGGACCATTTCCTGCTCCATAGATCTATGATTTTATGACGGTATAACTACTTCCGGCTCTGAATCACAGGCAAAATGGCTGACGGAACACTTCCGGTTCTCATTTTATCTTAAAGCGGGGTTCCACCCAAATTTTGAACAATATCTGTATGTATTCTCTTCCTTGCCTAGATGCTGACATGCCGTTTAAAAAAATTTTAATCGCCGTAATTACTTTTTATTTTTCTATTCTTCTTTGCACTTCCTGGTTCTCCTCCCGTGGGAGTAGGAGTGTTTCTAGCCTCTCCCAGACTCCTGGGAGCTAGTCTCAGGCTTCCCAGGATGCCACTGAGCATGTGCGGGAATGAGCGGTGAATGCTGGGAGCACAGCATTCACCACATCCAGGAAATAAATGCTTGTGGGCTTCAAATGCCCACAATGAAGATGGAAACCGCCTGCAGTGAATAATATAAGTTATTCTTTCCGATGAAATCTGACACAGGCGCACATATTACACACAATATGTGAGTATGTAATGCTGAGAAGAAAAGTTTGTGAATGAACTCAAAAAAAAAAAAAAAACGATAGATAGGTGGACCCCCGCTTTAATTGAGCACTGCGAGTGGAGCAGATTTGTGAAGCTACATAAACATGGTTAAGATCTGACACTAGGGGACCCCTTGATAACATCCTATTGGATAAAACGCATTGTGGGGGGAGATTCTAGTGCAGACGTCACGCCGCTGTCCGATTCAGGGTTGGCAGCGGCACTGAATGCAAGGATTGTTTCTTACATTCTGGCTCTTAATGTGGATGCAACTGAAATAAAGCTACTACAGTATGACGATTTTATCTGGCTCTTGGCAAGCTTTATCTATCTTAGCATTATCCTGTTGAGGAGAGTCACTGGACAGCCCATCTTACTGGATGACCGACACTTACTGAATATGTGTTTGCTGCTGTAACAGCACCCTTCCTTTCTGGTGACTAATCATTTCACTGGGGTGCTTTGGCTGATCTCGGAGCACTTCATTGGATCACTTTTCTTCACCTCAAGATATACCAGTTGATGTTATTGTACACTAATACACTGGATTTGCTTTTACATCTTTCATCATTCTATGAGGATTCTTTGCATGAGCTTTCATGGTTCTGCTGAAAGGACTTTATTCTTTTCACTTTTTGTTTGGCGCTGCACAATTTTTTTGAATACTGTTTTTAAGTTAGGTATATTACTTATCTGTGCCAGCGACCATGTCATAACAGCGCAGGGATACATATTTTACATTTTTTGTTCTTAGACCTAAGCTGTACAGCGAACCTTGACTTCTGGTCATGTCAAGATTAAGCCCAGCCCCATCCTAAACTAAGCCTCAAACCATCATTCAACTGGTAAATGCCAGGAGTGCTAAAACCAAATAAAAGTTCTGGCATTTGACAGTTGTATGACAGTAGGTAGGGTTAAATGTCTGAGATTGGGGCTTATTTCTCAACAAAGTTAGATTTTTAGGCCGTATGTACAATTTGAATCTAGCAACCAAGAGGGTCTGCATTACTGTTCTTAGAAATTATACAAATCTTCCACACTTCTGATCATTGTAGAGTGGTGTACAATCATCTCAGCATACATCAAGAGAAAGATACAAAACAGAAGATATAAACAATTAACTGTACAGGGTTCAGCAATGTGATTCCTGGTGTTGTAGAGACAAACCCCTGGGAGGGGGGCGGGAGCATGAACTTACTAGATACCACACATCGGTAGCCTGTCACCTGTCCTTTGGCCGTCTGGCTCAGCTTTCAAGCCCAGCAACCAGAGAGCACAAGTACATCGTCTGCGGAGGGAGAGGGGCAAGCTATGCCCTATAATGTATCAGACTGTTATCCAGTAGGTGGGCTAGGTCTTGTATAAGTCATGCATGTCCTAAGTGTCAGCAAAAGAGAAGAAGAAGAACAAAGGAGGAAGAAATGGAAAAAAAAAAACAAAGAGGGGGGGGTGTTTAAAGGGGATTTAGAGGGCTTTGAAATGGATATGGAGGAGCATGCCCCGAGAAGGTATAGTGAGATACCACCTGTTAGGCATAGTGCCCCAGAGACTGTTAGGGTATCAAATGCTTCTTATTATAGTTTACCATGACTAACAAGGGTGCCCATTTACTGCAGCCCTAACAGACAAAGAATCAAAATGATTTGGGAAATACAGAACAGCTGTGACCTTCTAGAGTATATCCCGAAAGTAGGGAAAGCCCTCTAATTCCTGAGGAAAGACTAGTAGCTAAGTGTCATTTGAAAATGTGTCCAGCATGCTTAAGTTTTCGTATACTTTTGTTCCAGATGGAGGTGAAGAAGGATTGAACTGGGGAGAATTCTACTGGTAGTAGGGAGACCTCCACCACTGTTGTATGCACTCCTTGCCAAAACCGCAAAATCTCCAGGCAGGACTGCCAAATGTGAATCAGTGAGCCTTCTTTCTGCTCACGATGCCAATAGTGATTCAAAATTGTGGGAGATATTTTATGCATAGGTGTCCTGTACCAACGTGACCTAAGTTTGTATCCATTTTCTTGGATCAAAACATTTAATGGTCCTTTATGCACCTAAGCATTAATGTTTAGTTGTTCATCATCTGATAACTCCCACCCAAGATCATTCTCTTAGAAAGGCATGCTGTCCCCGACTTTGCCTTGTGGTGTCGAACTGAAATTGTTAGATGGAAAATATGATGTCATTAAGGCTGTATTCATCTGAAAACCTAAGCTTCGTTTTCGATATCTACTTGAAGTAGTGGATGTGTATGGATCATTTTTGTAGAATAAGGATATCGTTCAGTGTTACTTTATTAATTACACTTCCATAGACTGTAGCAATGGGGTTTTTCTATTTTTCATGAGCAAATAAACATATCACAAACTTTTAAGGGAATATCATTCTAAATATAACTTTCTTCTTCATTGCAGTTATGTTTAGCACTGCGATATTTACACAAAGAAAAATGGATTGTACACAGAGATTTATCACCAAACAACATCATGCTGGGGGAAAGAGATAAAGTAACTGTCAGTAAGTATCCATGCAGCCAAATATAAATATATTGTATTTTGTTTATTGTCCAGCCCATTAACAGCATATCAGCTGTCTACATGGATGGAATTTATTATATCTGGGTGCATTGTTCTATACCGGTTCTATACAGTTAAAAACATGCAAACAGAAATTGCAGCAGGGGAACACCTAGGTTCACAAGTCATGCAAAATGAAATCAATGTAATTATCTCACTTCCTTATCTCACTTACTAGTTATAGCTCTTAATATTATTAAACTAAAAATGCAGCAAACACAATATTCAGATTTGTTTTCTCATCACAACGATTCTTTGAAGAAAAAAACTATTTTGTAAATTAAAGTGGACCTATATACTTTTAACGCATGCTATGTAATTTTTAAAGCCGGGTACACATGGGCCTGAATGCTGGGAGACACCTGCCGGTTCAAAAAAAACGCCAGGTATGTCGGCTGACTTATGTTGGACATGCATACTAGAAAACCAGCAGCCAGCCGACTCCTGATTAGCTCTCTCAGCCAATGGCAGAGAACACTGATTGGAGTGTTTTGGCTCGGGGCTGTCCCCCTGTCAGTACACAACAGCTCAGCGGGGGAGATAGTTGAACTAACCTTGCATGGTTAGTACAGCGGTTTCCGACCAGAGCTGACAGTTTTTTTTGTTCAAAA
The DNA here is from genome assembly GCF_042186555.1 of Aquarana catesbeiana. Taxonomy (NCBI): domain Eukaryota; kingdom Metazoa; phylum Chordata; class Amphibia; order Anura; family Ranidae; genus Aquarana; species Aquarana catesbeiana. The sequence goes on along the minus strand of NC_133328.1, from coordinate 148,095,129 downwards.
ACGAATAGTGTGTACTCTGCTTAAGTGTAACCCTTGCAGATATTTTTTACTTGTCACAGAGTTTACAGGACTTCCCCTGACTATGCCCTTATCTGATTTTCTCTCCAGAAGGGGAATGTAATCTATGTTCAGGCATTATCCACCATCAGCATCTACTTCTTTGACTTATCCTGGCCATAGACAGTTGGAATCTCGGCCGGTTCCTGCTAAACCATGTATGGGCAGGCTGAATATACCAAGTTGATCGATCAACATAGGTACAATCAGCCTGACAGATTTTACTTGCGATTATCGCTAGCGGCTGGTATAATCTTCAGACAATGGCTTGACAGAAGGGATTCCCCTGTCAGCACTGTCTGTGTTAATGGGGGAATCGAGCAAATTACTTTCCTGCAAATCGTGGTTGCAGGAAATAAATTTTCACCGCGTATGGCCTGCCTTAGATTCATAAAATGTCAGATACAAATCTGCCCTTCGCTGTATCCTCTGATTCAGGGTTACAGGGTGGGGGACTGATAAAATACTTCCTCCTACTTGCACTAAACTGATGACATTATTCGCATATGAAAAGTCATTTGACTGGAGCTCAAGGACTGCTCTTTAATGATAAAAGATGGTACTAGTCTGGCACTGCATTATGTGACCTGTAAATACTGCAATTATTCATGCAGACTTGTAAAGTTACTGAAAGGTCCAATACTAAAATCTGCTGCACTTACTCCCCTCCAACGATGCAACATCCTCGATTTCCTGTGCCACTTTCCCGGTCTTCTTTTGGGTTAGGAGTCTTCAGCCATATTTATTCTCCTTCTGTGATGATGTTAATCCAGCTCATGCTCATGGAAGTTAATTCATACTGGCACCCATGGCATGCTCAGATTGTACACTAAGCTCTGCATGTTCAGGTCAATGTCCAATCTAAAAAAAAGCTCCCTAGCAGGCAAGTAAAAAGCACTTCAAAAATTAACCCACAGGAGTATTAGCTCCATGTGTTAAAGCAGCGCTTGCAAAATGCAAATCAAATGAATGAAGTATAATGTAATTCACTGTAGTGCAACTATAAAAAAAAGTAGATTCAAATAGTGAAAAATAATAAGTCCTCAGTCCCAAATAGGTGTGATGTTCGACATGACAAGTCAACATGACATGTGTTAATGTGCCATAATGATTTCTTCAGCTACAATATCCACTTTAGTGCCACCAATTCACCATGTGTGTGATATAAGTCCCCACTCACCAAATGGAGTGGACCCACTTGTTGTATAACAAAAGGAGTTAAGATCGCTTAATGGTCACCCATAGACCAGGAGTATCCTCCGGCCGCTCTCCAGTATCCTTTCCTCGTACCGGTGTCACTAGTGACTCCGATAGCAAGATTGTTGGTGGAGGAGAAAGAAAGAGAAGGACGGACTTCTCATAGGGTAAAATTGCTTCAGATTTATTGTAAACATTTCTGTTGCCGTTATACATAAAAGTTTAAAAACATGGGAAACCCATTAATGGCCCCCTTTGCCCCTAAAGCACCCCCCCATGTTGAGGGCATGCGGCCTGGTACGGTTCAGGAGGGGGGGGGGCGCTCGCTCGTCCCCACCCCCTTTCCTGACCTGCCGGGCTGTGTGCTCGGATAAGGGTCTGGTATGGAATTTTGGGGGGACCCCATGCCATTTTTTCAGCGTGGGAGTTCCCCTTAGAATCCATACCAGACCAAAGGGCCTGGTATGTTCTTGGAGGGGGAACCCATGCCGTTTTTTTTATTTTTTTATTTGGCGTGGAGTTCCCCTTCAAGATCATCAGAGCAAGATTGGCAGAGTTGCATGCCAAAATCGGATCAGTTAGGACGGCAATCCGACTTTGATACGACTTCAGTGATATTCAATGGCCTGAAGTAGGATCAAAGTCGGACCGACTTGTGTTGGACCAGTTAAGACAGCTCTCATAGGGAAACATTGATTTCACAACATTATTTTGCTGTGTTTATCTGCCTCTTTGTTACATCCTCTGTGAGTTCCCAAACCTTTCCTTTTGCACCTCATTCCCGTTTGGAATGAGTTGCGCATATTAGTTATTGTCATGTGCACAGCTCTATGCACACTACAAATCCCATAGCCAGCAAAAAAAATAAAAAAGTTGGAGATTTGTAGGAAGCTTATATTAAGTGAAGGTACTTTTTGAGTTACTATACTTGGATAGATTTATTTTTCTTGAAACCAAAGTGTTATAATGTTTATAGTGTTTTAATGGTTTGTTTTATTACTGACCCTTTACATATGTATATTTGATTCTAGAGGGTTTAAATAAATGTAAAATAAGGGCTAGCTATATCATCTCACAAGAACTAAGCCGATCCAAAATTTTATTCTGGAGTTGTAATTGTCCAGTACAGTTTTAAATAGAAATGGTTGCTGTGGAGTAAAACAGACATTTCTTATATTAGGCACTTTAATAAATGCTATGCTATTTGATTGTTGATCCCTGAATTCTCCTGCGTTGCTCTGATGCACATGAGTGCTCAGCCTGCAGGTTTTAGATTTTTAGAATCTCTCTGCAGATTGCCAGATTTGCATATCATTGTATAGGAAAATGTTATATGGTCCCAGGAAAATGGCAGAATGCATAATTGAGTTGATTCACAGACTAAAGAAAATCTGTCACAAAACTAGAGGGCTAAATATGAGCTACAATTATAATTATAATATACTGTTTTTTCTGTGTTGAAAAATGAATTGTAATTAATTATTCTAAGACTCATTTTGATCAATGTTATGCGTTTACAAGACTATTAAACTCAAATTATACTTTGGGTTATGTACAAGTGAGTAAGTTATAGATGCAAATTTTGGGAGTAAAATCAGAAAGGGAGATATTTTTGAATAGTCACAGTTTATTGATTATAATACTATTTAATTGCATCCTTGCAAAAGAGCATGCATGCTCTTCAATAATGGCTGCTAGCATATCCGAGGGTGGGTTTCTTGATGTCCTTGTTTTGTACTGTAAATATGATCTTTGTTTTACAAATACACATTTAATATATGATTCCCAGAGCACTATGGGTTAGCTAAAAAAAGAGTAGAGGAAATAAATTCCTTTCACATGCCTCAGGTGGAGCCTTGTGTATGTACATTTCAGTTTGTGCTATTGAGTACTGTTAAAGGCAGACTTTGTAAAACAGGAGGAAACAGGAGAACGTGGACTTTTCATAAGCGCTGCTTTTTATTTATCTGACAAGAATGTAGCTAAACTGTATTAAACCTCAAAACCAAAACAGTATTATATTGCAGCTTAATTGGAATACTTAGAAACATTGTAGCTGCATTCATTTTAAATTTTTATAGCTCTTTCCCCTTTTTCACCTGTTCACCCTGCAAGTAAATCTGTTATTTTTAAGTTGCTGTTCAGCAAAAGTGACAGTTAGAGGATTGAGACTAACCATTTAACACTGACAAATGTGCTTACAATGATCAGCTTTTATTCCTTTCCCATTATCCTAAAAGAAAAAAATATTTCTGTAATTTCTTAAAAAGTGTTAGCAGGTGTTAGAATTACATTTTTTAGCTAAGTCCATCTAAATTTGCTAGTCCATCTAACACAACACTCTTCCCAGACTGACAATGCTGCTGATAAAAAGTTTTGGTCGCTCCTCCAGTGGAGTGGCCACACCCTAGGACCGGAAATGTGTGTTACAACTAGCTGGATCACCAGGTGAAAATAAATGTACAAAATGAATATACATTTCTTAGAAAAACTGTGTTATTGTGTGCAATAGATATAAAGCTAGACCATGATTTTCATTTTTTTTTATTGCATAAAGTGATTTAAAGCCCTGCAGCATTATTTGTTACATTATGAATGTTTTTTATACTAGATGCATGGTTTAATGCTGTCATATCTCTTTATCGGCTAGTAAAATTCTAGGACCTCTTATTGCCCAAAGGTAATCAATTTACACCATGTGCGCTTTCACTGTTCAGACACAGAAAATGAATACGTAGAACAGGGCTTATATCTATTCCACAATGAATTACATGTATTGAACACTAATTTTAAAAGGTACGTGATTTACAGCTGAGGCTGTATGCATATAAATAAACATCCTTGATATCTCCACCTAGACCTGTGTGCTAGCACACAGCATGATGCATGAATACTTAAAGGAGTTGTAAAGGCAGAAGGTTTTTATCTTAATGCATTAATGCATTAAGATAAAAAAACCTTCTGTGTGTAGCAGCCTCCCCAGCACCCCTAATACTTACCTGAGCCCCATCTCTCTCTAGCGATCTCTACAAGTGTCTTAGCCATCCGGTACTCTCCTCCTGATTGGCTGAGATGCAGCAGCGGTGCCATTAGCTGCCACAGCTGTCAATCAAAGTCAGTCAGCCAATCATGAGAGAGAGGGGATGGGTCGGGTCGTAGCTCCGTGCCTGAATGGACACAAGGAACTGTGACTCGGCTTTTATGCCCCCATAGCAAGCTGCTTGCTGTGGGGTCACGCAACAGGAGGGAGGGTCCAGGAGCACAGAAGAGGAGGATCCAGGCTACCCTTTGCAAAACCACTGTACAGAGCAGGTAAGTATAACATGTTTGTTATTTTTATTTTAAACAAGACTTTACAATCACTTTAACAATAATAATATTTTAATTGATGGTAAAATCTTGACAGTGGCGTTATTTACTAAAACTGGAGCATGCAAAATCTGGTATAGCTCTGTATAGAAATCATCTTCCAGGTTTTATTGTCAAAGCTTAAGGCTCCATGCACACTGGAGCTCAAAAAAGCTTTTTCTGGACACCATATTGCTGGCAGAAAACGGTGGTTGAAAAACTCGCTTTTAATAGCGTTTGTACTATCGTTTATGAGCCTTTATCAGCGTTTGGCGGTTTTTAGCATTTTTTGTGGTCAGAAAAACGGCACTTTGAAGGCGATTTTATGGCGTTCAGAGAACAGCCCATAAACTCCACTGCTGATAAAAGCTAAAAAACCTCCATGTGTGTGCATGGACACATAGGATAACATAGAGTGGAGTTTATGGGCTGTTGAAAAAAACGCCCAAACTCCAAAAAACAGCCGTTTATGAGCTCCAGTGTGCATGGAGCCTTCTTGACAAAGACCAACTTAGAAGCTGACTGGCTACCATGCACAGTTGCACCAGATTTTGCACTTTCCAGTTTTAGTAAATCTCCCCCAGTGTATCTACCAAGACCATACCATGAAAATCAGAATTGAATGCATGATACTTAACTATATTAGCTGACAGGATTGTTCCAGAACTGTGTTACGTTTATAGTACACACTGATTGGATGACAAAAAAATATCCTAAACATCAAATCTTGGCTAACGATTCACCTTTGTCAATATGACTTGAGAGATGTACAGTAATAGCTTTCTCTTTACAGGTTCTAAAGCCGGCCCAACATGGCTCGAAATTCAGCTGGTTTAGCAGGGAACGGCTGAACATTGATCTGTGTATGGGTAGGCTGATTGTACCCAAGTCGATCCATCGATTCATCGATCAACTTGGGTACAACCAGCCTGTCGTATTTTTTGCTTTTGAGCAATAGCTGCTATAGCTGCTAGCAGTAATAATTTTGTCCTGCTGGCCAGGAATGCTCCCCACTGGTTGGGAAGGTTCCCCATACCCCCCCTTCTTTCCCTCCACCTGTGGTAAGGGGTTTAGGGCATAAGCCCAGCTCAGCTTCTAGCTTAACTCCAGCATTTACTTCTACAGGTCAGTACTAATTATCTGTATTTAGGCATTCCATAACAACTACTAAATATACACAGGCACAGATAAAGACTTAGCCCATAATTATTGTCCACTGCCAGTACCAGCAATAATTACAAAATAACCCTTGTATATGGACTTAATGAGCTAGGGCAGGGGTGTCAAATTCGATTTCATCGTGGGCCACATCAGCAGTAAAGTTGCCCTCAATGGGCTGGGTGTATTTGGGATTTAGGAGTGCAGGGTTCATGAGTGCATTATGTACAGAGTGCATAATTCAGAGGTGTGCTACATACAGAGTGCAGGGTTTAGGGGTGCGCTACATACAGAGTGCAGGGTTTAGGGGTGTGCTGTGTACAGAGTGCACAGCACACAAACGGTGATTGTACCACACATGTGAAGTATTGCCGCAAATTTCAGAACGAGAACAATTGTTCCAGCACCAGACCTCCTCTGTAACTCTAAACTGGTAACCTGTAAAGGCTTTTAAAACTTCGCTTATGGTGATTTTTAAGTACTGTAGTTTGTCACCCTTCCACAAGCATGCGCAATTTTAAAGTGTGACATGTTTACTCAGCGTATAAACTATCTTTTATATTTTACCAAAAATTTGGTATTATATTGTGTTTGTGTGCATTAAAATTAATTTTAGTGTATTTTTTCCCAGAAACTCGCACAAATACCGTGTGATATAAAAAATTGCAAAACCCACATTTTATTCTATAGGACCTCTGCTAAAAAATATTTATAATGTTTGGGGGTTCTAAGTAATTTTCTATCAAAAAAATTTTTTTTTTACCTCTAAACAAAAAGTGTCAGAAAAAGTGTCAGAAAAAGGCCTGGTCTTCTAAAATAGAGCAGCATTTTTTTAACCTCCCTGGCGGTATGATTATTTCAGATTTTTGGTGCTGAAAGCGGTACCATTATTTTGCATGGAAATTTGGCGTTCTATATTGTAGGCCTGTAATTCTTAGGAATAACACACTTAAATCTGTCCAAACAAGAGTCTAGTAGACATCCCGGGTATGATAAAGTTTGAAACACTAAATCATAAATTATAATATAATAAATAACTATAAATAATTATAAGAAATAATAATATAATAATAATAAAAATGATTCAATAATGTAATCAAATCTAAAACACTGAAATTTGCTCAGTTGCAGAATTGTCGCTGTCATTACTTTCAGTGTTTGATGACGAATTTTCCCACAAATCACTATCTCTCAATTCTGCAAGTGATTCTAATTTATTATCGCTGTTTTCTAGCTGGTCTAAACCTACTTTTGATGTAAAGGGACAGTTTTGGTTGCTATGGACAATCTCCAGTTTCCATGCAAAAAGAACAGTTTTTATAATATAAAACTGCATGCAGGGCACTGGAGAAACCACTAGGGACAAAGGGAGTTGAAATAAATAGATAAAGTAATGTAATCTGTAAGATTACAGTGTACTGTATATGTATTGTGTGTTTTACTTTTTGAATTTGGCGCCGTTCTCCGTCCCCATGCGTCGCAACACTCGCAGGGAACAGAGCCTGGGCACATTGAAAGATCGAGCGGAGGACGGCTCGCTCACACTGCTGGGAAACATCGCAGGATCCTGGGGACAAGGTAAGTAAGCTATTCCTGGATCCTGTGATGCGATCCTGAGTCTGGCTCGGGATTACCGCTTTTGGTACTGAAAATCTACCCCGAGCCAGACTCGGGAATACCGCCAGGGAGGTTAATACTGCAGCAGGAGGCAGTGGAACATGCAAAGGTGGATGGGATTGCATAAACATCCACCTCCCCCCCGGACCAACTATTGGTCGGCCGACGGCAACCCCCCACCAGTCGGTTGGGTCACCCGACTAGCAGGCGGTGTCGGTCGGTTGGTCAGTCATTCAGCCTCGCACTTACCCCATCTAGGTTGCAGACGGGCAACGGGCAGCGGCTTTCATGAGGTTTTCTCCTCCTCTGCATTACGTTGGGTTCCACCATGCGTCCCCTCCTCCTCCTAGGCGTCCAATCCGATCGCCTGTCCTTTCAACCAATCACTTCCTGATTGGCTGGGAGGAGGATCAGTTTTTCAGTAGCGAATATATCTTCGCTATTGTAATACACCTGGGTGGGCTCCCTTCCACCCTCCAATGGAATCCATGCATCCGGCATCCTGCATGGGGGGTGGATACATGGATGGGGGGGCACCCTTAATGGACAGGCAACCCCTGATTGATCCGACCCACCAGGCTACACCTATAGCTAACATCACTTTTGGGTAGACCCACCTTTTAACACATGCATCTAGAATTGTACTCTTAATTAATGCCTAATTAAGGAATACATCATTTTGTTAGCTGACATGATTGCATTAGAACCATTAGACATGACTGGCTGACTTGACAATATTTAAACACCAGAACTAGATAAATGTAATCTGTGTCAACACAACTTGACAACACAAACTCTGGTTTAAAAAAATGATATTCTAAGTATGTATCCACTCTGCACTACAAGTGCACTGCAAGTGCACTTGGAAGTGCAGTCGCTATAGATATGAGGGGAAGATCTGAAATGAGGGGAAGATCTGTTGATTTTATCATCCAATCATGTGCAAGCCAAAATGCTGTTTTTTATTTTCCTTGCATGTTCCCCTCAGATCTACAGCGATTGCACTTCCAAGTGCACTTGTAGTGCAAAGTGGATTTGTCTTTAGTAAATAAACCCCAATGCCTCCTCTGTAGTGCTGGCTCCTGTCTCATGCGGAATTATACCAACTGCACTCCATCTCTTATGCCAGGCAGTGGTCTCCAGAGTGGTGCCAGCAGCAGGAAAGAAGAGATCTTCATGTCAGTGTGAAGCAATACACCAGGCATAATAGTATAGGGCTGCTTTTACACTGATGCACTGCACTTTACCCACACCGCAGGTGCAGGGCAGTGTACCTGCAGCTTTCTTGTGCTTAGCCATTGACTTCTATTATATCCTGTGGTTTTGGTGCACTTTCTGAATGCAGGAGTTTTGGTGCACCACACCTGCAGGATATAATAGAAGTCTAAGGTAAAGCGCAACTAACCAGAGAAAGTCACAAATGCACTGCGCTGCACCCGTGATGCTGGTAAACGGCAGCACATCAGTGTTAAAGCAGCCTTATGAGGGGCTCAGAACAGTGAGGGTTCATTTACATTTGTAGTTTGGGGGGTGGTAAAACCCCATATTTAAGACCCATTTTTACCACCCCTGCCTCAACCGCACCCCCTTTCGCTGCAGTGGGGTGTACACATGTCACAGCCGCAGCAGGAGTTATACGCTCTGTCATGGTTGGTGGGTGTAGCACCTGACAAGCATGACCCATTAAAGTGAATGAGGCCACTCTGCAAGTGCCCTGGAACCTTTTGCAGTACAGCAAACAAGGGGTTAAAGCAGGCAGCGTTGTGTTGCTTTCTCACCACCTGCTTTAACCCTCTTTAGACCCCGCAGGAGCATGCAGTTACAGGGCGCTTGCAGAGTGGCCCCATTTACTTGTCCCATTAACTTCTCCCATGTTGTTCAGCTAGATCTCCACCTCTTTAAGGTTGCCTACCCCTTTGTTAGAGGATATCTACATATATTCTCCATGGTCCCTTTATACGTAGAACCCTAGCCACCCTCTCTTGCTTGCTTCTGGTATTGACTAGGGACCATGGACCATGACTACAACTAATGCACACTGCTTGCTGCAATCAAGCAGAAGCAAGGGGGGAAAAGAGAGGTTTGGGAGCTCAAAGAGGATGTGTCAAGGAGGCAGAAAAACACATTAAAATAATTTCATGAAAAAAATATTACAGGACCATTACGTAGTAGATGTGTACGGTTTATTTTTGGAGAATAAAGATAATGTTTAGTGTCACTTTCAGGGACATATGAGAACTAAGCCATTGGACTGTGGCCTGCAATATGTTGAAACATCTGTCAATGAAAAATACTGCTGTAGTAAAGTATTACACATGAACGCTTTTTCAAATTACAAATTGTACAGAATACCTTTTCAGTGCTGTCATTCTCTTGTCTTTCCACTATGTGGCACTCTTGTTCTTCTCTTGCATCATCAGAAGTTTATTGTGGTTTGAGAAGCATGGACTTCTTCGCATCCTATCATTTTTCACAAATAGGAAGTAACCATGCTGTTAGTGAGCTATGTACTTTCCAGCTGGGTTTTATATGCTTTTGTACAGTTTTCAAGTACTTGTTATTTACAGTACTTAGTTTGAGTGTTGTAATAATATGCATTAGCTTGAACCAAAATACGAGAGAAATATGCGGTAGCATTACATAAATTTATAAACTTGAAAAATTCTACTTTAATACTATACTAATTCATATTTGCTTGAGTAATGAAACCTACTGTATGTGATGTGAATTTTCTAATTAGGAATATAATAGACATCTAGTAATTACTAGCAATGTTTATCCATAAACAAGTTTTACAAAATATCCCATGTTTATCCTTGAAGAATATATTAGGAAACAACATACTTACTTGTTAAATGAGCTTTCCAAGTTTTGTCCATTTCATACCCTGTCTTATATTATGTGCCACCCCCTAGTAATATTAAATAAGGAGAAGTGTGTCCAAAGCTTATTTGGTCATACTTCTCTTCTGGGTAAGAATCAGCGGAAAGTGAGTTCAAGCTGTCGACTGACTTCACAGAGCAGCTCCAGGCTCTGGAAGGATCCCAAAAAGCCACTGAGAGCCTAAGCCAAGCTGCTCTTGTCCTCCCCATCCCACCCTTCAAGAGCATTGGAGGGAAGAGCAGAGAGCAGTGACTCAGGGCAGACCTAGAACTGGCGATCAGCAGTCATGTGATCACTTATGCCTCGTTTCCACTGAGCGGAACGGTTCGGTACAGTGCGCTATTTTGGGTGTTTCCATTATGAAAGCGGCTCATACAACCGAACTGAACCGCTCCATTCAGGGTCCTGCTTCAGATGTGGGGGCCATAGAAAATGGAACGGTTCTGTTAGGGCGGAGCTACGATACATTCCACTGATTGGCTGACAGAAAACCCTCTGCTGTGCTATGCTGAGGCATTTTTTCTAAACCCTGTATGGCCCCTTGTGGTCCCACTTGCAGTGGAAACGCTCACCAGAATAGACCGGACCATCCTAGACCATTCAAACCGTACCGACCCGAACCGATCCGCTCAGTGGAAACGAGGCATTAGTTCTCAGGTTTGGAGCAGGTGGGGACAGCTGCAGCATCACAGCGATAGAGGTGAGTATATGTTTAATTTTTTTGATCCCCACACTCATCCTTTAAAACATATCTAGGGTCAAAATGTAAAACCATATATTAATTTCCACATTATATTTCGAGTAATCTGAATGAACTTAAAGTGATTGTAAAGGTAATTTTTTATTTTTTTAGAATAACAAACATATCATATTTACCTCCACTGTGCAGCTCATTTGCACAGAGTGGCCCCGAACTTGTCCTTCTGGGGTCCTTCGGCGGCTCCCCCCCAAATCTGATAACCCCCTCGGAGAGGCGCTTCCTTGAGGGGGTTACCTTGCGGGCGCAGTCCATAGAGGCCGAATGCAGGACTCGTCCGCACCCCCCGTCGCTTGCGTCATTGGATTTGATTGACAGCAGTGGGAGCCAATGGCAGTGCTGCTATCAATCTATCCAATCAAGAGCCGAGAACCCCGGGCAGAGAGACAGCACGTCCCCGTGGGTCAAGTTCGAGGGTTCAGGTAAGTGAAACGGGGGGCTGGGGGGCCGGTCACTGACAGATGTTTTTTCACCTAATGCATAGGATGCATTAAGGTGAAAAAAACACAGAGGTTTACAACTCCTTTAAAGTTTGTAAACTTACTTTGTAAAGATTCCTACGCATTTACTTCCTTTATTCCTTCTGACACGCATTCACTATGTCCTGTGAGTAGGCACTACTATATCACACATTTCACAGAGGCTGCCTTCTGATTTACAGAGGAGCTGAGTGGAGGAATTTCAGGAGGCGGAGTCAGTACAGTAATCACTGCTTGCAGGCAGCAAGGTTCCATGGGATATGTAGTCCTTAGAAATTAAAAGTAAGCAGCAGAGGAGAAGCTGCAAAGCATGCAGGGAATCCAGGAAGTTGTGGAAAGAGGTGGCCAGCAGGGAGGCAGAACTCACAACATAAAAGGAGATACAGTAGGGACGGATAGTATTCAGACCCCCTTAAATTTTTCACTCTTTGTTTTATTGCAGCCATTTGCTAAAATCATTAAAGTTCATTTTTTTTCCTCATTAATGTACACACAGCACCCCATATTGACAGAAAAACACAGAATTGTTGACATTTTTGCAGATTTATTAAAAAAGAAAAACTAAAATATCACATGGTCCTAAGTATTCAGACCCTTTGCTGTGACACATATGTGTCATATATTTAACTCAGGTGCTGTCCATTTCTTCTGATCATCCTTGAGATAGTTCTACACCTTCATTTGAGTCCAGCTGTGTTTGATTATACTGATTGGACCTGATTAAGAAAGCCACACACCTGTCTATATAAGACCTTACAGCTCACAGTGCATGTCAGAGCAAGGTTACCAAAAAAATTCTGCTGCACTTAAGGTTCCTAAGAGCACAGTGACCTCCATAATCCTTAAATGGAAGACGTTTGGGATGACCAGAACCCTTCCTAGAGCTGGCCGTCTGGCCAAACTGAGCTATCGGGGGAGAAGAGCCTTGGTGAGAGGTAAAGAAGAAGCCAAAGATCACTGTGGCTGAGCTCCAGAGATGCAGTTGCGAGATGAGAGAAAGTTGTAGAAAGTCAACCATCACTGCAGCCCTCCACCAGTCGGGGCTTTATGGCAGGGTGGCCCGACGGAAGCCTCTCCTCGGTGCAAGACACATGAAAGCCCGCATGGAGTTTGCTAAAAAACACCTGAAGGACTCCAAGATGGTAAGAAATAAGATTCTCTGGTCTGATGAGACCAAGATAGAACTTTTTGACCTTAATTCTAATCGGTATGTGTGGAGAAAACCAGGCACTGCTCATTGCCTGTCCAATACAGTCCCAACAGTGAAGCATGGTGGTGGCAGCATCATGCCGCGGGGGTGTTTTTCATCTACAGGGACAGGATGACTGGTTGCAATCTATTAAAAGATGGATGCGGCCAAGTACAGGGATATCCTGCACGACAACCTTCTCCAGAGAGCTCAGGACCTCAGACTGGGCCGAAGGTTTACCCTCCAAGACAATGACCCTAAGCACACAGCTAAAATAACGAAAGAGTGGCTTCACAACAACTCCGTGACTGTTCTTGAATGGTCCAGCGAGAGCCCTGACTTAAACCCAATTGAGTATCTCTGGAGAGACCTAAAAATGGCTATCCACCAATGTTTACCATCCAACCTGACAGAACTGGAGAAGATCTGCAAGGAAGAATGGCAGAGGATCCCCAAATCCAGGTGTGAAAAACTTGTTGCATCTTTCCCGAAAAGACTCATGGCTGTATTAGATCAAAAGGGTGCTTCTACTAAATACTGAGCAAAGGGTCTGAATACTTAGGATCATGTGATATTTCAGTTTTTCTTTTTTAATAAATCTGCAAAAATGTCAACAATTCTGTGTTTTCTGTCAATATGGGTTGCTGTGTGTACATTAATGAGGAAAAAAAAAGAACCAAAATGATTTTAGCAAATGGCTGCAATATAACAAAGAATGAAAAATGTAAGGGGGTCTGAATACATTCCGTCCCCACTGTATATCAAGTAAGCTTATTGCCAACATTGTCAACATTACCTATGGTTTGTTTTGCTATTACTTTGCTGATGTTATAAAATGAAAGTACAGCAGGTAAAATAAGTATTGAACACATCATCATTTTTCTACGTATTCTAAGTATATTTCTAAAGGTGCTATTGACATGAAATTTTCACCACATGTCGGTGACAACCCATGCAATCCGTACATACAAAGAAACCAAAACAAATAAGTACAGAAAGTAAGCTTTGTTGCTTGCATTGCTCAGGTGTGATTTTAGCCCATTCTTCCACACAGTCTTCAAATCTTGGAGGTTCTGTGGGCCTCTTCTATGAACTGTGATCTTTAGTTCTTTCCATAGATTTTCTATTGGATGCCAGTCAGGTGATTGGCTGGCCCATTCTAGCAGCTTTATTTTCTTTCTTTGAAACCAGTTGAGAGTTTCCTTTGCTTTGTGTTTGGGATCATTGTCTTGCTGAAATGTCTACCCTCGTTTCATCTTCATCATCCTAGTGAATGGCAGCAGATTTTTTTATCAAGAATGTCTTGCTACATTTTTCCATTCATCCTTCCATCAATGATTTGAAGTTTTCCAGTACCGTATGCTGAAAAACAGCCCCACGCCATGATCTTCCCACCTCCAAACTTCACTGTTGGTATAGTGTTTTTGGGGTGATGTGCTGTGCCGTTTGACCTCCAAACGGTATGTATTATGGCATCCAAAGAGTTCAATTTTGGTCTCATCTGACCAGACTATTTTCTTCCAGTATTTCACAGGCTTGTCTAAATGTTGTGTAGCAAACTATAAAGCGGCGTTCCACCTGTTTTTTAGTTTATTAAAAATCAGCAGCTACAAAAAGCATAGTTGCTGACTTTTAATAAACCGACACTTACCTGCCCCACGGCCCAGCGATGTGGCCGCCCGGAGGCTAGCTCCTTTCCCCCTCGTCTCCTCGGCGCCGTCATGGTAACTGTGGGTATCTGGCCATGACAGCTTACGGCTTCACGGCTGGGCACGTACTGCACATGCGCGAGTCGCACTGCGCTCTCCTATTGGCCAGCCGATCTGCTGGGACCTGAGTTGTGTCCCAGAAGATTGCTGCGCAGGAAGGGGCTGCCCAGGGCGAGAGGAGGAGTTGCCTAGGCGGCCGAAGATAGGAAGTAGGAAGTGGGACAGGAAGTCCCACGAAAAAAAGAGTACACACTCCCCCCCAAAAAAATGACATGCCAAATATGGCATGTCAGGTGGCGAAGAGCGCTTAAAGCGGAAGTTACACTTTTGGGTGGAACTCCGCTTTAAACGAGCTTCAACATGCTTTTTCTTCAGCAATGGAGTCTTGCGTGTTGAGCATGCATACAGGCCATGGCGGTTGAGTGCAATACTTATTGTTTTCTTTAAAACAATTGTACCTGCTAATTCCAGGTCTTTCTGAAGCTCTCCACAAGTGGTCCTTGGTTCTTGGACAACCCTTCTGATATATTCTTTTCACTCCTCTGTCAGAAATCTTTTGCGAGGAGCAACTGGTCATTGCCAGTTAATGGCGAAATTAAGTTCTTTCCACTTCCGGATTATGGCCTCCAGTGCTCACTGGAACATTCAGAAATTTACAAATCCTTCTGTAACCAATGCCATCAGTATGTTTTGCAACAATAAGGTTGCGAATGTCTTGAGAGAGCTCTTTGCTTTTACCCATCATGAGATGTTTCTTGTGTGACACTTTGGTAATGAGACATCTTTATTTATAGTCTGTCAGTTGAGACTGAACAAGCTGATATTAATTTGCACTGACAAGGGGCAGGATTTCCAATTACTGATAGATGATACTGATACTGATAGCTTTCCATGCCTTTTTGTACCTACCCTACTTCATGTGTTCAATACCTTTTCCCTGTGTCATTCCATTTTATTACACATAACTTAATTTGTGAACGTATTTGTTTTAGCTTCTTTGTATGTATGTATTACATGGGTTGTTATCGATATGTGGTGAAAATGTAATATCAATAGCACTTTTAGAAATATATTTACCTAGAAAAATGGTGACGTGTTCAATACTTATTTTACCCGCTTTATATGGTGTAAACATAGATCTACTTTAATAGTAAAAGTAAATGCTAGGATAGACAGGAATGCTTTGATCCAGAGAATCTTATGATCAAGAATAAATTGGTTCACGAGAAAGCATTTTTGCAACATACAAGCTATCATGTTAGTAAGAAATGACCCTGATGTGTCTTTCTGGTTATCATTATGGACAACAATAAAGCCTTGTACACACGATCAGATTATTGGATGAATTTTCGTCAGTTTTTTGTTGCATGCTAGTTTCATATCGAAAGCGAAGAGGTTACTCACCATAAGAAAATTTTCGTACGATTTCAACGTCAGAAGTGATGTAATGTGTTAAATTGTTTTGTATGTGTTCTTTAGTTTTTGAGCATGCGTAGCCTTGCTCTTACGATTTTTTTTCGTTCGAAAACCGTACTAATTAAAAACGAAAATCGGACTTTGTGTTCACATCAGGCAAACATTTTGGAGCCTGCACATCCAGTTTTTGTTGTCTGAAAATTCGTAATCGGCTGTCAAAAGCACCATACTAATGATCAGAAAATTGTCAGATCGTTCATCGGATGAAATTTAACTTCCGTTTTTTTTTTTTATTGTGTGTACGGGCCTTTAGACCCTATATACACTATTAGATTTTCTTCAGATTTTTGTCTTCAGATTTACCAAAACCATATAATATGAGGTCAAATCTTAAGATCTTCAATTCGTATGCAATCAGGCAGGTCCTTGCACTATATGGTTTTGGTAAATCTGAAGACAAAAATCTGCAGAAATTGTAATAGTATGTATGGGGCCTTAGGGGAGTTCTACTAAAACTACAGCACTCAGAATCTGGTGCAGCTGTGTATAATAGCCAGTCAGCTTCTAACTTCAGGTTCCTCAATTAAGCTTTGACAATAAAACCTGGAAGCTGATTGGTTTCTTTGCAGAGTTGCACCAGATTTTGCACTCTCCAATTTTAGTAAATAACCCTCTGAATATCCCTGATAAATCTGTGGTGTAACAGACAGCTTTGGCATTTTGGCTTGATGGGCACTGATAAGTGGCACTGATATGCAGCACCGATGGGCATTGATAGGTGGCACTGATGGGCACTCAGAGGTGGCACTGATGGGCACTGATAGGCAACACTGATGGGCACTGAAAGGCCGCACTGATGGACACTTACAGATGGCCCCAATGGGCACTATTAGGCAGCACTGATAGGTGGCACTGATGGGTGGCACTGATAGATGGCTCTGATAGGCAGCACTGATGAGGAGGCACTGGCAGGCATTATTGATGGGCACTTATTGGCACCTCTAATGGGCACTGATTGTCAACCCTGGTGGGCATACCTGGTGAACCTGGGTGGGCATTCTCAGGGGGCTGCACTGATAATCAATCAGCGCAGACCCCCCCTGTCAGGAGAGCAGCCGATCGGTTCACCATACTTGCGTCCGTCAGCGCGAGTGGAGGAAAAGCCGATACATGGCTCTTCCTGTTTACGCTTTGATCAGCTGTGATTGGACACAGCTGATCACATGGCAAAGAGCCTACATCAGAGGCTCTTTACTGAGATCAGTGATGCTGTGTGCCAGACTGACACACCAACGATTGCCACGCTGCGCGCCCCGCAGGCACTCGATTGCGGCTTATCCTGCTGGATGTCATTTGACGTCCAGTCAGGATGACTTAACCACTTAGCGCACGTCATTCTGTTATATGGCGGGCGGGAAGTGGTTAAAATTATACAGCAACTACTCCTACATATATAGATTCCCTATATTGCATATACTGGTATGACCCCATGGACTAAATGATCCCTAGTACAGTAGCAGGTAGTGGGGGAAAGATAATAATTGCTTATGAAACAGTTAAGGTCGAATTCGATATTCAGCCTATATGGTGTGAGCATCTTCAGGGTATGTATCCATTTGGATTCCTTCTAGCTAAGAGTCCTGATTTCATGGCTCCCTCATCATGCTTTATTGTATTTCTCTATGCCCCAAAACTGTAAATGTGTTGAATTTTTGTTGTGTACTAATGCAAAGTGTCTAGACACACTATGCTTAGGAAATCCTTTTATAATTTTTTGTATATGTTCTTTGATTCTAGTCTTCAGAGTTCTTTTAGTTCTACCTACATACTGTAGTTTACAGGTACATTCAAGGACATATACTGCGCCTTCAGTGTTGCAGCTAATAAAGTCCTTGTTAGGTTAAGTGTATCCTGTTGTTGTGACCTCAAATTCCGTTCTCTTTATATATGGTTTCTTTGAATGTGTGTAGGCATAACAGTATTTACATGGGAAAAAACATTTCCCTGTAAAAAAGGTAAATTCTCTTTTTGGAGGTGGTTTGATTACATTCTTAAAGATCACGTCTCTTAGTGTGCAAGCTCTTTGGTGAAGGTTGGTTTTTCTGTAAAATACTATGTAGATGTTTGTCACTCCAGACGATAATCACATCTATAAATCTTTTATAGAAAGTAAATTCAATGGGTAGATGTTTATAGACTCTTTCTTCTTCCCATTGCACCATAAAGGGGTTAGCCACACTGGGTGCGAATTTGGCTCCCATGGCTATACCAGTTATTTGTTTGTAATATGCTTGGTCATGCCAAAAATAATTGTTCTTAAGGCAGAAATCTATGCATTTAATTAGGTACTTTCTCTGTTTACATTTGCATTTACTATGTTGTTTAAAGTCCGACAGACTTTCGACAGAATTTTGACGGACATTTGGCGGACTTTCAACAGACTTTTTAACGACCGGACTTGCCTACACACGATCACACAAAAGTCCAACGGATTTGTACGTGATGACGTACACCGGACTAAAATGAGGAAGTTGATAGCCAGTAGTCAATATCTGTCCTAGCGTGGGTTTTTGTCCGTCAGACTAGCATACAGACGAGCGGATTTCTTGGTCCGGCGGAGTTACGATGTAAAGATTTGAAGCATGTTCCAAATCTAAAGTCCGTCAGATTTGCGGCTGGAAAAGTCCGCTGAAAGTCCGGGGAAGCCCACACACGATCGGATTGTCCGCTGGACTTGGTCCGTCGGCGTCCGTCGGACTTTTGTAGCCGAAAAGTCAGACCATGTGTACACGGCATAAGAGTTGTAATACATGTATGCTTTTGTTTGTTGTACTGCCGATTGTATGAAGTTGTCAATGTATTGTTCCATTCTTGATGTTAAAGAATCTATCCCATTGACAATGGGTCTTCCAGGTGGGTTGTCTTTATCCTTATGGATTTTTGAAATAGTATAGATCACTGATAATCTACAAGCTTCTGGCATGAGATATTTAGCTTCTTTCTTGTCTAGTATGTCTTTTTTAGTTCCCAGGTGAACGATTTTCTCCAACTCATTCTTGTATTGTGATGAAGGGTTCCTTAGGAGTTTTACATATGTACTGGCATCTTGTAGTTGTTGGTTTATTTCTTCTTGATACTTCTCCTTCGATTGAATCACCACACTCCCTCCTTTGTCTGCTGGATGTATGACTATGTCCTTTCTTTCTGATAGTCTGCGTTTTCCTTGTTTAACATGAATAGGGTCCAAGGCTCTCTTTACTTTGAGTTGATCTAAATCCTGTAATACCAAAAAATTACTTCAAGCTAAAATCAACACCCACAAAGCTAGGCAGCCTAGACAGTCTCGCAGAGATTTGAGTTCCCAAAAACACTTAATCAGCGACATCAGCATCAGGGGCTTGATAGCTGCTGCTAATCCAGGACTGATTTATTTTGACAAATGTCAGCCTGTCAATGGAGTCTGTGGACAGACACGCTCTTTTATCTGTCACAAAACCTTTCGGCAGCACTGAATGTCCGCTCGGAAAGCACGCTGGATAAAGGGCAGCCCAGCAGCTTAATTGCATAGTACTGGGCAAGTTCTAGCCAGTGGTCTATTCTCATGACCCAGTAACCCAGTGGATCATCTACTGGAAAGGTCTCCGTATATGTTTTTGCCCCTAGATAATCTTCCACCATATGATGCAGACACTGCCAATGGGATCTTGAAGCTGACAGCGCTGGGCGCCGTGGACACATTTTTTTTTAGTACATCACTTAGGCAGCCCCCTTTTCCACCACTCCTCCTTTGACCAACAGAAGCTTCAAAACTACCTTTTCTATGAGACTGTAACCTATCAGAGTCTGGAAAGGTGTCACATAAACTCCTCTTTAACCACTTGACGACCGCCTCACGCCGATGTACGTCGGCAAGGCGGCACGGACAGGCAAAATCACGTACATGTACGTGATTTGCCTTCCGCGGGTGGGGGGTCCGATCGGACCCCCCCCGGTGCCCGAGGCGGTCGTCTTTTGTTCCCCGGCGATCGGAGGTGAGGGGGAGGCCATCCGTTCGTGGCCCCCCCTCGCGATCGCCGCCGGCCAATGGGAACATTCCTTTGCTGCTGTATGCTAAACAGCAGCAAAGGAAATGATGTCATCTCTCCTCGGCTCGGTAGTTTCCGTTCCAGCGCCGAGGGGAGAAGACATCACTGTGAGTGAAAACACACTACACAACACAGTAGAACATGCCAGGCACACAAAACACCCCGATCCCCCCCCCCATCGCCCCCCCAATCGCCCCCCAATCACCCCCCCGTCACAAACTGACACCAAGCAGGTTTTTTTTTTTTTTTCTGATTACTGTATTGGTGTCAGTTTGGGACAGTTACAGTGTTAGGGCAGTTAGTGTTAGCCCCCTTTAGGTCTAGGGAACCCCCCTAACACCCCCTAATAAAGTTTTAACCCCTTGATCACCCCCAGTCACCAGTGTCGCTAAGCGATCATTTTTCTGATCGCTGTATTAGTGTCGCTGGTGACGCTAGTTAGGGACGTAAATATTTAGGTTCGCCATCAGCGTTTTATAGTGCCACCTGGGCATTCCATGGCCTCCGAAACTGTGATAGGCAGTGAAGAGTGAAATCAAAAATTTACACCCTTAGAAATCCTGAAGGCGGTGCTTGGTTTTTCGGGGCCCCGTACGCGGCTAGGCTCCCAAAAAGTCCCACACATGTGGTATCCCCATACTCAGGAGAAGCAGCTGAATGTATTTTGGGGTGCAATTCCACATAGGCCCATGGCCTGTGTGAGCAATGTATCATTTAGTGACAACTTTTTGTAAATATTTTTTTTTTTTTGTCATTATTCAATCACTTGGGACAAAAAAAAAAAAATATTCAATGGGTTCAACATGCCTCTCAGCAATTTCCTTGGGGTGTCTACTTTCCAAAATGGGGTAATTTGGGGGGGTTTTGTACTGCCCTGCCATTTTAGCACCTCAAGAAATGACATAGGCAGTCATAAACTAAAAGCTGTGTAAATTACAGAAAATGTACCCTAGTTTGTAGACGCTATAACTTTTGCGCAAACCAATAAATATACGCTTATTGACATTTTTTTTACCAAAGACATGTGGCCGAATACATTTTGGCCTAAATGTATGACTAAAATTTAGTTTATTGGATTTTTTTAATAACAAAAAGTAGAAAATATCATTTTTTTTCAAAATTTTCGGTCTTTTTCCGTTTATAGCGCAAAAAATAAAAACTGCAGAGGTGATCAAATACCATCAAAAGAAACCTCTATTTGTGGGAAGAAAAGGACGCAAATTTCGTTTGGGTACAGCATTGCATGACCGCGCAATTAGCAGTTAAAGCGACGCAGTGCTAAATTGGAAAAAGACCTCTGGTCCTTAGGCAGCATAATGGTCCGGGGCTCAAGTGGTTAAGGTGCCCTCAAGTTATTTCGTCCTGTGCTCTCTCTGCGAGGGCAAGATGGCTCCGAGACTGGTCGCGGAGGGTTACCAAACAATAATGATCCTTCGCCTTGATGCCACGAATTATTGGGTCCTTTTGCATGCTTTAAAGAATAAGGGAGCCCATGCACCCCAAATTTGCGGGGGGCATGAGAAGCAGAGTCATTGGGATCATTGAGGATTTCACTATCTGGAACTTCCTCCTCCCAGCCACGTACTACACCTAAGGTTTTCGGGGACTGAAAACCATCTCTTAATGTTTGATGTATGTCTTCTTCTGCTTCAATGCCTCCAAAACTGCCAGAATCCTCCTCCTCCCTCTCCTCTTGTGTGTTGTGTGGCGTCGCAAGAATGGTGTCTGCATAAAGCTGAACCACCTCTGGGCCTGCCCCTGCAGAGCTGAAAGAATCTCTGCTCCAGTGTGGCTCCTGTCCCCTAGACAGATCAGCTGAAGCACTGCATGGCATCTTTTGGCCTGACTTGTTGAATAACTCCTTCAATGCTTAAGGGATACTGATGGTTCATAGGACAATTCAACAGAAGGGAGGAGGAGGGGGTGGAGCTGACAGATCTCGCATCATCACCACCAGCTGTATGGCGACATAGCAGAAAAACAAGCTCCAGTACTGAGCCCTGTCCTGCATCCTTCCTAGTTGCAAGCATAGTTACCCAGTGTGCTGTGAACAAAATATATCATCTCTGACCATGTTTGCTGGACCACATGTCAGCAGTAATGTGGACCTTTCTGCTGACTGCCTTGCCCAACGATGCCGAAACATTCCCTTCCATGTAATGGTACAGAGCTGGCATGGCCTTACATGCAAAGAAATAGCGACAAATTCAGGGAAGGGGGCAAAATCCACCAGATGGAAAGGCAGGAGTTTGGACAAGCTGGAATTTAGATGCTGGGCATGTGGGTGGCAGGGAACATATTTTTTTTTCAATTCAGCAGCTGGGGTAGAGAAATTTGCCTACTATACTCTACAGCTGGTGGTGTACTGTTTGGAGATGTGTTGCAAGGACCTGTGACACCCTTTGCTATACCATCGTTCCTGTCAGTGGAGGCTGCTGAGAGGTCATGATATATAGCAGGGGTAGACATGAAAGGTGAGGTGGAGAAGAATTGTGTCCCTTGTGTGTGGCTTTCAGGTGCCCTTGCCAACGAGCTGAGTGGTGGGAGGTTAAATGCCTTGTCAAGCATGTGGTACTCAAATGGCTGGTGTTTTTGCCACGCTTGACCTGCTTGTGGCAGAGATTGCAACATTGCGATCAGCTGCACATGTGCTAAAAAAGGCCCACACAGCTGAGCTGTGGGAAGTGGCCCGGGAGATAACAGCTCCACAATCTGATGGAATCAGGTGGCTGCTCTCTACTCTTCCATGATGGCTGTCTCTGGAGGACATACTGCCTCATTGGGGTTGTGCCTCCCCCTCACTTTCCTCCTCTGCTTTATCTGGCAGTTGTGTCAGTGACCTCATCATCATCATCTCCTCCATCCTCATCATCACTGGAGCCAGCTTAGCAATTCGCTGCAGCGGGGGGGGGGGGGGGGGGGTTGGGCCATGGCTGACGCTGTGTTCAAATAATTCAGCTGATTCCTCAATGCATGATGCTGGGGCTATGGCAGGAGTAGTTGTGGACTAGGAGGCTGAATAACCCACTCTGACAGCTGTGGTGGACTGCGCACTTGTGTCAGCTCATAGAGGATGAGGATGATGGTTTAATAAGTCAGTCCACCACCTCCTCTGCATGCTGTGGCTGGATAGCATGGGCAACATCACCAAACAGAGACAAAGGTGTGCTCTGCGTGAGGACGAACCACATCCACCTTTGCCTGTGGACACAGATGTTGCTGGCCCCCTCATAGTGCCATTGGAAAGTCTGCCTCTCCTTGTTGGCCTCCCAGACATGATCAGGGGGCTTATTTCATACATTTAAAATTAAATGTGTGGTTCGATGCACTTTATGGAATGAAAAGTGGTGTTTGGCGCACTTTAAATTGAGGACTGACCCTGACTGAAATGTAAACACGATAAAAAAAATAAAAAAGGGGGAACACCAGCGTCGCAGTCAAAAAAACTGCGGCTGACCATTTAAAAAAAGAAAGGGGGCAGGCAAGGGACAAAAAAAAACACCCAGCAACCAAAAAAAAAGGTATACAGCACTGTATACAGCACTAAATGTTATGTAATGCTGTGTTAAATACTGCACTACACTAACACACTACACTGACACTACATGCCTTGACGGTTTCCACATTTTGTCATGTTACAACCAAAAACGTAAATGTATTTTATTGGGATTTTATGTTAGACCAACACAAAGTGGCACACAATTGTGAAATGGAAGGAAAATGATAAATGGTTTTCAACAAGTGTGGCATGCATTTGTATTCAGCCCCCTTGAGTCAATACTTTGTAGAACCACCTTTCACTGCAATTACAGCTGCAAGTCTTTTTGGGTATGTCTCTACCAGCTTTGTGCATCTAGAGAGTGAAACTTTTGCCCATTCTTCTTTGCAAAATAGCTCAAGCTCTGTCAGATTGGATGGAGAGCGTCTGTGAACAACAGTTTTCAAGTCTTGCCACAGATTCTCATTTGGATTTAGGACTGGACTTTGACTGGGCCATTCTAATGCCCCGTACACACGGTCGGACTTTGTTCGGACATTCCGACAACAAAATCCTAGGATTTTTTCTGACGGATGTTGGCTCAAACTTGTCATACACACGGTCACACAAAGTTGTCGGAAAATCCGATCGTTCTGAACGCGGTGACGTAAAACACGTACGTCGGGACTATAAACGGGGCAGTGGCCAATAGCTTTCATCTCTTTATTTATTCTGAGCATGTGTGGCACTTTGTCCGTCAGATTTGTGTACACACGATCGGAATTTCCGACAACGGAATGGAAATCCGATGGAAAATGTCCGATGGAGCCCACACACGGTCGGAATTTCCGACAACACGCTCCGATCGGACATTTTCCATGGGAAAATCCGACCGTGTGTACGGGGCATAACACATGAATATGCTTTGATGTCCATTGTCAGAAATATGCTTTGATGTCCATTGTCGCTCTGGCTGTATGTTTAGAGCTGTTGTCCTGCTGGAAGGTAAACCTCTGCCCCAGTCTCAAGTCTTTTGCAGACTCTAACAGGTTTTCTTTTAACCGCTTTCCACCCGGCCTATAGCAAAATGACAGCCGGGCGGTGGTTCAGTTATCCTGACTGGGCGTCATGTGATGTCCTTCAGGATAACAGCTGCTGCGCGCCCGTGGGCGTGCGCATCGCGACGATCGGTGGAGCGGTGTTTCAGTCTGACACACCGCTACACCGATCTCCGGCGGAGGCTCTTTACCACGTGAACAGCTGTGTCCAATCACGGCTTATCATGATGTAAATAGGAAGAGCCATTGATCGGCAGTTCCTTACTCGCGTCTGACAGACGCGAGTAGAGGAGAGCCGATCTGCGGCTCTCCTGACAGGGGGGGTCTGCGCTGATTGTTAATCAGCACAGCCCCCCCCGTCAGATGACCACACTGGACCACCAGGGACGCCACTAGGACCACCAGGGAATAGGGCAACATGTGGATGGCCAGGTATGTACCCCATGGCCGTCCACATGTTCAAATAAATGCCAAATCTGTGCCAATCAGTGCCCACAAATGGGCACTGATTGGCACCAGTATGTACTAACACATCAGTGATGCCCAGCAATGCCACCCATCAGTATCATCAGTGCCACCCATCAATGACATCAGTGCAACCCATCAGTGCCACCTGTCAGTGCCCATTCATGCCCATCAGTGCCCACCTTTCAGTGCCCATCCGTGCCACCTATCAGTGCCACCCATAAGTACCCATCAGTGCCACCCATAAGTACCCATCAGTGCCACTTACAAGTGCCCATCAGTGCCGCCTATGAGTGCCCATCAGTGCTGCCTATGAGTGCCCATCAGTGCCGCATACCAGTGCCACCTATCAGTGCCCATCAGTGCCACCTATCAGTGCCCATCAGTGCCGCCTATCAGTGCCCGTCATCAGTGCCCGTCAATGCCACCTAATTGGTGCCACCTCATCGGTGCCCATCAGTGCCACCTTATAAGTGCCTGTCTGTGCAGCCATATCAGTGCCCATCATTAAAGGAGAAAACTTACTTATTTACAAAAAATTTTAACAGAAACAAAGAAAAACTTGTTTTTTTCAAAACTTTTGGTATTTTTTTATTTGTTGCACAAAAAATAAAAATCCCAGAGGTGATCAAATACCACCAAAAGAAAGCTCTATTTGTGGGAACAAAATGATAAAAAAATTTGTTTGGGTACAGTGTAGCATGACCACGCAATTGTCATTCAAATTGAGACAGCGCTGAAAGATGAAAATTGGCTTGGGCAGGAAGGTATCTTCTAAGCGCCTGGTATTGAAGTGGTTAAGATTGCCCTGTATTTGGCTCCATCCATCTTCCCATCAACTCTGACCAGCTTTCCTGTCCCTGCTGAAGAAAAGCATCCCCACAACACAATGCTGCCACCGCCATGTTTCACGGTGGGGATGTTGTGCTCAGGGTGATGCGCAGTGTTAGTTTTCCGCCACACATACCATTTTGCTTTCAGGCCAAAAAGTTGAATTTTGGTCTCATCTGACCAGTTCACCTTCTTCCACATGTTTGCTGTGTCCCCCACATGGCTTCTCACAAACTGCAAATGGGACTTCTGATGGCTTTCTTTCAACAATGGCTTTCTTCTTGCCACTCTTCCATAAAGGGCAGATTTGTGGAGTGCATGACTATTGCATGACTATTAGTTGTCCTATGGACAGATTCTTCCACCTGAGCTGTGGATCTCTGCAGCTCCTCCAGAGTTACCATGGGCCTCTTGGCTGCTCTCCTTGCCCGGTCTGTCAGTTTATGTGAACGGCCATGTCTTGGTAGGTTTGCAGTTGTGCCATACTCTTTCCATTTTCAGATGGTGGATTGAACAGTGCTCTGTGAGATGTTCAAAGCTTAGCATATTTTTTTATAGCCTAACCCTGCTTTAAACTTCTCCACAACTTTATTCCTGACCTGTCTGGTGTGTTTCTTGGCATTCATGATGCTGTTTGTTCACTAAGGTTCTCTAACAAACCTCTGAGGGCTTCATGGAACAGCTGTATTTATACTGAGATTAAATTACCCACTGGTGGACTCTAATTACAAATTAGGTGACTTCTGAAGGCAATTGGTTCCACTAGACATTAGTTAGGGGTATCAAGTAAAGGGGGCTGAATACAAATGCACGCCACACTTTTCAGACATTTATTTGTAAAAAATGTTGAAAACCATTTATCATTTTCCTTCCACTTCACAATTATGTGCCACTTTGTGTTGGTTTATCACATAAAATTCCAATAAAATACATTTAAGTTTTTGGTTGTAACATGACAAAATGAGGAAAATTTCAAGGGGTATGAATACTTTTTCAAGGCACTGTACACACTACACACACTATACTGACACACTACACTATACTCACAATATACTGACACACTACACTATACTCACACTATGCTGACACACTATAATCACACTATACTATACTCACACTATACTGACATACCACACTGACACTACACTATATTTACACACTATACTCACACTATACTAACACTACACTAACACTCTACACTCACAATAAGTCACAATTAGTTAACACATTCATTTGCTAATAGCAAATGAGCCCTGCTCTATCTCCACTCCAACAACACACTGCAAAAGCTTCCTGTCGGAGGGAACCTTTTGTAGTATTGGGTGGGACTATGGGAAGTGAGCCATGATTGGGCAAAGTCATCATGACTTTGTCCACTCAGGGCTCTGACAGTGCTCTGTGCCCTGATTGGGCAAAGCCTTGCACCTGACCACCTGTCAGGTGTATTGCTTCATCCAATTAGGGCCCTAGAATGCACTGCGAAGAGCGCCCCACAATTTCGGGTGTTCGCTGAAGGGGCGAATAGGAGATGTTCGGGCCGAACTTTTGCTCGGCCCAAACCGTTCACCCAACTCTACTCACTGTGTTTTGTTTAACCGGTACTGTTGCAACATAACTTGAAAAAAGAAAATAAGAACAATATTGAAGTTGTTGACCATAGGAACTAATCACATTTCATTAATGATAAAAAAATATAACTTTTATTGTGTGCTCATTTTCTTTGCTGTAACATAATACACCCGTCATATGTGCAGTTCTTTGCAGAAATGATATACTGTATGTTTATTTCAGCAAGATATCATGAATATCATTTCAGTAAAGCAAAGACAAATATATATTGCCCTCTGGTTAGGGCATACACACTGCATGCCATATTTTACTGAAGTCATGTAAGGCCTCATGCACACTGGGCACAGGGCATAGAAAATAATACTTAAACAGGCTTTTGTTAGTCTATTTGTCCATGCACATTTGGGTGTTTAGAGGCATATTTGCAGAGGAGTGTTTTCGAGAGGAGCTTTCAAGTAGAAAAAACGCCTGGTGTGCCTACACACAGCGTTTAGGAACAGTCATAATTTTTAAAAGTACATTGATTATAGTTAAAAATTAACTGAGAGGAATGTTTTGTAAAAAAACGCCCATAAAAACAAATGCCCATTAACGCGCCTAAACTCATATGCAATAAGAGACACTATGAGCTTTTTAAGCTGCTTTTTCTGCCAGAGGTTCTGGCATTTTTTTTTATCTGCCTAGTGTGCATGGACCCTCTAACTTCCCCTGAATAGACAGATCTCACACTGGGAACTATATATAATTAACATCTTCTAGGCTTTTCTTTTGTTTTTTTTTGTTTTTTTTTTTGTTTTTTTTTTTGGAGATTCTGTGTATAAGCAGTGAAAAAAAATTTTGCTTTTCTGAGGAGGAAGGAAAACAACTCTATCCTAATTAGTTTTTGGATTGTTTTTTTTTTTTTTACAGTTTCTATGAAAGCCACAGGACCCTTCTACAATGTAACCATGCTCATTATTACAAGCTTTCCAACCCCTTTACAATCCAGTTAGCTCAGAAATGCTTTAAGAAATTCTGAAACATTCATTCAAATAATTTCAGTATTTTGAATACCTGCAAAACATGATGTAACCATTGGCATTTTTATCTAAAAAAACCCCAAAACTTTTAATTAGAAGACTGAGCATGCCTTGGCATCAAATTCTCATGCTGATCGGCTCAGTGTGATATCTCAGCAATTTGTTGTTTATATGAGTTATTCTAATTCAATATATACAGTATATATAAAATGACAAAATTATGCAACATATGTTAACCCTTTTCATGATGGAGAGTAGAACAAATCCTAATGCCTGAATTTTGCAACTGTTAGCAAAACTGTACATATCATTGCAACTACATAGTGATCCAGGTGGATCATACCTTGTTTGTTTCAGGACAAATTGGGCTTTTATTTGGAGGTAAATTGTAATGGCTATCTCATGATTCGTTTATATTATCAAAGAAAAACTGGGTCAAAATAGTAAAAAAAAATTTTTTTTTTTTTTAGCTTTTTACTTCTTGATATTACCGTAGCCTAGACTAAAACGGTACCTCACGAAAATAAGTATAACAAAAAAAAAAATACATAAATTGTGAAACTAAAAAAGTTGCTCCCCTAAAAGTGTAGAATAACTATACTTTGAATAGTGAAAAGGAGAAATGTGGGGGGCGCTAGTTAAACCTATACCTGTTGTGTTGACAACTGAAATAGGAAGACATCGATAACATACATAATATAAACTAGTACAACCTTTTAGATCATATAAAACATTAAAGTGCAAAGTGCTGAGCCATAGTGCAACTTGTAAACCAAATTAAATTGAATAAACGTCCTTTAAACAGTTCAAGAAATTTTCAATGATGTGTCTTCAGTGAGACATACTGTGAGAAACCCTCGTCAACTTGTAATTTATCCAAGTTGTTTGTTTCGATACATTTACAAGTTGGTGATGGTTTCTCCTTCTCTCTATTACCATAGCCTACCACCAAAGCACAACCTAAAATAAATTCTCCTGCTCCTGACGATCACAGCAATACCACATATATGCATATTATTTG
Organism: Aquarana catesbeiana; assembly: GCF_042186555.1. Taxonomy (NCBI): domain Eukaryota; kingdom Metazoa; phylum Chordata; class Amphibia; order Anura; family Ranidae; genus Aquarana; species Aquarana catesbeiana. Next base: position 148,065,793 of record NC_133328.1, on the reverse strand, counting down.
TTGTTTATAACTGTAGCGGGGCTCAGAAACAATAGTGCGCATTTTGCTTTTTTTATTCTACCTAAAACACACTGACACTAATACTTATCTATACATTTTTTTTTTTTTAATCCTACCTAAAATACACTGACCATGACCCCGAAGTTTGACTCTGACTTTAACCTTTAGGGCCCTTTCACACATGCTGTCCGATCAGGTCCACCTGTCTGTTTATCAGGTGGACCTGATCAGACACTCCATGCACCTCTATGGAGGGATGGATGTCAGCTGTGAGCTATCCGATCCACCAAATCCAGATGGATGGAAACCCTATTTACCATCCATCTGGCGGATGTCAGAGCCCCACTGTCCTCTATGGGAGATCGGATGAAAACGAATCAGCCTGTCCGTTTTCATACGATCTTCCATAGAGGACAGTGGGGCTCTGACAGGTTTGTCTCTGCACAGTGAGCGGAGATGGACCTGTCATCCGCCTGCTCAGTGGAGAGCAACGGATCAATCCCTGCTGAGCAAAACGGACAGCTTAGTGTGAAAGGGGTCGTATTCTTTATTTTTTTATTTATCTTTACACACATTTGTTTTTGTTTACATTTTTCTCCTCTAGAAAGGAGAAAAGGATACAATGTATCTTTCTCTACATTCAGGGGAGAAAAAAACACAGGGCGGGTTGAACAGTGACTGATCACTGTGATAGCCAAGCAGAGGCTAACACAGCAATAGGGTGATCGGGAACCAGGCCTCCGAGTTCCTGATCGGTAGTACCAGACCCAGAGCTCTTGGTGAGATCCCAGTCTCTGTGCTGGAAGTGTGCTGTGAAAAACACATGTACGCATATATGCGGCCTCACGGAAGAGGACCCACTTCAATGAGGCCGCTTATATGTGTACAGGCAGTGGGAAGGGGTTAGCCAAGGAGACTTGGAAGGACGTTATTCCTCGATAAACGCTAGTTTATCTGACATGTTTTCATGTATTATTTTGTAAAGTGTTATTATAATGCTTTTTGCAATATTGGCTGGTCATCCTGACTCATTAAAGTAGAGTTTCACCCATAAATGGAACTTCCGCAGATTGGATTCCTCCCCCCCTCTGGTGCCACATTTGGCACCTTTCAGGGGGGAGGGGGAGCAGATACCTGTCAAATCCAGGTATCTGCTCCCACCTCCGAGGAAAGATCGCTGCACAATGTGCAGAGAACTGCGTAATGTTTGGCCCCTCCTCCTTCCCCCGCTGCCTTCAGGGAGACACACAGGTCCCAGAAGACAGCAGGGACCATTCAGAAGACGCAGTGAGACTCACGCATGCGCAGTAGGAGACAGGCTGTGAAGCCATAAGGCTTCACTTTCTGTTTCCCTAAGTAAGGATGCCGGCACCTGCACCCGGAGCCGAGGGACAGGTCGGCTTCGGGGGCCGAAATTGTGGGCTCCCAGGACAGGTAAGTGTCCTTATTTTAAAAGTCGGCAGCTGCAGTATTTGTAGCTGCTGACTTAAATTTTTTTTTTACCCAGGTGGAAATCTGCTTTCAGTTAGTAAATTGGCTAACCAGGGGAGCTACTTAGGTTCTCAATAGACCCAAGGTGCCCCTAGGCACTTCACTTGAAATGCTGTGGGTGTCATTTTCTTGTCCCCAATTTGGTCTCTTTTCCCTACTTTCTGCCTTCCCTCCTATTAGTCTGTTTATTCCTTTTCTACTGCCCTAATATGATATGCCCTGCTCCATAGATCAGAGCTGTTACATTGAATTGTCTTTCATTGGTGTTAGAAAGTTCTGGGTTACATTCTGTTACTAATAATATAAATTGGTCTGAAACAATCTTAAAGTATATTTCCACTTTTGCAGCCAAATTTGGATAATGCCTACTTTATATGTGTTACATTCAGTCCTATTCACATAGCATGACTTGAAAAACACATACAAATTTCTGCTTACATTTTATTTGCTTTTTTTATGAAAATTTCAAAACCAAAGTTCTCCTCTGATTTGCAGAGGGGGCTGGGGAGCTCATGTTTACCATAAAAACCTTGTCTTACACTCTGTAGAGCTCAGTGAGGAGAGCTCTGACAGCTGATTGGAGGGAAGGAATACACCCCTCCTTCAAACAGCATACAGGAACAGAGCTGAGACTGTCAAAAGGCTGAAGATCCTGCCCGTCACCATTTTTCTTGTGGTGTCAGGAAAACTTGTCAGAAGTGATTCATACTGATAGCAGAGAAACGAAGCAGCCTATAGAAGTGAGACTTAGTGCTCTTAATTGAGACAAGTACACACTATAGAAGGATATGCTTCGTTCATATTTCATGCCTGAGGTTTACAACCACTTTAACCAGTTGCCGACCGCCGCACGACTATATACGGCACGGGCAGGCAAAAGGACGTATATGTACGTCCTTGCCTGCCCGCGGGTGGGGGGTCCGATCGGACCCCCCCCCGGTGCCTGCGGCGGTCGGCAAATCTCCCCCGGCGATCGGAGGTGAGGGGGAGGCCATCCATTCGTGGCCCCCCCCTCGCGATCGCTCTCAGCCAATGGGATCATTTCCCTGCCTCTGTATTGTACACAGAGGCAGAGGAAATGATGTCATCTCTCCTCGGCTCGGTATTTTCCGTTCTGGGCCGAGGAGAGAAGACTGCAATGTAAGTGCACCAACACACTACACACAGTAGAACATGCCAGGCACACTAAACACCCCGATCCCCCCTCCGATCGCCCCCCGATCCCCCCCCAATCACCCCCCCCCGTCACAAACTGACACCAAGCAGGTTTTTTTTTTTTTTTTTTTCTGATTACTGTATTGGTGTCAGTTTGTGACAGTTACAGTGTCAGGGCAGTGAGTGTTAGGCCCCCTGTAGGTCTAGGGTACCCCCCTAACCCCCCCTAATAAAGTTTTAACCCCTTGATCACCCCCTGTCACCAGTGTCGCTAAGCGATCATTTTTCTGATCGCTGTATTAGTGTCGCTGGTGACGCTAGTTAGGGACGTAAATATTTAGGTTTGCCGTCAGCGTTTTATAGCGACAGGGACCCCCATATACTACCTAATAAATGTTTTAACCCCTTGATTGCCCCCTAGTTAACCCTTTCACCACTGATCACTGTATAACCGTTACGGGTGACGCTGGTTAGTTTGTTTATTTTTTATAGTGTCAGGGCACCCGCCGTTTATTACCGAATAAAGATTTAGCCCCCTGATCACCCGACGGTGATATGCGTCGCCCCAGGCAGCGTCAGATTAGCGCCAGTACTGCTAACACCCACGCACGCAGCATACGCCTCCCTTAGTGGTATAGTATCTGTACAGATCAATATCTGATCCGATCAGATCTATACTAGCGTCCCCAGCAGTTTAGGGTTCCCAAAAACACAGTGTTAGCGGGATCAGCCCAGATACCTGCTAGCACCTGCATTTTGCCCCTCCGCCCAGCTCGGCCCAGCCCACCCAAGTGCAGTATCGATCGATCACTGTCACTTACAAAACACTAAACGCATAACTGCAGCGTTCGCAGAGTCAGGCCTGATCCCTGCGATCGCTAACAGTTTTTTTTGTAGCGTTTTGGTGAACTGGCAAGCACCAGCCCCAGGCAGCGTCAGGTTAGTGCCAGTAGCGCTAACACCCACGCACGCACCGTACACCTCCCTTAGTGGTATAGTATCTGAACTGATCAATATCTGATCCGATCAGATCTATACTGGCGTCCCCAGCAGTTTAGGGTTCCCAAAAACGCAGTGTTAGCGGGATCAGCCCAGATACCTGCTAGCACCTGCGTTTTGCCCCTCCGCCCGGCCCAGCCCAGCCCACCCAAGTGCAGTATCGATCGATCACTGTCACTTACAAAACACTAAATGCATAACTGCAGCGTTCGCAGAGTCAGGCCTGATCCCTGCGATCGTTAACAGTTTTTTTGGTAGCGTTTTGGTGAACTGGCAAGCGCCAGCGGCCTAGTACACCCCGGTCGTAGTCAAACCAGCACTGCAGTAACACTTGGTGACGTGGCGAGTCCCATAAGTGCAGTTCAAGCTGGTGAGGTGGCAAGCACAAATAGTGTCCCGCTGCCACCAAGAAGACAAACACAGGCCCGTCATGCCCATAGTGCCCTTCCTGCTGCATTCGCCAATCCTAATTGGGAACCCACCACTTCTGCAGCGCCCGTACTTCCCCCATTCACATCCCCAACCAAATGCAGTCGGCTGCATGAGAGGCATTTTTATGTCCTCCCGAGTACCCCTACCCAACGAACCCCCCCCAAAAAAGATGTTAAGATGTTGTGTCTGCAGCAAGCGCGGATATAGGCGTGACACCCGCTATTATTGTCCCTCCTGTCCTGACAATCCTGGTCTTTGCATTGGTGAATGTTTTGAACGCTACCATTCACTAGTTGAGTATTAGCGTAGGGTACAGCATTGCACAGACTAGGCACACTTTCACAGGGTCTCCCAAGATGCCATCGCATTTTGAGAGACCCGAACCTGGAACCGGTTACAGTTATAAAAGTTACAGTTACAAAAAAAGTGTAAAAAAAAAAAAAAAAAAAAACACAAACAAAAATATAAAATAAAAAATAATAGTTGTCGTTTTATTGTTCTCTCTCTATTCTCTCTCTCTCTATTCTCTCTATTGTTCTGCTCTTTTTTACTGTATTCTATTCTGCAATGTTTTATTGTTATTATGTTTTATCATGTTTGCTTTTCAGGTCTGCAATTTTTTATACTTTACCGTTTACTGTGCTTTATTGTTAACCATATTTTTGTCTTCAGGTACAGCATTCACGACTTTGAGTGGTTATACCAGAATGATGCTTGCAGGTTTAGGTATCATCTTGGTATCATTCTTTTCAGCCAGCGGTCGGCTTTCATGTAAAAGCAATCCTAGCGGCTAATTAGCCTCTAGACTGCTTTTACAAGCAGTGGGAGAGAATGCCCCCCCCCCACCGTCTTCCGTGTTTTTCTCTGGCTCTCCTGTCTCAACAGGGAACCTGAGAATGCAGCCGGTGATTCAGCCAGCTGACCATAGAGCTGATCAGAGACCAGAGTGGCTCCAAACATCTCTATGGCCTAAGAAACCGGAAGCTACGAGCATTTTATGACTTAGATTTCGCCGGATGTAAATAGCGCCATTGGGAAATTGGGAAAGCATTTTATCATACCGATCTTGGTGTGGTCAGATGCTTTGAGGGCAGAGGAGAAATCTAGGGTCTAATAGACCCCAATTTTTTCAAAAAAGAGTACCTGTCACTACCTATTGCTATCATAGGGGATATTTACATTCCCTGAGATAACAATAAAAATGATTAAAAAAAAAAAAAAATGAAAGGAACAGTTTTAAAATAAGATAAAAAAGCAAAAAAATAATAAAGAAAAAAAAAAAAAAAAAAAAAAAGCACCCCTGTCCCCCCTGCTCTCGCGCTAAGGCGAACGCAAGCGTCGGTCTGGCGTCAAATGTAAACAGCAATTGCACCATGCATGTGAGGTATCACCGCGACGGTCAGATCGAGGGCAGTAATTTTAGCAGTAGACCTCCTCTGTAAATCTAAAGTGGTAACCTGTAAAGGCTTTTAAAGGCTTTTAAAAATGTATTTATTTTGTTGTCACTGCACGTTTGTGCGCAATTGTAAAGCATGTCATGTTTGGTATCCATGTACTCGGCCTAAGATCATCTTTTTTATTTCATCAAACATTTGGGCAATATAGTGTGTTTTAGTACATTAAAATGTAAAAAAAGTGTGTTTTTTCCCCAAAAAATGCGTTTGAAAAATCGCTGCGCAAATACTGTGTGAAAAAAAAAAATTAAACACCCACCATTTTAATCTGTAGGGCATTTGCTTTAAAAAAATATATAATGTGTGGGGGTTCAAAGTAATTTTCTTGCAAAAAAAAATAATTTTTTCATGTAATCAAAAAGTGTCAGAAAGGGCTTTGTCTTCAAGTGGTTAGAAGAGTGGGTGATGTGTGACATAAGCTTCTAAATGTTGTGCATAAAATGCCAGGACAGTTCAAACCCCTCCAAATGACCCCATTTTGGAAAGTAGACACCCCAAGCTATTTGCTGAGAGGCATGTCGAGTCCATGGAATATTTTATATTGTGACACAAGTTGCGGGAAAGAGACAAATTATTATTATTTTTTTTTTTTTTTTGCACAAAGTTGTCACTAAATGATATATTGCTCAAACATGCCATGGGAATATGTGAAATTACACCCCAAAATACATTCTGTTGCTTCTCCTGAGTACGGGGATACCACATGTGTGAGACTTTTTGGGAGCCTAGCCACGTATGGGACCCCGAAAACCAAGCACCGCCTTCAGGCTTTCTAAGGGCGTAAATTTTTGATTTCACTCTTCACTGCCTATCACAGTCTCGGAGGCCATGGAATGCCCAGGTGGCACAAACCCCCCCCAAATGACCCCATTTTGGAAAGTAGACACCCCAAGCTATTTGCTGAGAGGTATAGTGAGTATTTTGCAGACCTCACTTTTTGTCACAAAGTTTTGAAAATTAAAAAAAGAAAAAAAAAATTTTTTTTTTGTCTTTCTTCATTTTCAAAAACAAATGAGAGCTGCAAAATACTCACCATGCCTCTCAGCAAATAGCTTGGGGTGTCTACTTTCCAAAATGGGGTCATTTGGGGGGGGTTTGTGCCACCTGGGCATTCCATGGCCTCCGAAACTGTGATAGGCAGTGAAGAGTGAAATCAAAAATGTACACCCTTAGAAATCCTGAAGGCGGTGATTGGTTTTCGGGGTCCCGTACGCGGCTAGGCTCCTAAAAAGTCCCACACATGTGGTATCCCCGTACTCAAGAGAAGCAGCAGAATGTATTTTGGGGTGCAATTCCACATATGCCCATGACCTGTGTGAGCAATATATCATTTAGTGACAACTTTGTGCAAAAAAAAAAATAAATAAATAAATAAATTGTCACTTTCCCGCAACTTGTGTCAAAATATAAAATATTCCATGGACTCAACATGCCTCTCAGCAAATAGCTTGGGGTGTCTACTTTCCAAAATGGGGTCATTTGGGGGGGGTTGTGCCATCTGGGCATTTTATGGCCTTCAAAACTGTGATAGGTAGTGAGGAGTAAAATCAAAAATGTACGCCCTTAGAAATCCTGAAGGCAGTGATTGGTTTTCTGGGCCCCGTATGCGGCTAGGCTCCCAAAAAGTCCCACACATGTGGTATCCCCATACTCAGGAGAAGCAGCTAAATGTATTTTGGGGTGCAATTCCACATATGCCCATGGCCTGTGTGAGCAATATATCATTTAGTGACAACTTTTTGTAATTTTTTTTTTTTTTTTTTTTCATTATTCAATCACTTGGGACAAAAAAAATGAATATTCAATGGGCTCAACATGCCTCTCAGCAATTTCCTTGGGGTGTCTACTTTCCAAAATGGGGTCATTTGTGGGGGTTTTGTACTGCCCTGTCATTTTAGCACCTCAAGAAATGACATAGGCAGTCATAAATTAAAGACTGTGTAAATTCCAGAAAATGTACCCTAGTTTGTAGGCACTATAACTTTTGCACAAACCAATAAATATACACTTATTGACATTTTTTTTACCAAAGACATGTGGCCAAATACATTTTGGCCTAAATGTATGACTAAAATTGAGTTTATTGGATTTTTTTTAGAACAAAAAGTAGAAAATATCATTTTTTTTCAAAATTTTCGGTCTTTTTCCGTGTATAGCGCAAAAAATAAAAACGGCAGAGGTGATCAAATACCATCAAAAGAAAGCTCTATTTGTGGGAAGAAAAGGACGCAAATTTCGTTTGGTTACAGCATTGCATGACCGCGCAATTAGCAGTTAAAGCGACACAGTGCCAAATTGTAAAAAGTGCTCTGGTCAGGAAGGGGATAAATCCTTCCGGGGCTGAAGTGGTTAAAGGAGAAGTAGGGCCAAAGCTCCTTTGGTTCTACTTCTCCTATGGGTCACAGGAGTACACTTCATTCTGCACTCCTGTGACCAGGCTCTGGATCAATCCTGACTTTTAATGTCATGATCCACCCAGATGCCTGACCGGCATGCTGCTGGGAGTCTGAGCCAGCTGCGCCCGCCCTCTCCACAGCCCACCACTCCAGTGAGCGCTGGAGGGGCAGAGCAGAGAGCTGGTGACTTACAATCACCATCTCTCTACTCAGTAAAGACCAAGAACTGAGCAAACAGCGGTCTTTGATCACTAAGTTCTGGGTCTTTAAGGCGGCGGGGGACAGATGCAGCATGCTACATCCACCTAGGTGAGTATGACAGTTTATTTTTGTTCAATTCCTAAACTTCTCTTTTAAAGAGGAACTGCAGTATGCTCACATAATTTGTAATAAAAACATCTTTGCCATCCTGAAGCTTCCCTCCAACCACTTTGCATATTATTTCATATATACTGTGATTCTGTACTTACCAAATATGCTGCAGAAATCTCCCTCCATTTTAGCTGTGGGCAGCTGAAGCTGCTGCCTGTTCACTTCCTGGATTTACACGGACACACAGAGGCACACCTCCAGCTCTGTAGCACTCATTGACCCTCTAATGACTCACCCCCTACTTTCCTGGCAAACTCTCAGGAGAGTGAGAGAGCTGTGCATGATGTCATAAGGCAAGGCTTTTTAACAGACAAGAAACAGGAAATGGGCTGTATAATGTATTTACTGGCAGAAAAAAAATGTTTTACTATCCAAAGTTAAAACAACAAGGGCAGAAGATTTAATAGATGGAAAGATGGGAAAATGACTGAAGTTCTGCTTTAATGAAGATAAACCCAGTGTATCCTTCCTGGTCAGTGGGGACAGATTGCATTTTTGGCTTTACACTTTAAGTGAGAGGAATCTTGTGTTTACCATTGTTGATTATCTTCTCAAAATACTAGTTGATTGGCTGCTAGGCTGTTCCTATAGCTTTAATACTTTCTAACTCATCAACGTTGAGAATCAGCTTGACATCTAGGCAACCAACATTTTCATAACAAGGTCAGTCTTTGCAGCCTTTGTGTTCCTCTAATGACAGGTTTATTGACTTAAAGTGATTGTAAATGATCACCTTGTAAAACAACCCATTCAGTCTAAAAAAGAAATGGAAGGCAAAATGTTTGTGTATAGATATAAAAAAATATATAAATACTTTTTGTCCAGTTTTTTTTTAAAAAAGTGATCACATTCCCTCTGTTCCCTCTGTTCTCAGCTACATAAGAGCTGGGGGGAAGGAGAAGTCTGATCATTGAAGGAGAGAAGGCTGAGTTCCCTGCACAGCTAGAGAACTGACCACAGTCTGTTCTCCTGCTTAGTGTGATCAGTTATTCATAGAAAAGCAGAAGGACTGACAGGGACACAATTGAAGCAGTACAAAGAGAGCAGGATATTTTTTTCATACAAGTACATGGTACAGCAGGCACATATCAGGAATATGAAATACTGGGGTAACAAACACTTTCATTGAAACTCTTCTGTTCGATTTTACAGAAAATAAAATAGTAGTATGCGTTATGTGTATTGCAGTGAGCCTTAGGTTTCTTTCTATAGTCATCACTAGGGTTGCACCGAAACCGACACTGGTATCGGTGCCGATACTAAGCATTTGCACAAGTATCAGTACTTGTGCAAATGCTTTGATACCTGAAACCGATACTTTTAGGATGGGTTTTTTCAGCTGTCAGCGGGATTCCCCCACTGACAGCTGAAATCTAAAAAAAAAAGCTGGCAATTATCAGTTGTTAAGGAGCGGGGCCGCCACGTTCTTAACAACCGCTGACTCATTCAGCTGTCAGTGGGGTTTCCCTATTGACAGCTGAAGTGTAAATGAAGTCCTGGCAATTGGAGCTGTCAAAAAAAAACGCAGCCGGGCAATGCTTATCAACAGCGTTGCTCAGCCGCTGAAATCTGTATCTGTTTCATCATCTACAGATTAAAGGGATGAGTTTCCTCTGCAGATCAGGTCAGTTTAAAGTGGATGTAAACCCATTTTTTTTTTTTTTTTAATTAAGGCTTGCACCTTGTACAGTATAGGGTTTCATGTCATTTGTGCCCAGTCTTGCCACGAAGAGTTAATCCAGCTCTGAGCAGTTCTTTTATCTTTTTTCAGTGAGATAAAAACTGACACACAGAGAAATAGGAGTCAGTTCTTCCCCCTTGCTGTGAGTGAGAGGTGACAGGTGATTTACATATCTCATGCACGAGCCTGAGGGAGACATTCTGTGTACTTAAGATCCCCTCCTCCTTTCTTCTCCAGCTCTCCCAGGATTGGCTGCTTCACACCTCAGCATGATTGGGCATGCTGAAGTCATGTGACTTTTCTGTGATTTGACTGGATGTTAGAGATCATAGCAAAATTTCAGTGTAAGAAATACACAGGAGAAAATGCATGTTGACAAGGGGAGTGTAGAGGTGGGCGGGGAGTCTACTGACATCACGACTCCACCCACCGATTTCCAGACAACAGACCCACCCACAGAATCTGCAGTTTTTTGGGTCTCATAACAGACAGAGGGGAGACATTTGACAGGTAAGGATACATGCAGGAGGCATGTATATCCTTATAGATAACTACTATGGCAGTAGTTTAGAAAGAATGAGAGTGGGTTTACATCCACTTTAAAGCAACCTGTCTAGTAAAAAAAATGTTGTTTTTTTTTTTTAAATTAAATGTTCCTCTGTTTTAACCCATTATTTATTAACTCCTTATTCTCCTTCACCATTTAATTATTATTTTCCTGCTGATTTTTTTTGTGTTCACTTCTTTATTATAAACTATTAATAATTTAAACTTTTTTTTTTTGTTTGCTTTGTTCGTTAATATTTTTTACACCTTTAACATATATTTACATGTTATACATTGAAAAAAGCACAAACAAAAATGTATTTAATTTTTAAATAAGCGCTGCGCAAACTGTTGGTGCTATATAAATCCTGTATAATAATAATAATAATAATAAATAACTTTTCAATGCTTTGTACCATTGCTGACAGCTGAAGTGTACACAAAACAGATGCGGTATGTATCGGTAATTGGTATTGGCGAGTGCTAAAATAAATGGTATCGGTGCATCCCTAGTCATCATAATATTTCTCTCATGAGCTTTACATTTTTCATACAAGTTCCCAGCAGTAGCCAAAGATGAGAGGGGAAACACATACTGTATATTTTCAGGATTATTAATAAGGTAGTGCAAAATGCAGTGACTATAAGCACACTAAATCATATCAACCAATTAGACATCATTTTTTACTTCTAGAACATATTGTGTACTATTCTAAAGGTACATTGCATTAGTTATAGGCATGACTTCCAGTCCCCAGCAGGCATGAAAGGTGTATCTTTTGTGCAAAGTCAGTAACATTTTTCTTGGCTATTAGTTCATGATTTCCCATGATAAAGTACATGTACACTCATAGGAGACAAGTATGTGCATCTATATACTTGTCTGTAAAAAAGTGTAATGTTTAATGATCAGGTAGGCAATGTTTCTTCTTTTTTGTAGACAGTAGATTTATTCTAACAGATATTTTTCCAACAAGGAAAGCATGCACAACCTAAAAGCTGTTCATTCAGATTTCATTCATTATTAGTTAAAGTGTTATTGAACCCAGGACCCTGCACTCGCTATATCTAGTCTCCCATAGTACATAGAACATGGAAATGCAATTATTTTAATAAATATACACTGCTAAATACTTTTAATCATTAGCAGTATATAGCAGTCTTGTAACTTCTATCAGTGTCCGGCTGAGCCCTGGTTAAAGCTTGTAGGAGGAGTTTTCATTCTCCTCTGACTGTTCTATGCGGCTGCATGAACTCTGACTTTCTGTCTGGACAGTGCTGATTGGCCCTCTGCTGATCACATGCACCCTCCTCTCCTCCCCCAAAAAAACTCTCTAGAAATACACATCAAACTGAGCATGCGCAGAATGCCTCCAAGGGCTCTGTTCTATCAGCAGATGGATTGGGGATAGTAAAAGAAGGGGAGGATCAGAGAAGACAGGATCAAACAGCATTTTTTACACAATGCAGAGGATTAATCCCTTATGCCGCGTACACACGGTCGGACTTTTCGTCTACAAAAGTCCGACAGCCTGTCCGACAGACTTCCGGCGGACTTTCGGCGGACTTGCAGCAGACTTTCTAACGAACGGACTTGCCTACACACGACCACACAAAAGTCCGACGGATTCGTACGTGATGACGTACACCGGACTAAAATAAGGAAGTTCATAGCCAGTAGCCAATAGCTGCCCTAGCATGGGTTTTTGTCCGTCGGACTAGCACACAGACGAGCGGATTTCGGGGTCCGTCGTAGTTACGACGTAAAGATTTGAAGCATGTTTCAAATCTAAAGTCCGTCGGATTTGAGGCTGAAAAAGTCTGCTGAAAGTCCGGAGAAGCCCACACACGATCGGATTACCAGCCAGCTTTAGTCCGTCGGCGTCCGTTGGACTTTTGTAGACGAAAAGTCCGACCGTGTGTACGCGGCATTAGGTTCAACAGTGAGTATAACAAGCATGCTTTACTGCCTATACAGACTGTTTGTTTTTACTGCTGTGGGTTTAGTAACACTTTAATTGCTACAGTGGTAAAATAGTATTGATGCTATTGGTCAAATAGATGCGTTTACTTAGGATGGTTCACCCTAAAAAAATAACATGGCAGTTTTATTTAATGTCATGGCGGTTTTAAAGTCAAATTGTTTATGTTAATCAGAGGGCTGGTCATTAATGCCTATTAGCATGATGACCTGAGATTTGCCTAGGATTGTAGTTTCTGCTGTAACTTCTATAGCCTTTGTACTTATATCACTGATTACAGCTTTTATAACTCCCCTACACTCCATACATTTTATGAATAAAAAAGAATTTTGAAATGAAATTGAACTATGTCTTTGCCATGGTTCGTATTCATTTCCTATGTAGTGGGAGGAAAAAAGAACTTATTAACCATTGGAGAGATCTTGTTTTATTCAACATGGAAAGGCTTAAAGCTTGTATTTCAATCATGTCGTTTTCAGTAAAATGTTCCACTGGTAATAAGGCATGCACTTACCTAGCAAATGCAAAAGAAACCTTTGAACTGAGATGAATAACAAACAAATTTGATATTTAATACACTGAAAATTATTATACACTTACCATATAAAAAAAACATATAAACATAGAAATGCATGAGCGTAGGGGGGTTTACAATAATGGAAGGAAACTTCCATGTAATCATACAGTCTTACTTGGCTTATTACTCATCACCAAACTCCCACCAGCTATCAATGAGAAGGCATTAGACTCTGCTTTCATAACCTAACTGCACACATAGTTACTAAGGGGTTGTAAAGTCTTTCGTTTTTTTACCTTAATGCATTCTATGCATTAAGGTGAAAAACCTTTTCTGCTGCAGCTGCCCCCAGAGCCCCCCTTTTACTTACCTGAGCCCGATCCAGTGATGTGCACGAGCCCAGTGACTCCAGCTGCTGTCTCCGTCCTCATTGGATAGATTGATAGCAGTAGGAGCCATTGGCTCCCGCTGTTGTCAATCAAATCCAGTGACACGGTAGGGGAGCGAGTCCTGCTGTCTGGGTCAATGGATGCAGCAGGGGGACTTGTGAGCGCACACGCATGTGTGCCCCCATGGAAAGTGGCTCTCTCTGGGGGCACCTGATGAAGAGGAGGAGCCAGGAGCGCCGCTGGGGCACCCCAGAACAAGAGGATCAGGGCTGCTCTGTGCAAAACCCTTGCACAAAGGAATAGAAATCAGTATTGCCTGTGGTCTGCCTGCAGCTGATCCTTTTGCATTACTGACATACCATGCTTTGTTCTGTGCTATATCTGTGTGGAGGGAGTAACACTGGTAGAGGCAGGACTGTGTTTCCTCATGTTAGAACCTCCCATAGGGGAAAAGTGAGCAGCACAATAGTGACACCACCACATCTCACTCCAAATCTCCTTGAACTAGCAAACACAAGCAGCAGTGCCTTAGAACACACACTGCAGATCTACAGCTATGAGGCTTTAGGCAAAGGAGTGCCCAGGCACCCTCACATACCAGGAAGTGCACTTCTATTTTTTTGGAGGATTACAAAAAAAAAACATATTTTCACAGTACATGTTAGGCACACTTAACATTCCTTACTGTTCTTGCTAACATAGACATTTTTCACTTCTTGAAATCAAGGGAACTTTAAAGCGTAGTAAACTCCACTTTCGAACTTGTACAGTACATACAGGTAATAAGGCTTACCTATAGGTACAGTGAATATCTCCTAAACTTGGGGTGTTTAAGAGATATTCACACTGAATGCAGTGGTGATGTCACTGGTGCACACACTCTGAATGGGCAGCATACCCGTGCCGTCCCTTTAGAGCACTGTGCTGTAAGATGTGACTCCCATGTTCATGCGCGGGAGTGATGTCATGGTGGCTCAGCCATTCAAATGACTGAAGCCAGCGAACCCGGAAGGAAGACTGGGGGAAGATGGAAGCCCTGTCAGTGGTGACAGTGCACCACTGGAGGGCTTTGTTTTAAGGTAAGCATTTCATAATGTGCTAGTTTGCAATGCATGAAGTATGGTGCTGGAGGTTTGCCTCCATTGCTTATAGTTATAGCTTGAAATTTGTACCTTATGACTGTTGCCCAGTTACCCTGTTTCAACATATTATGAAAGGAATGAGGTAGAGTGGATATAATATACAGTAGATTATAATTTGGACTGGCTCGGAGTGGGATCGATGTAGCATACATTAGAGAAGGAAGGGCGGGCGGGTCTGGTGCACTTACCCCATCTATGCAGTGCTTCGCCAGCGGCTTCCCTTGCTCGGCGGCGGCGGTGGCGACAGCTTTCCCTTCCTCTTCTCTCCACGGGCATCGGCGGCTTCCGCTTACTCCCTCCTCCTTGGCGGCCAATTGGGAGTCTTCTCTTTTCAGCCATTCGGAAAACGGGTCTCAGACCTGCTTCTGATTGGCCGGATTGAGGCTCAGTGTTACAACAGCGACTATCCATTCGCTGTTGTAACACCTGGGTGGGCTCATAATGAAATGCTCTGCGCTCTGAGCCCACCCTACTTTGAAGCCTATTAGAGCCTATGGCTCTAATCATGTGCTTAAAAAAAACATCCCACCGCTGTAATTCAGCGCCCAGCGTCCTGAAAGGGGCTGGACGCATGAATAGGGGATGACCACGGCAGCCGTGGATAGATTCATGCTATGCATGAATCTATCTATTATTCATATAGGGGGTGGCATGGATAGAGGGGGCGGCGCCCCGGCCAACAGAGGCAATTTTATATCTGTTATACTAAGTCTACTCCATCAAAATCTTTGGCTAGGGTTTTAGAGCTTTCTTTTAATCATTGGTAGAATCAGAAGACTAGTTTGAACAGTATAAAAAAGCATTGAGCCCCCATTCAAACTTGTCATACGATTTGACAGTTCCAAATCACATGACAAGTCGCACCCCATTGCCGGTAATGGAACCACTCATATCGCAGTGACTCATGTCGCATCGATTATGAAAAAGGTTCCTGCACTAATTTTGACTGATTTCATTGCGACTTGCATAGACTTCTGTTAATGAAGTTGCAAGCTGCAATTAAATCAACAGTGCAAATCACACTGATATGCAGCTTTGAAATCGTGCTGAATTAGTGTGATTTAAAAGCTGCACCGCTGTTAACCAGAACTAAATGTAATTCAATCTTTACTTTATAAATAGATTATTTTGCTTACAGCAACTGATAGCTTACTGTATACCACATTTTGCTACTCAAATGCCACCAAGACAATATGAGCATAGGAAATCCTCTTTAATTACAGATCCTAAAGAATGAGCTAACGCTGTGCTAAAAATACAGTCAAAGCATTTTTATTGAAATGCAGATATGATGAACTGGCCATCACATTGCACCATTCAATGCCTATACTTTAAATTAGGTATCCACTAATGCTAAGGAGCTGGGCTTTTGGTCAATACCATGAGGTTGATTTACTAAAGGCAACTCCACTTTGCACTACAAATGCACTTGGAGGTGCAGTCACTGTAAATCTGAGGGGAAGATCTGAAATGAGGGGAAGCTCTCCTGATTTTATCATCCAGTCATGTACAAGCAAAAATGGTGTATTTTTTTTATTTTCCTTGCATGTCCCCCTCAGATCTACAGCGACTGCACTTTCAAGTGCACTTCCAAATGAACTTGCAGTGCACTTGTAGTGCAAAGTGGATTTGCCTTTAGTAAATAAACCCCCCATGTGTTTTTGTCACTTATATACAGTGGGGAAAATAATTATTTGATCCCCTGCAAATTTTGTAAGTTTGCCCACTTACAAAGAAATGAAGGGTCTATAATTTTTATCATAAGTGTATTTTAAATGATAGAGACAGAATATCAACCAAAAAAACAGTAAAAACACAATACAAATGTTATAAATTGAGTGGCAGTTCAGTGAGTAAAATAAGTATTTGATCAAGCAAAACAGTACTTGGTGGAGAAAACCTTGATGGCAAGCACAGAGGTAATACGTTTCTTGTAGTTAGTGACCAGGTTTGCACACATGTCAGGAGGGATTTTGATCCACTCTTCTTTACAGATCTTTTCTAAATCCTTAAGGTTTCTTGGTTGTCACTTGGCAACTCGAAGTTTCAGCTCCCTCCATAAATTTTATATCAGATTAAGGTCTGGAGACTGGCTAGGCCACTTCTTCTTGAAGCCACTCCTTTGTTGCCTTGGTGGTATCTTTTGGGTCATTTTAATGCTAAAAGACCCATCCATGACCCATCTTCAGGGTTCTGGCTGAGGGAAGAAGGTTCTCATTCAAGATTTTACAATACATGGCCCCATCCATTGGCCCCTCAATGTGGCAAAGTCGGTCTTTACCTTTAGCAGAGAAACAGCCCCAGAGCGTAATGTTTTCACCTCTGTGCTTAACTGTAGGGATGATGTTCTTAGGGTCATAGTCAGCATTTTTCTTCCTCCAAACATGGCGAATCCCCCTGCTCAAGAAGGCACATGTACAGTCATGCCAATGAACATCTAAATGATTCAGAGAAAGATTGTGAGAAAGGGCTTTGGTCAGATGAGACCAAAATTGAGCTCTTTGGCATTAACGCGACTCACCATATTTGGAGGAGAAAAAAATGCTGACTATGACCCTGAGAACACCTTCCCTACAGTCAAGCACAGAGGTAGAAACATCATGCTTTGAAGCTGTTTCTGTGCTAAAGGTAAAGGCCGACTTTGCCGCATCGAGGGGCCAATGGACAGGGCCATATATTGTAAAATCATGGATGAGAACCTTCTTCCCTCAGCCAGAACACTGAAGATGGGTCGTGGATGGGTCTACAGCATGACAATGACCCAAAACATACCACCAAGGCAACAAAGGAGTGGCTCAAGAAGAAGCACTTTAGGGTCATTGAGTGGCCTAGTCAGTCTCCAGATCTAAATCCTATAGAAAATTTATGGAGGGAGCTGAAACTTTGAGTTGCCAAGAGACAGCCAAGAAACCTTAAGGCTTTAGAAATGATCTGTAAAGAAGAGTGAACCAAAATTCCTCCTTAGATGTGTGGAAACCTCGTCACCAACTACAGAAAACGTCTTACCTCTGTGCTTGCCAAGAAGGATTTCTCCACCAAGTACTAAATCATGTTTTGTTTGGGGATGAAATACGTATTTTACTGACTGAACTGCAACTGTATTTATATCATTTCTTTTGTGTGTCTTTTTTTGGTTGATATTCTGTCTCTATCATTCAAAATACACCTATGATAAAAATTATAGACCCTTCATTTCTTTGTAAGTGGCCAAACTTACAAAATCTGCAGGGGATCAAATAATTATTTTCCCCACTGTATAGAATAAAGTGCATTTATATATTTTTTTTCCACATGAATGTTAGAACAATAATACTGCTTTTACAATTCGAGACATTTCTAATTGTTAAGATTACATTTGTTGAACAGCCCTAACTTTTCTTTGAACTGCTACATTGATTTATAGTAAGAACATGTGAAGGCCACGGTTCTACTGTTTGCAATGGACAGAACAAAATGCAGTTTGACATAAGAAATAGTTTGACCACTTCTCACTGCAATCATCCAGAAATGAGTTAAGGCTCCTTTGAGTCTGGTTCTTTAAATAGGTATCCAAAGCTTACCCTACATTTAAATTACAATGTATTCCCTACCTGCAATATTGTGCGTTTTTCTTTAACGCTCTGTTTTCCCTCTTTTGTAGATTATAGATTGACTTGAGTCATTGTATTTGTCACCAAGCTATCCTTTTTTCCTTGGGCAGGAAGGATAACAGCCACAGACAAGGACATCCTGGGCATTTGTGTCCTGATTATTTTAACTGGGAATCAAAACATCTAATTTGGCCTTGCTTTTTTATCATATTATAAGAAATCATAAATTGCTTAAGCACAAGCTCATACTCAAGATTCATTAGTCTGTGTTAGTCCCATTTTATAAAATCATTTCATTGTACTTTTCAGTGAAATGCACTGATTCTACTCAGATAAATGATCATAATGACCATTAGCTGTTCTGCTGTTTTCTCTGTTGCTCTATAAAACACACCTGCCATATTTTACACTGGCCGTGATTCTTGGACACAAAAAGGGCCAAATATATACATTAAAACAGACCTGGCATCCCGTCCCACTGAGTTCAGCTTTAAATGTGTGCATGCCACGTAATGATGGAGGTGTTTATTAGCTCTCACAGAGATCCCAGTGCTCCCCTGATAATGTCTCTATCTGCATTTCTGTCAGATACATCTTTGTTTAGGCTGATTTTGACATGATACAATTGCATAGGCTTGTGCCTTTGCGGTCTTGGTTGTGTTCACAAATGTCTGACACTGAATAGCCCCCCGCTACAGCCTTTCACCTTGTAACTTGCTACAATTTTATATACTAGTATACATATATATATATATATATATATATATATATATATATATATATATATATATATATATTTATATATATATATTTATATATATATATATATATATATATATATATATATATATATTAGTGTAATAACAGGGAAAGGAGCCTGAGAAAATGTATCCTCCTGACTGCAAAACACCAATAAAAGGTGGAGCTTTTTTTTAAATATCTTTTTTGTATAATTAAAGGAAATACTTTTACAATTTCTTAATACTGCCTCTTACAATAGACATTTTCCTGTTGTTGCTTTGCCCAGGTCCACCATTTCATCTACTGCACAGCACTATGTGTGGGTGGGGGTGCACTGTTTGCCCCCCCCCCCAAAAAAAAAAATTTAGCCACCACTGCCAAAGATTAAACAAAACTGTAGTTTTCAACTTAAGCCAACACCAGTGCAATGGTGGCCATTGTAGGTGCCATTTCTGTATAGCTTTATTTAAGCTAGGATGTATATTTTGCTTTTTGATGGACTATTGTGATTTTCCTTTCATGATATTTCCTTGACCTCTACCCTGTTTGTGTCTTTTTACCCTTGCACTGTGTGTTGTCATCACCAGAGGGTGTTGTTGGTGGGTGGGTCTTTGAGTTTATTAGTCTGTTCACTTCCATGTTGTAGTGTCTGGAGAAAGGTGGACTGAGCTTCATCGTTGACAAAAATATGATTTATCTCCTGCAAGACCAATGAGTGCCTCTATATACTGGATTTGTATGGGTTTCTTTGGGAGTAAGCATTTAGGCATTTACCCCACACACAGAGTGCAGTGGCTACCCTTAGCTTTATATATATTTATATATATTTAGTAGAAATTATTGTACTGTATTGTAGTGTATTATTATAGTATTTCGTAAACAACGTGAAGAGCATGACAAATGGTACACTGTTCCCTGTAAATGGCTGTTGCCGTAACATAAATGAGTAAAAAATATTTTTTGTTTTATATACTGTATAACATTTTCTAAAAATAAGTAATAGAAAAACAGTTAAAAAAACGACGGCAACTAGAGATGAATCAAAATTTTGGCGGCTGAAACATATTGGCCGAAAATGGCGATTTTTGACAATTTTGCTGCGATTTTACCACAATTTTACTGTGCTTATGGTGTGTTTTTTAAAAGTGCATTATTGATGCGTTCTTGTTGCATTCTTTAATGCATTTCAACAGGGAGGTGTGTTTTTTTTTTTTTTTTAAACTGAACAGAAATGCAGCAAGCGAGATTTTTAACACCACAATGGAAGTGCAACAGACCAGTGTGAAGACACATATAGAATTTAAAGGGATGCATTTTTCTTGAGCTTTTCTTGCGCTAAATGTGCCGATAATGGTCGACAATAAATTCATTTTCATTTAAATTCATGATAATATTTAAAAAGTAGAATATAATACAATTATATATGAAATATATATATATATTTTAAACTCTAGTTTTCAGTTTCGGCCAAGTGCATCCTGAAGTTTCGGTTTTGGCACCAAAATTTCCAATTGGTGCACCTCTAACCACAACATGTGTATGTAAATAAGCTATTGCAGACAACTGCAGGTGACTTTGAAGTTACATATATCTCTTGTTCATATACAAATTGGTTATTAAGATGCACCAAAAATTGTACAATAGTTAAGGTACATATTACCAGACGATACTTTAGCTAAATAAGCAAACAGGATAGACATCACTTTGCAACATTAGGAATGTAAACAAATCGTCCCATTATAAATATATATATATATATATATATATATATATATATATATATATATATATATATTTATTTATTTATTTAATTTTTTAACTGGATGCATATTAGTAGTAACTGTATTTTTTCATTTTGTAGCTGATTTTGGTCTTGCTAAGCAGAAACAAGAAAATAGCAAACTAACATCAATTGTTGGAACCATTCTCTACTCCTGGTAAGATTCCCAGTAAATTTTGTCCTTTGACATAGATTATATTTTATCTGTTATTTAGAATTAGTCATAAATCTGCTAACGAGGATAGTATGTATGATAATAGGTGATGGAATGAGGAAAGGATCACAGAGCTTGCTGCCACAGCCTGCCTATGTTTTTGGAGATAACCAGAGTTCCCTTGCCATAAAACAGCAGCAACTGATGAACAGCTCTGCTGTGTCTGATCACTGGCTCAACCTGTACTAGGAGTAGATTGGGCAGTCGTATAGAGTTCTATACTTCCATACCATGGTGCAGCGCCAGTCCACTCCTACTAAGAGGCTAAGCCAGCACTCAGAAATCAACGTGCAGACAGTTGGTGGTCATTTTATTGCACTGTTTTTTCTGCATACCACTGGAGGCATGGCTTTTAACATCTTATGGTACACATTGTTATTCACAGTGAATTTTGTATTATATGGTAACAATATTTTGCATACAGAGGATGCATTTACACAATATGTGGTGACCTGACCTGCATTTTTCTGCTCAAGAAAAAAACAGATCACCACTAGGGCACAGATAAAACAGTTGTTTTCTATGTTTCTTGTTCACACCACAACACTGGTGGGATGTCAGTGCGGAGAAATGCAGACATGTTACATTTTTTCACAGTGCACTGAATGGCACCACAGTGTAATTAGGAACATTAAAACAGAAATTAAACATGCATTTTGTCATATCCGGACTTCCCCAGAAGAAGAAAGTCCCAATGTGAAAAATGCATTTTGTTTACATTTGCTTTGGGGACTGTAAAGAGCAAGCAGAGCTAGGACTTTACACACTGGTGCTGGATTCAGCACTTGTTTGTGTAAGTATTTTTTAATCTTGTCCTTTACTGAACAAAAAAGGTTTTATGCTCTGTTGGAAGCTCCTCCTATTTTTGAGCTTCACCTATTAAAGTGCGTCTAAGCTGTGCCTAACAAAACATAACAAAGCACCTCATCTGATAAGTCCACCCATTAAAGTAGAAGCACGGAGGTGGAGTAGTCCATGATCAGTTAAAGTGATAGAAGGCTTTGGTTGTTTTTGATCTAAGGCAGTGTCAAACTCAATTTCATTGTGGGCCGCATCTGCATTATGCTTGGGCCGGTTGTATCTGTAAGACTATGTACATTTATCCAGGGCTTTTTTTCTCAGAGAATAGGTGCAGTAACTCAACCACACCCCCTCTGCATTGAACGGTCGGTGTGGCCAAGTTGCATTAATAGTGGAAGGATCATAAAAGGGGCAGTAAATACCAGGAGTGAGTTATGTGCAGAGTTCAGGGGTGCTTTCTGTACAGAGTGTAGATTTCAGGGGTGCCCTATGTACAGAGTGCAGATTTCAGGGGTGCCCAATGTACAGAGTGCAGATTTCAGGAGTGCCCTGTGTACAGAGTGCAAAGTTAAGGGTTGCCCTATGTGCAGAGTTCAGGGGTACCCTATGTACAGAGTGCAGATTTCAGGAGTGCCCTGTGTACAGAGTGCAAAGTTAAGGGTTGCCCTATGTGCAGAGTTCAGGGGTACCCTATGTACAGAGTGCAGCTCTTTTTCACAGGCTGTCCATATCTTATTTCCACTCCTCCCCCCTGGGTGCAAGGGCCCCATGAAATGGTCTGGCAGGCCGGATTCGGCCCACGGGCCTTGTTTTTAACACATGTGCTCTAAGGGGTCATTGTGGGTGGCTGCTAAGGAATACTGAAAAGTTGGGGTTTAACTTGCAGTTTGCCGCTCAGATTGCACTGAGGTTGAATTGAATTGAGAAACAATTTATAAACCCATGTATTCCCTTTTTACCTACAGGTAAGATTATAATAAAGCTTACCTGTAGGTAAAATGAAAGTCTCCTAAACGTGCACCATTTATGAAATACACCACAGAGCAGTAGCCGGTGATATCACAGATGCATGCGCTCTGAAGGAACTGCATCTTGTGTACATGACTGGATGATAAACACACCTTCACATTACTTACTAAGCTAAATAAAGGAAATTTTAGGATTTTAATAATTTAGTAGAAATGCATAGCTGATGCTTTACATTTAACCTTTATCATTCGTTATTTATTATTATTTGTTTATTCATTATTTATTATTCTTTGTTATTTAAAAACAAAAAATGTAAAATTTATAAAAAATGTATAAAAAAAAGACATGTCATTTTAAATTTGTATTATTGCTGCAATCCAGTATTTGTATAACCTACTCTTTATTTAATCTTGCCCACAGAAATTTCCAACAAAGCAACCATCATATAACAATTAGTAGATGATCAAGAGAAATTTCAAAATTATGAACTGACATGTTGGAAAAAGCATCTGGCAACACTTCATAGGCTGAAAATTATTTATTAAATGTATTACAAGAGTTGGCATTGCCATGTGACATATTTAATAAATAATTTTCAGCTTAGAGAGGCTTGCCAGATGCCTCTTTAAAATTTATAGAAAGTTCGTTATGTTCCAAGCAGTACTCTAGGAAGATTTAACACTATAATTTACATACTTACTGACAGGGCAATGTTCTCCAAGTACTGACCTGACCATAGCTTTCGTCATAAAATAGTCATTCAAACTGTAAGTCAAGCAGTATGGAAAGTAACAGTGCCATTAACATCTGCGTGAAAGAAGGAAAGGTAGTAAAAATTTATTTTACCCAACTAACGTTATTATCTGACATTTACAAAAGAATCACATAACCGATACTTTGTATTAAGGCTGATACAGTATATACTGTAAGATCATATTTGATTTTATACTTAAAACGTCTATATGTTGAATAAGCTGCTTGTTAAGTGTAAAAATAAAATAGTCACTAAATGCTTTTCCCAGTCAAAAGTATGGCGTTATCACAGTTTAACTACAGTTGTGAATAGGAAAAGGAATATGTAATGTGTATATTTCTAGGGAAATGTATTGCTCATACCCATATTTCAAGGTGTTTTAAATACGACAGCTGAGAGTAGTGTAATATGCTTTCCTCATGTATTTTTCCATATATTTGCAAATGTATGCAAAGTAATTAAATATCAGGATCAGGTTGGTAAAATGTGTTACACCACATTGCCTGTATTATATCAGTTGCAACGGTCTGGGATTGCAGAATGTAAAACTTGAAGTGCATAGCCAAATGAAAAGTTAAAAAACAGCACAGTGAATAATCCTTTTGCAAAATCACTTCTCTTTAGAAGTTAACATAAAGCAGTGTTTCTCAAACTTTCTCAGTCAATACACCCTTTAAAATTATGGACAATCTCGAGGCACCCTCCAAAATTATGTATAGTTTCAAGGCATCCCTTAAAACTATGGACAGTCTTGAGCCACACCATTCTAAAATGTAAAAACAACATCCACACACATAGAATACCCAACATTAGTGGTGCAAACTAGTACTGACTAGTATTCCAATGTTTCTCTTCTTCCGCAGTTTTTCTCCATCACTTAGCTAATGTGACCCGAAAGCTGATGGAAAGGGGCAGGGGAGGGTCAAACAAGGATGCTTTGCAGGGAACTAACAGCTTCCTTATCAACTGATGATGTCATTGGTTGTTAGAACCAGGGGCTGCCTGTCCATTAAGGGCGCACGGCACCACCCCCCTGTCCATCACCGCCTCCGCTATCCATGCGTCCAGCCCCTTTCAGGACACCGACGATTGAAATACAATAACAATAACAGATTAGAGCCAGAGGCTCTAATAGACTTCAATATAGGGTGGGCTTGGGTCGCAGAGAGTGCACTCTGAGCCCACCTAGGTGTGTTACAACAGCGAAAAAAAATATTCGCTGTGGTAACACTGATTCTCCTCCCAGCCAATCAGGAAGTGGGTTTTGACACCGGTCACCCGATTGGCTGAAAGGACAGGCGATCCTATTGGACGCCTAGGAGGAGGAGGGGAGGAGCTGGACGCTGCCATGGAGGAGAGGACTTGGAGCCAAGCCGCTGCACCATGCTGCCTGCCACCCGCCACGAAGTGCTGGACTGACCGGCAAACAGCGGGGGGGGGGTGGGTGCTGCTCGGGGGGATGGGTGGTTGTTTTCCGCCCCACCCCAAAAAAAAACACCAGCCACCACTGGTTAGAAGGTCGTAGTGGTGCACAATGAAAACCTGTGGCTTTGTGTAACTAAAAGGCAGGCTTCATCCACCACCTGTGTACAATTTTATGGCAATATTTAGGCATTTTGCCAAAGCACCCCTGAAGAAACCTCAAGGCACCCCAGGCTGCCTGGACACCCTGGTTGAAAAAGGCTAACATAGAGTATTTATACACATTTCAGACTTTACGACCTTACTCATGCTGAAAGAAATGATAACCTCAAATCTCAAAAGGTAGTTAAAAATCAAATCACTCATGAACATACCTCTAACCTAAAGAGGTGTTAACTCATGAACATGATAGCAACAAAGAAAAAGTAGAGGATAAGGCACATGTCATTTTACCACAAATCTTATTAAAGATCACCAAAATATAGACTCCCCATTTGATCTAAAGGGGCCATACAGAAATTGCCAACTCTCCTTTTCTCATACCTACACCAATCCCAATAAAGAATAGTTACATCTTTATTCATGGCATGATGTAATTTGAGGATTTGGTTGGGTAAAGGGCATACCTCCCAACTTAAAGGAGAATTATGCAAAAAATGATTAGTTAAACCCACAGGTGTTTTTTTACCACTAATATTCCTTTATATTGGCTTTTGAAATTTACAAATGCAGCAATTTAGAAATTGGATGAAAGATTTAGCGCTGGGAAACACATTTGGATAGATAAATCATACCAAAAATAAGGGACAAATGAGGAGGAAAGAAGGACAGAGGGACTTTGTTCATAATGAGGGACAGTCCCTCGAAATCAGGGACAGTTGGGAGCTATGAAAGGGTCAAGTGCTATGCCTCATACATGCGATCAGATAATTGTATGACTTATCATTTGCATTTTGTTGCATAATATCAATGTCGAATACAACAATGCAAAATGTGCTCTACGAAATGTACGATTTTTATCGTATGATTCTGGAAAACCTTCCTGTTTGCGCAGCTACGTATTGGAAATGATGTCAAATACATGTGACCCCTGTGTCTGCCACGCCTTTTGGCTATTTCCGTTCGTATTGTTCTCTTATCCCCTTCCAGGTTATTTTCGTGTTTCCGATCATGCGTGGTGTTTGTTTATCGATTTTCAGCAGACGCATTCTGTACTAATTAACCGGTTCAATACCGGGCAATTTCACCCCCTTCCTTCCCAGGCCAATTTTTAGTTTTCAGCACTGTCGCACTTTAAACGTCAATTGCGCGGTCGTGCGACGTTGTACCCAAAAGAAATTGACGTCCTTTTTTCACCACAAATAGAGCTTTTTTTTGGTGGTATTTGATCGCCTCTACGGTTTTTATTTTTTGCGCTATAAACAAAAGAAGAGCGACAATTTTGAAAAAAACACAATATTTTTTACTTTTTGCTATAATAAATATCCCAATTTTTTTTTTTAAAAACACATTTTTTCCTCAATTTTGGCCGATACGTATTCTTCCACATATTTTTGGTAAAAAAAATCGCAATAACCGTATATTGATTGGTTTGCGCAAAAGTTATAGCGTCTACAAAATACGGGATAGATTTATGGCATTTTTAAAAAAAAAAAAAAAATTTTATTTTTTTTAGCGGCGATCGCGATTTTTTTTGGTGACTGCGACATTATGGCGGACACATCGGACACTTTTGACACATTTTTGGGACCAATCACATTTATACAGCGATCAATGCTATAAAATTGCATTGATTACTGTGTAAATGTGACAGGCAGTGAAGGGGTTAACCACTAGGGGGCGGAGAGGGGTTAATTATGTTACCTAGGGAATGATTCTAACTGAAGGGGGAGGGGACGCACTAGGGGAGGAGACCGATCAGTGTTCCTCCGTTCTGGGAACACAGATCGCTCTCCTCAGAGCTGACAGGCTGTGGATCTGTGTGTTTACACACACAGATCCACATCCCGGCCCGGTTAACGGGCAATCGCGGGTGCCCGGCGGACATCGCAGCCGCCGGGCACACGCACTGGGTCCCGAGGAACGCGGCGGGCGCGCGCGCGCGCCCCCTAGACGGCCAGGAATCCCAGGACGTCATATGACGTCCACCCAGGATGGGAGATCCCATCTGTGGACGTCATATGACTATGGGCGGGTAGGGAAGTGGTTAAATGACTGACGTTCGCTGGGCTATCCACCGAGCAAAGTTTTCGTGTTTCTCCCTTTGGATATTGTTGGACGGACTGTCGTGATCGGCTGTCGAAAGCTGTGTACTAATGATCAGACTATCGTGCGATCAATCCGAAAGCGATTTTTTTCATCCGATTAACTGATGTTACGAGGCATTAGGTTGGGAATATCAGTAAGCTTGTTTTAGCGCTTTTTCAGTCTGTGTCCCTGTAGTCTATGTTTGTGTGCTTAGTATTCTATCAAAGCAGGATCATCATAAAAATAGTTTTGGATAAACTAATATATATATAAAAAATTCCAAAGATGAGTTTGCTGCACAAACACTTATTTATTAGAAAAACTTAATCAAAAAGATATCATGACATCTTAAAATCAGGCATACATGATATAAACGTTTTTGGGCTATTGTAGATTGCGCCCTTCCTCAGAAAATCATGCCTATCAAATGACTATACATGTAGTAATATATATAGTCCACTGACAATTAATTAATTAAAAAATCATTTAAAGTGTTTGTGCAGCAATCCCATCTTTGGATCTTTCTCTTTATCGAAGTCTGTGGGAAGGCTTGATTGCTAAGCACAACCAACTGTGACTGATGTGCACCTCACCCCTTGGAAGATTGTTTATATATATATATATATATATATATATATATATATATATATATATATATATATATATAAAATAGTTCAGGCAGTGTTTGTCTGAAGTGACACTCCCCCTATTCAAATCTGCTACTACAGACGAAGTTGCTAAACTCCTTTCTATCGCCCACCTAACCACCTGTCCCCTGGACCCTATTCCCTCTCAAATGCTACGGTCGCCCTCTGACTCCATCCTACACTCTCTAACCCACATCTTCAATCTCTCCCTCACCTCTGGCATCTTCCCCAATGCTCTAAAACATGCACTGGTCACCCCCATACTTAAAAAGCCGTCCTTGGACCCTACCAATCTTAACAACCTACGCCCTATCTCCTTGCTCCCCTTTTCCTCTAAACTCCTTGAACGCCTGGTTTACAACCAACTGAGTGACCACCTCATTAAAAACAACCTTCTTGATCCCCTTCAATCTGGATTTCGCCATCAACACTCCACAGAAACTGCTCTTTTAAAACTCACAAATGACCTACTAACTGCAAAAGCCAACGGACACTATTCTGTACTCCTACTTCTGGATCTTTCAGCTGCCTTTGACATGGTTGACCACCCCCTCTCCTCAAAAAACTTTACTCCCTCGGTCTCCGTGACTGTGCTCTTCAGTGGCTCTCATCCTACCTATCCCAACGCACCTTCAGTGTCACTTACAATTCTACTTCCTCCACTCCTCTTCCCTTCTCTGTCGGGGTCCCCCAAGGTTCTGTTCCTGGACCTCTTTTATTTTCAATCTACACCTCTTCCCTGGGTCAGCTGATAGCCTCTCACGGCTTTCAATATCATTTCTACTCTGACGACACACAAATCTATCTCTCCACCCCTCAACTCACTTCATCAGTCTCCTCACGCATCACTAACTTACTAACCGACATATCTGTATGGATGTCACACCACTTCCTCAAACTCAACTTGTCCAAAACTGAGCTTATAATATTTCCTCCCTCACGTGCCTCTTCCCCTGACTTGTCTGTCAAGAGCAATGGCACAACCATCCACCCATCCCCACATGTCAGGGTACTAGGTGTTATCCTGGATTCTGAACTCTCCTTTCGGCCCCACATCCAATCACTTTCCAAAGCTTGCTGCCTCAACCTCCGCAACATCTCTAAACTACGTCCCTTTCTAACCAACGAAACCACAAAGCTCCTGATTCACTCCCTGGTTATCTCTCGCCTCGACTACTGCAACTCCCTCCTCATTGGCTTACCTTTAAATAGACTATCCCCCCTTCAGTCCATCATGAATGCTGCTGCCAGACTCATCCACCTTACAAACCGCTCAGTGTCTGCTACCCCCCTCTGCCAATCCCTCCATTGGCTGCCACTCGCCCAACGAATTAAATTCAAAATACTAACAATAAGTTACAAAGCCATCCACAACTCTGCCCCCAGCTACATTACTAGCCTAGTCTCAAAATACCAACCTAATCGCCATCTCCGTTCCTCCCAGGACCTCCTGCTCTCTAGCTCCCTCATCACCTCCTCCCATATCCACCTCCAGGACTTCTCCCGAGCCTCACCCATCCTCTGGAATTCCCTACCCCAATCTGTCAGACTGTCTCCAAATTTATCCACATTTAGGCAATCCCTGAAAACTTTCCTCTTCAGTGAAGCCTATCCTGCCTCCATCTAACAACTGCACTATTTTCTCCATTAGCTCATCCCCACAGCTATTACCCTTTTGTATAACTTGACCCTCCCTCCTAGATTGTAAGCTCTAACGAGCAAGGTCCTCTGATTCCTCCTGTATTGAATTGTATTGTACTTGTACTGTCTGCCCTAATGTTGTAAAGCGCTGCGTAAACTGTCGGCGCTATATAAATCCTGTATAATAATAATAATAATAATAATCTGGTGATAAAAAAAAAAAAAAAAAAGCAATTGGTATGCTGCAGTGTAATTATTTTAGAATAATAAAACTCGAAGTGGTGGGATTTCATATTGAAGACAGAAGATGAAGAACCAGGTGGCCCTATAATTATTTATCGATGTAACCCCATTATATGGTATACAGTTGTTACTTTCCTAAAAGCCAGATATTTTTGCAGTGACTATAATGAAAAATAATTGCTCTTTTTTTTCTCCACAGTCCAGAAGTTGTTAAGAGTGAACCTTATGGTGAAAAGGCTGATGTATGGGCAGCAGGATGCATCCTCTATCAAATGGCAACACTAAACCCACCCTTCCACAGTACCAATATGCTGTCTTTAGCTACCAAAGTACGCAGGTTTGCATTGTTTCCCCTTACAAGGGAGCTGGCTGCTCTGTCCTAGTTTATTTATTTAAAAAAAATATGAAACACTTTACAAATTTGCGTGTCATCCTTGCGCAGGGGCCATGCGGTTGTTTGTCCTAGTTTATATGATATAGTGACAGGAATAATATTAAATGGTGCCATATTTACAGCACTTGCTGCTACTTACTTTGGGCAATGCTAATAGCAATATGTGTACAGTTTGTTGACTGCTAAACCGCTGTCACAAATATAGTATGATCTAAAAGAAGACAAGCCTAAATGTTTTATATAAATGTACTGTAATATTATGCACCCGTTCACACTTCTGCACTTAAAAACACATGCAATTTTAATGTGTGTGTTAAAGGGCATTTTACTGTGTAGCGGTGTGTTTTTTTTATAAGAAAAAATGTACAAAATGTTTCATGTGTTTTGTGCAGTTTATAATGCATTCAAATTGAAGTGATTAAGCTCTAGTGCTTCAATTATATCATGACTCAATGCTGGTATGACATACAGACCTTTTACACTTCCCAAAAACCCCAGCAGCAGTAGGGTCTTCCTATTGGAATTATCAGATTACTTGCTTTACAGGGCTTCAGCTTTTTTACATTCAATGTTTTCTCTGGAATCTCACTTTTGTTTGTTTTATATATGTAAACATCAATATACTTTACAAATCTACTGCTATAACAAAGCTAGTGTGTGCAGCGACCAGAAATAGGGAATTTAGACTTGATCTGCCAAGCATCTGTATGCTATGCAGTCCTAATGCATAAATGGCCATAACAGATGACTTAAAGCGAAGTTCCACCCAAAAGTGGAAGCTCTGCTTATCTGCTCCCCCCCATGCCACATTTGCCACCTTTCAGGGGGGAGGGGGGAACGCAAAACACAGGTACCCTCAAACACAAGTACCCTTCCCCACTTCAGACTGTGCCGTGGCGCCGTACCTTGGAAGTTTGGCCCCCCTCCTTCCTCCGCCACCGGGCTAACTAGAAAGCGCGGCACACTTTTCGCATGCACAGTAGGCAACCAGATGTGTAGCTGAAAGACTTCACTGCCGGTTTCCCTTACCATGAATGGCGGCAGCAGCACCCGAGAGCCGATCCGAAAACCGGCTGGGGTGCCAACATCGCAGGAACCCTGGACAGGTAAGTGTCCTAATATAAAAATATTTAGTGGAACTCCTCTTTAAGCCTTCAAATTCACCTAAAAAAATTGATAGCATATGCTTGAAATGTATGCAAAAACCATGCAACAGTGGGTATGGGTAAAATGCATACTTCAAAAAACAAAAACATCTTCACCAAGACTTAATTATCCTCATTTTATTTCTAAGTGATGGTTCTATAGTGTTGTGAAATTGAACTGTCCAACTATCCCACATAATGTTTATGGAGCAATCTGAATCTTTTTTATATTTAAAAATTATAAATCTGTTTTGAATACAAATTTGTTGTTCTATGTCTATTGCCACTTGTAGAAGCTTTGAGTAAGCACAGAAGTTGTGCTTCATTACTAATAATGCAATTTTCTTTTTAACAAAACTACGGTACTTCTTTTAAAGGACAATAGATATTATCCAGTAGATTAACTTCCCAATTATTCTATGAATATTTAATTGCTAAAGCATACAGTGCTTTGCTTGTGTGAATTATAATATCACAGACACAACTTATTTAGTTCTATTAGTTAATGGGGGTTTCTTGGAAATACAAAACAGTATTATGCTAGTATGACAGTTTGTAATGAAATTTTAAATATTGCATTTTTTTAGTGTTTTAGAGGGTTAATGTTTCTTACAGAGGCAGTAATGTGTTCATTATGTGGCATTTAATTTCAGTTTGTGCTATTCAACAATTTTTCTACTGTGGCTAACCTCAAAGCAAAATTCATCTAAATTTTCCACTATAAATGATAGCACTCACCTGTAGCAAAGTTATAACAGGGAACGCTAAGGACGTCGTTTTTAGGTTTGCAAAGTAATGCATAAAGCTGTTACAATTTAGCATAAGTTGCGGCCTATAGGACTCTGGACTATATGTATAAAATAACAAATATCTAAAAATTTAGGTGCTTGTGTTGCCCTTATCAAATCATTTTTTGCCCAACATAATGAGGCGTCTCTCTGTCGCTGTTCCCTCATTAGCGAACAAGAGTCTGCAGCATATCAGTCAGCAAGGATGAGGCACCATATGAAGCAGGAGAGTAGTCTCTTTAGTAATCCTGTTGGTGGCAATTATTTCCACTGACAGGATCACTAATGTGACATGGCCCTTAAAGTGAAACTTTATCTTCTCATCTCCCCCTAAAAAAAAAAAAATGTGTCTCTGTCTTTTACCATTTGAATTTTTATGTTACTGTGTATCTACAGTTCACAACAAGATATTTTATTCAGCCCCCCCCCCATGGGCTTTTTCTATTATGAAGTTTCCTGTGAACTGCATTGCCAGTGGCTTGCAATGACTAATAAGTTTTTTTTTTTTACCTAAGCAGTTGCTGTGTGCATTTGGTCTCCAGCAAAATTATGTAGTGTGAGAGCAGCTAGAAGAACAAATAAGAATGGGGGGAAACACAAGGTTATTAAATCATACCTATGGTATTGATAAAGTATCCAAGGTGACTGTTAATTGCTGACTCTGCTGACTCTGTATGCACCATTAATAAAAATTAACTCTCACAATTGAAAGCCTCAAAATGCTTACAGATAGCACACCCAGCCTGATCATTACTCCAGCTTTTGAATCCGACAACCGTATTCTTTTGTGTTGGTGATTTTA
This sequence comes from Aquarana catesbeiana, assembly GCF_042186555.1. Classification (NCBI taxonomy): domain Eukaryota; kingdom Metazoa; phylum Chordata; class Amphibia; order Anura; family Ranidae; genus Aquarana; species Aquarana catesbeiana. The sequence goes on along the minus strand of NC_133328.1, from coordinate 148,033,059 downwards.
TTTTCTTAGAAGACTTTTGCTTGTGATGCTGGGATACCCTCTTTGCTGCTTAAACACACACAGAAAAGCTAACAAACATAAAAGAATTCAGAAGTTTCTCATAGCTACTAAATATATTCAAAGCTGCTTTGGAAGTTTGAATGTGACTTGTGATTCACAGAGAGAGGAAAAAGAAGTTGCATAGCACAGGCTTCAGGCAGAACATTTCTGTTACCCTCCTACTGGCACTACGAGGTGGTCTGTGTGTGCTGAGGGTGAAGTAATTTACAGAGACTTTGTGCTGCAGCACCTTTAAAAAAAGTGCATCTGCACTGCATGCCAGTCCACTTAATGCAGCTTCCTATGATGGTGCACTGCTCCTGAATTCAGATAATGGTTGCCACTATCATGTAGGCTGTGCCTGCTTGCATTAAGGTGAAATTTAAAAAATGCTGCAGTGGGCATGGCTAGCATTGTCAGTGCTAATTCAAAAGGAGGTAGCTTATCAGGTGGCAACTGACCACACCTAGCCCTTCCCAGTGCTTTCTGAGATGGCAGCACTGCCTCTCTTGCTTAAACCCTCCTACTGTGAGCTGCAGTGTTTGGTAGGGGGAAAATGTGAAAAACAGATAAAGCAGGATTTTTCCCAGTCAAGGAAGGTGTGGAAATTGTTCATTATGCAAAACAGGGTCAGGAGGAATTCTGAGACAATCGGGTTATACTGCTGCCTATGGGAGAAATGGACCCTGACAAACAGAAAAAAACACTTGTCAGCTACGTATACCCCCTCCCAGTTTCATCATGTTTCAGTTTTATGCTAGTGTTCTAGGAAAATGCATGTCTTTTCTCCTCTGAGAGACACAAACCCATTTTACTTATATTTTTTACAATTTTTACAATTTTAACAAGGTATTTTAGGGGTTGCATTGCTTTTCGGAACAGCTGTTCCTTGGCGACACTTTGGGGGCTATACCCATTCTCCGCCATGACAAAGATGGGGGCCTGCCTGTACTCTGCTTTGGAACTCTCCAGACACCTAGTGTTCTGTGTTAGCCACAGAGTGCTTTAGAGGTCCAGGGCCATAATATATCCGCTGGCATTATCCTGTCCCTGAAGACTCCCCTGGGAGCGTGCCCAGGTGGAAGGTGAAGACTGTCTGGGATATGACATATTTCACTGGGTCCTGCATTGAAATTCTCTAATACCTAGTCACTGGTGCTCTCCAGACACTTTTTCTATGCTTTCTCTGCAGTCTTATATTTCCCTTTCTTTTCCCTTTCCCTTCCCCTTATGTGGAAACCAACAGAATAAAGGTAATGGGAATGGTACCCAATGGTTCTAATAAAGGAATAAGCCTCAAATTCTCAGCCCACATGGCCAACTTATATACCTTCAGAGGTAGGGTCCCACCTAAGGGTGTGTCACAGCAGTGGAACCAGAAAAGGCTCTGTGGCTAACTAACAAAGTTACATAGTTACATACTTAGTCTGGCTGAAAAAAAGTCTATGTAGTTCAACCAATGAGTACACAAAGGTTTGCAGAGCCTGGGGCTTAAAAATCACACTCCAAGCAGGTCCTGCAATCACCCTGTCCAGCACAGACTAGGTATGGCCTCTGAAGCTGCTGCTGAGGAATTGCCAATCCAGAAAGCTGCATAAAGAGACTAGCTCAAGCAGTGTGTAGTGAAGTCTTCATTGAAGAAAAATTATTCATGCAAAAAAGACAAAAAATTGTTCGTAAAACTGATTAAAGAATATGTTACCCCAACATTTCAGATTCCTGATATGGGTCTGTTGTACCATGTAATTGTGTTAAAAAGAATCCAATTCTCTTTGTATGTCTTCTTTTGTGTGAAATACCTGGTGTTCCTACTAGTCCCCTTGCTTTCCTGGGAACCCCCACAAAAAGTCACGGGGTGATGCTCCAGGCTCCTCTCGGTCCAAGCCCTCTGAACAGCCTCTGGGGAGTGCAGGCTAGGAAAGAGCTTGTCTCAGCTCAATGTATAGAAACAGGGAGGGGGGGGGGGCATGGCCTGGATGGAGTCTGGGCTGAGGCTACTCTTGCCATCGCCACCTATGGGTTTTCCCGGATGTGTGGCACCTGGAATGACCCCTGCTTACCTATTTCAAACTGACTACACCGGGCATACTGTAAGAGCACATTCATTTCAGCGTGCTCAGTTTTCTGGCTGTGCTGGAAGCAAGTCCTCCAGTGGTTAGACTTGTGCTGATACACTCCCCTGCACAGCCATTCACTGGCAAGATCAGTGTATTGCTGTTTTTTCACCCCCACCTTTCTGAGCAGCTGAGAACATGAGATTATGTGATTAAGTGATCAAAAGAAAGAAATACTTGTGTCGAGTTTTCCTTAGTGCGTATAATTGTCTGTGAACTCAGTTGGCAAGATTTCACCTGATTTTTTTGCCCCTGTAATAGCAGAACAAGAAATGAGGTTAGTGGTTGTCACTGGGATTGGAAGACATAGTGATTTGTTTTCGGAATGTCTAAGTAACATTTTTCTTTAAAAATGTAACAATTTTACTGTTATTAAAAAAAAGGCGAGACTTAAAAAATTCAGAATTTAATAGCAATACTAAAATCAGTGTGTTCATCTTTTAGGACTCACGGCAGCAGTTTTTGCTAATCTAGCAATAATTTTAACTTGCCTTGAGATTCTGTAAAGGTTACATGCCAGTTGTAAAGTATATAATTGAAAATGAAATGTTAGTAAGCTTTATTCTGATGACATAGAAATATAATTTGCATATTTAAAGCAAATTCATATACCTCAGCAGTTTAACAGACAATCTGAAAAGTGTTTCACCTATTGCAAAACAGTTTCTTTGCATTCACTATTTGCATCTTTTGAATGGTATTTTTCAGTTAAGCATAATGCAGTCAGCTGTTATATTGTGTTTTTTCTTCAGATAGTTTAAGAAAAGCATCACAAAGGCAACCTAATTATTATTTTTGTTGGGATATCTCTGTAATACAACACGGTCCTAAGAAATTAATAGGTTGCCCAGACTGCCTTACTAGCAGATACATAGAATGGAGTTGATTTGCTAAAGTAATACTGTTCACTTAAAGTGGTTGTACACCCTGTAGAACCACTTTTACCTACAGGTAAGCCTATATTAAGGCTTACCTGTAAGTGCTTGCAATATCTCCTAAACCTCCACGGTTTAGGAGATATTTACTAAAAAGACGAGCGCCGATGACTACGCTGCTTGCGCCGATGTCATTGGCGCATGCGCCCTTTAGAAAGGGCACATCGGTCCGTTTCTAATAGGGGTCATGCCGTGACTGCCGACTCCCGCGCGCATGCGTGGGAGTGATGTCACGCAACACCGGTCTGTCACAGAACAGGAGTTCACGGCCCCGGAAGGAAGAGGGAAGCTGGAAACTCCCTGCTCGTGGGGACAACGGTGACAGCGCGGGCTTCGGTGTCAGGTAAGTGACACATAATGGGCTACTATGCGATGCATAGCCCATTATGCTTTAACTTTGCAGGGAAATAAAGAGGAAGTAAAACCCACCAGGGTTTACTTCCTCTTTAACAGAGTGAATGTCCACGTAGCTTAGTAAATAGGTTGAAGCCGTTTATTCACTAAGCTAGGTGAACATACAGTATGCCTTTCAAAATAAACAGGCAGCTTCCAAAGTAAACACTCACTTTGCTAAGGGAACATTCTCTGTTTCTTTTCGCTTTGAAATCTAATCCTGGCACAAATATAGATCTTGATATTAGATAGGTAGATATGACTGATATTAGGTAGCTATGACTGTAAAATAGGTACTCTAAACTAATCAAACATTTATTCAATTCTAGCATAATCAAACATATTTACCTCTTACCTCTCTACAGCTGGCCATACACTTTACAATCTAATTGTACAATCTCTGTATGATCTCTTTAAATGGTAACTCCACTTTTGTGGTGGAAAAAAATAGCAAATAAAGAAAATATATAGTGTATACAATTGCGACACAAGTCATATTGTAATTGAATGTTATTAAAATGTACCTTTCCTTTTCAATCTTCAGCCGCTGTAATGCTAAAAATGCAATGCAATATGGCTACCTGGAGGTGTTCTGTACACAGAATGTATACAGAATGTCCCCAGAAATGTAATTTGCTGCTTGTGTAATTGGCTCACTGATTTTCCCAGAAGTCTGCACTAAGATAAAAGTCAGATATCAGGCATCCCCTGCAACAAAAATGTCCTCATTAGTGCCCTGCAAATGCTGCAACTGATTTAATATTTTGAATCCACTCCCATTAGATTCACTTTCCCACATGGACACAGACAAACACACAGGGATTTCTTCAGAATAACAAAAGGTAGGAATCTGCAACAAAGTTAAAATCCTTGCAATGTACATAGATCACCCAGAGGAGAATGTTTTTCTTTCAACAAAAGTGGAGTTACACTTTATGGTTGAACATACACTAAACAATCTGTACTATCTCCGTTATCTCTACCATTAACTATGTAGTACAAGAGCTGGCCTGATTTGATGTTGATTGAATGGATTGTTTAGGTTGATCCTTATATTGCATTGTTTTGGTAAATATTGGGGAGACTGTGCATTCAGATTGTATAGGGTATAGCCGGCTTTGGATTTACCAAAACTGTGTAGTATGAGAACAAACTTAAACAAACTATTGAATGTGTATCAAATCAGACAGGCCCTTAAACTGTAAAAGTGATGGTAGCTTTAAAGACAGTTGTACATTCAGTTTGTATTATGTATGGCTAGCCAAAAAGCTGGCCATGCACTAATCAAAAGTCAGCTGATTTAGCAGGGACTGGCCAAATTTCTATCAGTGTATGGCTGTCTCCGCTTGACAGAAGTAGATGCTAAAAACTTTTATCTATGAGTGTATTCTGACAGCGGCAGACCTTGCTTGTTTGTGTGGATGGAGTTTTTCTTTTTTTTTTCAAATTTGCCTAAGTTTATGGGCGGCTTAAATCCACCTTGTTGCAGTCAAATTGCCTACAGCTCAACTTACAGGTGAAACTTGGTATAGCAAGCTGATCGGATACAATAATGTTCTAAAACTATTAATATATCTAAAATGTTGAACCTGATAGCTCCATAAGAAAATGCAAACAACAGAGAGTTAAGGGGCAGGATGGATGAACTCCACTATGATACTGTAAGGAGAATAGGAAGTAGTAGTCAAAATTTAAAGAGGAAAGTTCCACTTTATGTCCTCCTCCCCCCTTCCTCTATCACATTTGGTACATTATTATTATTCTTTTTTTTGGGGAGTGGGTACCTAGTTTTGATAGTTCAGCCTCCCTCTTTGCCTGCAGCCTTCTGGGACATATCACAGGTCCTAGAAGGCTGTGGGACAATTCACAAAGCGCGGCGTGATCTACGCATGTGCGGTGGACAGCCAGCTGTGAAGTCGCAAGGAGTCACAGCCGGCTTCCCACACTAAAAATGGGGGCGCCGGGGCGGATAGTGCTGGATCCTTGGACAGGTAAGTGTTCTTTTATTAAAAGTCAGCAGCTACAGTATTTGTAGCTGGTGACTTTTATTTTTTTCTTTCTAGGGTGAAGATCCTCTTTAATAAAGCCTGGAAATGTCCTTTAATGCTATATCTTGCAGTATACTGTAACATCTGATCTCTCTGTATAATGATTCACCATTTTTGTGTGCCTTGAAAAACCTTAGGTGTCTGCTTATTACTGTTTGTGCCACAGTGATAAAAGCAAAACATTTTTTCTTTTAGATTGTAGAAGCCGTGTATGTTCCTGTACCTGAGGGAATGTATTCTGAAAAAGTTTCAAATACCATTAAAAGGTAACAACATGTATTATTTATATTTAGAACTCACATTGATTATTCCTGAGAAAGCAATATATATTAACATTCTACAAATTGTAAATAATTAGCATGAGCTGTCTGGGATTAAAACAAATCCCAGATGTTTTTTTAATAAATTCTGATGTGTGTGTACCTAAAGTAATACTATAAATCGATTATTTCTTCTACAAAAAAATCAATACCTACATTGTTATTCAATAGGGTAATGTCCATGAGCAGTTTATAAGCTTGTATTCGCCCATTGCATTGTTAAGTGTTGTCAAGTTTCATGAAGGATTTGCTACCACTCATAACATGTTACCACATTTTATAAACAGCATATATATTTGTGATCCCACTTGGTGCATTATATGTGTCATATGGGCTGCTATCTTTTATTTTCAAAGCTTAACTGAACAAACTAAGCATATAAGCTGATTGGTTGCCATGTACAGCTTGCACCAATATACTTGACTATACTACACAACTCTTGATTATTAGTAAAGCTGGCCATAGATGGACTGAAATTTTGCTGGAAATTTGATCCATCTATTGCCATTCCCTTTCAAAAGCAGCCAGTCTAATGACCGACTGCTCTCAAACTGACTTGTTGGAAAATTTAGCTTCAGTCAGTGCAGCAAATCAGCTGCTCCATTTTGTTTTTAGGCACTACACCTTTTCTGTGCACTGTTTTCAAGAAAAGCCACCCACACAGCTATTCTCCCTGCTGGGTTGCTGTATAATTTACGGGGGACATGAGTACACCCTGCAAAGGTCTTACTGGGGATTGTCTCACCTCATATAAATACTATATCTTCACCTTGCCCTTGAGTCTGCATATGGCTCCATTCAAGCTTTCAGGTACACAGTTATAGCCAGCTTCCTTTACCTTTAAATAATTTGTTGTTCTTACAGAACATAGTCCACCTGCCTGCGAGAAATCCAGTTTTATTTGTTCAGCGAAGAGCCCTCTGTCCCCCTCATATCCTGTTCACAAGGCCGGTGGCCGCTATGCCATCTATGTTGCTGCTCGCTGCAGTTGATGGACCCAGGAGTCTCAGACTCCTGGTCTGATCCACCCACTGTCCTGTGTAGTTAGATGGGCATGCATGACACCAATGACCCAAAGCCACTGGATGCCATGCATGCCCATACCTTTACACTGCCTCCACCATGTTTTACAGATGACGTTATGTACTTTGGATCATGAGCTGTTCCAAGCCTTCTCCACACTTTTTTCTTCCCGTCATTATGGTACAGATTGATTTTAGTTTCATCCATCAAAAGAATGCTTTTCCAGAACAGGTCTGGCTTTTTAGATGGATTTTAGCAAAGTCTAATGTGGCTTTTCTATTCTTCAGGCTTATGAATGGTTTGTACCTTGTGGTGAACCCTCTGTATTTGCACTCGTGAAGTCGTCTCTTGATTGTAGACTTTGACAATGATACGCCCACCTGGAGAGTGTCCTTTACTTGTCTGAATGTTATGAATGGGTTTTTCTTTACCATAGAGAGGATCCTGCGATCATCCACCACTGGACGTCAAGGCCTTTTTATGCTGCTGAGCTCACCAGTGCATTCTTCTCTCCTCAGAATGTACCAAACTGTTGATTTGGCCACTCCTAATGTTGCTGCTATCTCTGTGATGGATTTGTTTAATTTTTGAAGCCTTACAATGGCCTGTTTCACTTGCATGGACAGCTCATTTGAAGGCATGATGTAGGTTCACAGCAATAGATTCCAAATGCAAATACCACACTTAGAATCAACTCCAGACCTTTTACGTGCTTAATTGATTAATTGATTGAAGAAGTAACGAAGGAGTAGCCCACACCTGGCCATGAAAGAGCTTTTGCTTCAATTGTCCAATTACTTTTGGTCCCTTGATAAAGTGGGATGGCTATTCCTAAGAGTACATACCCTCAAATTAAACCTGAGAGTGTGCACTTTCAGCCCACATCCATTATATAACTATAGCTTGAATATGTTTTGTAAATACCTGAAAAAACTAAAATTGTGCCTGTGTCCAAATATATATGGACCTAACTGTAACTGTATAATCGTGCAGATTATGTAGTCAATATAAAAGTAATTTTACACCGGATTTCCTAGGCAGGGCTTAAGCATCACATGGAAAATTTAAGGAAGTTACAGTCTCCTGACTACTTTGGTTTAGTAGGACTCACAGTCTGCATTTGCCTCAGCTGTAATAACTTAGCCTTCTGGCTAACCAGACTACTTTGTCCCTCAGTCCTCTTCCAGACAGACTTTCACCACTCTCCGATCATGACCTTGGCAGGTTGCCTTTCTTTATTGGGAGACAGGCCAGAGCACACACAAACACACACACTCCCAGTGTATCTGTACACATGCTGCTGCCCTTTACAGCACAGCTCGCCTAGTGAGGGAGCAGCCCTGAACTCTACTCAGCTCTACTCTACTCAGCTCCCTTACCATGAAGCCTGTGGAAACCCACACAATCAATAAGTGCTGGTCAAAACATAGACACAGGGTTGGGGGCTTCATCTCACCCAATACACTACAAAGCCCCTGAGCTCCAGGATCTGATCCTGGATCTACCAATCCTGGAAAGGCCAGTTTTCTCACAATGAGACACCTCAACCTGCATGGATGAGAATCCTGGGTGACAACAAATACTAAACCTCTCCAACCACAAATTTCTTCTGTGCACTTGCCTTGACTCCCTCACGACTCATAAAAACAATTGAATGCAGCACTTCTGATTCAACAGCTCTTGACTCAACAGAACTTTTGATGATAGGAGTGTCCTCTGTGCTTTGGGTATCTGATTTGATAGGTTTTTGGCCAATCAGAAGTAGACAGAATGATGTGCATGGGTTACTTTGCTTTTTTAATGGAGGGTTTTGCCTCTCACGCTGAACATACACTACCTCAGTTCTGGCCCTCTAAGAAATGTTCTTTTCCCATGCTGCCTCTAATGATGAGGATTCACATGCCGCTTTCCTCATTGGCTTACCTTTAAATAGACTATCCCCCTTTCAATCCATCATGAATGCTGCTGCCAGACTTATCCACCTTACAAACCACTCAGTGTCTGCTACCCCTCTCTGCCAATCCCTCCATTGGCTGACAATCGCCCCAACTAATTAAATTCAAAATACTAACAAGTTACAAAGCCATCCACAACTCTGCCTCCAGCTACATCACTAGCCTATTCTCAAAATACCAACCTAATCGCCCTCTCCGTTCCTCCCAAGACCTCCTGCTCTCTAGCTCCCTCATCACCTCCTCCCTTATCCGCCTCCAGGACTTCTCCCGACTGTGTCCAAATGTATCCACTTTTAGGCTTCAGAGAAGCTGTCACGTACCTTTCAGCGGAGTTCGAAATGACGAGGGCAGCTTCTTGCACGGTCCCGGTCCTAGCACCCCTGGAGGTTGAGACAGGGCTGCTAGGGTGGCGGAAGGGTGCAGGTGCCTGCTGGCAGGATCATGAACACCGGAGCCTTCGTGGAGAAGGTGGGATGCTGATCACAGGATTGGTTTAGGAAGAGTCCAACAGGAACACTTGCAGAGTCAGGGGCAGGCAGGAGTTGGTCAAGATCAGATCAGGAGAAAGAGCCGTAGTCAGAAGTGCAAGCCGGGGACGGTACAGGAAGCAGAGGCAGGCAGAGATGCAGGGGTAATCCGAGAGAGTAGTCGTGGAAGCCAGAAGTTCAGGATCAAGGTAATCAAACAAGACAGCAGCAAGGATACAGGAACGAGCTGAGACAATCCAGCACTAACACTAGTACACTGATTATTTAAATAGGGCGCCTTGCGCCGTGATTCGTTGGCGGGCGAACGTGCCGCGCTGACGTGCACTCGTTCGTATGGGTGCGTCAACGTGCGTGCCTGGTCCGGGGCTCGCTCGCTCTTGCCGTACATTTGAGCGAAGAATGCTGGCTGGCGCACGGGAACGAGCATTTGTTGCGATGGTTCTCTGACATTGCCCCCTCCTTATGGGCAGCCTCCGGATGCTCATCTGGGTCCTCCTTTCCGGATGAGAGCGATGAAAGGCTTGCATAAGTTTTGGGTCATGGAGGTTTGTCTCTGGTTCCCAGGAATTTTCTTCTGGACCAAAACCTCTCCACTTAGATATTGATTCTGTCCCTGCCTTCTCCTGCAATCTACAATGGTTTCAATATCGAACTCCTCCTCTCCATCCACCCTTATAGCTTAGCTATAGGAAAAGGTCCCAGGTATTTAGGTCCCAATTTCCTGGATGGACAGGCCAATTTCAGATTTAATGTTGAAAGCCACACACTGTCACCAACTTTCAAATCCAGTTCTCCTCTCCTCCTCCTGTCGAAGAACCTTTTATTATCTTCCTGTGTCCTGGAAATGGTCTCTCTCAGCACCTGGTTATTGGTAGCAAGGAAGTTTAGTCTGTCCTGAACAGCTGGCAAAGGAGAATCCGGAATCAGCATTGGCAAGAAAGAGGGATGAAACCCATAGTTTGAGAAGAAGGGGGATTGATTGGTGGCTGCATGGGCAGAGTTATTAAATGCGAATTCTGCCAAGGGCAGTAGTGAGGCCCAATCTTCTTGGGTAAAGAAGGTGAAGCAGTGCAGGTATTGTTCCAGCGTTTGATTGGTACGCTCAGTCTGCCCATTGGACTGGGAGTGGTAAGCCGAAGATAAATTGAGTTTGATGCCCAGCGCTTCGCATAGTGCTTTCCAAAATCTTGAAGTGAACTGCACCCCACGATCTGAAGCTATGTCACTAGGAATTCCGTGCAGTCTAACCACCTCTCTAATGAAAACTTTAGCAGTTTCTGTTGCTGATGGGGTCCCTTTCATGGGGATAAAATGTGACATCCTGGTGAGGCGATCCACCACCACAAAGATGGATGAAAACCCTTCAGATGGAGGGAGCTCTACAATAAAATCCTTTGTGATTTTATCCCAGGGTCTTTCAGGAATGGGTAGTGGTCTTAATAAGCCCCATGCTTTGCTTTTGCTGTTCTTATTCCTGAGGCAGATTGAGCAGGAACCAACATATTTCCTGCAATTACTTTTACACATTTTCCATCGGAATTTCCGACACACAAAGTTTGAGAGCAGGCTATAAAATTTTCCGACAACGGATTATGTTCCAATCGTGTGTACATAAATATGATGCACAAAGTGCCACGCATGCTCAGAATAAATTAAAAGATGAAAGCTATTGGCTACTGCCCCGTTTATAGACCCGACGTACGTGTTTTACGTCACCACGTTCAGATCAATCGGATTTACCGACAACTTTGTGTGACCGTGTGAATGCAAGACAAGTTTGAGCCAACATCCGTCGGAAAAAATCCATGGATTTTGTTGTCGGAATGTCCGATCAATATCCGACCGTGTGTACGGGGCATAAGAGTTCAGGCTCTGAAAAGGGGAAAATCCTTCCAAATGGAATTTCTGCCCCTGGTAAAAGTTCAATCGGGCAATCGTAGGCCCGGTGGGGGGGAAGAGTGTCTGCTTTCTGCTTATCAAAGACATCCAGGAAATCATGGTACACGGATGGAACAAGGTCTTGGGATTCAGATACTGGTTTAAGACAGCCAACAACTGGGGTCTGGTACTGCCCACTAGACTGGACAAGGTGTTTCTCCTAGCTGACAATTTCACATTCAGCTCCGCTGCTCAAGTAAGTGGACTTTAATTCTTTGTTGCATGCAAGCTGTGGGGTCTAATGATCTTCTTATTCAAGGCAATCCTCTATGCACAACACCACACTCAATCCTTTAAAAAGAAATCTCAAAAATAAAACAGGTCTCCGTACTCTCTGGACAGGGTGATCAAGCCGAGTTAATTGTTTGGTAGCTTTGCTCAATACTGTTGAGTGCCTTGAAGTCTTCCTTCCATTCACTGGAGCATCATGATAACAGATGCCAGCCCACTGGGCTGGGTAGGTGTGCTGGGTCACCTCATGGCTCAGAATCTGTGTTCCCAGGAGGAGACTCACCTTCCTATCGAAGTTTTGAAACTTCAGACTGTCTGACTGTTACTCTTGCCCAGAAAAGTTACCTGCAAGAGAATTGTGTGTAAGCACAGTGGTGGCATTCATCAACCACCAAGGATGAACAAAGAAGGTGGCTGCTGTACTTGAGTTATCTCCTTTTATGATGTACACACAAGGTATATACTATTGGCAGGCTGACTATCTAAGGCACCGGATTCTGCATCAAGAAGAGTGGTCTCTCCACCAGAAAAACTTTAACCAGTTAAGACTGTGGTGATGACACAAGACACGGACTTTATGTTGTCCTGCCTCATTTGCAAGGTGGACAGGCTTTCAGCCATATATAAGGATCTTATTTGGACCAGTACTCTCTGATTTATGCTTTTTGTCTTAAAATGTTTCTACCTTAGCTGCTCTGAAGGATCAAAGCCAAAGGGATTCCAGTCATTTTTGCAATGCCTGAATGGCCTTGTGGTGTTGGTGCAGGGACCTAGTTTTTCTGGCTGTAGACACTCCCTGGTGCCTTCCTCTTCTTCTAGTGTTGCTGTCTCAAGGACCAATCTTCCATCCTGCTTTTCAGTGGCTGGTTTTAATGGTCTGACTATTTGAAAGTCAGGCCAGGAAGTAAAGGGGACTGTCTTTAGCTGTCATCCCTTTGTTGACTCATTCCCAGAAGAGGGCCTTTTTGGTGGCTGTCTCTATGACTCAGGGAGATTTCTACACATCTGGTCATGCATAAGGACAAGTTGTGCTTTGCCCAAAGCTGTCTTTCTCTTTTAGGGTGGGGTCATTTTTTTTCACTGAGAGAAGGACATTGTCCTACTTTCCGAAACCAGTTCTTAGTCCGTAAAAGATAGCTCTTCATTGCCTTGGTACGGTTTAGGCTTTTCATGTTTATTTGAATGCTAGGACCTCCTTCTACCTGATGGATTTCTTCTTTGTGTTCACTGTTGGGCCATCAAAAAATGCATGATTGTGCAGGTGGTGATGTAGGGTCCTTGCCCTGGGGAAGAATTCCTTGCCGTACTGTAGTTGTTTGCAAGTTTTGCTCCCCTATAAAGGCACTGCTTTTGGACATCCATCTTCCATGAAGAAAAAGGAAAGCTGTGTCCATCAAAGATCAAAAGATAACATAAGATTTTTTTTGGATTCACTATAAAATCCTTTTCTCTGAGTTTATTGACTGAAATATTACCTGCCTCTTTGTTTTTGTTGGCAGTTGCCCATATTTGTTGGAGTGTTTTTTCTCCTTGTTACTTCTTGTTTACTTACTGAGCCACCAGCAGGGGCCACTCCTTGGTTTAGCTTTTGGAGAATAGAGAAAGCTATGTCCGTCAATGAACTTAGAGAAAAGAATTTAATAGGGAGTATAAAATAGAAAAAAAAAAGAAAGGGATATATATATATATATATATATATATATATATATATATATATATATATATATATATATATATATATAATACAAATCAATGTCAATCAATCTTTTTAGTGCCAGACTAAACCAAGTGCATATACTGCATAGATATTGACTAATGACTGTTTATTTTTCCATGGGCATAACTATATAGATACAATATGCAGATAGAATCACCACAATCAACTGTAAGCTTATGTATACATATATTCTCTTTTGCTCTGGCATGTTGACAGATACTAGATTGATTATTCCCCAGGTGTTTGACATCAGATGCTGATCTTCGTCCAGACATTGTAGAAGTATGTGCTCTAATATCCGATATCACGATGAGGTATATGGACAACTTATCTTCAAGCCAAATTGCCTCAGAGAAAAAACTGGAAAGAGAGAGAAAGCGTGCACAAAAATATTTCATTGAAGCTAACAAAAATACAGGGACGTATCGTCACCGCCACCCTTCACTACCTTATGTGAGTACATTACCTTTTTTTTTTCTAAAGAACCAAAGCACATTTCCAGACTTGTTTAATGGGACTTTCTAATTCCCCTGTGTCTAAATATTCAACTGGGTTCATTCTGTTAAGTAAATGTTATAATTTAAAAGAAATTGCTAATTTTCCTCATCATTGTGTTGATTGGTTTTTAGGGTTTATATGTATTTAGTCTGCATCTTTTAAATCTGTAAAGTCTGTTTCTTACAAACCTGTTAAATGTGCTTTTTTCCTAATGAATTCAGAAAACTCAAAGAAAACAAAACTTTAAAGGTGGATGGTCTCTCAAAGAAACATTTTCACTGACATATAAAAATCAAACAGCTTTATTTACGAAGTACGTTAAAATGTATTAGGGATATCCCTAGTACATTTTAATGCGCTTCTTAAAAAGAGCTGTTTGATTTTAATATGTCAGTGTGAGTGTTTCTATGAAAGACCAACTCTAAATCTAAAGTCCTATTTTCTTTGAGTTTTCTGGCTTCTTTCGTAAATAAGCATATTTAGCATGGTTTATTATGTGGTGGTACACCATAGTTAATACTAAAAAGATATGAGTCTTACAAACCAGTAATGATTTAAAAATCAAAGTGTTATTTTACCTAGAAAAGAATGTGCCTCTTCCAGGACGGCAAGGTTGGGGATGTTACAAACAATGTTGAAGATCTTCTACAGAGTTGAAATCATGCAGATGGATATGACAGTGGGCTGTATGTATAGGAGAGGAGTACAGAGGGTATGGCAGGAGGCAATATGTGCTGGAGAGTATTGCACAGGGAATGGCAGTGGACAGTATGTGCAGGAAAGAAGTACAGAGAGTATGACAGCGAGCAGTATTTGCAGAAGAGGAGTGTAAAGGGAGTATATGTGTAAGCATTATATGCTATAGAGAAAATCAGAGTGTGTGGCAGTAGACAGTATGTACAGAAAAGTGCACAGGATATGATGGTGCAGACGTATGCAAGAGAGGAGTGCTGTGAGTATGAGGGTTTGCCACTCACCTCTCTCATATTTATACATTAAGGTTTTGTCCGCTGACTTCTACTCCTTCTGGGATCTCTCTGCAGCCATTATGAACAGGGGGTGAGGTGTCTGGAAGTGGCTGCCTTTCAGTGGGGGTTAAGGCAGCTAGGGAGTTATATGTGTCAGCTAGGATTGAGGCAGCCAGGGAGGGATGTGTGCCAGCGGGGGCCTAAGGAAGACAGGGAAGGGTATTTGTCAGTTTGGGGCGGGGGGTTGGTGAATGGGCCAAATAGAGATATTGGTCAGTGCGTGAGGCAGCAGTGAAGGGACATATCAGTGGGGGAAGGAAGGGAGCTAATGGAATAAATAAGTGATATTTTAGCCAGTAGCTGTTATCTCTTCCGCATTTCCCTTGTAAGGACCAAACTGTCTGTCTCTATGGACGTTGGGGGGGGGGGGGTTATATGGTTACTCTGTTCCTGTGGGTTTCTGGATGTTAATTTCCATTTCAACTTGTTTGACTGTATGTCAGTTTAAAATTAAGCACTATAATTACCATAGTATTTTGAAGATATTGTGGAAAAGGGGGGAAGTCTAGTTTATGTGAATTCTATTCACCAACAAGACTCCAACACTCTGCTTGAATTTTCCACTCTAAACCAACTCAGAAAGCTTTGGCCTGCTCAATTTCCAATGAGTGAGATTCACTCCTGAATTAAATCTAATCCAATCTGCCTTGACACACTTCATAAAAGAACAGGGATGCCTCTAATGCCGCATACACACGATCGCACATTGATCGGACATTCCGACAACAAAATCCATGGATTTTTTAGGACGGATGTTGGCTCAAACTTGTCTTGCATACACATGGTCATACAAAGCTTGTCGGAAATTCCAAACGTCAAGAACGTGGTGACGTACAACGCGTATGACGAGCCAAGAAAAAAGAAGTTCAATAGCCAGTGCGGCTCTTCTGCTTGATTCCAAGCATTCGTGGAACTTTGTGCATCAGAATTGTGTACACACGATCAGAATTTCCGACAACAGATTTTATTGTTGGAAGATTTGAGATCCAGATCTCAAATTTTGTGTGACGGAAATTCCGATGGAAAGTGTCTGATGGAGCCTACACACGGTCGGAATTTCTGACAAAAAGCTCCCATCGAAAATTTTCCGTCGGAAAATCCAACCGTGTGTATGGGGCATTAGAGTATCAGTAAATTCTTAAATATAATAAAAGAGACATATTTATGACTGAGGTAAAACACAGTATACCAAAGCGGGCAAGCGCTAGAGACAGCACCTCCAATCTAAAGTGGATCAGCAATGATTCCGCTGATAGATAATTCCTTTCTAAGCTTTCTAATTATAGGATAATAGTGACTCTAATGCCATGTACACACGATCGGAATTTCGGCCCGCAAAAGACCGATGAGAGTTTTTCATCGGAAAATGCGACCGTGTGTATGCTCCATCGGTTTTTGCTGGCCGAATTCCAGCCAGCAAAAGATTGAGAGCATGCTCTCAATTTTTCAATCGGGAAACGTTCCTATTCGAAAATGGGATCGTCTGTGGCAATTCCGACGCGCAGAATTTCTACGCATGCTCGGAAACAATTCGACGCATGCTCGGAAGCATTGAACTTCATTTTCTCGGCTCGTCGTAGTGTTGTACGTCAATGCGTTCTTGACGGTCGTAAGTTAAGAGTGTTCTCCATGTCACCTCACACAGCCTGTTACATGGATGTTATAATGGATCCATGCCAGGAAGCCGTTTCTGTGGTTGTGTCAGTCTGCTTATATAGAGTTTGCTATCTGGTAAGCAGGATTTTTATGTGGTTTGCTGCACTTTGGATATCCCTTTCCATTATCATCCGGTGGATAGTTATATGCTCAATTGTTTTTTAACATCTGGTAAGCGGCTTTTTTGTAAGGTATATGCACTAGCTCTCCTAATGGAGATTATTCACTTTATTGCATGAATTGCATGTCACTCAGGGAACGACCCTATGTGTGCCTATAGGCACTGGGTGGTCTTATGATTTTTTTATGATTTTGTCACTGGTGGAGTGTCACACTTTTTTTCTTTTTTTCTGGTACTCAATCTGTGTCAGTATTACGCTATGTTTTTTTTAAAAAAAATTTGGGGTAAATCTCTGTGGATCCAATTCGGTTTACAAGTGCAATTCATCCAGTGCATACCGGGATTGGTTCCCTAAAGGCCCAGGCTGGGTTTAAAACCACCTGCTCAACTTGGCTTGCTATCTGGTAAGCATTTCATCTAACAGAAAATTTGTTTCACTTGAACCTCTACTATCAGCAATTGGACTATTGAGGATTTTTTGTATTCACATTTTTTGGCTGTTGGACATTCTTTTACAAGGAATATATTCATTTTTTATTAAAAGTCCTTTTTTTTCAACCAATTTTTTGTATTTATTTAGCATGTCTTTAATGCGCGGCTTTGTCATTTTTAGTAAGTTAAGAGAACTTTTGCGTGACTGTGTGTATGCAAGGCAAACTTGAGCGGAATCCCATCGGGAAAGCCGTCAGATCTTTTTCGGATGAGAAGTCCAATCGTGTGTACACGGCATTTGGCCGGCAACAATCAGTGTTGATGGGGGAAATCCCTCCCACGGAGCTATTGTGTTCTCCAGACAGGGGGGTGGGGGAAGCCATCCCCATCGGGAGGACACAGTAAGGACACAGTAAGATAGAGTCGAACCATCTATGGCTGACTTAATAACCCAATTAAGATGGTTTCAAAGGCTCGGTTCACACCTGTGCAGGCTTTTGTGCATCACATTGACATTTTTACAAAAGAAGTGTGCAAGCCTTAGCAAGGTGGATTGGTGTACCATTAGGAAGGGATGATGTTTTTGTGCATTACAGAAACAAGCACAATTTTGCTCACGTTCCTGCATTGCACAAATGTGATCCTAGCATTGGCATATCAGTTATATTAGAGTTTACATGCCAACATGGACAGGCCTTCCTAAGCTTGTTGCCTGGTTAACCATTTACAGCAATAATGCTCTTTAAAATTTCTGAGCAAAGGGCTGGATAAATCATTAGAACTTGATCCTGTAAGAAAACCATAGTCAGAAATTCCAGATTAATTGTAAAACATATTATTAAAATACATCATGTTGCAGAGCCTCTACTAGAGAAACACAATGACAGATTAGGGGTATATACAAGTAGATACAAGTAGAAACACAAACCTTCTCCTCCTATTACAGAAATTATCATTACACATGATAATAAATCTCTGCCATTGCAAATCATGAATGTGTATATATGCACCAATTCAGCAGAATAGGTTATAACTAAAAGACTCACAATTCCATTTTAAGATGTAATGTATTCAGTTTCAGGTCATTCATAAATAATTAAAACAAAATAAAACCAAAAGCTGAAACAAGATAGCATCACAAAATATCATTATCAAAAAAGATATGAAATGTATTGGTAGCACTATAGGTACAGGGTAAAGCACAAGGTGTATTGTAAGCATTGAAGGTAAAGCAGGGGTGGACTGACCATTCGGGCACTCGGGCACTGACTGAGGGCCCGGGGTCAGGGGGGCCCCATGAGCAGCTCAGTCTGCCCCTGGATGTGCCCACAGCTTATCATGCAGGATAGGGGAAATGTATGCACTGTGGAGGCAGTGAGCTATGTCATCCCTGCCTGCAGTTGATGAGGCTATATGAGAGGCTGGCCGGGATTACAGAGTGATTATAGAGCCATGAGGATGATAGCAGTGACAAGCGCTCCGGCCACCTCCCCTCCTGGGGAATTCAGCAGAGGGGCGGGGCCAAAGTATACATCCATGCCACGGGGGGAAAGCCAGTGAGAGACCTGGAGGCTGCAGAGTGAAGACATAGTGGAGTCCTGTAGAAGATAGCCACCTGACCTGCCTCATGTGCAGCAGTAGGTCAGTGTGTAATCACTGCAGTTTAGTGTGTCTATGATCACCAGCCAGGCTGATTGAGAGTTCCTTCTTGCCCAGTGCCCATCTACCAGGTGCTATTCCCTAATACACTGATATCTGTACACTGAGTACCACTCAGTGTACAGATATCAGTGTTGTATACAAGGATTAGCACTCAGTATACAGATATCAGTGTTAGGGTAAAGCAGTCAGTATATAGATGTCAGTTATATATAGGGAATACCACTTAGTGACATTCCCTATGTGTTACACTGACATCGATACACTTAGTGCTTTTCCCTAACACTGATATCTGTATACTGAGTACTATTCCTTGTATACAACACTGATATCTGTACACTTCGGCGGAAAGAACGATCAGTGAGAATAATGTTCCTTACATTGGTGGTCAGCAGAAAGAAAGTTCCTTACGTTAGTGGTCAGCTGAAAGAATGTTCCTTACATTGGTGGTCAACGGGAAGAATGTTCCTTACATTGGTGGTCAGCAGAAAGAATATTCCTTACATTGGTGATCAGTGGGAAGAATGTTCCTTACATTGGTGGTGGTCAGTGGGAAGAATGTTTCTTATATTGGTGGTCAGTGAGAATAATGTTCCTTACATTGGTGGTCAGCGGAAAGAATGTTCCTTACATTGGTGGTCAGAGAGAATAATGTTTATTACATTGGTGGTCAGTGAGACAAAAAAGGGAAATTTGGGACTTTAAAAGAAGTGGTTAACTCGTGATAAATGTAGTCAAATTTTATTGTTGGACTAAAAATTATATAGATGCATAACAATGGTAAAATTCATGTAAAAAAGTCAATGAGTAAATGTTATCATATTTGTACGTATGCATAAAAATATTATCATCATGTTCACAAATGTATATATGGTAAACACATGGCAGTCGTATGTAGCATGATCGATTCACATAACAGCTGGCAGCCTGATTGGTAATTAAAAAAAAAGTAGAAAATATGACAAATCCAGATATTATCCTAGTAGGGCACATAGCTACATCCTTATAGCCCGACGCGTTTCTGTGTAAAAACACTTCTTTAGGGGCGAATGTTGTAGAGTATCTATAAAAACATGTAACGTAAGAATTAATCCTAGTGTTGGGGTAAGTACAGCAGGACAAGACATGACAATATCATCCACCCTGAGTACTTACATGCCAGTAAGTAGCGACAGTGTGCAGTATGAGCAGAGCCATAGGAGTGGTCCCTCCCGGGAGCTGAGGTGATCATGTACCCCATAACCATGGGGGCGCACACGCAGAAACCCCCAAAAGAGGCGCAGACCCCTTGTCTCCAAAGTATGTCCAAATGGTGAGAAGTAACAGAAGTTATGGTATGACCTATAGTGAATAAATAAAGTGACCATTAGTTGGTGAAAGTGATGTGGAAGTAGAAACCTAAATGAAAGATAGGGTATAGTTTATAAGAACGGTGGTGGTGTGAACCACCTAAGGTGTATTGTAGTCAGTATCACAAGAAGTCACATTAACCAATGTGATGAGAAAATAGGAAAGAGAGAGAACACATGCTGATCAAACACTACCATTGGGTCACGTCTGTGTTTACTTGAGTAGAGGTGCAAAAATGAAGAAGCTTCCAAGAGGCGAGCGTGCCACATGTGTGTGAGGAGAGGGGAACTGCGCCCAAAGGGGAGGGGCCACCACCAACGTCACGTGCATGACAGGTGTGGGGGAGGGGCCCAAGCACGTACGGCAAGCGCCGCACGTGACTGAGCACCAGAATCCCCGCTGTCGGACATGAGGATAACAAATCGCAGCCCCGCTGTGGCGCCACGACGTGATGTCACATGACACACAGGGCCGCTGAGCGTGGTGCCAATGCGCTGTGGACACCCGCCCTCCACCCCTGAGAGGGGGAGAGGGGGAGAGGGAGAGTGGGCAGAGCGCATCGCAGCTCCCGGGAATCAGACAAAAACATAGGCCATTGGCATAATAGAGTAACTGCCACTGACTGAGCATGAATTGACATTATCTTGCCACCGACCACAAAATCTACACATAGATGGCAGGGGAACACTGCCAATCAAAGTCAAACACCTCCATCCCTGTTGCAAATGCAGTATAAGTGGGGAGTTTGGGACTTTAGATGAGGCGCATGTAATGTGCCTCCATCCCGGTTTCAGTGAGACAAAAAAGGGAAATTTGGGACTTTAAATGAGGTGGTTGATTCGTGTAGATAAATGTAGTTACATTTTATTGTTGGAGTAAAAACTATATAGATGCAAAACAATGGTAAAATTCATATAAAAATTCAATGAGAATAATGTTCCTTACATTGGTGGTCAGCAGAAAGAATGTTCCTTACATTGGTGGTCAGCAGAAAGAATGTTCCTTACATTGGTGGTAAGCAGAAAGAGTGTTCCTTACATTGGTGGTCAGCAGAAAGAATGTTTCTTACATTGGTGATCAGTGAGAAGAATGCTCCTCACATTGGTGGTCCGAGAGAATAATGTTTCTTAGATTGGTGGTCAGAGAGAATAATGTTTCTTACATTGGTGGTCAGAGAGAATAATGTTTCTTACATTGGTGGTCAATTGGAAGAATGCTCCTTACACTGGTGGCCTGTAGAAAGAATGTCCCTTACAATGGTGATCAGTGGGAAGAATGCCCCTTACAATGGTGATCAGTGGGAAGAATGCCCCTTACATTGGTGGTCAGTGGGAAGAATGCCCCTTACATTAGTGGTCAGTGGGAGGAATGCCCCTTACATTGGTGGTCAGTGGGAAAAATACCCCTTACATTGGTGGTCAGTGGGAAGAATGTCCCTTACATTGGCGGTCAGTGGGAAGAATGTCCCTTACATTGGTGGTCAGTGGGAAGAATGCCCCTTACATTGGTGGTCAGTGGGAAGAATGCCCCTTACATTGGTGGTCAGTGGGAAGAATGCCCCTTACATTGGTGGTCAGTGGGAAGAATGCCCCTTACATTGGTGGTCAGTGAAAATGATATAGTAAAGATAAAGTAAATAAAAATTATTTTTAAAAAATGTAAAACACACCCATGGCCCCCGCACACGCTCTATATGAAAAGCTTTATGTAGGACGAGCACATGTATGAAAACAATAATGGCACCACACATGTATGGTATCGTCGGGAACGTTGAAGTAAGAGCAATTCTAGAGCCATAATTTTGTAACATGCTGGACAGAGCTTTTTATTTTTTGTATATTTTTTATCAAACTGTTCAGCTAAGAAGACATTTGTTGCACCTGTTATATTGTGTTAATTTATGAAATCCTTAATTTTGGAAATGTACCATTGTTGCACTTTCTTTAATGTAAGTTTATTTTTCTTTATATTCTATAATAAACATTTATTTTGAACATAGTGCAGAGAAATTCTGTGATGAACGCGTGTGGGCAGTGCAATATATAGGTGGGGATTTGTGTGCGTGTGGCTTGAGTGTGGGCGGGAACACATGGGCGGGTACAGGGGGCCCCAAGATCCCCTTCTGCCCGGGGGCCCCATGAGTTGTCAGTCCACTCTTGAGGTAAAGAGTGTATTGACAGCACTAAAAGCAAAAAAATAAAATAAAATCAAAGGAATTGGTCTGGTCATAGTGAAATCAGATGTGGATAGAATGAACAAATGTGTATGAAAACAAACTGATATAGCTATATACAGTGGTGGACTGGGGCTCCCAGTTGAAAGTTAGGTCTGTCTGCCTACTTCACTAATGCCGGCCATACACGGTTTGAATTTCGTAAGAATTTTCTTTAGAAAATCGTATGAAAGAATTGTCGTATGAATTTCGCACCATTAGTGGGCTGCAACAACGGACGATTTTCGCGCAGCAATCAAATTTGAGGAATCGGACATGTTGGAAATTTTTAGAAAAACAAACGATTTTCTAATCAATGATTGGAGAATCGTGCGAGAAATGTAATAAGAAAAGAAAATTTACGGAGAGAAAAGAAGGTTCCCGGCCACAAAAATTCTTTTCTGTAGCAACATGCGGTGAAATTGAAGGCTTGGTTGGCCGAATTTCGAAAATCAATGGTGGCATCATCGGATCACAAAAAAAAGAACATTCTGATTTTGAAAAGAAAATTTGTTTGAAATTCGACCGTGTATGGCCTGCTTAACCCATCAAATTTTGCAACTTGACACAGCTACAGTCATCATCCAACCACATTGCCTTCATTTCTGAAACCACAATTTAACACAAGAGAATAATGCTTTGCATGTTATTTAGAACACAGTCACTTAAATGTGTGAGTTATAAATAGTAGAACTTTTTTTGCAGACATAATCTTTGCTGAGCAGGTGCTGATCCTGCTAAAACAGTCATTTTTTGGCAGCTTGTAATCTCATTTATGAAGCAATTTTAAATTCTTCTTTTAATGCACAGCTTCACATTTCTCATTTGTGGATGACCTATTTTTAGAAGACATGTAAGCATGACCTATTCGTATCGCATAACATACAATTAATTGAAATGACTATACAAAATGTATGCATACAAATGTAGTACCAAGTTAATAAAAATGGTATTTACTTCAGGCTAAGGCTCAACGCTGTTAAATGGTGAATGACTTTGGATTCAGGGATCAGCCTTTTAGAAATAAAGGAAATATATTTATTAACATATTTAGGCTTTAAAGTCTAAGTTCACCTTTCATAACATGTTTCATGTTCCACCTGTATTTAGGGTGGAACATGTAATGCCCTGTACACACGGTCAGACTTTCTGACGGAATATATGCGATCGGAGCTTGTTGTTGGAAATTCTGACCGTGTATGGGCTCCATCGGAGTTTTTCCATCGGAATTTCCAACACACAAAGTTTGAGACCTGGCTATAAAATTTTCCAACAACAAAATTCCGACCGTGTGTGGACAATTCTGACGCACAAAGTGCCACACATGCTCAGAGTAAATTAAGAGACGAAAGCTATTGGCTATTGCCTTGTTTATAGTTCCGACGTATGTGTTTTACGTCACCGCGTTCGGAACGATCGGATTTTCCGACAACTTTGTGCAACCGTGTGTATGCAAGACAAGTTTGAGCCAACATCCGTCGGAAAAAAAATCCAATGGATTTTGTTGTCGGAATGTCCGATCAATGTCCGATCGTGTGTACAGGGAATAACATGTTCCAGCTCCTGCAGCCTCTCCCCCTGCTCCCTGCCTCAGTGTAACTGTGGGAAGGGGATTTTCTTCCCACACCTGCTTTTACAATTCAAAAACAGTGCGGCCATGCGGGAATTTGCCCACATGGCCGAGTCATTCATTCAGTTTCCTGTGAATGGATGGACTACAACTACTATCAGCCACCGCGGCCGACAGCTTGTAGTTCTGAATGGCCTGCGAGGGTGCTGATGAGCACTCTTGTAGCTCATTCACAAGCCCTACAGGTTGTAAACAGTCAGCCTGTATCAGAGGTATGGGCTGAAAGCTGCAGAGCTTGTCTGCAAAAGTCTGACATTGCACCCCTGATGCACTGATTAGGGGTACAATGCTTTCCAGGCTCCTGCAGGACAAATAATCAATGCACATTTTTTTTCTGCAAAAATCTGTGCATTTATTATTTTTTCTTAAAAGGTGAACTTATCCTTTAAGCTGTGGCAAACCTATAGGCTCGGTTTCAGAAACATGGCCTCACAAAGGCTCCAACCACGGTCAACTTTTGGTGAACATCCTTGTGTTGCCAAATATTGGACAGGGGATGGCATAAGAAATGGGGCACTGCTGCTGGAAGTCATCACTATGTTGCATCTTGCTTGGTATATGCTCACTTTGTTATGGAGTCAGGAATGGGGGCAATGCAGCTGGAGGGCATCAGTGCTGCTGGGCTGGAGGATAGCATTATGTTATGTCATGGTTGGTTATCTGTTCCCCTTAGGAATGGACAAATAATTTTGTTGCAAATTCTGGGGCTTTCAAATTTTTCCCCACTAAAGTTTTATACATTTCAGAGTTGTGGTTGTAATATCTTGCAAAAAAGGTAAATCATTCATAAAACACTAACTAAAATACAAAAATATAATTTTAGTCACGTGAACATGCAGTATTAAAAATTATATATTAAATCTTTTGCAGTCAGAAGGTGGAGCTCCTTGTCACATGATGTACTGGCTGCATCATGCCTATGCTTGTAAATTCTGGTGGAGCTATCAGCTCATTTTCACATGCATAGGAGTAGTGTCTGACTGTGTGGCTAAAAAAGCCCTTTCTATGTAGAGCAAGTGAGTGACCCCAAAATTCTGAGGCTTCCACATATTAAAATCCCCACCAAAAACAAATTTCCAT
This sequence comes from Aquarana catesbeiana, assembly GCF_042186555.1. Classification (NCBI taxonomy): domain Eukaryota; kingdom Metazoa; phylum Chordata; class Amphibia; order Anura; family Ranidae; genus Aquarana; species Aquarana catesbeiana. The sequence goes on along the minus strand of NC_133328.1, from coordinate 148,008,192 downwards.
TTCACGTTTGTGGTTGTAATATCTAGAAAAAAAGTGAAATCATTCATAAAGCACTAGAATAGTAACAAAATAGGTCAAAAGCAAGCATTTTTAAAGAATGGACTTTTTAGGCATACTAAAAGTGGTATAACAAAGTTTTATTTATAACAAAATCATGGACAAACACTTGATAAAACACATATACAATGTATAACATGCTTGACTAGTTTTGCACTTCTTCTGGACCTAAACCAATCTAAAGAGAGCATAAAACCTAAAATGTATATAACTATTATACAATCACAGCACATACACTACAATTACAGTATTTCTGAGATATTGTATATAATAAAACCATAGGAAAAATGGTACTCACACATATAATATAAATTGCTGTCAAGGCGGCAGAACAACCAAACTGACACAGACTCCAATAAAGTCACAGGGCCATGCCTCTTCTATTATTATTGTTATTATTATATATAACATATATACAGATCTATACCAGCTGAGACCTGTGGGACTACCTACCTCAAAGTAATTGATGTAAAGACATCTATGTTGTATATACAACTTTTCATCTTTTTATAGGTAGGTTAAGGCTCCTGCTGCTTTACATACATATAAAATACGTATTGTTTGGTTGTCTCTTTGACAACCACTTCCCCTATCTATCATATTTTTCTTATAACCTTGCCTGCCAGATCTTCGGTGTGGGCCCGTGCTTGCAGTGTGACTCCATACCTACGTTTGCATGGAGTCTGTGTCCGTTTGGTTGTTCTAACGCCTTGACAGCAATTAATATTACATGTGTGAGTACCCTTTTTCCTATAGTTGTATTATATACAGTATCTCAGAAATACTGTAATTGTAGTGTATGTGCTGTGATTGTATAACATTTATACTCATTTTAGTTTTTCTGCTCTCTTTAGATTGATTTAGCTCCAGAAGAAGCATGTTTACAGGCGTAAAACTAGTAGAGCATGTTATTTGTATCTTGAAAAGCAGAAATTACATCTCCTCAGTTGGCTACTGTTACTTATTACTATTTACCTTAGGTCTTGACCTATTTAGGTTAGTTTATATGCTATTGTATCAGATTGACCGCCTCACTCAGATTCACTTAGGTCTACCAGTCGTGTCCATTGAGCCCAATTGGACTCTGGACAGACGGCGGAACTAAGAGACAAATTTAATCACTCTCACTTTGTATATGTGTTTTATCAAGTGTTTGTCCATGATTTTGTTATAAATAAAATAAACTTTGTTATATTGCTTTTAGTATGCCTAAAAAGTCCATTCTTTATAAATTTTAGCTTGTGATCTAAATTATAGAACGTGGCATATCTCACCACACTGTCCACAGAGCCATCCTGTGGTGACAGTATAAACACCTATTGTTCATAGTAACAAAATAGTCTCTGTGTTATGATATAATGCCTGACAAATGGATGGCAGTGACACTTTATAACCTCTTGATGGTGTTGGATTTTATCTGCATTATACCTTTATATACCCTTATATTTTGTTGGACTAAGTTCTGCTATATCACTGAAGATTGACCTCATTACTGATGGACACATACTTGATTACTTTTTCTACACGTTATTAAGGCTATATACAGTGCCTTGCAAAAATATCCCCCCCCCCCTTTGGCTTTTTACCTATTTTGTTACATTACAGCCTTTAGTTCAATGTGTTATGTGTTTTTTAATCTGGATTATATGTGATGGATCAGAACACAATAGTCTAAGTTGGTGAAGTAAAATTAGAAAAATATAAATATAAAACTATTTTTCAGAAATAAAAAACTGATAATTGGCATGTGTTATGAAGCCCATAAAAAGCTCTGGTGCAACCAATTACCTTCAGAAGTCAAATAATTTGTGAAATAATGTCCACTTGTGTGCAATCTAAGTGTCACATGATCTGTCATTACATATACACCTTTCTGAAAGGCCTCAGAGGTTGCAACATCTAAGCAAGAGGCACCACTAACCAACCACTGCCAATGAAGACCAAGGAACTCTCCAAACAAGTAAGGGACAATGTTGTTGAGAAGTACAAGTCAGGGTTAGGTTATAAAAAAATATCCAAATCTTTGATGATCCCTAGGAGCACCATCAAATCTCTCATAACCAAATGGAAAGACCATGGCACAACAGCAAACCTGCCAAAAGACAGTTGCACATCAAAAATCATGGACCGGGCAAGGAGGGCATTAATCAAAGAGGCAGCACAGAGACCTAAGGTAACCCTGGAGGAGCTGCAGAGTTCCACAGCAGAGACGAGTATCTATACATAGGACGACAATAAGTCATACGCTCCATAGAGTTAGACTTTATGGCAGAGTGGCCAGAAGAAAGCCATTACTTTCAGCAAAAAACAAAATGGCACGTTTTGAGTTTGCGAAAAGGCATGTGGGAGACTACCAAAATGTGAGGAGGAAGGTGCTCTGGTCTGATGAAACTAAGATTGAACTTTTTGGCCATCAAAGAAAACGCTATGTCTGGCGCAAACCCAAACACAACAAATCACCCAAAGAACACCATCCCCACAGTGAAACATGGTGGTGGCAGCATCATGCTGTGGGGATGTTTTTCAGCAGTCGGGACTGGGAAACTGGTCAGAGTTGAGGGAAAGATGGATGGTGCTAAATACAGGGATATTCTTGAGCAAAACCTGTACCACTCTGTGTGTGATTTGGGGCTAGGACGGAGGTTCACCATCCCAAACACACTGCTAAAGCAACACTTGAGTGGTTTAAGGGGAAACATAAATGTGTTGGAGTGACCTAGTCAAAGCCCAGACCTCAATCCAATAGAAAATCTGTGGTCAGACTTAAAGATTGCTGTTCACAAGCGCAAACCATCCAACTTGAAGGAGCTGGAGCAGTTTTGCAAGGAGGAATGGGCAAAAATCCCAGTGGTAAGATGTGGCAAGCTCATTGAGATTTATCCAAAGCGACTTGGAGCTGTGATAGCGACAAAAGGTGGCTCTACAAAGTATTGACTTTAGGGGGGGTGAATAGTTATGCACATTGACTTTTTCTGTTATTTTGTCCTATTTGTTGTTTGCTTCACAATAAAAAAAAAAATTCAAAGTTGTGGGCATGTTCTGTAAATTAAATGATGCAAATCCTCAAACAATCCATGTTAATTCCAGGTTGTGAGGCAACAAAACACGAAAAATGCCAAGAGGGGTGAATGCTTTTGCAAGGCACTGTATATATATAATTTGTAACTATTGGCGTAACATACTTAATTTGCATTCATAAAGCACTAATTACAACCTATTCAAAAACTAAATTTTTATGTGAGCATGCAGTTGTGAAAATAATAAATAAATGGGTAACTCTGCTTTTGCGGAAAAGAAAGCAAAAAAGCAAAAAAAAAAAACAAAAAAAAACAATATAGCATATAAAATTTTAAGCTAGAAGTCGGATTTTTGGCAACCCCTGCAACAAAAAATTCATATTTGGTAAAATACTCCCAAAAGGAAATAACATATAAAGGGATGCAGACCCTAAAACTTTCTTCATTAGAACTCTGCAAGTCCAACAGATGATTGATAATTATGAAATTACTCCCATGCACATTCATTTTGCACATGGACACAGATAAACAAACAGCTATTTCTTCAGGATAAAAAAAGGTAGGAATCTGCAACAAAATGTGCTAAATTCCCTGCAATGTGCATTGATCACCCAGAGGGGAATGTTTTGTTTCTCAACAAAAGTAGAGTTACACTTTAAATCTTTTGCAGCCAGCAGGCAGAGCTCTATGCTCCTTGCCACATGATGTACAGGCTCCATCGTGCCTATACTTGTAAATTACATCATCAGCCACTAGTCTCTCAGCTCAATAGTGGGGAGCCCAAAATAAATTATACTACCTTAATTACTTTGCCCCAGCAGGATAAAGGTTTTATTTTTATTTTATTTTATTGTTGTTCACTTACTCAAAAAGATGGTCACCCACTACCATGCCGCATGTCTCTTTCTTCCTCTTTGGTCCTCACAGCCCACAAACTCAGCAGCTGAGTTTTCAGCAGCTCCCAAAACATGCATGTAGTGCTGTTTTTTTATTAGGACTGAGGAGGATACTGATGGGAGGAAGAGATCAGGTGTTCCAATGATGGTTCTTACTTCTCACAGCCTAGCAGCAAAGTCACAGGTGCAGCAGAAGAGAGAGTCAGGGTCTCAGTCAGGCAGCAGTCATCAATCATCTTGGTGATTTTCAGAAGTTGCTGTGCACAGTGAAAATGACAGGAATGATGTGGCTGGGGGCTCTGGGGGGTAGAACGATCGGTGCAGGGAGGCAAGCATGATATTGACAGGAAGGACAGGCAGAAATTATATAAACAAACTCTCTCTAGATAATTTTGGCCACATACCTGAGGCCCACCATTAGATCCTCCTGTGCTCCAGTGGGCCAGTCTGCTCCTGCTTATTTATATACAGTGCCTTGAAAAAAGTATTCATACCCCTTAAGATTTTCCACATTTTGTCATGTTACAACCAAAAATGTAAATGTATTTTATTGGGATTTTATGTGATAGACCAACACAAAGTTGCACATAATTGTAAAGTGTAGGGAAATGATAAATGGTTTTCAAATGTTTTTTACAAATAAATAACTACTACATTAATAAATGGTATATTGCTATATGCATACATGTGTATATAGTTTAAAAAAAACATCTTGAAAAAGCTAAAATAACATACAAACAAAATATAAACAATAATAATAAAAAAAAATATTAACCCATTTAAATGTAAAAAATCAACATTAAACATTCTCAAATAAAGTCACAATTCTTAGCTAATATTAGGTCTCATTTAAGTTTCTCAGATATTAACACATTTATTCTATAAATCCTAATAGTTTCCATACAACATAATTTTTGGAATCTATCTAGACAATTCATTTTGGGGACAAAACAAAGTGCTGTCATTTTAATAATGAAAGGATCCGGGGGGCTCCGCGGGTGAGAGAGTGGGCGGCTCCATGGGCGGACTGGGCTGCCGGGCAGCTTGGTTGGTGAGCAGGCAGGAGGCTTTGCGGGCAGTTGAGACAGCGGGCGAGCGGCTGGGCAGCTCGGTAGGTGAGCGGGCAGCTGGACAGTCAGGGAGCCGGCCGGCGGGGGAGCAACAAGATGACATCATCTCTCACCGCCCTGCATCCCTGCAGTTCTGCCCTCACTGTGCAGGCAGCCGCGGGCAGCAGAGATATTACATCATCTCTCTGCTGCCTGACTGGTAATCTGCTGCCTGACTCTGGGACACAGCAAAAGACCACCTTAAAGAGACACAGCAAGAGACCACCTTAGCAGGAAAGTGACACAGCAAGTGACAATTGTAGCAGGCAAGTGACAATCTGCAATGTGTGACAGGCGATGTGGCAAGTGACAATCCGCAACCTGTGACAGGTGACGTGGCAAGTGACAATCTACAACATGTGGCAGGTGACATGGCAAGTGACAATCTGCATCTGGTAACAGGCGACGTGGCAAGTGACAATCAGCAATGTGTGGCAGGTGACGTGGCAAGTGACAATCTGCATCTGGTGACAGGCGGCGTGGCAAGTGACAATCCACAACGTGTAGCAGGTGACGTGGCAAGTGACAATCTGCATCTGGTGACAGGCGATGGGGTAAGTGACAATCCGCAACGTGTGGCCGGTGATGTGGCAAGTGACAATCTGCATCTGGTGACAGGTGACGTGGCAAGTGACAATCCGCATCTGGTGGCAGGCGATGGTGGCAAGTGACACACTCGGGCTCCCACTGATTCTGCATTATGGTGAGCTGAATGATTTCATTTTATATAACAATGTAATAAAAGAAATAATGCGCTTCAATCATCCTGACACCATAACAACCATGGTGTTGTGATGAATGAAGCGCCAACACCAACCATTTCCCCGATAAATTGCCCCCAAAAAAAGTATTTTCTGGCAGTGCCCCTCCCGAGACTAGACTCTGGATCCACCCCTGATTCCAATATATATAACATAATCTGTGTTACAATCAAGATGATTAATAAGAGACTAAATCCACATGTCTGAAGACACTTCAGATACTCTATCAACACAAAACATAAACACATGTATACAAATAACTATGGAGGGGATTCATAAAGGGTGTCATAGACACTTGCTACAAGTGTAAGTAATTCTAAAGGAAACAACTGCCAGAAATGTGCCATTAAGGCTTTATTTAATTCCGTTGTGAATCTTATACACTTGGAACTTAAAATGTAATCTTCATGTTCTTTTAGGCTTAGAGTTACACTATTAATTAAACAAATTTTCTTTTTAGCAATCATTTTTCCTGTGGTTTTGGCTCTCCTACTACAAAAAATGTGCTTTAGCATTCTAATTAATGTTCTTGATACTTAATTTTTTGGGGAATCACACATTGGGGTTGACTTACTAAAGGCAAATCCACTTTGCACTACAAGTGCACTTGGAAGTGCAGTCGCTGTAGATCTGAGGGAAAGATCTGACATGAGGGGAATCTCTGCTGTTTTTTATCATCCAATCATGTACAAACAAAAATGCTGTTTTTTTTTATTTTCCTTGCATGCCCCCCTCAGATCTACAGCGACTGCACTCCCAAGTGCACTTATAGTGTAAAGTGGATTTGCCTTTAGTAAATAAACCCCATTGATTCTTTGTACATTTTTGCTCTATTGCTCTATTTTTCTGTATGTATATATTTCTGTATTTGCTCTATTTACTATATTCATTAATCTCTCTGGATAGTGTCCAAATTTATTTTTTCTTAGAATGGAGGCCTTTATTTCAAAGTCTGAATCTATTGTTCAATTACATTGAACTCTTTTAAATTGTCCAAATAGAATATTTTCCTTCCATGGCTTTTAAAGGATAATATGGAAATACCTTTTTGTATTAACTGATGTAACATGGGTATTAGTATAAAGCATTGCACCTGCTAATCCAGGTTAAGAAGATAACCAAAAAATGAATCCTGGTGTTATCATAATTACCCATAGTAATCTCTCCACGCACTTTTGTTCATCCCCTCCGTATCCGATTTTACTGTTACTGTTTTTATTGCCGCACATTTGTGTTTTATTCCCTTCACATAGGATTTTATTATGATCATAGTACTTACTCTTACTGCTTTTAGCATTGCCAGAAATTTCAGAATCTAGTGAAACAGAAAATTCCAGCAATGATGAACAATTTGATAATAAACAGTTTTCTTGGATCAACAGAGTAAGGAGAGGGAACAGAGGTAGACGTAGAGGAAATAGATATCGATATCAACAAAGAGGCAATTATGGGAATAGTTGCAAGGGTTACCCTGGAGAGTGAAGGTAAACTGTCTCTAAAGGTCTTTTTGTAGAAAAGCAGATACATGAAACAGGACCGTTCTATCAAAGCGACCTGAGGAACACAGACAAATGAAGATTTACTGGAATGAGATGAGGAAGGAAAAACATCCCCAATAAGACAAGAGCATAATAAATGCCCCTGGACTTCCAAATAAAATCATCCTCCAATATGCAAGAAGAAAACAAGATGAAAATATGCAATTTGTGAACAATGAAATTTAATATATCTCACAAAAAGGTGTTTGAAATGTGATTTACTTTTGTCCCCACATTAGATCAGATATTGTGTCTTCTTATATTGGAGGTTAATTTATTTGCCAAGAAATTAGCACTAACAAAAGAGCATGCTAAAAATAAAGGAAATCAAAATAGACTAACAGCAGAGGAGATCTCAACTTTGGGACTTCTCAAATTCCTACAAGGCTGGATTTGTTATCTATCTGCTCAGTATTTAGTTTCCATGCTTTATCTTTTTTGTATAAGAATCTTTAATAAACTCAGATTGAAAATATATTCCTACAAACGAAAATGAAGCACCAGAAGATGAAGTATTGAAAACCTTTACCAATCTAAAACAAAAATAAAACAACTCCCCTTTTGCAGGATATTCAGATATTAATTTCTTTGTAAAATGAGTAGAGGAGGAGCTCCATACACTGGATCGATGACGATCAAACGCAATTAATCTAGCAATGAAAGAATAACATTTAAAGAATGGAATTCTATTTAGAAAATAATAATTAAGCCTGCAGATAAAGGTGAAAAATCTATCCCAATAGATGAAAAGGAATATTTGATTATATGCTTGCAATTGTTGCAAAAAACTACAAATGATTGTATGAGGATACCACAAACAAATATATACAGCAATTGAATGGAATTCTGAATGAAGCATTATATCAAAAATGGATTCTGGGGATGAATTACATTTTTTTTTGTAAATACAAAACCCTATAAATTTGACATTTTATGCATTGCCCAAACTACACAAAAGCATGAAACACCACCAGAGTGTCCAGTGGTGGCAAGGATTCAAAATCTTACAGAAAATATGTAGATACAATCCTGAAACCATGTGGAAAAACACTCTCATCATACATGAAAGATTTAAGAGATTTTGTAGAGATTGAATGATCTATCCATTGAGGATAAAAATTTTTTTAAGCAAGCCTAGATGTCAAGGGATTATATAGCATTGAGCATAATCTCAGCATACAAGCCTGTACCTCATTTTTGGTAAAAAAAAAAAAAAATAAATACATTTCCAACAACATTCCAGGTTTATAGTTTGTAACTATTTAGTTTTGTCCTCAAACATAATTATTTCCTTTTCGATGTATGAACACCAAAGAAGCATAGCTGTACACCAACATTTGCAAATTTATTTAAGGATTGTGGGAAGAAAATGTGGTGTTTGGTGGGGAAATTAATGATTATACATTTTCTTTGGAAGGGAAATGTGAAGATTTTTATATAAAATAATAACAGCATAGGAATATTTTTTGAGCGATGTGCAAAAGGAAAATATGATTTTTTTGGACCTACCCATCTATAGGTAGGTAAACAGAACAGAATTTCCACAAACAAAAATATATAGGAAACCAACATCCATAAAAACATTTTTGCATTGGGAGAACCACTATCCAGTTCCCTTTAAGAGTGCCATCCAAGTAGGATAATTTATCAGAGCAAAGAGAAACTGCTCTGTCAAGGAAAAATTTGAATCGAAATGCAATTTACTGTGTAAAAGACTCAGAATAATAGAAAATCTTGAAAAGACTTTAAAAATAGCATAGTACAGGGAAAAAATAAAAGATGGCAATATGTATTGTTCGTGAAGTACAAGACCAAGATCTGATTAGGATCACTGGAAATTACTCGTCGTAATCAAATAAAATATCTAAATAACATATTGCAGAGATAACAACCTACAAGACAAACTAATGCACATTTACTTTGGTAGAAACAAACAGTGACACAAGAAAATTGGTTGCCAAAACCAACTTAACTCGTACATTGTTACAGGCATGCCAGTATATGCCTACGGTAAAGGAGTTTATGAATCCAAAGCAGTGGCGGCAGGTGCTCCATTTTCTTGGGGGGGGTGGCAAATAAACCCCCCTGCTCGCCCGCCCACTTGCCCACCCGCACTTACCCCATCCAGGTCACGGGCGGCTTCCCCGGCTTCTCCTCCCGGCCAAACCAGTCACTTCTCCTCCTGCCCAATCCGGGCTTAGGACCTGCTTCCTGTCACAATTGGCCGGGAAGAGTAGCAGGAAGACAATAGCCAATGTTGATTCGCTAATGTCACGAGTGAGTGGGCTCCGAGTGCAGTGCTCTGCGCCCTGAGCCCAACCTTTTTGAAGCCTCTGGCTCTATTCATGAGCTTAAATAAAAACATCATAGAAATCCATGCGTCTGGCGCCCCACATGGAGATTAGGGACTGGGCGCATGGAAATTAGGGGCAGCACCCCTGCGTCCCTTATGGACCAGCCGCCACTGATCCAAACGATGTTACTTTTGGTACAGATAGGTTCCTTTTATAAACTGTAGTTTGACAATATTGATTCATGTGGCAAAATTCCTATGGCCTTTATTATATGTGTGCAAGACAATTAAGCAACTGAGAAGAAGTGTCTAGGAACACACTAATGGCATAGGATAAAAAAAGGGTAAACAGACGCCGAGCCACATGGGAAAAAAGTAGAGGCCCTAGAAAAGGCAACCTAAGGAACTAAATGAAGGCTTCACATGTATTTCCTTTCTTTAATCCCTTAATGAAGAGGGTAAAACAAATCCCAATTTATTGTCACAAATTTGCAACTTTGACATGTATTAGTAAAACTGTAGATATCATTGCAACTACTTAGTTTGTCCAGGTGGATTATACTATGTTTTTTCAATACAAGTTTGGTTTTCATTTGGTGGTAAATGGTAATGGATATCTCCAGATTTTTTATTTACATCAAAGGAAAACTGGCCCAAAATAGTAGAAAAATTTTAAAAATGTAAAATTCAGCTGTATATTTCTTGTGATTACAATACCCTACTGGCAAAGAACAACCCAAAGAAAATTCTCTTGCTCTGGTCGATCGCAGCAATACCAGGTATGTGTATATTCTTTGTAGTTTGTACCCGCAGTAGGGCTCAGTAGCAATGGTGCGCATATTGCTTTTTTTATAAAAATACACTGATACTAATTTTAAAAATGCTTTTTTTTAAATCCTACCTAAAATATACTGACCCTGACCTTTGATCCTGGCCTTTGACCTTGACCTTTCACCCCAACCTTGACCCAAATCCGCACACTGACCCTGATCAAACCCTGATCTAGCTATTTTATCTTTGTTTTTCATTAGTGCACACCTAAACTTTTTTTTTTACACACTTTTGTTTGTTTACAATTTTCCCTAGCAGGGAGAAAAAGATACAATGTATCTATCTCTCGATTAAGAGGAGAAAAAAAAAACATGGGTGGACTGTACAGTGACTGATTTACTGTGATAGCTGCACAGCATGCATGTACGCATATATGCAGCCCCGCAAAGAAGCCCCACTTTAGTGTACCAGCATCAAGGGGTTAAGAAATTAAGGCTTGTTATTCTACCAATTACAATAAATTACAGTACCCATTACCCAATACCCATTACATTACAGTATATAATGTAACCAAGAATGTAAAATGTATAATGTAAAACAAGAATAAAGATAAAAATAAAACGTAACTTTAATTAACAAAGGAAAATAAGGTGCAGAAACATATGACAATAAGCTCAAAGTAGTATGGATATAAATAACAAATAGGATTAGCAGGATTTATAAAAAAAAAAAAAAAAAACTGAATAAAATACCTATACACATTTAACAAAAAAGTATAAGATTTAAAGGTTAAAATAATTAGCTTTAAATTTATATAAATAGAAGGATTAGAATGAATAACACCTAAATTGTAAGGGGTTTAGAACACTACTACTTTAGAATTGAAGCCATCGTATGGATTATGTTGTGTGCATGATGATTTCACTTCCATCACACATGCATTACATAATGATATCAGTTACACAGTGATATCATTTATTGCTACCCACATTTCAAGGTGCCCAAAAAAGGCTATAAAACACAGAAAGTTCCCTCTCTAAATTGGGACTATTGTTCGGCAAGGAGACAGTTATAAGCTTTTATATGTACAAAAAGTGATCACAATAGCTTTATTGTTACAATTACATAAAAAACAGATAAAACGAATGCAGACTGCTACTCAAACAACCATGTATATACTGTATTTGTAAGTAGTCAGCAGACTCTGACCGTAGTAACAAAGATGTCTAGGCACTGTGGGTCAAGGTCTTCTGATTACTTACAAATGTATACATGGTTGTTTGAGCTGCAATCTGCATTGGTTTTATCTGTTTTATTTATGTATTTTTATCAATAAATCTATTGTAATCACTTTTTTATATATAAAAGCTTGTCTTGTGGAACAATAGTCCCAATTTATAGAGGGAATTTTCGGTGTACTATGGATGATGCAATGCCTTAGCACTCTATTGTACTTTTGTATGAGAGGTTATAAAAGGTGGACCCCCGTAAACACCAGTGGACACAATTGCTGTTAAAATTGCACCATGAGCATTGTCACTATACAGTCCACATAATGCACTATGTTATCCCTGAATAGCCATGAAAACAACTGAAAAACATGTTGGGTTTGTGCTTTGAGAATAAGAATTTTTCTCAGGGAAAATACTGTATGTAGAGCCGTTTAAAATCAGTGATAATTAATAGAAGAAAGGATGTAAAATGATAAGTAAAATGTATAAGACAAGAGATGAGAGATAGTAAGATAGTGAGATATAAGACAGAGATCATAGTTTCCCTCTATGTAGTCGGGGTACAAAAAAAGTAAATATACTTTTTTTATACTTTGATGGGAAAGGCATGCAAAGAGTAATGTAACACAATATCTGTTATGCTTCATGAAGAAACATTTGGTGCTTTACACATATATAAATATAGCAGTTTTTTAAACACTTTTGTTAATTTTCTTCATATTTCAAATTTTACTATTACCAGAACATTTACATTTATTTATTTTATTGTATTGCTTTTAGCACTAGCAATACATCCTTTATCATAAATGCTTTGCATCTTTTGCATTCAGCACTAACAATACACTTCTTTATTTTTTTTAGCTACTATTAATATTTTTGAATTCATCCTGCTTTAGCTTTTAGTTTTATTTTGTTTTAATTATGAATGACTGACCTGGATATGCATATGTTACATCTTGGAATGGAATTGTGAGACTTTCAATTATAACTCCTACTGCCGAAATGGTGCATATCTACACACCTACAGTGTTGTATATGACAGGGTTAATTATCATGTGCAATACTAATTTCAGTTAGAGGAGGGGAAGGTTTATGGTTCTATATGTATATACAGTAGCTCTATGTTAATCTGTCATTTTGTTACTCCTGAAAAGTGAGCATTGTTTGGTCTGCAACGTGTCACATTTTAATAAATCTTTTACAATTATTCTGGAGTTCTTGACTACAGTTTTTTTATGACATTGTGTTCCTATGGTTTATTTAGTCTTGTGGGCATATTTTTAGTGATATAAATTTTTATTGGAAAACTTACTTCCAACTTACAGTCCACAGTGGAATATAATGAACAAGAAATATCAGTATAAATACATTCCTGTGTCGCCTGTCTTAATCCAAATTAAGAAAACAAAGATAGTTCCATGTGGAATATTTTAACTAGTTGTACAGATGTACTTATATTTAGCTGTAACTTAAACAATATTTGTATAAACTATTACACTTTACTCTTAACCACTTGAGGTCCGGGACATAGCCGAATAAAGGCCACAGCGCGGACCTCAATTTCCAGGAGGCCGTCATGGGACATCCTCCCCTGTGCACGCGCACCGCGCGCACCCTGCAGGGCACGCGGTGCCGGCGCTGTGATCACCGAGTCACGGGGACTCGAATGATCACAGATCCGAGTAAGGGGCCGATCCCGGCCCCTTACCATGTGATCAGCTGCCAGCCAATGACAGCTGATCACATGATGTAAACAAAAGCTCGGTAATCGGTTTCATTTTCTCCTCACGCTGACACCGGCTTATGTTCGGTCCTGAAAAGGAAGGAGGCACATATGCCTCATCTGAGCCTACCAGTGCCATCTGTCATTGCCACCTGTTGTGCCCAGCAGTGCCACCTATGAATGCCCACAATTGCCACCTATCAATGCCCACCAGTGGTGCCAATCAGTGCCACCTAGCAGTGCTGCCATCAGTGTAAGCAATCTGTGCCCATTATTGCCACCCATCAGTGCCCATCACTGCTACCTATCGGTGCCCATCAGTGCCGCCTCATCAGCGTACATCAATGAAGGAGAAAAATTACCTGTTTGCAAAATTTTATAACAAAATATAAAAAATATATCAATTTTTAAAAAAAAATTTGGTCTTTTTCAATTTTTTTAACAAAAAATAAAAACCACAGAGGTGATCAAATACCACGAAAAGAAAGCTCTATTTGTGGGGAAAAAATGATAAAAATTTCATTTGAGTACAGTGTTGTATGACCACCCAATTGTCATTCAAAGTGCGACAGCGCTAAAAGCTGAAAATTGGTCTAGACAGGAGGGGGATTTAAGTGCCCAGTAAGCAAGTGGTTAAAGAACATGTGATACATTAATTTGTAGACACATAGGGGGTTATTTACACAAGGCAAATCCACTTTGCACTACAAGTGCACTTGAAAGTGCAGTCACTGTAAATCTGAGGGGAAGATCTGAAATGAGGGGAAGCTCTGCTGATTTTATCATCCAATCATGTGCAAGCTATAATGCTGTTTTTTCCTTTCCTTGCATGTCCCCATCGGATCTACAGCGACTGCACTTTCAAGTGCACTTGCAGTACACTTGTAGTACAAAGTGTAAATTTCATCAATCTGTTTTATTACATCACTGACGTTTGGGGTTGTATCTGACTTTGATTTTCTGGTGATTAATAATCTAGCTGCCAGGAGAGTGTGCATTACTATAGTTGTGAATGCTGGTGGGAAGCGATCAATGTGTATGCTCAGAATGGCTTGCTCAACCGATCCTTTCGTGATGAATCTATAATTTTTTTATATTAGCCGGAAAATACCTTTCCAGAATCTCAAGGTGGGGGCATTCCCAGAGCATGTGTAGAAGAGGGCCCACTTTGCCGCAACCACGCCAGCATTCATTAGATTTCGATTTTGTAAATTTTGCTGTAATATAAGGCGTGTAATACCAGCGCAGTACTATTTTTTGGGCTATTTCCCAATATGTGGTTGACCTGGTGTAGCGTTGGTTGAATTGGATCGCTTTTTTCCATTGTTCTTCTGCGATGTGAGAAGAAAGATCATTTTCCCATTTTTTGAAAGTTAGGGATTTTTGGAAGGTATTTTTTTGTTGTAGTAGGTTATAGAATAAAGATTTCCCTTTCGTGGCTATCTTCAGGTTATTCCAGTAAGCCCAGGCTTCATGTGGAACCCTGATGGGGTTTAAGGGGTGGTCCTTAAGGAATAAAGCTATCCTGGTATATGTATAGTATTCTGTTTTCAGTAGTGAACATTTTGGTGCCAGTATGTTGAACGGGATAATTTTCCCGTTGTGTTATGCCTCGTACACACGAGCGGACTTTCCAGCAGACTTGGTCCGACAGTCTTGCCGCCGGACTTTCCAGGCGGACTACCTGACTTGCCTACACACGACCGGACTTTCCCGCAGGCTAAGTCCGCCCGTCTTTCCAAAGGACTTTCGCCGGAGTTACGGCGGACTTTCAGAATGAACGGACTTGCCCACACACGGACAAGTCCGTTCATTTTGAATGTGACTCGGGTACAACGGGACTAGAAAAGGAAGTCAATCTCGCCGCTTTTATCGGCGAGATTGACACCTTGCGAGCCCCGGTGACCACGCCCCCTAAAACGTCACAGTCCCAGCATGCCCAGGGACTGTGACGGCATAAGGGGGCGGGGTCTCCGCCTATATAAGTCACAGCGGAGCGCTCAGAGAGCAGTCCAGCCGGAGAGACCGTTGTGTCAACATCTGGAGAAGAGAAGAGGGAAGAAGCCAAGAAGACAAGAAGCCAGAAGTCCGGGCCTCCGCTGACAAAAGAGCGGCATGAAGACAGCGGAGGAGCCGGCAGAAGAACTGGAACACCGGGAGAAGAAGCCAGGGAGCGTGGAGAAGAACCAGCCGGGAGAAGAGGAACCGGAGGGACCCCCGAAGCCGGAAGAAGACCCCCGAAGCCAGAGGAAGTCCCCCCCGGAGCTGTCTAATAAATTATTTTAAAAACCTGTGTAGTGTGTTTTATTATTGACACTTTTTCCCTAGGTAAATGGGTAGGGGTACCATGTACCCCATGCTCATTCACATAGGGTGGGGGGCCGGGATCTGGGGGCCCTCTTATTATAGGGGGCTCCCGGATTCCGATAAGCCCCCCCGCCCGCAGACCCCAACAACCAACGCCCAGGGTTGTCGGGAAGAGGCCCTTGTCCTCATCAACATGGGGACAAGGTGCTTTGGGGGGGCCCCGCAGGGCACCTCCCTCCCTCAAAGCACCCACCCCCCATGTTGAGGGCATGTGGCCTGGTACGGTTCAGGAGGGGGGGCGCTCGCTCGTCCCCACCCCCTTTCCTGACCGGCCGGGCTGCATGCTCGGATCGGGGTCTGGTATGGATTTTAGGGGGGGGCCCACGCCGTTTTTTCGGCGTAGGGGGTTCCCTTTAAAATCCATACCTGACCTAAGGGCCTGGTATGCCCCACGCTCGCCGTAATAGGAAAATTTGTTTTTCCTATTGCAGCGAGCGCGAGATGCAACACCCTGCCCTTGCGTCGTATCTGGTCCGTCGGACCAGCATACAGACGAGCGGGCTTTCTGTCGGACCAGCATACAGATGAACGGACTTTCCGTCAGGAACTGAGTCCGACAGAAAGATTTAAAACATGATTGTTTTTTTAATTTCCAATTCCGAGATTTGTGTGTTGAGAGTTTGTAGTTGGTCTGCGTCTAATTTAGGTAGGGATATGGAGTCTAAAAATTGTTGGATTATGGTTGGTGTAGGTTGTGGCGTCGTTTCATCATCTTTTAAATTGTATTGATTACTATAGTAGTCTCGAAACACATTAGCGATTTCTTTTGGATTGGATAGTCTAGTGCCTGTAGTTGGGTGGTGAATAAAAGATATTTTTTGTTTAATCGATCTTTCTTTAGCTTGATTCGCTAGAAGCTTTCCAGCTCTATTGCCGTGGCAATAAAGTTGAGCTTTCCATTTGCTTAATTTGTTATTGTGATACGATATAAGGAGCAATCAAAGTTCATGTCTAACCTGATCCAGCTGTGAGCTAGTTGTAACATCTGGATTTTGTTTATTTAATGGTTCTAATTTTTGGATCTTGGTCAATAAATCTGATAGCTGCTGGTTCCGCCTCCTTTTGAGAACATTACTTAGTTTCACCCCTCATGTATGCTTTGTGGCTGTTCCATATGGTGAATGGGTCCAACACGGATGGAGTGTTAACATTTGCAAATGTATTGGTACTCTTGGTGCCCCTGTTCTTTTATTTTTTTTTAGTAGTACTCAATCCTGTTTGGAGAGATCGACATGGTGACAACCTTTGATGAAGGATACAATCCTACTGTTGGACTACTGTGCTCCTGCTTTATTACAGGGGTATTTATTGCTGTTGACACATTTAATGGCCCTATGCTGATTAAACTAAGGTTAATAATTGTGGATATAAATGCTGGGTTATAGTCCAGATACTTATTTCAACTGGCAAAGACACTCAGTACGGTATATGGAAACATATGTAACATTACATAACTAGTCCAGTAGAGTGTGATTAAGTGTGACTAACTACTACTAGCTATCAAATCAAAAAGTTACAAATATTCTTTATAAACCGTGCTTATTTATTTAAATCCATATGCATCTAGTCAGTTTCTCCTAGCACATATTTTTAACATAAGACATAAGTCTTTGATAACACCCTGTGGGAGGGGCGAAACACATCAACGTAGATGCCGGTTCCTCAGTGACGTCACGTCTGGCGAGTGGTGGAACACAGGCGAGGTTGCAAGAGAACCAAGCTGCTTCCTGGATCGAGTGGATTGCCACATTTAGGATGATTGACAAATGTGTTTTTTACTCTGGAATATTGTAAGTGAGCTTTTAATTCTCTATTCAAATAAACCAAACATTCTACACGATATGGATTCTTTCTCCTTATGTATGAGTTGTAACTTCAAAGGAAGATATGTAAGAAGTGTCATCTCATCTCCCTGCTCACCAGCCTAAGCCTGATTGACCCACATGCAGTATTGCTAAGGGGTACATTCCATCTGGTGAATTAAAGCTTAAAGGGGGTGTGTGAAGCACTGATCACTGCGTGTTTTTTTTTTTGAGCACTACAGCACTTTTAAATACTTTTTGCACAGGAGCACTTTTGAAGAATATTGTGTTGGGGTCTAAAATCTCAACATGGACTTTCACTGGCTACATGCTTGTCAGTTTTTTACTTGATTTTGATTGTATGATTTCTATATGCACAGCACTTGCACGTTAGGAATTTGTGGTATACTTTTGGATTGTTTGCGCTGTGGTGTGTGGTTTAAAATATTTTTGACAGTGTCATGAACAGCAGCAACAAGACAAATACATATAGACACTAGTACATCCAGCGCAGGTGAATTTTAATTATAGAGGGTAGAATTAGTTGTGGACAGGTACTGATTAAAAAACTACAAGCTTTTGAATCAGCACTAATAGTACCAGCCCCACTGCAACTTTTTTTCTTACTGTAGTGCAAGCAGGCACAACCTAGATGAGAGAGACAATTTTGATCTGCATTCAGGAGCAGTGCAGCATTGTTGCCACACTGCGTTGGGTGAACTTCACTGGCAGGCTCAAGGTAATTGTTGGACTTTGCAGGGGGGCTAACAAAACTGTAAGTGCATATGGCTTAATAATTAAGTGTTGGTGAAAAAAACTCATGACTGTGTGTGTAATTGCCATCAACCCTTCTTGGTTACCATATATATGTTTACCTTATTGTTTGGGATTTTTAAGGCAATTTAGACAATATATATATTAAAATTGTATCTTTTATTTTATCATTTAAACCAAGAAAATATTTTTTTTATAAATTGTAAAAACATTCAACAATTATACAACATTCCAGAAGATTTTCCATCACATTAAACATAGTAGACATAGTAGTATTCATCATGTGGAGCCATCAGGATGTATTTGATGTGGTATTCCCCAGCTACTTGCTGTTTTGTTTCACCATTGATTGTAAACTTGTGCATGGTTCCCAGTAGGTGGGGGTGTCCGACGCGTTGCAAAATATAAATGTAAATGATTTCTTCTTCAGGGATTCTTACCACTTCTGTAATATAGAGTGATTACACTTTATCACTAATATTTTACAAACTTATGAATAAAGTTCATCTAAGTACATTACATGGACACTTGCATTATTTTGTCTTTGGCTAGAGTACTCTCCCAGCTATGGAAGAGCCACATCTCCAATGTGACTCACTATTCGTTCTATACAAGGACCGCTGGACAGCATCCAAAGATTATGGCACTTTGGATGCCATAATCTGGTATATATTAAAACACCTTAAGTGGTAATGTATTTTCTAAACCTACCATGCAGCATATAATAATATGTGGATATCTTTTGATTATCCACTACAATTACTTCCCTTCTCCTTATCCCATAGTTTTTAAACTTTTTTAAACTGTGGTCCAGCGGTCCTTCTATAGCACGAATAGTGAGTCACATTAGAGATGTGAAAGTTCTTCCGGAGCTGAGAGAGTACTCAAGCCAAAGACAAAATAATGTAATTGTCCATGTAATGTACTTGAATGAACTTTATTCATAAGTTTGTAAAATATTAGTGATAAAGTGTAATCACTCTATATTACAGAAGTGGTAAGAATCCCTGAAGAAGAAATCATTTACATTTATATTTTGCACTTGTACTTGTACTTGAATGAACTTTATGCATAAGTTTGTAAAATATTAGTGTTAAAGTGTAATCACTCTATATTACAGAAGTGGTAAGAATCCCTGAAGAAGAAATTATTTACGTTTATATTTTGAAATGCGTTGGATACCCCCACCTACTGGGAACCATCCACAAGTTTACACTTGATGGTGAAACAAAACAGCAAGTAGCTGGGGAATACCACTTCAAATACATCCTGATGGCTTCACATGATGAATACTACTATCTCTACTATGTTAACCCCTTCCTGACCAGCCGCCGGAGTTGTACTGCTGCAGGTTGGCTCCCCTGGGCAAAACAACTTTACCTTATGTCGCTTCGCCTTTTGGCCACTAGGGGGCACGCGCGCATCGCCGGAGGCATGTGCGCACACCCACGGCCAGAGCCAATGCGAGTGCCCAGCTGGCGCGATGACCGCCGGGAACCCGCGATCGCTCGTGACAGAGCGAGAACTGGGATCTGTGTGTGTAAACACACAGATCCCGGTTCTCTCAGGGGAGAGGAGACAGATCGTGTGTTCATACTATGTATGAACACCGATCTCTGTCTCCTCCTAGTCAGTCCCACTCCCCCCACAGTTAGAACACACACTAGGGAACACAATTGACCCCTTGATCACCCCCTAGTGTTAACCCCTTCCCTGCCAGTGATATTTATACAGCAATCAGTGCATTTTTATAGCACTGATTGCTGTATAATTGTCCCTGGCCCCAAAAATGTGTCAAAAGTGTGTGATGTGTCCACCACAATATCGCAGTCCCGATAAAAATCGCTGATCATCGCCATTACTAGTAAAAAAAAAAAATAATAAAAATGCCATAAATCTAGCCCCTATTTTATAGACGCTATAACTTTTGCGCAAACCAATCAATATACGCTTATTGCGATTATATATATATATATATATATATATATATATATATATATTTTATTTATAATATATAAATATATATTTATGTATTAAATATGTAGAAGAATACATATCGGCCTAAACTGAGGAAAAAAATTGTTTTTTTTTTTCATTTTGGATATTTATTATAGCAAAAAGTGAAAGATATTGGGGGCTATTTACTAAAGGAAAATCCACTTTGCATTGCAAGTGCACTTGAAAGTGCACTGAAAGTGCACTTGGAAGTAAAGTCGCTGTAGATCCAAGGGAGACATGCAAGGAAAATAAAAAAACAGCATTTTAGCTTGCACATGATTGGATGATAAAATCAGCAGAGCTTCCACTCATTTCAGATCTACCCCTTAGATTTAGAACACCTCCACTTCCAAGTGCACTTTCTAGTGCACTTTCAAGTGCACTTGCAGTGCAAAGTGGATTTGCCTTTCGTAAATAACCCCCATTGTGTTTTTTTTCAAAATTGTCACTCTTCTTTTGTTCATAGTGCAAAAAATAAAAATCACCGAGGTGATCAAATACCATCAAAAGAAAGCTCTATTTGTGGGAAAAAAGGACGTCAATTTTGTTTGGGTACAGCGTCGCACTTCCGCGCAATTGTCAGTTAAAGCCATGCGGTGCCGTATCGCAAAAAAAGGCCTGGTCATTGAGCAGCCAAATCTTCCGGGCTGAAGTGGTTAATGTGATGGAAAATCTTCTGGAATGTCCTATAATTGTTGAATGTTTTTACAATTAATAAAAAAATCTTCTTGATTTTAAGTGATAAAATAAAAGATACTATTTTAATATATATATTGTCTGAATTGCCTTAAAAATCCCATACAATGAGGTATACATATCTATTATAATTAAGTGTTGTAGCACTTTTGTGCATAATTCTATTTTAAATGAATACAGGATGAAGGGTGAATAGATACCTTGAAATATCAAATTTCTGGGTGTGGCAGGAGGCGGAGCCTAGCAGAGCAGACATGCATTGTTAGAGCTCCACACCGCTGAGGAGAGAAGAGAAGGACAAAGCGGAGCCTGCAGGCTCAAAAGGTATCCATTTGAACCTTTTTGCCCCTGGGAACAAACTGTGAAAGTTTGGGAAGGAAATATGGTACTGGGAGGAAACCGTGGCAGAAATAAAAATCACCTCACAAAGAGCTCACAGGCACTCACTGCAGCTGAAGCAGCTCTAGTCACCTCACAAGATACAGCATCAGGGCTCTCTCACAGACAGAAAATGTCACAGCAAGACTCTCCATTTGAGTCAGATACAGAACAAATCCTCTCACAAACTTCTCCACAAGCCTCCTCAGTATCCCCAGTAATATTATTACAATTTGAAAAGATGCTTCATAAGGCTTTAAAACAAACCTCAGACCAAATAACAAAAAGCCTAACCAAAGAAATAAGAGAGCTGGGAAACCGCACCGCAGCCTTAGAAATAAAAATGGATGAAATTGAAATTACAACCCAAGAAAATATAACAGAATTGGAACAATTAAAAAAAGAGAATTTAATACTTCAAACTAAGCTCGAAGATTACGAAAATAGAGCCAGACGTTCAAACTTGCGCATAAGGGGAATACCTGAAACTGTGACAGACCTGCAATCTACTATTACTGCTCTATTACAAGAACTAAAGCCAGATATCCCTATTGAACGTTTAGAACTGGACAGAGTACACAGAGCCCTCACAGCCAAAAAGAAAGATGGACCCCCACGTGATATAATCACAAAATGTCATTATTACAGAACGAAAGAACAAATACTAATTGCTGCAAGAGAAAAAAAGGAACTTAATTTTCAAGGACACAATTATCAAATTTTTGCTGACCTATCCCAACTTACTATTACTAAAAGACGATCCATGAAACCCCAACTAATGGAACTACAACGTCACAACATTATGTATCAATGGGGCTTCCCCATTTCAGTCAGATTTAACTACCAAGGTACAATTTACAGAAGCAGATCAGCAGATGAACTACAACAAACCCTTTTAAAATTAAATCTGACAGAACCCACAAGCAGCAACTCTCCCACACGCAGAAGAATGGCATCATCTTCACCTTCAGGCAGCACCCAGAAAATTTCAGAACAAAATGGGAATCATCATTCTCACAAAAGAGGCCGTTATGCCACATCATCCATGGACCAAGAAGATTCAATGGACTGACATCCTAATTCCTGATATCTCTTCATTTATTATACTAAGAGATGGTTCTCTATAAAAAACCTATATTTATAACTGAATGTAACTGCATTCTGATAGTCACACACTGTGTGGGATCATGTTACATTCCAGTTATATTTGTTATTACTTCTGATTCATATAGCCTTAGAATATATAAGTGAAATAAGGAAATTCTTGTTCAGTTATATATTATCAGGTAATAACAGTAGATTTATTACTTTTTAGGACAAATATGTTCAATAATCCAGAAGTAATGGCTTTTTCTTTCTTTTCTTAAAACAAATATATTATTACCTAACTAGTTCCTAGAATTATGTTTTTGTTTATTCTAATCTGAAGCAATACAACCTCAATTTTATGAGTTAACATATCTAAACAGTTACGTATGAATAAAATATGTAATTGTTTACTCTAAAAGGGTTAAAATCCCAAAATAATTCAAACTATCTTCATCAATACCAAAGTTATTAACAGTACCTTTCTAACTGAATTATTTAGCCTAGGGCAAGACTAACCATATACAACCACCCTGGAATAAATAATTTCAACAAAAACTATATTCTGCACTCCAATAATGAAACATCATTTTGATGTCTTTTGACATAGCACTTCTCTCCTGTAAGCGGAAGATCCGTGTACCCCCATTAGCCCTCCTCATTCTCCCAACCATATTATGTGGGAGTGTGACGAAGGCACTTATTCCCCTGAGAGAGATATTTATTCTCTTTCACGGGTAAATTGTGATTACTTGCAAAAAATAATTTATACAATGTATCATCTAATCTCATATGTTTTTTGTTTACTCTTTACTCCAGAATTCACTGGTTTCTTTTCTATCTATTCATCTCTTCAGTCCACACAGGTCGATCTGCGCAGTCAGCTCTGCATAACAAAAAGTAAGTCAAAACTATTTGATCTATTGCCATGGCACCGCTGAATATACTTTCCCTGAATGTTCAGGGAATAAATGTCCCACAAAAAAGGACCAAAGCCTTCCGTACTTTCCATAACAAGAAGGCTCACATAGTATGCCTCCAAGAAACACACTTCACCAAAGATTCTACTCCAAAATATATTTCTCCTTTTTATCAACAAATTTACACGGCTTCTGCCTGTACCAAGCAAAGGGGAACTCTAATTGCATTTCACCGATCCACACCATTCACCTTATCATCAGAAATTAAAGACCCAGAAGGTAGATACCTGATACTCATGGGTTATATAATGGATACAGCAATCACAGTGATTTCCTACTACGCTCCTAACAAACAACCTACACCATTCCTCTCACATATATTACAAGTGATTAATACACACAAAATAGGAACAGTGATAATGTGTGGGGATTCGAACCAGGTCCTCCTCCCATTTCTAGATAAATCACCTTTTACACCATCCAAAATAACCTCTAGATTACCTTTTTCTCAACTTCTTTCCAAATACAATCTGGTAGATTCATGGAGAGAAAGTAACCCAATGAAAAAAAAATTCACTTATTTCTCGCACCCTCATCAAACCTTCACCAGAATAGATCATATTTTTCTAACAATAGGAATGATACCAGAAATTATTGCATCAGATATAATTCCGATTCCGTGGTCTGACCATAATGCAGTATACACTACTATAGCCTCAGCCATACCAAAAGCGCATGACCCAACGTGGTACTTACCGGACATAATGCTCAAACACCCACTACATCAGATGACCATTGAACAAGCTTTAAAGGAATACATATCAATTAATAATACAACAGACATCTCCCCAATAACACTGTGGGAAGCTCATAAGCCTGTCTTGCGTGGTACAATACAAAGACAAATGGCACTATTTAAACGGGAACGCAAAAATCTAGCAAAAAAACTAGAACTCAATTTTAATGCAGCCTACATATCATTTCAAGATAATCCATCTCAGAGTACAAAATCTCATCTGGAAAAATCTAGATTGGAATACGATCTATTTCTCACTGAGTCAGTTGATAAATCCCTCAAACGCTCCAAACACAATTTCTACATGAATACAAACAAACCAGGTACATATTTGGCTCGGGCATTAAATTCAACTAACAAATCTTTCAAACCAATACGTTTGAAATTATCAAAAAATGTTTACACTTGTAATCCAGTTAAAATAGTCCATAAATTTCACTCACATCTCGCAACTTTATACAAGACAAACAATGAATTTAATCCTACAGAGGCTGAATCCTTCTTCTCAAAAATAACCTTACCTGAGTTATCTCAGAATCAAAAAAGCAGTTTGGATGAGCCTATAACTATAGATGAAGTTGCTAACGCCATAAAAGACCTAAAACTTAACAAAAGACCAGGCCCAGACGGCTACTCGGCTTTATACTATAAAACATTCTCAGAAATACTCTCTCCCATTCTCACTGAAACTTTTAACAAACTTCTAGATGGACATTCTTTTCGGCAAGAAACACTAATGGCAATTGTTTGTATGATCCCAAAACCCCTTTCTGATGATACTTCCTGTGTGAATTATCGGCCTATCTCTCTGTTAAACCTCGATATTAAATTATTAGCAAAAATAATAGCAAAACGCCTCAATAGCATTATAGGAAAATTAATACATAGAGATCAAGTAGGCTTCATGCCAAATAGACAGGCAGGCGATAATATACGCAGGGCAGTGTTATTGGCACATATTGCTAAAAAACGGAAAATCCCTTTATGTTTTCTATCTCTCGATATTAAGAGGGCATTTGACACAGTATCCTGGCAATATATGCAATATTCATTACAAAAATGGGGTTTTGGACCCCACTTTTTAACATGGATCAAAGCATTATATAATAAACCCAAAGCCTATATAAAATATGCTGGATACAAATCTGAAGCCTTTAATATCGAAAGAGGTACCCGACAGGGTTGCCCATTATCTCCCTTATTATTTGCCCTTATACTCGAACCCATGGCCCAATACATCAGAACAAACCAAACTATAACTGGCATTGAAGTAGGAGGTATTACACACAAATTATGTATATTTGCAGACGATATATTACTTTTTCTATCATCACCACAGGTCTCTGGTCCTAACTTAATACCAGCTCTTGATGGGTTTGCAGCCCTATCCGGCCTTATGATTAATCCTAAGAAATGCCTGGTGCTTAATATTTCACTCACAAACATGGAATTGATCCCGGCTAGGGCTGCACTCCCATTCACATGGGCAGAAAAATCAATCCCATATCTTGGAATTCATTTAACAGCATCTCATTCTGACTTATTCTCAACCAATTATCCTCCTGTATTAAGACAGATCACAAATCTAATAAAACAATGGTCGCAACTTCCTTTATCCTGGATAGGGAAGATTAATGCAATCAAAATGACTATTCTACCCAAATTGCTTTATCTATTCAGAGTCCTCCCTATTCCAATTCCTTCCTATTTTTTGAGAATAGTACAAAAAAGAGCAACTTCGTTTATATGGGGCTCTTCTAAACCACGTATACCTATACACACACTACATCTTCCCAAAAATAAAGGAGGCCTGGGATACCCTAATTTTACTAACTACTACAGAGCAGCACATTTGGCCAGTCTGTCCAAATACCATGCAAAACAGGAAATCCCATTATGGGTATTTATAGAGGCTTCAGAAAATGACCCTCTATTAATATCAAATTTATTATGGCTTGATCCTAAAGACCGCTTTAAAATTCATAATCCCATAACTAAACACTTCTTATCTCTCTGGGATAAACTAAAAACCAAATATCAGTTACAATCTCCACACAATCCTCTCCTTTCTTTTATCAGAAATCCGGCCTTTTATCCAGCATGGATCTACCCAAATTCTTTTAAAGCTTGGACAACATCAGGCATTCAGACACTAAATGACTTCATAGCATCTAAATCATTCCTTTCATTCCCATCGCTTAGAGAAAAATATGATCTACCAAACTCTGAGATATTTAGATATCTCCAAATCAAAAATTTCTATACACCATTCCTAAAGGGGGATACACCATTATCCCAATTATCCATTTTTGAATCAATCTGTACAAAAGATCCATTTGCTAAAGGTACAATTTCATCACTTTATAATCAATTATATGGAGTAGCAAATCTTAATAGACCCTCTTACGTTCAGAGGTGGGAGGAGGACCTGGGACGAACTTTAGAAGACACAGACTGGTCTAACATATGGCTCACATCTAAGTCATCTTTACCCAACATCTTAGCACTGGAGACAAATTATAAAGTCCTAACTCGCTGGTACCTTGTACCCGCTAGAGTGGCAAAATATTCACTTAATACCTCAGCTCTTTGTTTTCGAGGATGCCCAGAAATAGGCACATATTTACACATATGGTGGACGTGCCCAGTAATCCAAACCTTCTGGAAGGAAGTCTTCGTGATTGCATCTAAAATATTTAAAAAAATAATACAACCAGATCCATATTTAACTTTACTTAATCTAAAACCGGAATGGTTAACACTCTCTCAATTCAAACTTATGATCCAACTAATAACGGCTGCAAAACAAACAGTGGCCAAGGCATGGAAATCTCCTACATTGGTACTAGCAGAAACAATTCACAGAATGAATAATACAATATCCCATGCTAAGATGGTAGCCATCGATCAAAATCAAATTCCAAAATTTGAAAAACTTTGGCATCCTTGGATAAAACAACAGTTCTTGTCAAACTTCAATGACTCTGTCCTATTGCCATGGTAACAGATTAAATGACTTACAGAGACACCCATTCTAAGGCTTCAAAGAGAACTAAAAAGAATAATAAACTGACGAGCGGGACAACCTTGTGGACCATACCTCTACCTTTCAACCCTTTTTCTTCTTTCTCTTTCCTTTTCTCCACCTTACGACTAAAGCTCATTATCAGAATTTATTTGACCTATATACACTCTACTTGTAAACAATATGTATAGTAGGTATAAATCATTTAAATAACTACAAAAGTAACTAAGGAAATGATATATATCTTTAATTTACGTTTACGTGAACCCAATGTTTAATATTTGAAATTTCATGATATTTACCTATATAAACCCTACTGTAAAACAATGAGCTTACTTTATAGATCCTTGTAAACTTACTTTATGTATCTTTATAACATTGT
This sequence comes from Aquarana catesbeiana, assembly GCF_042186555.1. NCBI lineage: Eukaryota > Metazoa > Chordata > Amphibia > Anura > Ranidae > Aquarana > Aquarana catesbeiana. The sequence continues at coordinate 147,980,571 of NC_133328.1, read as the reverse complement.
ATACTCAATAAACTTCTTTTGACAAGGAAATATCAAATTTCTGAGATTAAAAATTCTAATTTTTGATTCAGTGTGCTAAAGTTTGTACCTAAAAAGAGACCCAGTTGCTTTGAAAAAGTTCAGCTTTATGTGAATTTAATTAATCTTTGAAGCATTAGTAGTTTTGATTTGGTGTTGCAGAATTTTTTGGTTTTCAGTTGTTGGAATTGGTGCACTAATTGAGGAGCTTCATTTGTTTACCAATCTGAAGGTCTGGCTCTTGTTTCCTTTTGTCCAACATACTATTTTGTAGTAAAAGTATTACTAAACCCACAACAGGTAAAATCAGTCTGTATATGCTGTAGAGCTGCACGATTCTCTCCAAAATGATTTTTTTGCTTAGAATAAAAAGATCACGATTCTCTCATGATTCTTACGATGTAAAATCTTTCACATTATATGAAAAAAAATGGGCTAACTTTACTGGTTAGTTTTTTTTTTTTTTTAATTCATTAAAGTAATTTTTCCCAAAAAATTGCATTTGAAAGGCCGCTGCGCAAATACAGTGTGACATAAAATATTGTAACAACCACCATTTTATTCTCTAGGGTGTCTACTAAAAATATATATCTATAATGTTTGGGGATTCTAAGTAATTTTCTAGCAAAAAAAAATGATTTTAACTTGAAACCAACAAATGTCAGAAAAAGGTTTAGTGTTTAAGTGGTTACACTTTTTTCACTTACACGCAAAGTCTATTCCATTGACAAATTGTTACAATGTTTATACTTAAGTTCAACTGATAAAGAATGATTTGATTCTTGGCAGACTGCCCAGTTTTTCTCTTCCTATCTTTTGATGACTGTGGCTTCAGAAGAGCAGAGAGAATTCTTTGCATAAAAAGAATTGTGAAAAACTTTAGTCAAGATCACGATAACGATTCTTGACCATTAATTGTGCAGCTCTAATATGCAGAATAGCATGCTTGTTATACTCACTGTGGAACTTAAAGCAGCGTTCCGCCCAAAAATGATTTCTCCCTGCCTCCGGTGCCCCATTTGGCACCTTTCAGGGAGGAGCGGATACCTGTCAAATCCAGGTATCTACTCTCACTTCCCGGGAAAGATCGCTGCAATATTGTGCGGCGAACTATGCAATCTCCGGCCCTCCCCCCCACTACCTTCTGGGAGACACACAGGTCCCAGAAAACAGCAGGGACATTTAGAAAGCGCAACGCGACTCACACATGCGCAGTAGGAAACAGGCTGTGAAGCCGTAAGGCTTCACTTCCTGTTTCCCTTAGTAAGGATGCCAGCACCTGCACCCGGAGCTGAGGGATGGGTCGGCTTGGGGTGCCAACATCGCGGGCTCCCTGGACAGGTAAGTGTCCATATATTAAAAGTCAGCAGCTAAAGTATTTGTAGCTTTTTTTTACCCAGGAGGAACTCCACTTTAAGTGATTAATCCTCTGCATTGTGTAAAAAGGCTCTTTAATCCTTTATGCACAGATCCTCCCCCTCCTGCAGGGTCACGCTGGACAAGTCCAAGTAAGACACAGTGAGGGTAGTCTTGCTGCAAATGCTCAGTTTGGTCTCTATTGCTTTAGGGAACATTTCCTGTTTCAGTTGAGCTGTTCAGGTCACATGATATTGCCATCACACATTTTGGCGTGTATACAGATCCTAAATGACAGCCCAGTCCCTCCCTCCTCCTCCATGCCCAGTAACTAAAAAAGAACACAGTGGGTGGGATGTCACATCTTGATTGATGGATGATCCGCCTCCCATAAAAGCACAAGGACACGGGCTGTAGTGGATTTCAAGTGGCAGTGATTCCCATAAACAAAATAACCACTATACATGTTTTTGCGGCATCAGTTACAGCCTGCAGACGTGTATATTGAGGTAATAGATATTTCCAAACTTTTAAAAATACATTTATTTCCCAATTTCTAAATTCATAAATATTATAGATTGTGTCAAAAATGTGTTATGTTTTCTTTTCTCATATTTGTGATCCCTCTTTCTCTCTTTCTGTGCCTTTCCTCTTTTTCTCTCTGTCATCCTCATCCCACCTGGCACACCACTGCCACCTTGTTAACACCTCCCCCTGTCATCCTAATCCTCATGTTCATCACACCTGGCAACCCAATGCAACCTCCCTAACAACCTACCCCCTGTTATCCTCATCCTCATCACACCTGGCACCCCACTGCCACCTTGCTAACACACTACCTCCTGTCATCCTCATCATACCTGGCACCCCACTGCTGCCTTGCTACCTCCTCCTACCTCTTGTCATTCTTATCCCCCCTATAACCCACTGCCAGATTCCAAACACCTGCATTGACAAAGCAGCTTATTCCAATATTGAGAGGACAAGGGTATTTTCCCCACAAATGTGTGGTGGTAGGTCTGTGAATGGGGGCTTATTGAAATATGGTACACTATGTTAACAATAAAGATGCCACTCCAGGTGAATGATTAAAGTGTTACTAAACCCACAACAGTAAAATCAGTCTGTATATGCAGTAAAGCATGCTTTTTATACCCCTTAGTGTGGAAGAGGGGTAATCATCTGCATTGTGTAAAAAGACTGATCCTGTCTTCTCTGATCATTGCCTTCTTCCACAGACTCAAAAAAATAACCAAATATTTACAATCTATGGAGTCATGCTGCACAGTTTGGTGTGTATTGCTAGAGAGTTTTTTTTTTCCTTGGAAGGGTGCATGTGATCAGCACAGGGCCAATCAGCACTGTCCAGACATGTCCAGACAGAGGATCAGGGATCTTGAAGCCTGATAGGACAATCATGGGAGAAATGAAAACTCCTCCTACAAGCTATCAGCACACACTGATACAAGTCACAAGATTGCTGTAACTGCTATATACAGCTGATGAGAAAAGGTATTTAGCAGTTTATACTTACTATAACTATTGCATTTCCATGTTCTGTGTACTGTGGGAGACCAGATATAGTGAATGCAGGATCTGGGTTTAGTAACACTTTAACCACTTAAAGACCAGCCACTGCAGTTGTAATGCAGCAGGTTGGCTCTCCTGGGCAAATTGCGGTCATTGCACGTCGGCCACTTTAAGACCTGTAGGGGCATTATGCCGGAGCCGATGGTGGCGCGACGCTGGAGCCGATGCACGTAGCTGGCAGCCGCGATGTCCGCCGGCCACCTGCAATCGCTCCTAAGAGAGACAGAATGGGGATCTGTTAATGTAAACAGACAGATCCCTGTTCTGTCAGGGGAGGAGAGACAGATCTGCTGTTTCTAGTGATTAGGAAAAGCGATCTGTCTCCTCCTCCAGTCACTACACTCCCCCACAGTTAGAAACACCTCCCTAGGGAACACTTAACCCCTTGATCGCCCCCTAGTGTTAACCCCCTTCCTGCCAGTGACATTTATACAGTAATCAGTGGCTATTTTTTAGCTCAGGATCGCTGTATAAATGTCAATGGTCCCAAAAAAGTGTCAAAAGTGTCCAATCTGTCCGCCGCAATGTCGCAGTTCCACTAAAAATGGCTGATCACTGCCATTACTAGTAAAAAAAAAAAAATTAATAATAAAAATGCCAGAAATCAATCCCTTATTTGTAGACGCTATAACTTTTGCGCAAACAAATCAATATACGCTTATTGCAATTTTTTGTTACCAAAAATATGTCGAAGAATACATATCAGCCAAAACTGATGAAGAAATTAGTTTTTTTACATTTTTGGGGGGATATTTATTATAGCAAAAAGTAAAAAATATTGTTTTTTTTTTTCAAAAGTGTCAGTCTTTATAGCACAACCCCCCCCCCCCAAAAAAAAACGCAGAAGTGATCAAATACTACCAAAAGAAAGTTCTATTTGTGGGGAAAAAAGGAAATACATTTTGTTTGGGTACATTGTCGCACGACCGATTAATTGTCAGTTAAAGCGACGCAATGCCGTATCGCAAAAATTGGCCTGGTCGTTAAGGGGGCAAATCCTTCCAGTCCTTAAGTGGTTAATCTTCTTTAAATCTGTTTGCTCTTTCTGTTTTGTTTTGTTTTTTTTTACAAAAGGTTTTATTAATATGCAATACAACAGATAAAGAACAGTATCTAGAAAGTTACGGTACATAATAAGTCAAATTAAACTAAACACGAAAGAAAAATGAAATTGCTCTAGTCCCATATGCGGTGTCCCTACATAGAGAAAGGTCAATTAACATTGTTCAAAACATAAATAAATCCGGGAGATCCATTGTTCATTTCAGTAAACAAGGAAACAAAAGTGTCTCACATAGGACTAGGCTTGACTAGATTTAAACATACATCATAGAAGAATATGTTGTTAAGAGTAAATAAAATTCAACAAAAAAAAATTATTTCCATATCCAAGTTATTACAGGGCAAAGCCTGGCAGCCTAGTAGACTTTTAGAGTGGATGCATGGAACAGATCCATTAAGGTGAAGAAGAGAAGAAAAAGGAAAAAGTGAGAATGAGGAGATAAGAGAATAATGAAAAGAAAAGGAGGGAGTGGAGGGGGGAGTCCACAGGGCCAGCAGCAGAGAATCGCTAAATTATTTATTTATTTATTTCAGGTACTTACATAGCACCGTCAATTTACACAGCGCTTTACATATACATTGTATATTCACATCAGTCCCTACCCTCAAGGACCTTACACTCTAAGGTCCCTAACTCACATTCATACATACTAGGGACAATTTAGACAGGATCCAATTTATCTATATATCACACTTTCTTTTAGAGTATGTTAATATTGTATGTCTATCTTTGTTTATTAAATTATAAATGCCCTCTAAATGGTATTGACCATACTATGAGAGCAGTTTAAAGGTCACCTTGAGGTAATTTTTCTACAAACATTATCGCAATAATACGTTAAACATTTTGGAAATCTCCATTTGTCATTTTAACTTTTCTGCTTGAATAGGAACAGTATCTTATTTTGCACTCATTCATGCTTTGTTACTTGGAGAGTTTGACCTTAGGAAATTGTCAACAAATAGATTTTAACACTTTCTATTATTGGAAGCATTTGAGTGCTTTGGCTCATGCATTTTTCAAATACATTTCTATTGTGCTATGAATCATTTTTCCTTCTTGAAGTCATTTATTTTTTTTACACTTCGGGTATCTGGTAAAGTAAAGGTCCCCAATCTTTTTCAGCTGGAAAACCACATTGAGATAAGTGGTGGTGAGATTCAGTAGACAGAAAATATAGAAATTAATACAATTTATTACTAAATTATTAGAGATTATATTCAATGTTAAGCAAGAGGCAGCCTGTTCTTGTTTTTATGCATTTGAAAATGTTATAATGTAGCAGTGGCCTTGCAGGTACTGAGTAGTTACTATGAGGAACACCAAAACTAGCTGTGAACCCCATGAAACATTATTGAAGACCATTTAAATATGAGAAATAGCTGTTATGTTCAGTGTTCAAATTTTGTTTATTGCCAAGAGGTACTAAAGAATACAGAAGGATTTTTTTTTTACGTATAATAAGGGATTCTACCTTCCACTAGAGAGTGTGACACATGTAAAAAAAATCATGTTAATTGCTTTATTAAAATTGATGGAATTAGGCTGTAGGTAAATGTACACAAAACAAAACCAAAGAAAATTGCAGGGGGTTTAGTTTGCACACATTTGCAAACAAATGCATAAGCTGTAGAACCGCTCCAAATCACCCCAATATTTCTGCAGTCCTAACTCTTGTAAATTTATGAGAGCCTCCACAGTGGAAGCACATGCATTCTAATTGATAGATTGAGGTAGCCTGGAGGTAGCCCAGTCCTCCTTTGAGGCACTGGGGCACCCAGCACATAGCACAATGGCAGCAAAGGCATCCAGTGTGTCCCCTCACTAATATTACATCAGTAACAAACTGGTCACTGCCCCCACCTATAACTGTCCTTCCCAGCAAGGAGCACCTGGAAGGGCAAAGCATGCAAAACAAAACCAAAGAAAATTCCCAGCTCAACTCGCCAGCCAATCTGCTACCAACCAAATTATCCTGTCTAGCAGTTTGTGTTAAAAATAGGGGTTTAGTTAGCACACATTTACAAATACATGCATGACTTATAGAGCCACTACAAGGCAAAGCAAAATTTCTGCAGTCCTAAATCTTGTAAATTTATGAGAGCCTCCACAGTGGAAGCACATGCATTCTAATGGAGAGATGGAGGGCAACCCCAAAGCTGGGCCATCAAGTGGTTTATAAATTATGGTATTCAAATCACTTTTGCCACAAAATGTCTATAGAGTTTTCAATACATTGTTAAACATTTCTGAGCCCTGTTCTCTTTATTTCACTTTATGTCTACAATCCTGCTGTAGACTGACCGGTGCACCAAATTTAAATTTTTTAACAGCAAGGCCAATTCTTACTTTCGAGAGTATCTATTAAGGGTTATGGTGTGTTGGCAGCACCAACACCCAAAGACCAATTTTTCCGCAACTGTTTGACCGGGGTGTCAAATTAAAATTTTTTACACCAGGGTCAATTCCTGCTTTAATCAAGAGTACCTCTAGAAGGTTATGGGGTGAAGGCACCACCAACATTCAAAGACCATTTTTTTCCACAACCGTGTGACAGGGGCATCAAATTAAATTTTTTTTACAGCAAGGCCAGTTCTTTCTTTCATCAAGAGTACCTCTAGAAGGTTATGGGGTGAAGGCACCACCAACACCCAATGACCAATTTTTCCGCAACTATTTGACTGGGGCATCAAATTTAATTTTTTTACAGCAAGGCCAATTCTTGCTTACATCAAGAGTACTTCTAGAAGGTTATGGGGTGAAGGCACCACCAACACCCAAAGCCTAATTTTTTCACAACTGGTTGACAGGGGTATCAAATTTCAGTTTTGTACAGCAAGGCCAATTCTTGCTTTCATCAAGAGTACCTCTATATGGTTACAATGTGAAGGTACCACCAACACCCAAAGAACAATTTTTCAGCACCTGTTACTTCTATCCAAAGTCTGCAAAAGAGACACCGGACTTTATCCAAAAAACAATTGTAAATCTTGGCCTGAGTGTACTATAGCCTGGCTTCTTCACATAAGGCTGAGTTCAAGTGCGGTTCCCCGCATCCAATTCGCAATAGCTGGAGATTTTGACCGGCTCTCTATGGAGCCAGTTCACATATCTCCGCAGCAGGTCTAGTGCGTTTTGCACAAAAACGATGTGCGTCTTTTGGTCTGTTTCAGGTCTGAATTCAGCCCAAAATTCGGGCTGAAATCGGACCTGGAACGGTGAACCAGGACGCACCAGACCCCTGCTGTGAGCCGCATGTGGCTCAAATATTAACCCAGCCTAAGGCTTGCTCACAGTGGTGCAAAACATGTTTTTTTCCATCCAAAGTCTGCCAAAGAAACACCAGAATTTATCTAAAAAATCTCTAATCTTGTTCCGAGTGCACTAAATTGTGGCCTTATCTTACAGACTGGCTCCCCAAGCAGTTGTTTACTAAATAAAGAAAGCTTGCAGGGAAAATCTATTTAAATGTCATTTTTTTTGTTTATAAATGTCAGTTTTGCTGCAACAGGTTCTATACATGGTACAGATGTGCCACTTTACAGGCAGACTAATGGAACCCCCCAGGCACTATATGTAAAGTAATTTTTTATTTTTATTGTTACACTTTAAGCATCATTAAAATCACTGCTCCTTTAAAAACAATCTTTTTTAAAGGGTAGTTCCACTTTCATGGGTAAAAAAAATTGTAAACAAAGAAAAAATAATATAGCGAATACAATCGCTACACAAACCGTATTGTAATTGAATGTTATTAAAAATTTACTTTCCTTTTCAAACTGCATCTCTGTAATGTCTGAAAATGCAATATGGCTACCTGGAGTTGTTCTGTACAAAGAATGTGTATTAACCCCCCCCCCCCCAGAAACATAATTTCCTGCTTGTGTGATTGGCTCACCAATTTTCACAGATGTCTGTCTAAGATAGAAGTCAGATTTCAGGCATTCCCTGCAACAAAAATTTTATTTTTGGTGAGATACTGCCAGAAGGAACACGTCTAAAGGGATGCAGTATATATCTAGTGTTTGACCGCGCTACCTTCAACGCTTTAAACCAAATACATCAATCTATTCCAATAAATCATGTTTGTGATATAAACAAAGAACAAACAAAAATCAAATCAAAAATAAATCCACTGTTCAGTAACTGTCATGCATGAATAATGTTACATATAATCCATTAAATATATTCTGCAAATACAGGGCTTAAATCCCATTGTGGACTTCCCACTATGCCTGTGCTGTTTTTTGGTGCTCTTATTCTTAAAATCGGTGCAAAAAAAGTGCACCACTCCACCACCACTAAAGGGATGCAGGCCCAGCAGCTTTCTTCATTAGTGCCCTGCAGCTGCCACTGCTGATTGATAATTATGAAACCACTCTCATTAGACCCACAACGCATAGAGGAACAAACAGTGATTTCTTCAGAATACCAAGTTAGGAATCTGCAACAAAGGTTGTTAAAATCCCTGCAATGTACATAGATCACCCAGAAGGGAATGTTTTTTCTCAAGAAAAGTGGAGTTACGCTTCAAAAGGTTTTTTTGCATTGGTACATGTCCCCCAGGGCATTACCTGGGCCCCCATACCCTTTTTATGGCCAATTACTTGCATATAAGCCTTCAAAATGGGGACTTTAGATTTTTCAGGTTCGGGTCCCATATGCCCCGTACACACGGTCGGACATTGATCGGACATTCCGACAACAAAATCCTCGGATTTTTTCTTACGGATGTTGGCTCAAACTTGTTTTGCCTACACACGGTCGCACAAAGTTTTCGGAATTTCCGATCGACAACCACGCGGTGACGTCAAGCACGTACGACGAGACTAGAAAAGGCCGGTTCAGAACCAAGCGCGGCACCCTTTGGGCTCCTTTTGCTAATCTCGTGTTAGTAAAAGTTTGGTGAGAGACGATTCGCGCTTTTTCAGACTCGTGGCTTTCAGATCGTTTTCTGCCGTTCAGTTTGTGCTTGTGGGTTTGTATCTGCTCTTCAGTGCGTGGCGTCAGTTCGTATCGGAGTTTTCTGTGCGATCTTGTCCGCTCGTTGCTGTTTTTCAGGTCGCTCTTCACAGGCCTTGCTGTTCTTCAGTGCGTTCTGTTACTTCGTTCTGAGCAGCCGACCGTTTTCTAGCCATGTTTCGTATGCGTACTCCTCGTACAGTTCGTGCTGTGCGGGGGCTTGGTGTTGGGGTCCTGACCTTGACACAAGTCCAGTCCATGAACAGGGCGAGGAGGAGTTCATGGACCAAGAATTGGTTGCTTCAGCGTGACCAGTTCTGTCATATGCCTTTGCTCCGTGAGATCCGTGAGAATAATCCTTATGATTTCAGGAACTTTCTCAGGATGACGGACCCCGTATTTCACCGTTTGTTGGCTTCGCTGACCCCCTATATCAGCAGGCAGGATACCTGCATGAGGCAAGCCATCACTCCGGAGCAGAGGTTGGTCGCTACCTTGCGGTATTTGGCCACAGGGAGAAGCCTGCAGGACCTCAAGTTCTCGACAGGCATCTCCCCCCAGGCTCTTCTTTGTGGACATTTACTGCTTGTGTTTGTTTTAGCTGACCCTGACAGAAATGTGTTGAGTGCAGAAAATGGCGTGATTGTGTAACCTTATACAAAGCACTGTTGGCTGTTATTTACTAAATGCAAAGACACTTTTCACTACAAGTGCACTTGCAACTGCACTGAAACTGCACTTGTAGTGCAAAGAGGATTTGCCCTTAGGAAATTACCCCCATTTTCTCATAAAACAACAATTACATCACCCCAAAAGTGTTGTAGCATTGAGACAATAATCCACACATTCTTGATGAACAATCTTTTTAATACCAGCACAATCACATGTGCATTTACCAAAGGTTTTTCTGACAAACCGACATGTTTATTGTATAACATATTTTGTGGTGTCATTATCCAAAATCAAAATGTGCATTTTATAGAAAACAGGCCTGTGTAAAACCCACAAGAAAGACACAAATCTTGATCTTACAAAGTTCACATTTGGTAGAACTGGAAGGCAATATCAGACATGAGAATTTAGGAACTGGGTTTGATATTGCGTTCAGATGGGGGGAAATCACCCCTGGAAAAGCCAAATTTGGAAGATGCACACCAATTTCACAATGTCAACATGTGCTACCTGCCATCACGGGGGATGAAGGGACGTGTTTTGGGGAGAAAGCCCTTCCTCACCGCTACTTTATAATTGAGGAAGGGGTTGCACCCCCAAAACGCGTCCATTGATCTCCCGTGATGGCAGATAGCACATGTTGGCACACTGTGTGCATCCTCCAAATTTGGCTTTGGGAAAAATCACAAAAACATTTCGCACATTGTAGCAGACAAAAGAAGAAAGTGATTTGGAGGGGCTTTAAACTCGCTCCAAAACATCAATGATGTTTTTATATTTTGGAATAACATCATTGATGTTTTGCTTGATGTTTTCCAATTGTAAATTACACCCCATGATCTCCCCGATCAGGATCTGGGCACTTTCGGATGTGAAAGGATCTTCATCCACAACCTCACGATCACCTAAAAAGAAAGGAAACCCAAAATAAATTAGGTCTAAAAAAAATGCCGCCATCCATCTCTTATCTGAGCCTGTGGTTGCAGACACTCACCTGTTGTGGTGACTAGTTCCACCACGTCTTCCTCCTCCTGCTCATCTTGTGTTGGTATTTCCCCTTCTTCCAGAGGGGGGGGGGCTCTGGTCTCCTTGGATGAGGGGTGTCCGTGTCCTCCGAGTCTTTTCTCCCCTATGTAAAACAAAAATGGTATAATTAGCACACAGATATTTGATGTCAGAACTATAAAGATGAAACATTGCTTGGAAGTGGGGTACAATGATCTATTTTAGCAGAGTTCCAAGATGTCGCTTTTTTAATGCCCTTTGTCAACCTGCAATACTTTACTTGTTTTGTACAAGCTTCACAGATGGAGACCCCCCTATAGTATACACTGGAGCACCTGTGTGGCCCCCCTAATAAAAAGGGTGTTCTGGGGTCCCACACTAGTGCTCCAGTGTTGAGATGTGAAAACAGCTGCTGAGTGTCCTCTCCTTACACACAATCTAGTTTGCATTTCATTCTAGTAACAAAGCCATCTACACAACCCAATTCTTTGAAGACAAGTATAGGGCCTCAAAATGGTGGCCAAATGCATATGGGCTAAACAATGGTATTTTATAGTCCGAAAAAAAAAATGTGTGATCCGAACGAATAATGTGCCCATGAACATGAAAGTTGCCATTTTAAACTGTACAACAGTTCCTAAAAGCACATGGAGCAGCACGAACGTAATAAACATAAAGAATAGGAACACAGCACAACTACTTACTTTTTTGCAGCACTCTCCGGATCTTTCTGTACTGCTCATGTTCTCGTAATTTCAGGTCCGACCACCGCTTCCTGAGCTGATCTTTCGATCGTCGTACCCCGAATTTCCGGTGCAGACTCCTGACCACATTCGCCATGATCTTGGCCTTTCGGACATTGTGGTTGGGGTAAGGCCCATACTTTCCATCATAGTCGGCCTTCTTCAGGATGTCCACCATTTCCAACATCTCCCCAAAGGACATATTTGAGTCCTTCAATCTCCTTCTGGATCGGGACGTTTCAGGCTCCAGCCTTTCCTCCTCCTCCTCGTTGCTGTACTTAGCACTATCCTGCTGTCTCTCCGCCATGTGCTCTTCCTCCACTGCGCCGAACGAAAAGGGGCGGGGAATAGAATAGAAAGAACGTCAGGGGCGGGCGGAGTTATACGCATGCGCAGTGTGTATAAATCGTAACGCGCGCGTCTTACGTACGATCTGTGAGCGGAGGAAGGAGCATCGGAGACGCCGATCGTGCTAACGAAGGTAGGATCTAAACTTGGGCCTATACTGCTTCGAAATTGAAGCCTATATTGTAACAAGATTAGGGGAGTTTGGCCTGACCTTAGGGTTTGTCATGTGTTGTGTCTTGCAGAGAAAATGGATGGGTTCAACGACCACAATTTCCTGCCCCTGTTCATAGACAAGTACAGGGAGCTGCCCTGTCTGTGGCAAGTGAGACACCCCCACTATAATCACAAACAGAAGAGGCAGGCAGCGCTGGAGAAACTGCTGGAGTTGGTGAAGCCGGTGGTCCCCACAGCAACCATCCCTTATTTAAAAGCGAAAATTGGGGGCCTGAGGAGCACTTATCTTAGGGAGCGCAAGAAGGTCACAGATTCCCAGAGGTCCGGAGCTGCAGCAGATGACGTTTATGTCCCCAGGCTGTGGTATTATGAGAGATTGCGATTTCTGTCAGACCACACTGAAGTCAGGGAATCCCTCTCCACTCTTCCTTCCACGCTTCCTTCCATCCCAGCTGAGGCTTCCGATGTCCAACCTGGGCCTTCCAGCCAGGAAGAAGTGGAGGAGCCCAGCTGGAGTCAGGTATAGCATTCTTCTACTGATTTCTGGGCAATAAATAAATGATGTTTACTAGATGTTATTATTGATCACTAATTGCTGATTAAAAAAAGTGTTTTACATATCAATAGACAGTAGTGGGCAAAAATATTTGGGACAAGAATGAAAAATGCTGGGCTCAGAAGGATAGTCTGTTATATTTGTTAACATTGAATTTGCAGCAGTCAGGAGGTGAAAATTGTGTGTGATTGATGAAAACAATACTAAAACTATGTCCCTTTTTCATACACAGGAAGACCTCAGCCAGGAGGAGGCTGTGGAATGTGGCAGTCAGGAGGAGGCGGGGATTAGTGGCAGCCAGGAGGAGGCGGGGATTAGTGGCAGCCAGGAGGAGGCGGGGCTAAGTGTCAGCCAAGAGAAGCCTGGGACAAGTCGCAGCATGACTGAGTCTCAGGTCCCTCCCCTCCGCCTGCCATATAAAAGGGCCAGGAAGGCCACTCCCAGTCCTGTGCAGGATTCAGCATACAGGCTGATCCAGGAGGCTTCGGCGTCCCTCAGAGCCTTCCCCAGTCCTGCAGAGGCCTTTGCCTGCATGGCTGCCACCAAATTGCTGGGCATGCAGGAGGGCCAACGCAAGATCTCTGAGGACCTGATTTATAAAGTCCTTCGGAAGGGGGAGAGTGGGGAACTGACACACAAGACGGATGTCATGGAGAGGGACGATCCTCCTCCTGCTGCCACAACTCCACCACCACAGCCACAGCGTGGAAGGAAGCGTGGAAAGAAGACCACAGAGTGATGACCCTGGGTTCAGTCTGGTCTGACAGAAGCTGCAGTCTCTCGTATGACCACAGCCTGCGGACACAGATGTCATCTGCTGCTTTCCGGATCTCTGGGACTTCTGGACCAGACTGCCCTCCCTTAGATAAGGACTCCTCAGGCCACCAATTTTGCTTTTAAATAATTGATGTCTGCCCTGGGGGTCCAAGGCTTCGCCCACTTCTGCAGTTTCTCCAGCGTTGCCTCCCTCTTTGTTTATAGTTGTGACCCCTTAATTAAATATTTTTAGGTAAATTCTACTCTCCTGTGTGTGTTTTCATCCAAAAAGGACAGTTTGTTGGTGAGTATTCAGGTACATTTCTAAAGTACAATGTGAAATTAACAAGGGACAACAACACCAAACAATCTCCTCCTACAGATTAAATCGAACAACATATCAATGGTGTTGTGGGAACTTGTCACAAAAAACACACAAACATTTTCGGGAGTACAAATCAAAATCACCAAAAAAAAAAAAAAAGAGAAACACAAAAAAAGATTCTACATTAAAGTAAAAAAAACAAAAAAAACAAATATGTTGTCAGATGTGAGAAATCAAAATATATTGAGGGAATCCCGATAAATAGTAACGAAAGAAGTTTGTGAGAAGTGTGTGTGAATATGAGCATCAAAACGACTTAATTCTTGTCACATTATAAAGAAGAGAGTGCGCTGTATTAAACCATTTTTTACATTGCAGCGTGACGAAAGTGCTTTATCCATTACGAACGCTAAGTTTACCAGAACGAGCTGTCCCGTGTCGGAATTTCTTCTGAGCATGCGTGGCACTTTGTGCGTCGGAACAGGCCACACACGGTCGGAATTGACGCGATCGGATTTTGTTGTTGGAAAATTTTATCTCCTGCTGTCCAACTTTTTGTGTCGGAAAATCAGATGGAAAATGTCCGATGGCGCCCACACACGGTCGGAATTTCCGACAACACGCTCCGATCGGACATTTTCCATCGGAAAATCCGACCGTGTGTACGGGGCAATAGACTTTAATAGGGTTTGCGGTTCGGGTCTAAACTTTTGCATTTATGGTAAGTTTTGGCGGGAACCAAACTGGGTTTTTTTTTTACCCATCCCTATTCAGAGGCCCTTCTGACCTGGGTATCATGGAAGACCATGGAACCTGCATAGGCTGGTATGAGTACAATTAAACTCCAGGACATTGTAGTTTTGTATGCTGTTAGTCATTGTTAAAAGTAGGAAAGCATAAAACTGAATAAAAATCTTTATCTGCTAAATGAGAGAGATTAAAAATGCAAACTTTCTAGTCAGCCAAGGTCAAAACAATGTACCTTTAGACCCCTTTCACACTGAGGGCGTTTTGCAGGAGCTATAGCGTTAAAAATAGCACCTGCAATCTGCCCTCAAACAGCTGCAGCATTGTCTCCAGTGTGAAAGCCCGAGGGCTTTCACACCGGAGCACTGCGCTGGCAGGACGTCAGGAAAAGTCCTGCCAGCAGCTTCTTTGGAGCGGTGAAATCAATGGGGCAGCGCTGGGATACCGCCGGCAAAACGCCGCTATTGCGGCGCATTGCGGGCGGTTTTAATCCTTTCTCGGACGCTAGCGGGGGGTAAAAGCACCCTGCTAGCGGCCGAAATGCGCCGCTAATCCGATGGTAAAACGCTGCTAAAAATAGCGGCATTTTACCGCCGACGCTATGGGCGGCCCGGTGTGAAAGGGCTCTAAAAGGAAAACTTGTAACATAATGTTAAAATAGAGAATAATTTATACTAAACAATTGAAATATTTGCAGTTAGACAGTGTTCATGAAATTGCTGCAATGCTAAACAAAACCCTATGCGAGTATAAAGCACATTTCTAAACCAATACTGAACTGGAGTGCAAAGTGCATGAACCCTTTACATAGTTACATGGTAGGTGAGGTCGAAAAAAGACCATCAAGTCCAACCTATGTGTGTGATTATATGTCAGTATTACCTTGTATATCACTGTATGTTGTGGTCGTTCAGGTGCTTATCTAATAGTTTCTTGACCACCGCCTGTGGAAGGGAATTCCACATCCTTGCCGCTCTTACAGTGAAGAACCCTCTACATAGTATAAGGTTAAACCTCTTTTCTTCTAATTTTAATGAGTGGCCACGTGTCTTGTTAAACTTCCTTCTGTGAAAAAGTTTTATCCCTATTGTGGGGTCACCAGTATGGTATTTGTAAATTGAAATCATATCCCCTCTCAAGTGTCTCTTCTCCAGAGAGAATAAGTTCAGTGCTCGCAACTTTTCCTCATAACTAATATCCTCCAGACCCTTTATTAGCTTTGTTGCCCTTCTTTGTACTCGCTCCATTTCCAGTACATCCTTCCTGAGGCCTGGTGCCCAGAACTGGACAGCATGCTCTAGGTGTGGCCAGACCAGAGTCTTGTAGAGCGGGAGAATTATCATTTTATCTCTGGAATTAATCCCCTTTTTAATGCATGCCAATATTCTGTTTGCTTTGTTAGCAGCAGCTTAGCATTTCATGCCATTGCTGACCCCATCATCTACCAGGACCCCCAGGTCCTTTTCCATCCTAGATTCTCCCAGAGGTTCTCCCCTCAGTGTATAGATTGCATTCATATTTTGCCACCCAAATGTACTATTTTACATTTTTCTACATTGAACCTCATTTGCCATGTAGTTGCCCACCCCATTCATTTGTTCAGATCTCTTTGCAAGGTTTCCACATCCTGCGGAGAAGTTATTGCCCTGCTTAGCTTGGTATCATCCACAAATACAGAGATTGAACTGTTTACCCCATTCTTCAGATCATTTATGAACAAATTAAACAGGATTGGTCCCAGCACAGAACCCTGGGGGACCCCACTACCCACCCGAAGAACTCCCCATTTATCACCACCCTCTGAACTCGCCCTTGTAGCCAGTTTTCAATCCATGTACTCACCCTATGGTCCATGCCAACGGACCTTATTTTGTACAGTAAACGTTTATGGGGAACTGTGTCAAATGCTTTTGCAAAATCCAGATACACCACGTCTACGGGCCTTCCTTTATCTAGATGGCAACTCACCTCCTCATAGATTGTTAATAAATTGGTTTGGCAAGAACGATTCTTCATGAATCCATACTGATTACTGCTAATGATACCGTTCTCATTACTAAAATCTTGTATATAGTCCCTTATCACCCCCTCCAAGAGTTTACATACTATTGATGTACCAGCTGATTGGCTTTTCTCCAATCAGCTGGTACCATTCCAGTCAGTAGACTGTCAGTAAAAAATTACAACAAATAAGAAAAGGTCATTCACTTTTCAGTAAATCAAATCCTGATTTGCTGCTATGTCCCCTTGCACCTCATACTTATTTTAGCAATGCATTGTTCAATAGTCGCCACTGAACACTGTGGGGGTTATTTACTAAAGGAAAATCCACTTTGCACTGCAAGTGCACTTGGAAGTAAAGTTGCTGTAGATCCGAAGGGCACATGCAAGGAAAATAAAAAACAGCATTTTAGCTTGCACATGATTGCATGATAAAATCAGCAGAGCTTCCACTCATTTTAGATCTACCACTTATGCCGCGTACACACGGTCGGACTTTTCGTCTACAAAAGTCCAACGGACGCCGACGGACTAAAGCTGGCTGGTAATCCGATCGTGTGTGGGCTTCTCCGGACTTTCAGCAGACTTTTTCAGCCTCAAATCCGACGGACTTTAGATTTGAAACATGCTTCAAATCTTTACGTCGTAACTACGACGGACCCCGAAATCCGCTCGTCTGTATGCTAGTCCGACGGACAAAAACCCATGCTAGGGCAGCTATTGGCTACTGGCTATGAACTTCCTTATTTTAGTCCGGTGTACGTCATCACGTACGAATCCGTCGGACTTTTGTGTGGTCGTGTGTAGGCAAGTCCGTTCGTTAGAAAGTCTGCTGCAAGTCTGCCGAAAGTCCGCCGGAAGTCTGTCGGACAGGCTGTCGGACTTTTGTAGACGAAAAGTCCGACCGTGTGTACGCGGCATTAGATTTAGAGCAAAGTGGATTTGCCTTTCGTAAATAACCTCCTTTGTTAGCTTTAAAGGACAAACTTTTCACTTTATTTTACAGTAAAGACCATTACCACCAACTTTTCACCTTAATAGTATTGGTGATTTCAGTAATCTGTCCAATGCACTCTTGTAATGCATTATTTGCTATTTGGATGTATGGAAGCCCATTACAAAGGATGAAGTCATAGCCTAGCACACTTGGGAATTCACATGTCTTATTAACACTAATTTGCTTTAGCACTTTAAAATATTTCCCTGACAACTGAATTTGTTTTGGATAATGAGATTAATGAAGAGTAAGAAAAATCTCTAAGAACTAAATGCATTTTTTCATTATAGAGCCTACGTATTGACTGATGTTGACTGTCAATATTCAAAGATTTTCTGCATTCGAGACATATTAAAGTGTATTGCTGTGATGCTTAATCGCCATTCTCGATAAGATAATACACATTTATGCAAGAAGTGTTTTGTGTCTATAATACACTGAAAATGCTACGTTATGGCTAGCATTAAATGTATAAAGCACTTCTGTTCCTGAATCATTTTAGAAGCTGTTTCATTTATAAAAATTGGTATGTTGGGGCTTATATATTATTATGAACATACTATACATGCTCTTTGTATACTTCTGTATTCATCCTTTGTATAGCATGTGAATATCGCTCAGGTTCAAGGAATAGATTTAAATAGGTTCCCATAAAATAGGGGTTGCAGTGTGTTTACAGTGGATCACCGTGTATTGCTAAGGGAACCTAATTTGTAGGTAACTGTAATCACACTGATGTGTTCCAAAACTGAACCATAATATGGTTTTATATTTTAGTAGTGTTACCGGAATTTAATCCCATTCTGAATTTTGGCTGTGGGCACAAGAGGTTAGGGACCATTAGAATGTTTGATTAAAAGCTTGAGCTTGGTGAAGCCATTATACCAAAGCCTTTGTTCTGATATATGGTTTAGAATGTGAGACTGTGTTGGTCAGTGCATGCAGTTTGTAAAAGGTACAGTTCTGCATTGAAGCAAAGTATTGCAGCAAAAGCCGATTGATTATTTTAGCTTTTAAAGAGGAATTCCGCCCCCCCTGCCACCAAAAAATGAAAAGTCAGCAGCTACAAACACTGTAGCTGCTGACGTTTAATATTAGGACACTTGCCTGTCTAGGGATCCGTAATGTCGGCACCCCAGTTTATTTTCCAATCGGCTCTCTGGTGCTGCCGCCGCCATTAGTTGTAAGGGAAACTGGCAGTAAAGCCATTCCGCTTCACAGCCGGTTCCCTACTGCGCATGCGGGAAGCAGGAGGGAGGCCAAACATCCGAGGGACCTCGCCTCTCCCCCCTCCCCCCAGAAAGGTGCCAAAGGTGGCAGTGGAGGGGGGGAGGAAGCAAACAAGCGGAGCTTCCCCTTTTGGGTGGAGCTCCGCTTTAATTGGCTATTATTTATTTTGTTTCCTATTTTTTTCTGGGGTTCTTTTTTTAGGAACTATTGCATGCACTTTGTTTTCAGTACCAAAAGTCCTTAACTAACAATATACTGACTATATATAAGCTATCTGTGTGTTTTTGTGTTTTTATTATAAACTATAAAACGTTTGCATTCAGCATCATACTGTTTTATTACTTTGGAAAATAATGCAGCAATATAGTTTCCGGTAATCCCTTATTATTCTTCTCGTATTTGATCGAAATTCTCATCACATTTAAATAAACGTAAAATCAAGAGGCATATCCAGGCTTAATTTTTAGTTTGATACAGAATATCATATTGCAATTATGAGTTTGAGATGTCTGGGAGCTCCGAGGAATAGTATACTAATAGGTTTACAGCTGTATTTGCTGGGCAACACTAAAATGCAAAATAAAATACATAATACATAATAACTTGGTAAATGTACCGCAGTCACTTTCCCCTCTTTCCTGATATATAAAGTTTATACTTAATTACCATTCTACTATATTGTTTATAAAGTGGACCAAGCATCGAAAATAGCATTCTAACAATATACCCTGTAATGCTTGCTTAACCACTTGCCTCCCAAGCCAATGCTGACACTTCTCTCCTACATGTAAAAATCATAATTTTTTTGCTAGAAAATTACTAAGGACCCACAAACATTATATATATTTTTTTAGCGGAGACCCTAGGGAATAAAATGGTGGTTGTTGCAACTTTTTATGTCACACGGTATTTGCGCAGCAATTTTTCAAATGGGATTTTTTTTGTAAAAAAAAAACACTTTTATGAATAATAAAAAAAAACAACACAATATTTACCCCAATTTTTTTGTAAAATGTGTAAGATGATGTTACGCCGAGTAAATAGATACCTAACATGTCACACTTTAAAATTGCGCACACTTGTGGAATGGCACCAAACTTCGGTACCTACAAATCTCCATAGGCCAAGCTTTAAAAATGTTTACAGGTTACCAGTTTAGAGTTGCAGAGGAGGTCTAGTGCTAGAAATATTGCTGTCACTCTAACCTACCTCACATGTGGGTTTTGAATGTCGTTTACATATTTTTTTTTATTGTTTATTTTATTTATTTATTTATTTTTACACTTTCCCTTTAATTTTTTACTTTTTAATCACTTTTATTCCTATTACAAGGAATGCAAACATCCCTTGTAATAGGAATAGGGCATGACAGGTCATTTTTATAGAGGGATCTGGGGTCTATAAGTCCCCCGATCTCTCCTCTATGCTGGAAAGCCTGCGATAAAAAAATAAATAAATCGAACTCAGGCTTTCCAACAGAAAAAACGGCAGTGTTTACATCTGTCGGCGCCGGAAGTGATGTCATGACATCGCTTCTGGCCTCCAAGGGCCATAGAGATTGCTGGGGACCATCTGGTCCTTGGTTAGCTCTATGGTAGACTTCCACCACCGGCGGGTTCACTCTCTGGCTCGCCAATCGCACAGGCGACACCGGAGAAGCAGCAGAGGGCGACGGGAGGGGGGACGTCCCCTCCCGCCGTCTGTAAAAGCAATCAAGCGACAAAACCATTACTATGACTGTTTTTACTGTGCAGGGAATCGCCTGCTAAAAACAAAGTTATCTGGATGCCTGCAGCTGCAGGAATCATTCAGATATCGCCACTTCAAGATGCCAACTTGGGGGAAGTGTTTAAAGCTGTATTAAACCCAAAACTAAAATTGTATTATATTGCAGCCTATTAATCATTAGATGTGGTTGCTACTGTAGTTTTCTTTTCTTTCGCTTCTTCCCTTCTGTTTTCACCTGGAGATCTGGCCAGTAACACACCTCTTGTATTAGTGAGACACAACTCTGGATAAATGAGCACAGGAAACATAGCAGGCGGAAGAATTGTCAGTCTGAGGGAAGTAATACAAGCTCACACTTTATAATCAGTTACAGCAAACATTTTTTCCCCCATTTTTGGATAAAAGTTTTACATGAATAAATGAAAGTTAAACATTTTACTCACCCCTGCCATTTGAAAATGTTTTTTCTTATCCATGTAAACTGATACATTCTGTTAGAAAGCTTGTGCTTTTGAAAAGCAACAGATTTGCTGGCTGGATCACCAGATGAAAATAGAAGAAGGAAAGTAATACAGCCATCACATCTAAGAATTGATAAGCTGCAATATTATAAATATTTGCTTTTAGGTTTAATGCCACTTTAACTTTGCAAAAAAAGTATATATGTGTATATGTGTTAAAAAAAAAAAATAACTATGCTATGTTTTTTCAGTCTATAACCGAGACCAGTTTTTGTTGTTGGTTACAACTCTGCATGTTTTAATGCCAAAATGACAAGGCAGACCAGATTTCTTGTTCAGCTGGTCATTGGATTTGTGTGGTCAGCAACCTCTGTTTTCTCCAGTGTCGGCTGCACACTGATCTACATTTCTGAAGCCTCACAAATCTTCAGAGGCTGTGAAGGCAAGATATAACCAGGAGGTATGTTTTTTGTCTTAACGCTGCAAATAATCTAATATGGCAGATCCAGCACACACTTCCTACAGGGAGTACATACAATGCGTGTGTGAATCTGCCAGGCAGTGACAAAAGCAATTCTGGCACATATTCATATTAAGCTAAACTAGAGTATTATTTACAGATAGTATTTTTGTTAACATAATCATAATGCAGGGTGCTCTCTAAGCAACAAAATATTTAGCATTTTTTGCGAGTGATAAATATGAAATATTGCATATGAGTATTTTATATTTACATTTCAAGCCAACAAGTAAAGTTCTAGGCTCCTTTTTACCTGAACCCGTGTTTTCTTGCTGCTTTATTAAAAAAAAGCCTTTTATATTTAGAAAAGAAAATACATTTTCTAAAGTCTAAGCACCACACCCATGTATCTGTGAATGTGTCAGTAAACCAGGAAAGATCTTAGTGGTGTTCACACTGTTTGAGGTCAGGTTTATGTTCCACTGTTCAATGTTCCATACCTATGGACAGGGTTTTTTTCAGCGGGAACACGGGGGAATGCAGTTCCAACACCCCTGGCACTGAATGTATGTAATGGCTGGGGGGTGCTGGAGGGTCTATTCTTGGCTGCTGGAGGGGATCTATTGTTGCAGAGAGATCTATTGTTGCTGGGAATGACCTACTATTGAGTGAGGAGTCTATTGATGCTGGCTGCTGGGAGACCTTTTGTTGCTGGGGTGGATCTATTTTGCGGGGAGTAGGTATTGATTTTGGCAGGAGGTCTATTGTTGCTGGGGGGGGATCTATTTTTTGTGGAGAGGTCTAGTGCTGCTGGCTGCAGGGAATCTATTTTACGTAGCACCACAAAATGATACTTGGCTCTGTATTTTCCTAAAGGGGTGATACTGGGAGGTGGGTAGGGGGTGGAACCAAGGGACAGTGCTTGGGGGTGGGTAGGGGGTGGAACCAAGGGACAGTGCTCAGAGGTGGGTAGGGGTGGAGCAAAGGGGTGATGTAAAAGGGGGAGTACCTGCACCTATTCTCTAAGAAAAAAAGCCCTGCCTATGGATAACATAAAGACTGGACTACGTGGGCAATTGTAATCTCTTTCTACTGAAAGATTTTTCCAGTGAAAAATCATTAGAAGTAGCAATTGAATGCTATGCAGGTGGAACAAATGGTGCTCTATGGAGTTGCCTACCAGCATGTTGGAAGGGACAACTAAAGACAACTAAAGACCAAAGATATGTTGCAGGAAGTACTAAAGATGCCAAGTTGTTGCAATAGGCCATTAGAGGTCACCAACATGTTGTAGAAGACTACTTGAAAACACCAACATGTTCCAACATAACCAAACCTTTCTTTTGCCACCAGTCTCACAGTGCTGCATACTTGATCATACATTTGGTGCTGGAATTAAATCTATACAAACACTGGCTCCCATCCACTGCTGTACTGTTGTCATGGTTATGCAATAGGGTTTTGTCTGTCAGCTTACCTGTCTCCATGTGTTCATCTCTAAAGACCAGCTGACTCTCACCTGACTGGTTTTATAACCTCTCCTCTAAGCATGGCCCCACCCCAGGCCCTATCAGGGAACCCTTTATTAACCTGTGCACTACAAGCCAGCAGTGCTGATAAACCATTGTGTGTTAGCTTTCGTGTGTACTTGCTGTGTTTCCTGTGTCTGATTCCAGTTAACGACTTTGGCCTGTTCTCGACTATTCCTGTCTGCTCGTGACCCTGACCTATGGCGTGTCCCTGACTATCCCTGTTTGCCTGTGACCCTGAACCTTGGCGTGAACTCTGTTGTCCTTGTCTGCTTGTGGCCCTGACCTTGGCTTATTCCCTTACTATCCCTATCCTCCTGTTTCCTACTGTGGGTGTGAGTTGGGGGACCCTGGGGGTCGCGACCTGGAGCCAGTTGCAGCCCAGTCCATCCTTACCACTAGAGGCTCTGGTGAACACCTGCTGGCTCTTAGACTCCGCGCCCCAGGAAATCTTACGCTCTAACCTCGGTGGGATCCGTGCTGGTGTTCCAGCGGCCCTGCCTTCCTTACCACCATGATTCCCATCCACAGCAGTCAGCCGTAGGGTCCACTACCTTGCGGTGCACTACTGATCTCTACGGTGTGCATCTGTCACCTAGCCTCAAGGTGACCTGACAACTGTGTTGATAATAGGAGGAAAGGGAAAAAATCAGCTACAAGGACATGCACTGTTTGGGGCCTTGATTGCTTTACATTTGGCCAGTCCCATCTAAGTCAGGTGTCAGAATGTGAAACTGGTCTGTGGCTACTGTAACGGACAGCAGAGTCAAATCCTAGCCACACCGAAAATATATGACCACAGTAGTGTTGCTAACTTACTGCTGTCACCAGGGTGTAATGATGATCGCAGCCTCACTGTGCACAGAGATTACCAGTAGAATGGGCTTGGGCTCGGATCGAACCCGCCAGGAAGCCGGCACTGCACACTGCCAATCATAGGCAGCGTGTGTATGTGCAGCTGCCGGTCGGGAAATGCCTCACTGTCTATGATTGGCAGTGTACAGTGACAGCTTCCTGGCGGGTTCGAGCTGAACACGCCGAAGCCCATCACTAATTACCAGCCTGTGGGACAATGATCTGAGTGCCAACAGACTGAGAATGATCAACACAGGGTCAGTTTACTCTGCTTTTTACCCTTTGCTCACACAAACTCTGCCACGGGTGTTTTTTTTTTAAAGTGCAGCGCCTCAACAAACATATAAAATAAAAACGCATGTGTAATGAGCCCCTGCTCGCTCGGTTCCACTCTCCCGACACTCCTCTGCGGCTATTGAATCAGATTGCAGATCGCAACGTCTGATGGTTCAGTCATCCGATGCTCCGGGGTTTGAACTACAGCTATGTGCCATTCAAATCCAGTTGTGATAGCTCAGAACAAACACCAGGCAGGCTGTATGTAAGTTCAACCAGGAATCTCTTTTTATTGAAAGGAATACAGGCTCTTTTATACAGTAAAAGAGGAGGTGCATACCTCCTGCTCATATTACTCTGAACATACACCTGTGACCAGAAACTTAATTAACATGGGCTAATTAACTAATCCCTTTAGACAGCCAAGATGACTCAGTCATGACCTTTAGGACAGACTGGCCTTCTTGTAGCTCAGAAAACATAATCAACATTATCACAAATCAACACAGAACTCTTCTTCACACAATAGCAGAGTTAATTAACACAAACAACAATGGGGATCTAATGACTCTTAGATCCCATACTAGACTTATTTACAATAAACACATTCTAGCAGGCAACAGACAGACAGGTGGCTGGAATTGACATCAGCATCTCCTAACAGTATTTGTCCCAGCATTATGAATCAGCCACTATTTCTAATATGGCAAATCCAGGGTCCCCAGAGTCTGTGTCTCTTGGGGGGATATGGACCTGAATCCAAAGTAACACCACCTCAAGGGTCCTCAGGCATACAGCTCACAAAGAGCACCGTTCCCCCAAATGCCAGGGCCCATGATCGATCTGCAAGAGGCTAGCATTCAGTCCCCTCCAAAAGTCTCTCTCCCGGCTAGGTCTGTCACAGCATATAAGTGAATAATACATTAAAATCCAGGTAACAAAGCTGAAACCCTGGAGAAATGTTCAAGATGATGATAAATGCAAAGTAATTACACCATTGTTGGTAATGCAATTGTTCTCAGGAGTGCTTCAGTGGTCTCCCACCACCAATATGCAAAATGCAAACTCACCAAAGTGAGTAGCTGCTGTTACAGCAGCATAAACACCCAAAGCAGCATGTTTATCAAACAAGAAACATTGCAGCATAGGGACCCCCAGGACTTTTCGTTTAAAGTCTCCAACTCTGAATGAATAAAGCTCGCCAAGAGCCAGAGAAAGATTCCAATAGTGTAGTATTTTAATGTTTAAAAGCATGCATACAGCAAATAAAGGACAGTTTATAGATAAACTCACATCTGAAAGCCGCTGTCAACCCGGAATCAAACAGCCGCGTGACATCAGCACCAAATTCTCTGGAGAAAATCAAAAGCAATCTCTGAATGGCACCTATACCAAGCATAGGATCCAGAAGCTAGTGGAGGTCACTGTTAAAACAGTATCTACAACAATAATTTCAAGCTTCCAGGACCAATGTAACTATGTAAAATATCCATACCCTGAATATTATAATATTATATAATATTATAATATTATATTATGAATAATATCTTCTTTAAGAAAACTCTTTACTTCAGATCAGTGTTCAATCTACAAAGTCATTGGCCCTCAAATAAAAAATAATTATTTGCAGGTGTTCTTTGATGGTTAAAGCAAAGCAGTCAAGCTGCAGTTGCAACAGCATTTTGTGAAACTTCTAGAGCAGTGGTTCTCAACTCCTGTCCTCAGGACCCACTAACAGGCCAGATTTTAAGTTTTACCCTGGGGAGATGCAGACTAGAATACTGCAATCACTGAGCAGCAAATGATATTACCTGTGATGTATTTCAGTTATCTTGCAAACCTGGCCTGTTAGTGGGTTCTGAGGACAGGAGTTGAGAAACACTGTTCTAGAGGGTATCACTGAGCCCCCCTCCCCCACCAAATCACATGGGTTAGGGGATGGGAAGTAGGAGTGCTGAAATGTTTATAATATTCACGCAAACCCTTCCATGATGTCATCTTTATAAATGTGGCCATGTTTCAATTGTACCATATGCCGCAATCTAATAATCCATGTTTTGTCATGCAGCATAAAATTACCTTTTGAACAACACCACTCATGACATACCCATAAAAAGCACCTTCCTAAGAAGAAGTAATTTTCCCCATTGGCCCTCTACACTACGTAAGATTGGGGTGTTATTCCAAAAATTATGGTAAAGGTCATTACTAACATAATTTAAATGTATAGAAGTCATGGCTTATTAACCATTAAAAGGTTGCAGTGTTCTGTTTCCAGATATCTGGTTATGACATTCAACTAGCTAATTAAATATTTAGC
The DNA here is from genome assembly GCF_042186555.1 of Aquarana catesbeiana. Classification (NCBI taxonomy): domain Eukaryota; kingdom Metazoa; phylum Chordata; class Amphibia; order Anura; family Ranidae; genus Aquarana; species Aquarana catesbeiana. Next base: position 147,954,399 of record NC_133328.1, on the reverse strand, counting down.
AATTGACATGTATTTGCTAAGTAGAGATTATGGTCCTGCTGAAAGGGTTTTTTCATTATAAGCACGTTGAAAATTGTAATTGAAATTGCATTTCTGTGTTTATAGCTATGTTTTAGGGTGGGGGTTATGTTGCTGGAAGCCTGCTCTGTGTCCTTGAGATGACTGATCAATTTAAGAATTTGATGCTAAATATGAGATTTTTGATTATAGCTCTTCATCCAAGGCCTCTTTGTCATCACAGCTAGGACATAACATTGGGTGTGACACATGATGTGCTAGGATCTACAGATCTAAAATATATAGGTTGAGCTCTGCAGGTAAAAAAACATTTATCCTTTTTGCCCCCCAAAAACACCAAGCTGCAGGGTGGGGTCAAGGGAGGAATCTTCGTGATTTTAGAGAGGCTCGAGCAGCTCAAAATTGTAACTAACTGGCATGTGTAAGGTACAGATTTCTCTGTTACACTATGTACCTATATTATATACTATATGCTATTTACACAATTGCCTATATTTACAACTGAACAATACACTTGAGGTTGAATTATGACAGGAAAAAAAGATTTACCCTTGTAGTGGGTCCTCCTTCCCACCCCAAGGGTGAAGTATAATTTTGCTTTGGAGATGATGAATAAGATGATATACTTATATTATTAATCATTTCCTCGGCAGCTGGCATTCTCCTCCACTATCTTACACTCTGAAATGTGGGCGGTCGCTCAGCATTCTTTCATACAATGCAAGACTGCTGGTCATGCATTGTATGGGATGACATTAGAGAGCTGCAACTGGGGGATTGATTGCATGAAGAAGAGGAATCCTGCAGAAGTGAGGAATAAGGTAAGTATATCATCTTATACATCATCCCCTCAGCAAAGCAAGCAGGTAAAACCTGCAGTCGAGAGGGGGGCCCACTGCAAGGGTATTTTTTTTTTCCATCAGAATTCAGCTTTAAATGTAATATACAGGTGTATATATAGACACACTGTGTAAAAAATAGCATTAGCTGTAAAACATAGGTATACAATATAGTGTAATAGAGTGACATGTACCTTGTATGTACTGATTGATGACAGTCAAGAACTGCTCTAGTCTCCATAAAATCATCATGGTTCCTCCCATGTAGATAGCCATGTAGTTAATGACCCAGCCCATGCAGAACAAACACAGAATGTTACTAATTTTGTTCAGGAAAATTTGTAGTCATGAGTGGTGCAGTTTTCCTGTTCATAGCGTTCTTTAGATGAACAGAGCTGAGTACAACTACTGTATGCTTCCCTGTGGTCCAGCCTATGTCTCTTTTATCCAACAATGTGCCATACTAAGTCATGGAGTAATAGCTAGTTGTCTAGCAGCCTACCTAAATGGTTACAAAATTCCAGAGCAGAGCTTAGATCACTAATGAGACCATCATTGTTTATTGCTAGCGTTACATAACATATGGTACCCTAGAAAGATACACCGCCTCCCCTACCTATTAGTCCGGCCCTGGCTGCAGTGTTTGCTGAGATAACAATAGCACTTGCACTTGCTCTTCTCTTGGATAAATCAGTTTGGGATTTTTGTAACTTGCGCTTTAACTTTTTCTTTGCTAATTGTTTTAACTATAGAAAGGTATAATTTGATCCCACTAATGACTTCCACTAACACATAGTATCAATCTACTAAAATATTTTAGGAATTGGTTCTTGAAATGCTGCCCAGAGGGCTTACACTTCAATAAAAATCCCATCATCTTTTTAAAAAAAAAAAACTGTCACTAGCAGGGAAGCTTATTATGTCAGCATAATTGCACTGACATAGTTATGAGTCAGCTGGCAATTTCCCCATTTTCAGACAGCTGAACGCTTCTGTCCTGGAAATTGGATTGGACTGTAATTTAGCAGTATTTTACCAGATTCCTCAAGGATCCTAAATAATATTATGACTGAGGTTGAAAAAAAGTACTTCAAAGAAAATTAACTGCTTGTTTTCCATGTGCAGTAGCAGTCAAAGGAAAATAGATTGTACTATCCATTTTACTAGGTCAGCTTTTATACAATACACAGAATATGGATATATACAATGATCAGGTGACTTTCTTTTAACAGAGACTAAACATTTAAGAACACATTGCCTAAGCATGCATGTTAATATAAATATAAGAGGAGGAGATGGAATAAGAAGAATTTATTTGCACTCGCCTATAAGACATTTTTGCGGACGCTAACAAGGAGTAATATACATCTTTACAAAAACAATGTGCCAAACTGGGTTATTTGAAAGATTGCTGCAGAATAGCATATGTACAGTAGACGTGCACACTGAAATATTTTGTTTTGGAATTTCGTTTTCATCCGAAAAAAACATTTATTTAGATACTCCCGAAATTCATTTTTATTTATTTCGTTTTTCGTTAAAAATTGCATTAGTCCGAAAATCCAAATTAATTAAGGTCGAATCTGTCATTGAAGGCTTATGATGTCTGTCGAATGTTCAAAGAAGATTCGACGGAGCAGTTAAATTGTACGTGTACATTTCCGGTCGAATTTTCCGCCTACAAGCTAGCTGTAGTAGAATTCTAATGTATGACTAGTAATAATTATATTTATTAATTATTTTACTAGTCAACCAACATTAGAATTTTTCTATAGCCTATGGGCGGATACATTTGACCGGAAATGTACGATTGCAGCGTCGTACAGTTTAGCTGCTCCGTCTAAACGTCTTAGAACTTTCGACAGACACCATAAGCCAAAGATTCGACGTTTGTATTTTTTTCGTTGCTTTGTCGAGTCTTAGCCGTTCATGTTGAATGGTCTACACTACCCCAACAGTCACCCAACTTTCACATTCGTTTCTCAATCTCCAAGTGCAGTGGCGGGCGCGGCATCTGACGTTGTGTCAGATATTGATATGGCATTATAATATAGAATCTATAATAATAAACCCCCCCCCACAACACGGGCAGCCTCTGAGGCTATCACAACACTAGCAACACTAGTATCACTATCAAGTTCACAACACTAACACAATAGCAGCAGATTATTATGAAAAAGTTAAGTGGAACTGTAGCTTGCTTCACTATTGTTCTGCTGCTGTGCTTATGCTTAATTGCTAAATAATTCAGGTTCTCTGACAAACGGACCAGCTAAGATTGACTGTCCTCTGAAATGATTCAGTGTGTGTGTCTCTCTCTGCTAGCAAATCGTAAGTGAAAGTAAGTTGGCTGTACGTGTGTACTTATTTCTAGCTATTTTACTGCCCCTCCTCTTTGGTTACAATCGGCCAATAACATTCATCATCATCATTATTTTTATTTTACTTCCCCCACCCAATTCCAGCAGCGATCTTTTCTCTCTATGGCAAATCTTTTCTCTCTTAATGTAGAATAATCTTGGACTAATAGAGTTAAGGTTAGGCACATTCGACCACAGGTTTGATGGACACAGATTGTTATTGTCAGCGTCATGACGAATCTCCTATCTATATCGAAATGTTGTCGCAACGAAAACGAAAATAAAGCATTTGTTTCTGTCGGATCTTTTGGTTTTCGTATTCTGCACTTTCGTTATCGTTTGTTAAAACGATAACGAAAATACCTGAAATTCGGACGAAAATGCATTCGGACAAAAACAAATGCACATGTCTAATGTACAGTGCCTTGAAAAAGTATTCACACCCCTTGAAATTTTCCACATTTTGTCATGTTACAACCAAAAACCTAAATGTATTTTATTGGGATTTTATGTGATAGACCAACACAAAGTGGCACATAATTGTGAAGTGGAAGGAAAATGATTCATGGTTATTAACATTTTTTACAAATAAATATGTGAAAAGTGTGGCGTGCATTTGTATTCATTCCCCACCAGCTTTGCACATCTAGCTTTACAAAATAGCTCAAAATTATTGTAAAGGCTTGTTTTTTTCTTTAAAAATAACAAACATGTTATACTTACCTCCTCTGTACAGTTGGTTTTGCACAGAGCAGCCGAGATCCTCCTCTTCTCGGGTCCCTCTTTGCTGTTCCTGGCTCCTCCTCCTATCAAGTGACCATCAGCCAGCAGCTTGCTACAGGGGGCACCTGAGCCGAGTCAGAGCTCCATGTATCCATTCAGACACAGAGCCCCCACTCTCCCCTGATTGGCTGACTGATTTTGATTGACAGCCGCGGAAGCCAATGTCACCTCTGCTGTGTCTAAGCCAATCAGGAGGAGTCTCTGGGACAGCTAAGACACTCATGGACATCACTGGAGAGAGAAGGGGCTCAGGTAAGTATTAGGGGGTGCTGGGGACACTGCTACACACAGAAGGTTTTTGATCTTAATTCATAGAATGCATTAAGATAAAAAAAACCTTCTGCCTTTACAACTCGTTTAAGCTCTGTCAGAATGGATGGAGAGTATCTGTGAACAGCAATTTTCAAGTCTTGCCACAGATTCTCAATGGGATTTAGGTCTGGACTTTGACTGGGCCATTCTAAAACATGAATATGCTTTGATCTAAACCATTCCATTGTAGCTCTGGCTGTATGTGCAGGGTCATTGTCCTGCTGGAAGGTGAACCTCCACCCCAGTCTCAAGTCTTTTGCAGACTCTAACAGGTTTTCTTCAAAGATTGCCCTGTATTTGGATCCATCCATCTTCCCAACAACTCTGACCAGCTTCCCTGTCTCTGCTGAAGAAAGGCATCCCCACAACATGATGCTGCCACCACCATGTTTCATGGTGGGGATATTGTGTTCAGGGTGCTGTGCAGTGTTAGTTTTCTGCCACACATAGCGTTTTGTTTTTTTCCAAATAGTTACATTTCAGTCTCATCTGAGCAGAGCACCTTCTTACACATTTTCTGTGTCCCCCACATGGCTTCTCACAAACTGCAAATAGGACTTCTTATGGATTTCTTTCATCAATGGCTTTCTTTTTTGCCACTCTTCCAAAAAGGCCAGATTTGTGAAGTGCACAACTAATAGTTGTCCTGTGGACAGATTCTCCCACCTGAGCTGTGGATTTCTGCAGCTCCTCCAGCTTCTCTGATTAAAGCTCTCCTTGCCCCGCCTGTCAGTTTAGGTGGACGGCCATGCCTTGGTAGGTTTGCAGTTGTGCCATATTCTTTCCATTTTCGGATGATGGATTGAACAGTACTCTCCATGAGATGTTCAAAGCTGGGATATTTTTTTATAACCTAACCCTGCTTTAAACTTCTCCACAACTTTATCCCTGACCTGTCTGGTGTGTTCTTTGGCCTTCATGATGCTGTTTGTTCAAGAATGGCTGTATTTATACTGAGATTAAATTACACACAGGTGGACTCTATTTACTAATTAAGTGACTTCTGAAGGCAATTGGTTCCACTATATTTTAGTTAGGGGTAACAGAGTAAAGGGGGCTGAATACAAATGCATGCCACACTTTTCACATATTTATTTGTAAAAAAATGTGAAAACGATTTATAATTTTCCTTCCACTTCACAATTATGTGCCACTTTGTGTTGGTCTATCACATAAAATCTCAATAAAATACATTTACGTTTTTGGTTGTAACATGACAAAATGTGGAAAATTTCAAGGGGTATGAACACTTTTTCAAGGAACTGTATAAGTAGATGGCATGATTCATACCTAGGAGAATCACACCCATTTGTATTGTGTAAAGCAGGCATGTCAAATTGGTGTTTTATGGCCATATGTAGCCCTCTGACTCATTCCTTGCAGTCCTCAACTGCCCTAAATGTTTTAAGGGTTTTAATTGAATAAACCTTAACCGATTCCCGACCGGCGCACGCCGATGTACATTGGCAGAATGGCACAGCTGTGCAAATGGGCGTACCCATATGTCCCTTTAAATTTGCCGCCGTGCCATTGCGCGTGCGCCACCCGGGAGCTCCATTAGTCGGGTCCCGCGGACTCGATCGCCGCGGACATACGCGCAATCACCTCACGGAGAGGAAGAGCGGGAAGATGCTAATGTAAACAAGCATCTCCCCGTTCTACCTAGAGACAGTGTCACTGATCTCTGCTCACTGTGATCGGGAGCAGAGATCAGTGATGTGTCACACGTAGCCATGCCCCCCCACAGTTAGAAACACTCCCCAGGACATACTTAACCCCTATGCTGCCCCCTAGTGGTTAACCCCTTCACTGACCATGTCATTTACACAGGAATCAGTGCATTTGTATAGCACTGATTGCTGTATAAATGATAATGGTCCCAAAAATGTGTCAAAAATATCCGATGTGTCCACCATAATGTTGCAGTCACGATAAAAATCACTGATCGCCGCCATTACTAGTAAAAAATAAACTATCAATAAAAATGCCATAAAACTATTCCCTATTTTGTAGACACTATAACTTTTGCACAAACCAATAAATAAACGCTTATTGTGATTTTTTTTACTAAAAATATTTAGAAAAATACGTATTGGCCTAAACTGAAGAAAGAAAATGTTTTTTTAAATATTTTTGGGGGATATTTATTATAGCAAAAAGTAAAAAATAATGCGTTTTTTTCAAAATTGTCGCTTTTATTTGTTTATAGCGCAAAAAATAAAAACCGCAGAGGTGATCAAATACCACCAAAAGAAAGCTCTATTTGTGGGAAAAAAAGGACGTAAATTTTGTTTGGGAGCCACGTTGCACGACCACACAATTATCAGTTAAATTGACGCAGTGCTGAATCGCAAAAAGTGCTCTGGTCAGGAAGGGGGTAAATTCTCTCGGGGGGCTGAAGTAGTTAAAGGATAACTTCAACGTTAGTAAAGTTGTCCTTTAGTGAATTCCCCTCCCCCCCGAGTGCAGCCCTTATGGAAACACGCATGCTGTAACTTCAGCCCTGATACAGTGATAGTAGCTTTGAAGGCCTGCCCTGCACATATGTGTTGTGGCCCCATTCATTCCCATTGGATGGCTGTACTTATCACACCCTCTGTAGTTATGCAGAATATGGCCGTCCCCTAGAAATAATTGGTGCCATGGGATGCACGTGCAGCGTGAACTGAAACAAAATGGCTGCACATCGGGTGGTTCCAAATGCCCGCTGGTGTCACTGCAGTAACTCAATAAAATGGCATTTGGAACCACAGGATGTGCAGCTATCTCTTTTAATTTCAATATTATCTACGGAGGCGGGCCGGGACTGGCACTCATTCGAAGGTTCCATCAGACATACTAAACTTCACCTGGAGCAGCGAGTTCTCTTTAATTTTGATCATGTGCAGTGTACAGTGGAGGCAAATAGAGGTTTTCTTTGCAAATGTTGGTTCAGAGTTGAAGGAAAGTATTCTACTAAGTGGGCTTTACTCAAACATTTGTGGGCGGCATAACTCTGAATGGTCTAAGGTTATCAGTGGTGTACCCCAAGGTTCAGTGCTGGGACTCTTACTTTTTATTATCTTTATAAATGTTATAGGGTCTGGGATTAAAAGTATCATTTCTGTCTTTGCAGATGTATCTTTATAAATGATGTAGGGTCTGGGATTAAATGTAACATTTCTGTCTTTGCAGATGGCAATAAGCTATGCAGTAGAATAATGTCCTTACAGGATGTCTCCAATTCACAAGCCGACCTCAATGCACTGTCTAATTGGGCGACTATGTGGCAGATGAGGTTTAATGTTGATAAATGTAAAGTTATGCACTTAGGGGCTAAGAATATACATGCATAATACATACTAGGAGGAGTACAACTGGGGGAATACATAGTGGAGAAGGATCTGGGGGTTTTGGTAGATCCCAAGCTCAATAATAGCATGCAATGCCAAGCTGCGGTTTTCAAAGCGAGCAAAGTTATTTCTTGTATTAACCACTTCAGCCCCGGAAGATTTTACCCCCTTTCTGACCAGAGCACTTTTTGCGATTCGGCACTGCGTTGTTTTAACTGATAATTGCGCGGTCGTGTGACATTGCACTCAAACAAAATTGATGTCCTTTTTTCCCCACAAATAGAGCTTTCTTTTGGTGGTATTTGATCACCTCTGCGGTTTTTATTTTTTGCGATATAAACAAAAAAAAAACGACAATTTTGAAAAAAACACATTATTATTTACTTTTTGCTATAATAAATATCCCCCAAAAATATATAACAAAAACTATTTTTTTCCTCAGTTTAGGCCGATATGTATTCTTTTACATATTTTTGGTAATAATAATCGCAATAAGCATATATTGATTGGTTTGCGCAAAAGTTATAACGTCTACAAAATAGAGCATAGTTTTATGGCATTTTTATTATTCTTTTTTTTACTAGTAATGGTGGCAATCTGCGATTTTTAACAGGACTGCGACATTATGGCGGACACGTCGGACAATTTTGACACATTTTTGGGACCATTGGCATTTTTACAGGGATCAGTGCTATACAATTGCATTGATTACAAATGGCACTGGCAGTGAAGGGGTTAACCACTAGGGGGCAGTGAAGGGGTTAAGTGTGTCCTAGTGTGTTTTCTAACTGAAGGGGGGATGGGACTGTGCAGGGGAGATGACAGATCGCTGTTCATACACTGTATGAACAGACGATCTGTCTGTTCTCCCCTCAGAGAACTGGAAACTGTGTGTTTACACACACAGATCCTGGTTCTCCATGTGCCCCAAGTGATCGCGGGAGCCCGGCGGTGATCGAGACCACCAGGCACTTGCATCAGCTCCGTGGGTGAGCAGGGGGCGTGCACCCATGCCTCCGGTGGTGCGCATTCGCCCCCTAGTGGCCAGAGGGCGAAGCGACGTTACATAACGTTGTTTTGCCTAGCCGTTCTATTCTGCTGCCGTACAACTGTGGTGGATGGTCGGCAAGTGGTTAAGAGAGGTATGGACTCCAGAGAGAGAGATATCATTTTGCCCCTGTACAACTCATTAGTAAGACCTCATCTAGAATATGCAGTTCAGTTTTGGGCACCAGTTCTAAAAAAGGATATCTGGGAACTGGAGAAAGTGCAAAGAAGGGCAACCAAACTGATAAGAGGCATGGAGTAGCTCAGCTATGAGGAAAGATTAGAGGAACTGAATCTATTCCCTTTTGAGAAGAGAAGATAAAGGGGGTATATGATCAACATGCAAATACCTAAGTGATGCATATAGTGAACTTGGTGTTGCGTTATTCACTTTGAGGACAAGGGGCACTCTACATCTAGAGGAAAAAAGGTTTAATCGCCAAATACGGAAAGGTTTTTTCACAGTAAGAGCTGTGAAAATGTAGAATAGACTCCCATCCAGAGGTGGTTCTGGCCAGCTCAGTAGATTGCTTTAAAAAAGGCCTGGATTCTTTCCTAAATGTAAATAATATAACTGGGTACTAACATAGGTAAAGTTGATCCAGGGAAAATCTGATTGCCTTTCAGGGGATTAGGAAGAATCAGGAAGGAATTTTTTCCCCTGCTGTAGCAAATTGGAGCATGCTTTGCTGGGTTTTTTCGCCTTCCTCTGGATCAACTGTGGGTGAAGGATTGTGTATATGGGATTGTATTTTTTTTTTTTTTTTGGTTGAACTAGATGGACTTGTGTCTTTTTTCAACCTGACTAACTATGTAACTATGTAACAATTGCTATGGTAATGGTAATTACCAATTCACTATGATTTTGAAATGAAGTGTGGCCCTCAGTAGACATACAATGGCCCTTCAAAATATTAGCTCAATATGTCCTACTGTTTCATTATGAATATGATATTCCTGGTGTAGAGGGCTGTTGGAGGACATGCCAGAATGTGTTCTAGGAGGGAGCATCCTTTCTGCTTTATATTAACCTTTACAATTTTATCTACACACACCAACACACACAAAAAAAGAAGATTGCTTTGTGTTTCTTGAACTACAGTGAATTTTGTGGCTCCTCTTACTACACATACTTCTCATATTGTTCATGTATTAGATTTTGTTTAGAGGTTGCCAGAACAGGGAAAATGTTTACATTTTGTAAATTGTGATGCTCTATTGGTCCCTTACCCTACTGTTGTAGGCATTGGTTCATGAAAGCCTCTGTGGTAAACCATGGCTGTATGCAGATGTAGATGCCCAGTGAAATTATTTTTTTTATTATTACATTTTCTCACAGAAACTAATGGTTTCATGGTTATGATTTTGTATAGGACTTTATAAACATTGTATATTCCCTCTGTATTCCCTGCTGCAGTTCTTAGCTATAATGCCGTGTACACACAACCGGACTTTCCGGTAGAAAAGGTCAGACGGAATGCGGGCTTCATCTGACTTTTTCTTTCTGAAATCCTGACGGACCTAGAAATAGAACATGTTTCAAATCTTTCCGACGGACTCAATTCCTATCGGGAAAACCGTTCGTCTGTATGCTAGTCCGACGGACAAAAAATGACGCAAGGGCAGCTACTGGCTACTGGCTATTGAACTTCCTTTTTCAAGTCCCGTCGTACGTCATCGCATTATAAACGAACGGACTTTGGTGTGATCGTGTGTAGGCAAGTCCATTTCAGCGGAACTCTGTTGGAAAGCCGTCGGAAAGACCGTCAGAGTCTACTCTGACGGAAAGTCCAATCGTGTGTACGTGGCATTAGGATCCTATTAGGAAGACAAAAGCCCCCCCCCAAAAGAATGGATATGCAATTGATCCTTTTCTTTTTTTTTACTTTAATAATTGCTGTGTGATGCCCAAATAAGTCTGTACTGTATAGTTTTTTATGGTTTATTTAAATGTTGAATTCATCTTTAGTGTATTTATTTGAGCATTTTGAACACATTTTACATCTCTGTAGGTGCTAATGCACTTTACAGTTTATATACTTTGGATAGATATTTATAACCAAAGCAGAGTATGCAAGTGTGCATGAAGAGCATGTAAATAAAACATATTTAACTGAAAATTCATGTGATTGGAATATTTTATTTATGGCCTATCGTTTTAGTGAAATATTTTAAACCCTACAATTTTGCATAAAACTGTATGTATTTCTTCAGTGTATAATATAGTACGAGTGACACTCTTGATATTAAGGGCAAGAACCAGTAAGGGTTCAGCAGATTAGTTTACATTTTCTTTATACAGCCAATCAGTTTATATAAATTATATATTTACTTTTACTAGATTACTTTGAATATTTTTTTATGCTTCTAGGCAGAAAGTTCCATAATCTTCTTTAAAGTGTATTTACTAATCTAAACTTTTGCAAGGAAATATCCTGCTTTTCGTAAGGAGATGTAAACTCACCCACTTAAATCTCAAATAATTTAAGTAGGCGGCTCTTATTAAAATATTACTTGCATCCTGCTAAGAAGGTCCTTGTTCAGGTATTATACCTGTTATAAGGTGACAATACTCTGTTTCAGTTTTCCAATTGTGCCCCCATGTTGTCACCCTACCATGTTGTCACCCTATGGAGAACGCAAGTGGTCCATAAAAACACACATACAGACATGGCCCACTGTTGTCACTATCAGGAAACCAGCCCCGAGAACAGACATGCAGCCATTGTTGCAGTGTCTGCAGGAGATCAACACCAACAAAGGATGAAAAGGGTAATAACAAGCATTTTATTTTTTTAAAAATGGCAGTTGTTTATGATACACATGTTTTAGCAAACTTAATGCAATTCATTTAGAGGTTACATCTGTTTTAATCTTCCTGCACATAATTGGATACGCAAAGAGAATACAACTTCACTTTATCACTAAGCTAAGTGAACATTCTCCACTGTTTCTCCATTTTGTCAAATAAATCGAGAATAAACTTGTTAATTTGTTTTGAGCTGTATATAATACGTAAGTCTGTTTTATAAATATTCCTCATTGGTTTCTTGTGAAGACTGAATTTTCAGGGGAGTGTACCATCTGTTGACTTTTAAAAAAATCTTAGTTAACATTTAAAAGGTGAAAGATTTCCTAAAAGAAACAAAACCCTTATAATTCACACCTTCCTTATTTTTTTACATTTTTCTGATCGCCAATAATATATTAGCAAAAATCATCAAAGGCAGAACTACTCACTTATTTAAACATATGTTTAAAGAGAATCTGTATACTTATAAAATATATTTTTCTTTGTATTTGTATTATGATTAATGTTAAAAAGATGTAATGGTGTTTTTAATTATGTTTTAACCATGCAAATAAAACATTTGTGTATTAATATTTTATGTTTACCACTTGTAAACAGTAGGTGGGGAGGGATCATTACGCAGCTTTTGTGCTGAATAGTAGACCCTACCCCCTCATCTGAGCATATATGCGAATATCTTAATTCGTTCATACAGACTGCCAAAATACATGCTGTTATGCCCTGTACACACGACCTGTTTTCACATCGGAATAAACTCTGAAGGTTTTTCCGACGGAGTTCCGACGGAGTTCCGACGGAATTTCGCTCAAGCTGTCTTGCATACACACGGTCATACAAAATTTCGACCGTCCAGAACGCGGTGACATACAACATGTACGACGGGACTAGAAAATGAAAGTTCAATAGCCAGTAGCCAATAGCTTCCGTCTCGTACTTGCTTCAGAGCATGCGTCATTTTTGGTACGTCGGAACAGCACACAGACGAGCGGTTTTCCTGATAGGAATTGGTTCCGTCAGAAAAATGTAGAACATGTTCTCTTTCTAGGTCAGTCAGAATTTTCAACATAAAAAGTCCAATGGAGCATACAGATGATCAGAATATATGGTGAAAAGCTCCTGTCGGACTCTTTCTGTCGGACATTCTGCTCGTGTGTACACGGCATTAGCCTTTGTTTTTAATTTTTTTTAGAAATCCCACTATGGTTTGCAAGCTTAATGCCATGGAAACATGCTGTAGTAAATGTTTATTTGTAAAATCAATCTTTGATACAAATAATGAAAAGATATATAAAACATCAGTTTAGAAATGTGAAATCTTTCATAAAAATGTAAATACATTTAAATTAAGTTTTTTTTTTAATTTTTTTTATGTTTATTTTTAAGCTTGTGTTTTATATTTTATATTTTTTCTAGTAAGTAAACAAAAACTTGTTTTACATATCATTATTCAAGACATGACAAAAACATTTATGAGTACTGTGGTTTTACTAAATTACACAACAGAAACTGCCTAGTGTTTGTTTTACATTGTTTGAAACCTCAGAGACAGCCTTCTAATAAATGCTTAGTCACACTTCTGACCCATTCATTGTTTGGGCAAAATTTCAGTTTTATCTGTTGTGCACTTTTAAGGTAGGTCATACCACGGGTTGCAGGAAAGAAATTTGCATGATTCCCCCATCCACACAGACATTGCTGACAAAGGAATCCCTCCTGCTGAGCAGTTGTCTGCTCCCAGCGGGGAAGGGTGAGGGAAGCCATCCCGGCAGGAGAAGATAGTGAGTATTGCTAGCAGCCGCTATCGATAATCACAAGATAATCCATCATGCTGGTTGTACCCAAGTTAATCGATCAATTAACTTAGTACATTCAGCCTGCCCATCAATGATTCAAATCTCGGCCAGTTCCTACTGAACCTACTGAGATTTGTGTGTGGCCGGCCTTAGTAGCCTTTTTACCACCAGAAAATAAAGACAACAGAGAAAAACATGTAAAATATGCCTTAGGCTAGGTTCACACTTGTGCGGGTGGTTGCAGATGTGGGACTGTGTGTAAATCGCAGCTGTTCCCGCACCCACAGCCAAAGTGCACTGCTTTTTTGCAGATGCAAGGGGGTGCCATTCATTCTTAATGGCACCCCCACGCATCTGAAAATGCAGCGCACTTTAGCTGTGGATGTGGGAACAGGTGCAAAAAGCACCATGCGACTTCCCTGCAGCTGCATTTTTAAAAAGGTGCAGGTACATTTTTCCTGCGTTTCCTACAGGTACAGCAGTCCACTCAAGTGAATGGGCTGTTGTGTCCACGCAAACACAGGATGAGCTGAACGTATAGGTGTGAACCTAGCATAAAGCTGGCTATAGAGGGATAACATTTTGAACACAAATTCTTAGGAAAAGTAGTAGAAAAATAGAAACATAGAAAAGTAAAATAATACTTTCTAAATTTAGTCTTGAACTTTCCTCAGTTAGTTTGAGGTCATGTCCACGTGTTCTTGATTTTAGTTTCATCTTGAAAAAAAACTGCCCTCCTGAGCCTTATTCACCCCCTTGATGTATTTAAAGGTTTCAATCATGCCTCCCTTTCCCCTTATCTCCTTCAGACTGTACACACTAGATTCTTGAAGTCGCTCTCGATATGTTTTATCCCCCAGACCTTTCACCCTTTTTGTTACCTGTTTCTGGACTCGCTCTATTTTATCAATATCTTTTTGTGAGTGGTCTCCAGAACTGGACACAGTATTCTAAATGAGGTCTCACTAAAGATTTATATAGGGGAATCAGAACCTCCTTCCTCCTGCTGGGGATCCCTCTAGGGATGCATCCTACAATTCTATTTGCTTTTCCCACTGCCTGATCACACTGTCTGCTCATTTTGCAATCATCTGAAATAAGTACCCCCAAATCTTTTTCCTCTGTAGTGCTGACCAACACTGTACCCCCAATGTTGTACTCTCTGAGGGGATTCTTTTTCCCTAGCTGCATCCTTTTACATTTAGAAATATTGAACTGCTGTTTCAACTGCTTTGACCAATATTCCAGCAATGCCAAATAATGATCCATATTACAGACACCTCCAGGGATATCAACCCTATTACACACCTTTGTATCATCAGCAAAAAGACATACCTTGCCCAACAAACCTTTGGTTATATCACTTACATAGTGATTACATAGAACAGGACCTAGTACAAAGCCTTGTGGTACACCACAGCCACATAGTGACTGGTCTCTGTTCTGAGTGAATAGAGGGTTATATTATAACTCTTATATTATATTATCAGCATTATTATACTGAGAGTATAATAATGCTGATTAAGTGGCCAGTGAACAGGCAGGAGGTAGCTAAATGTCACGGCAACCTAAAAGGTAAACTGATGAAATAGAGGTGTCACCTGCCTTGCTTGACTGGGTATGAACTACAATTACTAATACCAACTATAAATCTTTTGGTAGGTCGATCACATTTATGTATTTTTAAGAATGCCTGCACTGAAATATGGCTGCCATTGATGACCATCTTCTAAAAATTTTAGTTGCTTGGCAATATGTGGTCTGGATTTGACAGATGGGAAGGCTGAAAACTCTCCTTCTCAGAGTCACATACTTCTTCTCAATCATTTTTGCCATGTGGTTTAGTCAAATTGTATTTTTCTATTTAAGATAAATTTTGCACTAAAGGTAAAACCCATAAACTAGCGGCTATTACACCATTAAATATAAAAGTGGTAAGATTAAGTAAACCAAACTGAATTGCAGTGGTCATAAAATAAAACAAAACCAATAGTCCAGTCCAGTATGTGTACCTATAATAAAAAGTCAATGCAAACAAAAGAACTCCACTGTGAAATATAGGTGAAAAAATCTCCATATAAATCTCCACATAATAGTCTAGAACAGTGTTTCTCAACTCCAGTCCTCAAGGCGCCCCAACAGGTCATGTTTTCAGGATTTCCCTTAGATGAAACAGCTGTGGAAATTACTAAGGCAGTGAAACTGATCAAATCACCTGTGCAAAATAATGGAGAGCCTGAAAACATGACCTGTTGGGGCGCCTTGAGGACTGGAGTTGAGAAACACTGGTCTAGAAAACTCCTCTAGGTAAAAAAAACACACTCAGTGCTCCCACATCAGTGCCCAGATCAAAGGCTTAGCAGAACGCTATCACCCTTAAAATGAGAAGTCATATAATATACAATTGAAGGTGATTAGCTTAAATCCTGAATATATGATATCACCAATTCATTCCACCATATATATTGTAGGACACTCAAGTAAATGTGCAAAATGTGAAAAATGAGAATGTTCCAAATAGTGTAAAATCAATGGCATCAAATATTAAAGTGAAAGTAAACCCATTGATTTTTTCAGGAAACCATTACATGCCCGGCATGCCGGGATTGCTGGCTGTCACATTTGCTTGTGCTGTCTATCAAACTGTCAAACCACCCAATGGCTGGTGTCATAACTGATCACAATTGCAGCATCATGGAAGTTGAAGATTAAACAGAGGCCAAGATGGCAGCTTCCTAGACTGAAAATGATAGGAGGGTTTACTTCCACTTTAAAAAACAGTGCTACTCACATATTTAAAAACATAGACAGTGCTGTTCGAATCACACTGCCTAAGAGATTATGCAGATCGTTTACAGGATCCGTAATACATGATGATGTCACAAGCATAGGCACTGCTTTACATGTTTTGTCAAAAATCGAGCCCCAGAAGATGTCATTTTTGACTAAACTGGTTTCTCAGGGAATTGTGAGTTTTGTAAAGAAACACCAGTAGCACTTTGCTTTCATACTATCTCCCTCTAATTTAAACTGTACAGAACCATACAGAACTGGGAGAAAGGAGCAGGGAGTCACTACTCTTACTCATTTGGGTGTGTGTAAAAATTAAGCTTATACTATTGGACTCTGTAAACAATAGGCTTCTTTCAGCAAAGTAGTTGGAAATATTCTGGTAAACATAGCAAAAGCGTAAAAGAGTAAATGTGAAAAATATTCTTTCAAATGTGTTTTTAGTCCTGAATGAATTAATACAGAAAATATAAAGAGTTGCAATACTTACTGGTAAAAACAAATCTGTCATGAGTGAATAATGGAGGCTTCTATTGCTGAATGCTTCTTTTGAGATTGCTAGTTTTCTGGTTGTGATGCAAATGTTTTGGCTTCAATGTTGTCTAAGTTGTTGAGCTGAAGCAAATATACAGATAAATAGTTCTGACACTTTTTTGACACTCGTTACAGCCGTTTCCAGCTCAGTGACGTAAAAGTACTTAAAGCAGTACTGTAGTGTGGTTGAGAGTAAACAGTTTTTGACATCTGAGTTTGCCCTTCTCCAGTGCTGACAGTTCCATCACCCCCTTCGCTGCCCACCACTGCTGCCATCTTCTCCTCTGCTTCTTTCGGGACCGGTACCTTCTTTTTTGACCATTGGGTGATCACTGATTATAAAGCTCTTGTGTATGCACACTGGAGTTACATTGTTCCAGCAATTGTACTCAATCTTGGCACCTTACCACTGCAGGCAGTGAATTCAAGAAAAAACTGCAAGGAGCAAGGGGAAAGAGTTTTTTTGTAATGGCAGAAAGCATGCAAAGTTTTTTTTTCTATCTAGCTGTATCTCCTAGCAATTGTTTTTTTTCTTATAGTTGAGCTCTGCTATAAGTCGAACATAACCAGGCAACTAGCCTTTTCAGAAGGAGGTCAACTATGGCAGCTCTTCTAATTACAGTGTCCCTTTAACCTCTTCACACCGGCTTAATGCACATATCGAGTCTCTCGACGTGGGCCTTCACGCCAAATGGCCACATATATGCGGCCCTTTTTAAAGCACTTAGCGTACTGAGATCGGTTACTGGAAAGCTGCCGGTGCATACTAGCCATCTGGAGCTCTCCGATCATGTGACCACTGTGACAACCAATGATGGCGGTCACATGCCCATGGGAAGGGGTTAAGTCGGGGGGTTACTCAAAGCAAAAAAAAAAAAATGTAACTCCAAGTGCACATTATATTTTCTTAAGATAGTTTACTGAGGATTTGTGTTCTCCTAAAACAGGTATACTGTATGTTAAGTATTCTTATATTAGTACATTCTCTGAAGTGTGGTATATTTGTGATGGCGAACCTTGGCACCCCAGATGTTTTGGAACTACATTTTCCATGATGTTCAACTATACTACAAAGTGCATGAGCATCATGGGAAATGTAGTTTCAAAACATCTGGGGTGCCAAGGTTTGCCATCACTGGTCTATATCATTCTTACATGGGATTGTGGCTCATAGCATATATTAATTTGCTGTGCGTTTACTGATCAAAGTAGCGGAAAATATCTGAAGATATCGATCAATCAATTAATTTGTTCTACCATTAAAGGCTACTTAATGTCTGACATGTTTTAAGCCCCTGTCTCATAAAACGAGTGAGTGAAGAACCTAAGTCCAAATATTTGATCTATTTTACTGCATTTGTGTATACCAGCGGCAAGCGATTCTCTGTCTTTTTGAGTTCAAAATAATATTATGTAACAATCTCAAGGCATGTTTAAAATTCAAGTCTGTTTGATGGAAAAGGCTTCTAAGTTTGCCCCGTTGACTTTTGTCATCAATTGGCTGTTTCTCAGTATGTAAATATAAAGGCATGCAGATTGTGACTCACTGACAATAGCTCTAAAATCAATAATCCTCTGAACTCTACAGAAACTGCTGTTTTATAAGCACTAACATCTTCATGGGCTTCAGCAGGAACAAAAAAGGAAAGACAAAATTATATCATAAGAGCACAGTTTGTGCAATGATGTATTGCTGTTTTTTTTTACTTTCTAATTTTAGACAGTGCAATTTTGATATGCTAGGCAAAATGAGTTTCTATTTTGCACAGCACAATAATGTAATGTTTGTGGTGAGCCATGCTAAAAATGTGCAGCAACTTTTTTTGTTCACTGTTGTGCACTGGCATCGTATTCAAAAAGAAGTTGCTTTCTTAAAGTAGAACAATGGCCTTCCAGTAAAACAAATGTTGCAGCACCTAGCCACTTGACCTCTGGAAGATTTACCCCCCTTCCTGGCCAGGCCTTTTTTTTGCCATACGGCACTGCGTTACTTTAACAGACAATTGATGTCCTTTATTCCCACAAATAGTGCTTTCTTTTGGTGGGAATCACCTCTGCGTTTTTTTTTTGTGCTATAAACAAAAAAAGACCAAATTTTGAAAAAAAAAACACAATATTTTTTACTTTCTGGTCTAAAACATATCCAATAAAAACATTTTAAAAATCAAATTTCTTCATCAATTTAGGCCAATATATATTCTGCTACATAATTTTGGTAAAAAAAAATCCCAATCAGTGTATATTGATTGGTTTGTGCAAAGGTTATAGCGTCTACAAACTAAGAGATATATTTATGGAATTTAGATTTTTTTTTTACTAGTAATGGCAATGATCAGCAACTTATAGCAGGACTGCAATATTGCGGCAGACAATTTGGACACTAACTGACACTTTTGGGAACCAGTGACACTAATACAGTGATCAGTGCTAAAAATATGCACTGTCACTGTACTAATGACACTGGCTGGGAAGGGGTTAATATCTGGGATGATCAAATGGTTAACTGTGTGCCTAGCCAGTGTTTTTATACAGTGTGAGAGGTTCTTTTACTAGGGAAAGACATGGATCCTTGTCCCTGCTTTGCATAAGCAGACTGCAGTTCTACCTCTGTACTGAATGAACGGTGGCTACCGGTTGACATCGAGTAGCTGCAGATCAGCATGCGTGCCCCCTACCCAGTAGTGTCAGAACATGTACTAGGTACGTAATCTGACGCAGCAGTGCCACTTTGCGGCCGTATATGTAAGTTATATGGTTGGCAAATGGCTATTCCCCCTACAGTCTCAAACATGTGTTGATGCAGTTTCCTGTGATGGGGTGGCAACAATACTTCACTGCTTCTGTATTCAAAACAATATTGCCAATCTCATGTAGGCTGTGCCCGCCTGCGTTAAAATGGAATGAGGACAAGTAAGGGGTGTGGCTGTTAGCATTATCACTGCTGATTTACAAGCCTGTAGCTCAGAGGCGTCAAACTGGCAGCCCTCCAGCTGTTACAGAACTACAAGTCCCATCATGCCTCTGCCGGTAGGAGTCATGCTTGTAAATGTCAGCCCTGCAAAGCTTCATGGGACTTGTAGTTCCGCAACAGCTGCAGGGCCGCTAGTTTGACATCCGTGTAGCTTGTCAGTTGGCATATGGCCACATCCAGTCCAGCCTACTGCTTTCTGGATTGGCAGCACTGCTTTGGTTGCTGAAACCCCCTCACTGTAGGCTGCAGTTTCTGGAAGGGGGAGAGTGTAATGCACAAACAAAGGGAAATTTGTCTCAGTCATACAGGAGCCTTTAGATTTAATGTAATACAATGCACATAAACAAACACATTCCATACTTTAATATATTGCTGTAAGGTACTGCAACAGACTACAAAGAACTGAGAGGCCCTTACAGTTATATATTTTTTCAACTCCCGACTACGAGTTAACAAGCTTCCAGAAATCAGTTGCATTTATTTGTTCATGATGAAATGTGGTAATGCTATCTGCAGTCTATCCATATTACAGTATTAGCCTGCAATACAAATATTTGTTTTCTTACCCATTTTTCATCTAGTTTCAGGATCACTATGAAAAATCTAGCATGAGCAGTAGCAGCAGCAGCAGTGGAATAGCAAGCTGCAAGAGTGACTTTTCCGAGAGCACCATCATCCCCCTGGGTCTTCTACAGCCACACAGCTCCGATAAGGAATCAGATGTGTTCTTCCCAAATCAAAGCTATTCCATGGACAATGCTGCTAAAGGTGACACTTGCAGACATACACAGTACATGTAAATATATGCTGACTCCAGGAGTATTTAAGGGACCACTGCTGCCCTAGACACTTTTTAACAATTGTGTTATTTTATAAAGGCTTAACAATTTCACAAAAAAGGTTTGGCTTTAAATTGACTTTATTTAAAATATAGCAATTAAGGCCACAATACCATTTAGATAATAAGCTTAATGGGCTTAATGGGCTTATTAACATTTTGAATAGAAAGGGAAATTAATTCAAAAGACTTAAAGGATAAGTTCACCTTGCTAAAAAAATAAATAAATGCAGATTTTTTGCAGGTAAAAATAAATGTGCATTTATTTTTATTTTTTATTAGGAGGCTGTACCTGAGATCAGATTAGATAAGACTCCTGCAGACTGTCTGTGTAGCTGTCTGCCCATATCTTGTACAGGCAAGGCAGTTATTGAATGACAGGAAGAATCAATGAACCACTAGAGTGCTCACCAGTGCCCAGGTAGTTCATTGGGAACCACAGGCTGTCAGCTGCAAAGGCTGTCGATCCTTATAGTTCATTCATCTACATAACTCTGTGAGTAAATGATGTAGCCAGGGCCAGACTTACCATTGGGCTTGACTGGGCTCAAGCCCATGGGGCCCCCCGCCAGCCCCGCCTGTTTCGAAAGCGGCCGAAAGCCGCCAAGAGCGGCCGAAAGCCGCCGAGATACACAGGACATCTGGATCTGTATCTCGGCGGTGCCATTTTTAAACTGAAAGGCTGCAATGACACTGGGGCAAGGCTACACTGACACTGACAAGGCTACAATGACACTGATAAGGCTGCATTGATGGGCATTTAAATGTAAGTTTTTTTCCTTAAACTTCCCTCCTAAAAGTTTTTTTTCCTTAAAATTCCCTCCTAAACTTGGGGTGCGTGTTATAGGCCGATGCGTGTTATACACCGTTTTATCCATTTTTATTGCTTTTATTAATCGTGGACCCAGGACAAATACCAGTACAGTATCCCCCGCTTATATATTATCTACTTTTGTGAGTAGCCATTTGGCTGTTTTGTCTTGTCCATTTAAACAGAAGTTCTTTAATACTGCAATACAAGTCTGGCGCACCTTGTCCTTTTCTATTTCTGTTTTATAGAGCTGTGCATATGTATAGAAGGGTAGAGCCCGAAAATGACTCAAGCCCCGGAGCCCCCACCACCCTAAGTCCTGGCCTGGATATAGCAATGTGGGCAGAGTCCCACACAGCTGCGTTCTTTTAAAATTGTGACAGTGGGGGGAGGAGATCCCCAGTTTGCAGTCACAATTAGAAGAGGGATCAGAGAGAGGCTGCAGGAGCCGGAACATGTTACAAGTTCCAACCTCAAAAAAGGTGGAACATGAAACATTTTCCCAAAGGTGAACTTATCCTTTTAAGTTAACCTGTACTAAGAGCAGTATATAGGCTGCCACTGCCAACTTCTTTCTGAAACTCTTAGAACATTGCTACCCCAGCATCAGTTCACAGGTTGCCTGTAGACTACAAAGAGCATTGTGACTATTCTCAGCAGTTCCTTTATTCTCTATCTTTGTCTTTAAGTGGCCATGTAGGCAAAATATATGAAAATTAAAAGTTTATTTTTTCTTTCTCATTCATTGAGGGACACACAATTCAGAGGCAATTTGGCTATACTCCAATTTATGGGAGGATTTGAACACTGGCAAACAAAAAAGCAGTGACCAGACTGGTATACCCCTCCTTGCATGCCTCAGTTTTTCTTTCGCTAGTGTCCTAGGAGAATAAATGCCTTTTCTATACTGGGAAAAGTTTAAAATTTTTTACTAGGCACGTTTTCTTTTTCAATATTATTTTTCTTCGATCAACACTTCTCTACATGCTGTTTTGGTTGAGATAGTTTCTGTATGCAGCTATCTGGATTGGCATATCTTCAGCAATAGCTTTGGAGGTCCAGACGCCACTGCGTTGGACGACTGCAGGGCTTGTGAGCTCTTGTCACTCTACTCCACATTGTGGCAATTTTCAGACCTTTGTGTTCTGTGACAGTTAGTTGAAGTGTGCTTTCCAGGTTCAGGGCCATGGCATAGCGATAGTGACAGTGACTTGTGTGTAGTCTGAGTGGGCTAAGCACCTGGAGTTACTTTATTTAAAACTGCTGGACACTATTACTATTCCTATTTTCTTGGGGGAACAGGAAGGATTTTTTTCCTGTGCTGGAGCAAATTGGATTATGCTTTGCTGTTTTTTTTGTCTTCCTCTGCATCAACTGTGGGTATAAGATTGTGTATATAGGATTGTATATTTTTTTCCCCCTTTTATTGGTTGGACTAGATGGATTGGTGTCTTTTTACAACCAGACAAACTATGTAACTTCAGTATCTCTAACTTTGTATCTATTTTCTGTTGTTTTCCATGGAAAGGGTTTAAATAGAGATTGAGTACTGCATCCGAATTGCAAGAGACACTTGGTTTCACTCTGTGTCTCCTGCAACTGCCTACAGTGAGCTAATTTCCCTCCAGCTGTTGAACATCTTCTGCTTCCAGCAGCCAGTTAATGAGTACCCAAGGTTTTACCTTGTATTCTGAGCTTAAAGTTATCCCTGAGTAGCAGTATAATATGTCAAACCCCAAAGACATGTGGAGCACTAACAGTTGCAGGACTTTCTGCAGTGCTCTCTCTCTCTCTCTCTCTCTCTCTCTCTCTCTCTCTCTCTCTCTCTCTCTCTCATGGTCCTGATACCAATAACCTGGAACACTGTTCACTGCTTGAGACCCTACATTCCTCCTTCACCTTAAAATCCTTTTTATGGAGTACTTTGAGGGACACAGGCCCAAACCTTTCAGGTTACGGTTCGTTGGCTTATGTTACTGCTGTAGTACAAAACAGAGGCATGCTGGGAGTAGGAAGGGTTTTACTAGGCTCGTCATTGTTTTTTTGTTTGCCAGGTTCAAAATCTTCCTGTAGGCAACAGTATCATCCTATTGTCTCTAAATCCTGTTTCCCTCAATGAACTTCAAGAGAAGGGGGCCTTAAAATCACATGTGGGTGTTACTTAGGGCAGTCTGCCTCTAAATGCAGCAACAAAGAGAAAAACAGAACATCAAGGAATAGATTCCTTGATCAGGATTTGCTGACGTCCCATATTGGGAAAAAAAGGTATACCAATGGTTTGAATGCATGGTGGCCCTCTTTTTGAAGGTGAAATATGGAGTCCTTGTCCTTGTCTATGGCTGTCACATTGAAATAGAGGGTCACCATGCTATCAAAATGTCGTACACCTTTTTTTTCTGTTATGGGACTTCAGTAAATCCTTCTTCCCAATCTACTTCTTGGTATGCTTATTTTCTCTTCATTCCTGTTTTTTTTACAATGACACACTTAAACCATGTACCCACTCTTCACAAGGGTTACCTATGGATGTCTGTATAGTATGGTTTGATGAATTCCTAGCAAATGCAGCCTCTTTGGGCCCATTTCAGGCTGATATCCACCCAATAAGGCATTTTTATATTTATATAAGAGGTAACCAGGGAAAGTGAAATATCAGCAGATCAGACCTAAACTAGACACCAGGGTGGTCCATGCTGATCTGCCTCTCACGTAGATCGAGCACTGTCTCAGCTCGTAGCTGTATGATACGTAGTAAGAAGAACTCTGGATAGCCGCTCACCTGTAACCACCTTTATTACACAAAATGTTGATAAAATCTTGGCAATCACAACAGCAGTGAGGGGAAAAGACTGATGATGTGTTTCACACACACTAGCACTTACTCATAACATATATGTTATATTAATGTATGACAAGGTGTATAGAGCAGAGGGCTTTAATATTTTCAGGGATGGATTTACAGGCGGTCCCCTAGTTACAAGCATCTGACTTACAAACGACTCCTACTTACAAACGGAGGGAGACAACAGGAAGTGAGATGAAATCTACCCCTAGGAAGGGAAATTCACTCCTGTAAGAGTTGTTATGGGAAAAAGGTGCCTCCACTGATGCTTTATAACCAAGGCTTGTTTCCACAACAATCCAACATTTTCAAAATCCAATTGGGATAGAAAGTGAGGTGAAATCTTCTGAACAGGGGCACAGACAGCAAAATAAACATTACAGGGGTGGTAACCCTTCCCTATGCTATCCGAAAAGCTTAAAAAATGTTTTTCTGGCTGAAACTACACTTAAAAAATGTACCTGTTCCGATTTACAAACAGATTCAACTTAAGAACAAACATACAGACCCTATCTTGTTTGTAACCTGGGGACTGCCTGTATACTTTTTTTCTTCACTAGGTGAACTATTTTTCACCTCCCTCCCATGTCAACTGACTGACTTTAGTATTACACCAACAAGATTATACATTATAGTTAGACCAAAAAGTCTGAGACTGAAAGATACAGTTTGCCCAACCTCTGTACACCTATTACCAACAACAAGAAAAGGTAGGAAAACTGTCACCCTAACTGCTAACAGTTCAGTTCTTGCTGTATGGGCCTAGAGTGATTGAAATATTAGCACACAAAAATGAACAAACTATGCAGGACATCAACAATGACGATCCAGCTGGATTGCACTGGCTGGCAGTATAGCTGTCTGGAAAATGTTATTATATATGGAAATGTATTACTAACAGTCAGCAATATGCTGCTGTAAGCTATGTTGGCTTTGTAGAAATACAGCCATGACTGTTCTAATATAAACTGTATGGTGACTATATCAGGAGATCATGGCCCACTGATAACTTGAGAACTGGACTGAACCATTTAAATTTGGCATGTTTACCGTTGTAAATCACTGCAATAAAGTAACTTTCAGCAGTTTGGGTAAGCCTGTATATAACAAATTATATAAAGTTTATACCAGAGTTAATCAAAAGAAAGTGGGTCCTTGTTAACTGCAGAATAAACTGAAATATTTTTGGAGATCAAAGTAACAACAGTAATCGTTATAGCCTTAAAAACAATAATAACATAGATGACGGAACGCATCCAAGATTCAAAGGGGTCTT
Organism: Aquarana catesbeiana; assembly: GCF_042186555.1. Lineage (NCBI taxonomy): Eukaryota > Metazoa > Chordata > Amphibia > Anura > Ranidae > Aquarana > Aquarana catesbeiana. The sequence continues at coordinate 147,929,041 of NC_133328.1, read as the reverse complement.
GCTGGCAGCTTGCCAAATGAAGAGGCCTTTCAAGCCTCAAAATATAGCAAGGAATGAAAGTTTGATATAATTTTGTTACTTAGAGCTAGAAACATTCCAAGATCAAACTCTATTTGCTGTCTGGCATAGCAAAGATTTAGCTGTATAAAACCTTCCGAGACCAATGTCTGTTAGACCCTGTGACAAGCAGATACAAAAGGGCTAATGCCTTTAGAGGAATATAAAGATGCAGATATAATAAGCTTTGTTAAATGTTTAAGAATACTACTTTACCAGCAAAACTATACATTGCTTGTCCTAAATGGGCTGTCCATCATATATGGATTACTTCATGAAGCAATTTAAGCCAAAAAAATACATAATGGCTGACCCTGAGCATTATGGCTGGATGATCTCAATATGGTTGCAAGGAAGGTTGGAAACAAGAGATGTGGCCAACCATAGAAAAGAATGGAGGAGCAATGAAGGTAATAAAGGCAATTTTTATTTCAATACTTTCAATAAATTAAATCATAAGGTTTTATACACAGGGAAGAGAGAGACTAATTAGGCACTGGTTTTGTCAAGATCACCAACTTCCTATTGAGAATGTAGAAATTGCATGTAGGATTCAGTGTAGTGATTCAGCTTCCTTCATTGGCACATATACCGTGGATCATATTTTTTTCTCTTTCTTCAGATGTATTTTCTGAACTTGAAGATGAGACAGATATGTCTTATAATTCAAGTTGTTCTAGCTACTTTAAAGGACGCACCCAAGGTAAGATCAATCATTTTATACAACTTTCTGGAACTGGAAAAAAGAACAGCCAATATATGTAAGATGCGGTTACCCATAGCAACCAGTCAGTTTGCTAACTTATAAAACATTATTTAATAACTACTTTATAGATGTATTAACTTCCCACAAGACTACATTCTTTAAGGTCATATAGCAAATTCTTCATGTTTCCTATTTTGGAAGTGAAATTAAAGTATAACTAAAGGATTTTTTTCTAGTTTTGTATAGAGTGGAGAGGGATTAGAACACTTGTCAGTTTTTATTGCTGTCTGTGCCCTTGTTAGGGAGATTCACCCTCTCTATTTGTGCTGTTTACTATTATCATTGAAAGTGAAAGTAAAAGAATATCCCAAATTTTCAGTTGTCCCCAGAAAAGTAATAGAGGGAAAATCTTCCAATGGGAAATGGTGAGCTGGAGTCCCCAAGGAAGTTCCTTAATTTGCAGGGATTTCCTCTCAATTCCTGTTTGGCCATAGGACAGCAAGTGAAGGAAAATCTCTGCAATGGGACACAGCTGGTGAAAAAAATCTATAACCCTCCCTTACTCTATCCAAAATGAAAAAAAAAGGTTTTGCCTACAATTCTACTTTAGGAAATTAAATTTCTGGTTGTTTTATGGGTGTAATAGACTTTCAATGGCTCTCGAGGATTATGGAAGTTCCTCTAAAATATTTCGATATTTTATAAATCTTTTCAATATTTTTTTACAATTTTTATCTTCAACATTTAGGTAAAGTATTTATTTCCAGGTGCATGTGTAGTGCAAGTAGAAACAAATACAATGGTAACTATCACTGCCATGACTTTGTTAATAAAAACATTATTTCTGTCAATCAAAAAAGCCATGTAGACACCATAAAAAAATTGTTAGGATTAAGTTTGCCTTTGTTAACAAAGCTGTTGATCATGGCTAACATGGTGATCGCATGGATTTTTTAAAGAAAAAAGGCCATGTGATTTTTGTTTTTTCAAGCAAACTTTACCTAATCCATCCATGTTGCAAAGTATGAAGCTACTTTTACCAAGATTTTAGAGAAGATGTTTATGCAAAACAAACTTGGTGAAATCTCACACTTATCCCTAGTAGTGAGTCCTTACTGCTGCACTGTGTAGACAGCACACTGGTGTTTGATATACCCAAGAACAGAGATCACAACCTCAGTAATATATTATATTAAGAGATATATTCCTGGCGGAAATAATGTATTTTAAAACACACTTTTCCCATGTGCATATTATTTCAAGGAAATATTAAAACATATCCAAACCCCAAAACAAAAATGCAGTACATTGCAGATTACCAGTTCTTAGGTGTAGTAGCTGCATTCAATTTTTTTTTCATGCTTTTTGCCTTTATTTTCACCTGATAATCCTGAAAATGACACACTTCCTGTCCCTGGACGGCTATGTTTATTTCCCCATAATGGAAGCAGCCTTGGTTGCCACCCAGGCGAGACTTTAAATGTGTATTCCCCTACTTTATCTCCATTACATGGGGGGGTGTTAGTAGTTTACAGAACAAAGATAACATTGTTTTTGCTTCCAGTTCATCTCAAAGGAAGTGGCAAACACACTGCATTTCATGCAAGATCACCAAGTATTTTCTATACTTGCTGAAAATGTTCTTAGTCTGAAAAATGAAAGTGAATGCACCACATTTAAGAACTGGTAAGTTGCAATATAGTTTTTTTTTCAGATGTGCTTTAAATGCACATTCATTTGTGTAGATCACTAAAACTGTATTTGGGCCGTTGCTATAATATTCTTACTCAGCCCGGAGTTCTCTTTTAGCCTTCAATCTTCTGGACTACTATTCCAAAAGAAGAAACATCTGGAGCAGCATACAATACCAAATAGAAAGTCATTCAAATACTTTTGAAGTGTGCAAAAATTCCTCCCAGAAGAAATAAACAGAGCAATATGCAAATCAGGAGCTTTATAAAGTTTAAGCAGCATGGGGCCAATTAATCAAAGTGGAAAGCTACAGTACAATCATACATTCAAATTTATCAACTGTGACTATTTAATTAGAGACTGAGAATAATCTGTACATGAGAAGAACTGCTATAACAAATGTATGAACTGCACAGTCCCACTCTGCCACCAAACAAAGAAACTTATTAATATAGGAACACTAGGATATCCTTCATTTTAAAATGCTTTGAAACCAGAAAATACTTTTTATTATTTTAATTACAGTGAATTATTGTATTGAGAGTGTCTGGGACACACTCACAGATCATTACATTGGATAAACAATGCATATGTCACCAGGTCATGTAAAATGTGTTTATATAAATAAAATTTAAGAGTGTAATCATGTGTATATTTACACAGTAAGCATGCCAGACATTTCATGAAAATTAGCAGTCGGTTCCATTGTCAGATTTTTACCTGCTGCTTTTACTACACATTGCTTTTTTTCAATGAGGTTCAATGATTACAATTTGACCAACATTTACTTTGGATTTCTAGAACATTGCAGCACCGACAGTTCCAGTGTATTAAAGCAGCAATTTACGGTACCCAAAATGGATTAATGTTTATATTCTTGACAAAAAAAAAAAGGACTTTTGACTTACCTGTAAATTCCATAGCTTAGAGTACAGTACAGTCTATTCATAGACACTGGGTTAAAGGTTGGTACACTGGCAAGTTTTTGAGAACAGGCCCCTTGATGTCCCTGCTATAACCCTATACCACTCAGTGAGTCCTTGAGTGAGTTTTTTTTTAGCAAGCAATGCATAGTAACCCAGGAATAGAAGGAGGGTGTCCCGTGTTCTGTACTGTAATTCAAGATTTGGAATATATAGGTAGTCAATTTTTTATTTATCCTAATTGTGCAGTGAAGGACACAGTTCGAGTATCCCAAGACCCTGGAATGTTCATAAGCAGTGAATGAGAAGGGTGGGCAACAACTAGGCAAACATAACTGTGCCAACAGGCTCAACAACAAGGGTCAACAGACTGAACTTCGGCGTCCTGCTGCAAGAACCCTGCAGCCAAATATGCATCCACAGAAAATTAAACATCCACCTAGTAGAATTTTGCAGAGATGACCAGCTGGGCAACAGAGGCTTGGTGCCAGAATGCCCAGGAAACACCCACTGACCTAGTGGAATGAGCATGTTAAAGTGCAGGAGGAGTTTCATCTTTTGGAGTGTCAGCTCTGGCAGTGAGTTGTCTTCTCCATCTAGTGATGGTCGACTTGGAAGCAGGATGTCCATTATGAGCTGAGGGTAAGATTAATAGTGAGTCCATCTTCCTAAAGAAAGCTGTGGCTTTAAGGTAGACTCTGATGGCTCTAACTGTGTCCAAGCAGTGAAGAGCAATTTCCTTTGGGTGTTTTGTAGCAGGGTAAAAAGATAGTAGGACTATGTCTTCAATGAGGTAAAAGACTCAGACCACCTTAGGAAGAAATTAAGGTCTTGGCATTACCAGGTCTTTGTGAAGAATGAGGAATAGGTCCCTAGAAGAGAAAGTCGATAGCTCATAGACACATTTGACAGACATGATAGCAACCAAGAAGGTCACTTTGCAGGAGAGATCATCTAAGGGGGATTTCTGCAGGGAGAGTGATGGATGAAGGGCGCGTGATCAATTGCTCACATCAAAAGGTATAAAATGTATTCATATGAAAATAAATGCAAACGAATAAGACCAATACTACGTATCATGCAAACAGGTAACAAAATATAGAAAACATGGAAATTAAAAATGGGTTAAACGTAACATAAGCCCATGTTGAGGTGGATGTTTAGAGTCGGCTGACGCGTTTCGAGCATAACCTCTTCATCAGAGCCTTTGAGAACCAGGGCACAGTCTCTATGGGCCGGTAGGTCAAAAACATATGTACATAAACATAATGGCTAGTTGGAAAGTGTGGCCTGAAATGGGAATACGTTTTTCTGTGTTCCATACCAGTCCACGTTCAAGTGTTCTAGGTGGAACAGAGATCAGAAAAAAAAATATATATATGTATATATATATACATATATATGCACACACACATGTATAAGCAGTATATAGAATATATAGACAGAATTTCAGCTAGAAATACAGTATGGGGCACATGGCAAGAATATGCAACACAAAAAACAAATGATGAGTAAAAATACATAAATCAATAGATGAATATGATAGACGAGAATCACATATATGTACAAAGAATTGATGAAAGGTACAATGTCTATCAAAAATTTGATAGGGGATTCGGTGTCTATGAGAACCATAAATGAGTGGTCAATGGTAGACCTTGAAATAACAAACAAAAAACAAAATATAAAATATATATATGTATATGTATATATGTGTGACCAAAAAGTGTTTTTTAGAACACATACATATATAGGTAAGTGAAAGAAGTAAGTGGGGAGATGACGAACTGGTGACTTGATGTGTAAACGCACCTACCTATGTGGTAGTTGATGGTATGTGTGTTCTCCTTTAAAATGTTGAAATAGGATTGTAGGGTGGTGTGGACCTGAAGGGGGGGGGAGAGAGGAAGCACAGTGTTAAAGGAAACAGAGGGAAACCAGAATAGTGGCCTGGGGGTGATCCCTCAGGACACTAACAGGCAGTCATATCATGGCATATTGCTGAATTAATGAGGAGGCTGTGTACCTGTCACAGGCTGGATGGAGGAGAGATTTCGGCCTGTCTGCATCCTCCTGGGAGAGTGCTGTCCCGTACTATAGGAGGATGGAGGGGAGTGAAGATCACTTTAGAGGATACTGGAGCCGTGTGTGTCCGCAGCTGTCTCTCTGCCTCAGATATAGGTTGATGTCAGAGCGAGGATGGCTGCTTGTGGGTTATAAGCCAGTTTTGGGGGCGGGCCTGAGCATGGGCTGCAAGTGGATATAATGAAATCGAGATGAGGGGGGTGTGGCCGGCAATGGAACGCACGCCGTCAGGCGGGTGGGCGTGGTTGTGCGCTCCAAGGGCGATCACATGACCTGACTCCTGTCAGTGCCCGGAGACGAAAGGAGCTCCAGGCGGAGTCCCCAGCAGTGGACGAGCCGGTTCGGCGCGTGCCGCGCAAGATGAAAAAAGACACACATACACACAGGCGACTCTGGTCTACAGGAGCATCGGGAGGGGGGGGAATTAGTGTGGTGGCAAAAAGGAGCTCTAGAAGCAGTGGAACTGCAAGAAGTCCCTGTCCATCTGGGTGTCACAAAAAAGAGAAATTGTGTCAAGGACAAGGGAAAAGAATTTGTGTAACTTGAAACAGTAATTAAATTGAATAAAATAGAGAATAAAAAATGAATATGAAATTGAAAATAGATGTAAATAATGGATGTAAATGTAAAAGTGAAACTGAGAATGTGATGAGAGATATTTAATATATGAAATTGAAAATGAAAATAAAAATGAATGTGAGTGGGAATTAGAAATGATGAGATGGTAAAAGATGGGATAAGCAGAATGGGACAGGGGTAGGTGGGGAGTGCTCGGGGCGGGGAATGGTGATGATGGATACTGATATTGGTTTGTATCTAGATGATTCCATGGATTTCCAGGTCTTCGTTCAATCCATCGGGAACCATTAACCCGAGAGAGAAGATCCAGAAGGATTCTTGTCTGCAGAGTTTTTTAAATCTCCTCCCAATATCGTTGTCTTTTTTTATGGCTTCAATTCCAAACACTTTAAGGCCTATTGGGTTTCCATTGTGGTGTTCTCTAAAGTGCCTGGGTACTGAGTAGTTTTGGTTTTTCTTATTTTTTATGGACTGATGGTGTGTATTACTGTTGATGATGCTGCATTTGTGCTCGCTAAATCTTGTCCTCAAAGGACGTGTTGTACGTCCGACATACAGTAACCCGCATGGGCAAATTAGGTTGTAAATCACATGGGAAGTGCCGCAATTGATGAATTGGACAATTTTGTGGTTCCGGCCGTCTGTTCCAGTGACTTCTTTTTTTCTATGTGCCATGAAAGGGCAAGCTCCACAGCTTCTAATTCCACATTTGTAATTGCCCTTCTGGTCAAACAGGGATGTGCAACGGCCTGTAGGGGTCTTAGTTTGGTTTAGGGGTTTGCGTACTCTACTAGGTGCTATTAGACTTCTAAGGTCTTTACTTTCCGGAATATAACTTCAGGTTTGGATGGTAAGAGTGGATTGAGGATGGGATCTTGCTTTAGAATGTTCCAGTTTTTCTGGATGACTCTCTGTATGTCAAAAGCTTTGGTATTATATTGTGTGCTAAATCTGATGGAATTATTCACTGTCTGCTTTTTTCGCTCTGTTTTTTTGGGGGGTGTTACCATGGTAGCTGAGGGATGTTCATCATAAAGTGTCCAGTATTTTGAGAAGGCTTGTTCAATCAGGTGTTCTTCATAGCCTTTCTCAAGTAATTTCTTTTTTAGGATGGACCCTTGCTTTTCGTAGTCGCTTCTTTTGGTGCAGGTTTTTTTCAGCCTACAGAATTGCCCAAAGGGGATGTTGCGGATCCACTTGGGATGATGGTGGCTTTTGGCATGAAGGTAGGAGTTCCCTGCACTAGGTTTGAAATGGGTTTTGGATAGAATCATTCCTTCTTCGTTAATTTTGAGATCAAGGTCCAAGAAGACAAGTGATGTATCGTCAGTTACGTGGGTAAAGTTGATGCCAAAGGGATTGGAGTTACAGTATTCCAGAAATTTATTGAGATCTGTATACGATCCATTCAAGATGATCAGAATGTCATCGATGTATCTGGTGTAAAGTGCGAGCTGGTCCTTAGGGGTTGTTGGCCCAGATGGACCTGTCTTCCCAGAGGCCCATGAATAAGTTAGCGTAGCTGGGAGCAAATTTTGCTCCCATAGCTGTCCCTTTGGTTTGTCGAAAGTACTCATCCACGAAAGAAAAATAGTTGTGGGTGAGACAGAATTTTATGGAGTCGAGGAGAAATTTGATCTGTAGGGGGTGTGTATCACTTTTCGATAGAAAGTACTCTACTGCTTCTATTCCATATTTGTGTTCAATTGAAGTATAAAGAGATGAGATGTCAAGAGAGAGCCATTTGTATTGCGGTTGCCATGAAAAAAGATGAGAGGATATCGAGCATATGTCCAGAATCTTTCACGTAAGATGGGAGTTGTAATACTAGATCTTGTAAAAAGTGGTCAATGTAGCAGGCTAGATTACTAGTTAGACTGTCAATTCCATCAATAATGGGTCTGCCTGGTGGATTCGTCTGGTTCTTGTGAACCTTAAGAATATGGTAAAAGTGGGGGGTAAGTGGGTGCTGTTTGTTCAAGAAGAGGAATTCACTTTTTGTAATGACTCCGTTCTCCCTGGCTTGTTTTAATAGAATTTCCAGAGAGATGGAGAAAGATGGTAATGGATCGACAGGGAGTTTCTCATATGTCTCGGTGTCTCCAAGTAATCTCAAAGCCTCAGCCATATAGTCGTCTCTGTTTTGGATTACTAGACCACCGCCTTTGTCAGCTTGTCTAATGATGGTGTCTTCTCGGTCTTGAAAATTCTTAAGGATTTCTTTGGGGACTTCATACAGGGATAATGAGTACAATCAATATGATAAATCACCCTACACCTATAACCAAGCACGCCCCAACCCTCCCTACAATGAGGATTTTCCCAAGGGACCTCCAGGCCCCAAAAGAAGGGCAGATGCAAACGAGGCACTCGAGGGGGGAGGCGGGCCCGGAAAAAGAAGGCGCCACTAAATCCCAGTGGCCTTTTCAATCTGAGCCAGAGAGAATTTACTGATGCGGAATTACACGTGTTAAACAAGGGTCTCAAGTTTGCCCCTCCTAAATAACTGAGCAAATTTGGCACCTTTATTGACATTTTAAAATTCAAAAGGAAACTCAATATCCAGAGACACTTTTTAAGTAACCCCACTAATTTAGAAACTGGAAATGGAGTGGAGACTGAAGGAAACGAGAGAAGAGTAATACACTCTGGGCTAGCGAACCCTTCACTCTTTAACCCCCCAAACAATCTAGCTCCTGCTGTCAAAGTCTTTTTTGACATGGTGTTGAAGGACTTAGATCAATTACCAATTAGGCGTGCATATGATCACCCCAAAATGAAATCGGGTTTAAAATCCCTGTGCGAGCACAAGGACATAGTAATCCGCCCCGCCGACAAAGGCGGAGGCCTGGTAATCTTAGACAAGGAAGATTACCATCTTGAGATGTGCCACATCCTCAGCGACGATAAGACATATATGGTATTAAAAAATGACCCTACAAAGGTTTTCAAAAAGAGATTGGTAGAAATTGTAGAACGAGGATATCAACAGGGCATCCTGAATAAAAAAGAGAAAGAATTCCTCGTCCCAGTTGGCCCGAGGGTCCCGGTAATGTACTATCTTCCAAAAATCCACAAGAGCACTACCAGGCCCCCGGGCAGGCCCATTATAAGCGGAATAGATTCGGTTACCTCTAAAATCGTCCGTTATATAGATTTTTTTCTACAACCGTTAGTGTGTCAGGCCCCCTCCTACCTGAAGGATACAGGGGATACTATTCGGCATTTAGCATCCGTCGAATACCAGGATGATCTCATCCTGGTTACGGCGGATGTCACGTCATTATATACCAGTATTCCACACAGACTGGGACTTGAGGCTGTACAATATTATCTTGCCAGGAATAGCAGGATTCCACTTACCCAACAAATTTTTGTTATGGAACTTCTACAATTTGCCACACTTACCAACTTTTTCTGGTACAATAATCAGTTCTTCTTGCAGAGGAAGGGCGTGGCTATGGGGGCTAAACTTTCCCCCAGCCTCGCCAACCTTTTCATGGCCCTATGGGAGGAGGATGTCGTCTACCCATCACAGCAGCCTGAACTGTGTTTATGGGTACGATACATAGACGACATCCTCCTCCTATGGAAAGGTGACGAGGAAACCCTTCATGAGTTCATGGCCACTCTCAATAACGAGAGAGGCATAATTCTCACATACGAGACAAGTTCTGTCTCTATACATTTTCTGGATCTGGAGATATCCATAGTTGACCGTCGGATTGTGACCACCACCCATTTCAAGCCGATGGACAGAAATGGATATATCTCCACAGATAGTTGTCACTACAGTCCTTGGTTGGAGTCTGTCCCACGGAGCCAGTTCCTACGTATTCGAAGAAACTGTTCCTCTACCAGTATCTTTATGAGGCAGGCCCACTTTTTGAAGGAACGGTTTATCGCCAAAGGGTATCTATAGTCAACTATAGACCAAGAGATTACCAGAATTTTGTATACTGATCGAGATACACTTATTACTGAACGCCCTAAGCCCGCCTCTGATGACAAATTTAAGTGGTCAATGTTCACCCAATTTTCTATCCAACCTAGACAAATTAAACATATCCTGAATCGTCACTGGGGAGTCTTAAAGAGTGACCCAGTTCTGGGACCAGTGCTCCCGAATAATGCAGGTGTTACCTTTAGAGGGGCCCCATCCCTGCGAGACCATATTTCCCATAATGTTATTGAACCGCCTGTTAAAGTGTCCTTTTTCCCAGAAACTAAAGGTTACCACCCTTGCAAACGATGTAACGTTTGCATATACAACCTGTGTGGACGTAAGAGGACTGAAACATTTCAGTCTTCAGTTACTTCCATTACTTATCCTATGAAGCATTTCACCACGTGTGCCACTCGCTTTCTTGTTTACCTTATCACTTGCCCGTGCAATAAACAGTACATGGGTCGTACCATAAGGGCGTTTAGCACCCGGGTAAATAAGCATATTACTGCCATTAAATTTGGGCGTACCAATCACAGTGTGCCTAGGCACTTTCTAGAGCACCATGCTAAGAATCCAAGCAGTACAAAATTCCAGATCATTGATAAATACATCCCGCACTGGAGGGGGGGTCCACGTATTAGGGGGGTATCCCAACTTGAGACATTTTGGATATTTCAGTTAAAGAGTTATTTTCCTTATGGGTTAAATGTCGAGTGGGATCTCAATGCATTTATTAACAAATCATGATGCATTGTGGACTTGCCCCCCCTCTTTATATCTGACCTGGTTTCACCGTTTTACCATTATATTTATTCACATGTGCCCCCACTATGTCATCTTAACTTGCACTCTTCTACTTGGATTATATCCTTTGAATATAATTTTTGCACTTTTTGAATTTACATGTTACAAATCTTATGCATTATACACATTTGTATATTCACAGGTTTAGCATCTTTGTTTTTCTTTTCCTGTTTGGGAGATCTTATGAACACTCTATACACCCATTGCATATATTTATAAGTTCGACCCATACCCATTTATATTGTTTATGGTACGATAGGGAGTTTAGATGCCTCTGGAGAGTTTTATTAGTTTATGTCCCCTGATTTTTTATATATAGTTTTCAGGTTGTATTGCTTTACAATATGTTTTAGATCAGGGTTTCCTATCACCCATACATCCGGGCCGCTGTTTGGCACTTCTGTGGACACACTTTGACGCTCAGGTACTGGGTCTCGGCTTCAGTGCGCAGTGACATGGGAGTATGATGTGTGGGCGGAGCGGCGCCGCTTCACAGCAGAGACTCTCACTTGCCTCTTCCTGGAGTGAAATTGAGGCTTGGAGCGCACAGCCCTGAGCCTGTGATCAGCGCCCTGTAATAGGGTGTCTTGTGCGGTGCTCAGCGGCCCATGATTGGGCAATACACCAGTCAGTCTCAGGCAGAACCACATAGTAAACACCTCGTCATAGGGTGTCATGTGACATGCTGGGCGGCCCTTGATTGGGTGTGGAAACCACCGTCAGCCAATCCCATTCATTCGGATTCTCATTGGCTGAGATATCCGCTCTGCAGCGGTCTTGCACAGCTGACGAGAATTCTCACAGCTGATGCCGTTTTTTAACTTGTCATGTGTCTATAAATGTTTGCGTGATACCAGACGATAGCTAATATGCCCCAGTAGAAGGACCCCTAGTCCGAAACATGTTGGGTTGCGATTAGCTATCCTTTCTGGTACCACGCTATTTTTATTCTCCATTTTTTATTGCCCAGTGGGGGTGAAAAGAAGACTTGGGTTTGAACTCGGTGTGTACGATCTGTTTTTCCATGAGGGCTAGGAGTTCTGGTTCTATTTCATAGTCCTCGCAGGCTCCCTCTTGGTATAGACTCTCTAGATTTTCGAGTGCATTATCCACATTTGGTGTATTGTCAGATAGAGTGCTTGTGAGTGAGGATGATACTTCAGAGGGTGATTCGTGGAGAGCGAAGTACCTTTTTAGAGTGAGATTTCTCGTGTACCTATTGAGGTCTACGAAGATCTCGAAGAGCTTTGGTGGATTTTTAGGGGCAAAATTGAGGCCCTTGCGTAGAACATTGAGTTCTGTGTCATCAAAAACTGAACTGGATAAGTTGAAAATTTTGATTGTGGTGTGTGTTGGAGTTATCTTTTCCCTTTTTTTGTTTTTCTGTCCTCCTCCTCGCCCTGTTCTTCTCCATCTTCTCTTTTTCTTATCATCCTCTGTGGGAGTTCCAGAGGGATTTTCTGTTGAGCTGTGGGGTTGTGACTGTCCACAGCTCTTTCTCCTAAAAAAATGCATGGTGATGTGTTTTCCATCGATTTTTGCTGAGTGGGTGAATTGGCCGTCTGTTGGCTGGTATGGTGGTTGGTGGTGATGACCACTGGTGGTGGATTGTGATTTGTATGCGTATTTGCAGTGGTGTTGGTGGGTAGATGATTAGTAGGTGCTTTTGTTTTCTGGGCTTGGACTCCTAATGGTGGAGTTTGGCCCTCTCTTAAGTCCGGTAACTTGGTCCATTTGTTTGTGTTTTTATTCCCATCATTGTAAGAGGAGGGATGGGGGAAGGCTGACACCTGAGGATCTTTACTGGTCAGAGAGTTCCCCTTACTCCCTCTCTTGGAAAAATTGTTTGAATGGTTTTGTAATTGGGAGCTTCTGTATGGTCTCTGTTTGTAGGTGTTTCTTTTGTTGGTGTTGTGTTTCGTGTGGCGTAGAGGGGTCATGGGGCGTGTATTGTTTTGAGAGAATGATGAAGGTTTTTGGGGATGTACACCATTAGCATTCACAGGTTTTTTCCATTCAAATTCTCATCCAAAGAGGTAGTCGAGTCTGTCCCTCTCAAATTTTCCCGATTTCTTGCTGATAAGATTGGTTTCAAAGCTCACCATTTGGTCATTGATCTTTTTATCCCAATCGTCAAAAGATGGGAGATCTGTGTAGGGGGCCAGGTCGTCTTGTGTATTTTTCAAATCACTACGGATTTTAATTAGGTTTCTCTCTGAGTGATGATTGAGAGAAGTAATTTTTTGTTTAATTCTCTCATTTGGATGACCCATGCATCCTTGAGATCATCATCTAACCAGGTGCAAGTCTTGGTTAATCTAAGACCTCTTGGTACACAATTTGTTTTGATGTAATTTTCTAAAAGTAGAATGTCCCACCATTGTATCATTTCTTTCTATAAAATGTTTCTCAATTTGGAAAGAAGTGTTATCATGAGTTCCTCCCTATTTGGTGTGGTTGCTGGTTTGGTAGTGGTGTCTGTTGGTTTGTTGCATATTTCAAGTGCTTCAATGCTGTTAGAGAAACCTCTTGCCAGAGAGGTCCTTCTTAGTTCTCTTTGTTCAATAGATAGGACCATGTTGGTCTAATATTGTGATATTTTGTGGCCTGTTGGATTATAAGTTCTGCTGAACTGGATAAACGTCCAGAGAGGGATATGACGTGTGGGGATGGCCTCACCTCAGCAGCGGGAGACCCCTAGGGGCTGATGCAAATTGTGGACAAGGAAAGATTACTCCTGCGCTTCTGAGGGTCTGTTAGGGTTTAAAAAAGTAATATTGTGAGCTGTAGTAAAGCTAAAAGAGATGGTATTGCGTGTCCCGCTGCCCAGAAGCTGACCCCGTGGTGGTCAGGTAAGACTATATGGAGAGTGATGGATGCAGGGCGCGTGATCAATTGCTCACAACAAAAGGTATAAAATTTATTCATATGAAAATAAAAGCAAATAAAAACAAATGAATAAGACCAATACTACGTATCATGCAAACAGGTAACAAAATATAGAAAACATGGAAATTAAAAATGGGTTAAACGTAACCTAAGCCCATGTTGAGGCGGGTGTTTAGAGTCGGTTGACGCGTTTCGAGGATAACCTCTTCATCAGAGCTTTTGAGAACCAGGGCGCAGTCTTTATGGGACGGTAGGCCAAAAACATATGTACATAAACATAATGGCTAGTTGGAAAGTGTGGCCTGAAATGGGAAATACGTTTTTCTGTGTTCCATACCAGTCCACGTTCAAGCGTTCTAGGTGGAACAGAGATCAGAAAAGAAAATATATATATATGTATATATATACATATATATGCACACACACATGTATAAGCAGTATATAGAATATATAGACAGAATTTCAGCTAGAAATACAGTATGGAGCACATGGCAAGAATATGCAACACAAGAAACAAATGATGAGTAAAAATACATAAATCAATAGATGAATATGATAGACGGGATTCACATATGTACAAAGAATTGATGAAAGGTACAATGTCTATCAAAAATTTGATAGGGGATTCGGTGTCTATAAGCACCATAAATGAGTGGTCAATGGTAGACCTTGAAGTAACAAACAAAAAACAAAATATAAAATATATATATGTATATGTATATATGTGTGACCAAAAAGTGTTTTTTAGAACACATACATATATAGGTAAGTGAAAGAAGTAAGTGATTTCTGCAGGAGAGAGAGATTGAGACTGAGGTCTTAAGGAAGCACAGGGTGCTGTAAAGGGGGACCTAATGAAAGACAGACCTTAACTGGTTGATGCCTGCCCACTGTCAAATGACAGCGGTGCGGCTCATAGGTTTTCATCACATCTTCCTGAAATAATTGTACTATATACCTTAATCGCCTAAGCCTCCTTATCTCAGATCCTTCCAGTTTCACCAGTATTGGAATATATATAATATAGCCCTTTATTTTCGTAATATTTTTAATTTCCTGCCATACTTTGTCAAGCAATTTACCCGTTATGAAACTTTTTTTGGACAATTGGTTTCTAGTCTCCAATAGAGAAATGAATGAGCATTCCTTGACATGGTTTGTAAGTTGGTGACAGTCTTACAGGCTTGGGCAGAGATTCAAATCTCCCTGAGTGTCCAGGAGACATGGTTCTTAAAGGAGTCAAAACTTTCCATCAATATTCTGGAACTAAGTGTGATCAGGTTGTTTCTACAGCACCAGTCCTTCCTTCTGCAAGGTTACAATAGTGGCTTACATAAAGCACCAGTGGAGCACCAGAAGTCAATCTGCCTTAAAGCGGGGTACCACCCAAAAATGGAACTTCCACTTTAAGTGATGGTGACCCCATGACATGATGTAATTTTTTTGGGGGGGGGTCGGGTACCCTGTTTTTAGAGGCACCCAGCTCCCACTTCATCCCCTGGCACCGTGGCGCCAGGATGGAAGATCACCTTTCCCCCCTCCCTCCCTGCAATCTTCTGGGACACGTCACAGGTCCCATAAGTTTGCCCGGCCATTCACAGCATGCAGAGTGGCTCGCATGCGCAGTGCGTGCCCAGGCTGTGAAGCCACAGCGGGGTGCCCCCAGTTAGAATTCCGGTGCCGCTGAGAGGAGGGGGAGAGGAGCGCGGCTTCGTGTGCCTGCATCGCTGGACGGTGGACAGGTAAGTGTCTGATTGTTAAAAGTCAGCAGCTCCACTTTTTGTAACTGCCGACTTTTAAATGGCTGGAACTCCGCTTTAAGAAAAACTAAATTGATCCCCTCCTAGGTGGAAAATACCTTTCCAGCTCTCTTGGTTGTCCACATCCCTGGAGTCTACGATCAGTAGGTACGATTCCTAAGCTGTCAATGCCTAGACTCAGGGAAGTTGTCTCCACACCATGACTTATTTCAAAATATCTTTCAAAGGTGGAGGAAACCAAATGTGGATATCAGGACCTTCAGATTTAACAAGCTGAACACATTTGTGTCCAAGACCAGGGATCCTCTAGCTTTTGCAGTAGATTTGTTCATTCCTTGGACTCTTTCAAACTGGTCTATGCCTTCCAATGAAGATACTCCTTCTGCTGCTATGCAAGGTAGGAAATTAAAGGGTCCTTGTAATTCTCTTTGCACCAAATTGTACCAGAAGAATGTGGTACACAGGCTGTCGGGACCTGGATCACCGTGTGGCATCACTGCGGTTCCCTGGGTGGAGGGTAGGGATGAGCTTCGAGTTCGAGTCAAACTCATGTTCGACTCGAACATCGGTTGTTCGCAAGTTCGCCGAACAGCGAACAATTTGAGGTGTTCGCGACAAATTCAAATGCCGCGGAACACCCTTTAAAAGTCTATGGGAGAAATCAAAAGTGCTAATTTTAAAGGCTTATATTCATGGTATTGTCATAAAAAGTGTTTGGGGACCTGGGTCCTTCCCCAGGGGAAATGGATCAATGCAAAAAAAGTTTTAAAAACGTCTGTTTTTTCGGGAGCAGCGATTTTAATAATGCTTAAAGTGAAACAATAAAAGTGTAATATCCCTTTAAATTTTGTACCTGGGGGGTGTCTATAGTATGCATGTAAAGGGGCGCATGTTTCCCGTGTTTAGAAAAGTCTGACAGCAAAATGACATTTCAAAGGAAAAAAAGTCATTTAAAACTACTCGTGGCTATTAATGCATTGCCGGTCCGACAATACACATAGAAGTTCATTGATAAAAACGGCATGGGAATTCCCCACAGGGGAACCCCGAACCAAAATTAAAAAAAAAAAAATGACGTGGGGGGCCCCCCTAAATTCCATACCAGGCCCTTCAGGTCTGGTATGGATATTAAGGGGAACCTCGGCCAAAATTTAAAAAAAAAATGGCGTGGGGTCCCCCTCAAAATCTATACCAGACCCCTCAGGTATAGAAAATTAGCACTTTTGATTATTCATATTCGTGTCCCATAGACTTTAACGGTGTTCGCGTGTTCAAACGAATTTTTTTCCTGTTCGCATGTTCTGGTGCGAATCGAACAGGGGGGTGTACGGCTCATCACTAGTGGAGTGTTGTAGTTCCAGTGTCCACGAGCGGGTGTCCCCCAGCAGACAGCAAATCTCAGTAATCAGTCTCTACCCGAAGTTGACTTCTGGGAAGGTATTTAGGTCCTCCCCTACTAAGTGACTCTCACTCCACTGTTTTGGTGCTGCCTAATTCTGTTTGCTTAGACCCTGCTCTTGCTTCCTGCCCTGTACACTGTACCCCAATGCCTTGTACCTGCTTCCCTTTGTTCCTGATCCCAGCTTTGTTCCCCCTTTCCAATATTCTCCCGTCACCTCCAGTTTTCCCCTGCTTTTCTGTGTTCCCCATTTTGTATATATTGTATACAGTTGTTAGGCATCTGTTTGTTAGTTATTAGTCAGATATTCTGTCACTGGGTTTTTTGGCTCACTTTTATTTTCATGTTTGCTGTTTGCTAGTCTTTGGAAGGATTTTGTTTCACTGTAAATAAATCTCAGCTTTGCACTTCTAGGGAGTGAAATTTTTTGCCCATTCTTCTGTGCGATATAGCTCAAGTTCTGTCAGATTGAATGGAAAGCTTCTGTGAACAGCAATTTTCAAGTCTTGCCACAGATTCTCAATTGGATTTAGGTCTGGACTCTGACTGGGCCATTCTCACAGATGGATATGCTTTGATCTAAACCATTCCATTGTAATTCTGGCTGTATGTTTATGGTCCTTGTCCTGCTGGGAGTTGAACCTCTGCCACAGTCTTAAGTCTTTTGCAGACTCTAATACCCTGTACACACGATCGGACATTGATCGGACATTCCGACAACAAAATCCATGGATTTTTTTCCGACTGATGTTGGCTCAAACGTCTTGTATACACATGGTCACACAAAGTTGTCGGAAAATCTGATCGTTCTGAACGCGATGACGTAAAACACGTACGTCGGGACTATAAATGGGGCAGTATCCAATAGCTTTCCTCTCTTAATTTATTCTGAGCATGCGTGGCACTTTGTGCGTCGGAATTGTCCACACACGGTCGGAATTTCCGCGAACGGATTTTGTTGTGGGAAAATTTTATAGTCTGCTCTCAAACTTTGTGTGTCGGAAATTCCGATGGAAAAATTCCGATGGAGCCCACACACGGTCAGAAGTTCCGACAACAAGCTCCGATCGCACATATTCTGTCTGAAAGGGCATAAAAAGTTTTCTTCTAAGATTGGCTCCATTCATCTTCCCATCAACTGTGAACAACTTCCATGTCCTTGCTGAAGAAAAGCATCCCTACAACATGATGCTGCCACCACCATGTTTCATGGTGTGGATGGTGTGTTCAGACTGATGTGCAGTGTTAGTTTTCCGCCACATATAGCGTTTAGCTTTTAGGCCAAAAAGGTAAATTTTGGTCTCATCTGACCAGAGCACCTTCTTCCACATGTTTGCTGTGTCCCCCTAATGGCTTCTCGCAAACTGCAAATGGGACTTTTTATGGCTTTCTTTCAACAATGGCTTTCTTCTTGCCACTCTTCCATAAAGGCCAGATTTGTGGAGTGCACAACTAATAGTTGTCCTGTGGACAGATTCTCCCACCTGAGCTGCAGCTCCTTCAGCATTACCATGGACCTCTTGGCTGCTTCTCTGATTAATGCTCTCCTTGCCCAGCCTCTCAGTTTAAGTGGACGGCCATGTCTTGGTAGGTTTGCAGTTGTGCCATACTCTTTCCATTTTTGGATAATAGCTTGAACAGTGCTCCGTGAGATGTTCAAAGCTTGGGATATTTTCTTAAGACCTAACCCTGCTTTAAATTTCTCCACAATTTTATCCCTGACCTGTCCAGTGTGTTCCTTGGCCTTCATGATGCTGTTTGTTCACTAACAAACCTCTGAGGGCTTCACAGAACATCTGTATTTATTCTGAGATTAAATTACACACAGGTGGATGCTATTAACTAATAAGGGGACTTCTGAAGGAAATTGGTAACACTAGATTTTAGTTTGGGGTATCAGAGTAAAGGGGGCTGAACACAAATGCACGCCACACTTTTCAGATATTTATTTGTAAAAAAAAATTGAAAACCATTTAGCATTTTCATTCCACTTCACAATTATGTGCCACTGTGTGTTGGTCTATCACAAAAAATCCCAATAAAATACATTAACGTTTTTGGTTGTAACATGTCAAAATGTGGGAAATTTGAATGGGTATGAATACTTTTTTAAGGCACTGTGTATCTCTGCTGTCCTCTCCTCTAGAACAAAACAAGCAATTACCCTGTGTAGTGCGAGCATAGTCCCACGGTATGGGAAAAATAATTTCTGGAGTTCTGCTTTTAGCAAAAAGCAAGTTTCTCTACTTTGATTTTGATAACTGTCAGTAGGGTCAACCATGTTGGAAAGGACTTTGGAAATCACCCACAAAAATAGTATCTTGGTCATCCAGATTGGAGGTTCTGCATGTTGCTAACAAACAAGTAACTGGTGCACAAAAGCAAGGTTTTTAAAACATCATGTTTTACTGATATGACTATTTACATTAAAATTATTACAATAACAATATATTTATTTTTATTGGATTGTATTTAGTCATTTTAGATTTCCACTGCTAGATATCTACAGAGTCTATAGTTCACTCCCTATTTCCCCCTTTTCAGCATTGCATGGCTTATAAGTAAATATAGTAAAGTAGTAAATATTAAAACAAATATAAATCAAATTATGTAATAACAAGCAGCTAAGGAATCAGGTTCCTCCAGCAAAACCAGAAAAGAAAGCTGATTATATACTATATTTCCATTTTTAGTATATTTCTTTCTATCTGGCACACATGGTGGTTACTAAAGCAATGCATTATTGGATTTATTGTGAAATTTGGACATTTCTAGCAAAACAGCAGTAAGATGGCTTATGGTGTAACATTGGAGAAAATGACAGTGATTTTCCAGTAAAGTGATTTGGAAAATAAGAAAGACATTTTTGTAATAAAAAGGGGTTAAAATGGAGTTTTCCATTAAGAAAGAATTGATGAATGATATGTAAGGTGAGACTTTGAGCAGAAAGCTAAGAATGAAAATGTTGAAACATGCAGAAAATAAAACTGTGCTGATTTATTCAATATTATATATGCTTTCATGGATATGGAAATTTCTTGGACAGACTAAAGATGTGTGCAGTTATCAAATGTAACTATTGTATTATAAACATTAATCATTAAATATTTAAACTATTATGGATATAAGTATATTGTGTTATATTATACAGAAATTTAAATATTATTAATAATAAATATTTGCTCTCCCAAGGTACAATTAAGAGAAGTGCTAGTGCTCCTAGAGGAGACATATGTCAAGCAAGGTATGTATGATCTCACACAATAATTACAGCTGAATAACTTTTTTTTTTTTTACCCATTGGTCTCACAGAAATCACTGGTAAATCATAGATTACATCAGTGAGTCACCATTTGAAAATGGCAATATTTCAAAGTGCTGAATGTAATATTTTCCTTATTATAAATTGCCTGTATACGAATAGTACTGAGACTCAAACTGCTCATTGAAAAACAGAAAATCAATAGTTGCGCAAACAACAGCAAAGGAGAAAACAGACAGCAAATGCATAAATACAAGGAAACTTTTGATGGTGGAAATCAGGCAAAATTGTTAAAACAACCATGTGCTATTTTGTTTATATATCAAACACTATTATTTATCTATTATTATATTTCTATTATAGAGATATAAGAGGTTATCTAGGAGCTCTGTGCCTTGTAAATTAGTTATTTTCTTGAAACGTTTATTAATTTTCCTTTATTTCTAAACCTGGAGTTACCCAATAACTCCTAATGTCAATCCATTTTGCAATAATGATTGCACGGTCCTATACATTAAAAAAAAGTTTTAATTATATTTGCAATATTTTTATGTTGCATGTGGACATTTTCTAAAAAAGACAAAAGAAGCAAGATTTCAGCCATTCTGCAAACATTTGTTCACACAGTGCAGCTTAAGATAAATGTACCATTCACCTATTACTATATATATATATTTTTTTTTTTTCAAAAAGATTTTATTTAATTTTATGGTCGAACAAAAGGTGTATAACATACATTTCAATAAACAGGGTTACAGATGAATAATATGCAGTTATAATGCAGTTGTACAAGCTGTCCGCCCATGAAAAAGGCATTGATCACCATAAGTGAGTCTCAGAAACATACAAACATTAACATATGTAAACTTGCAAGAATCCTAAGTTATTTTTCAGCGTATGTGACACGTCCACGGGCTAGTAACCAGCCCGTGGGAACCAGTGAGAAACACAATGGAATTGTCAATTATCAGATAATCTCTGTTGTATTTTCTGCCGAGATAGGAAGCAGACAGTATTGAGCCCGGGATAAGCCTGTGGGTGGAGTGCACACCACTGGGCGACAATCCTGGTACCATTCACCCCTAAAGGGAACTTCGCTGTGAATGGACCGAGATTTTCGAGAGGAAAGTGGATAAAGTACAGATCGGTGGTGTGGTTGGATGTCTGTTTAGTTCCCGGTAGGGACTCTGGAAGACGGGATGGGACTGGTAACTGTAGTGTTCATAGCAGTGCAAACATGTGCCCTTACTTGCGGGATAAATAGGAAAGGGGATATACTGGTATTAGTATAAAGCAAGTTTAAATGAGAGACAGTGCGGGGAGAACACTGTAGGAGAGAACTGGGATGGGAGATGGGGGCGAGAAAAGGCGGTTGTGTTATAAGGGGTTGTCCCACACGGAGAGTATAGGAGAGCCTTCAAGAAGATCTTGGAGGAGTTTGGGGCAACGATGTCCACGTTTGGGTTTGTCTGTAGTGTAGCCAACTTGCCCATGTGATATAGAATTTGGTAGGGTGGTCATTGGATTGGCAGATAAGGTTTTCCATGTCAGCTATTCTGTCCACCCTACGGATCCAATCTCAGACCATGGGGGGGGGCAGTGTTCCTCCAAAAGGCAGGGATGCATAGGTTGGCTGCGTTGATGAGATGTAAAGTGAGGGATTTTTTGTAGGGACTCAGGAAGACGTGAGTGTGGTGGAGCAAGTATTGTGTTGGAGAGAGATCAACTGATTGATTTCATTCCAAAATGGTTGTATCCGGCTACATTCCCACCAAATATGTAGTAGAGTGCCCCTGGATGTACCACATCTCCAGCAGGTTAGGGGGATGGTGGGGTGGAAGTGGTGAACCTTCTCAGGCGTCCTATACCATTTAGAAAACAGTTTGAACCTTTTTTCCTGCATGGAGACGTTAATGGAGCCTTTGTGCATGAGGGTGAAGATTTGATCCCATTCATTGGCTGGGATATCAATGGACAGATCCTTTTCCCATTGGCGTATCAATTTGTCCTGTTTAACCTTGTGGTGTGAGAAAAGGAGGGAGTAAAGCGTGGAGATTAAGTGACTCTGGGGTTCGGTGCTCAGGCAAAGAAGTTCAAATGGTGTGTGGTCTCTATGCCAATGGGACGTATGTTGGGTGGCCTGAAGGAAATGTCTCAGATGTAGGTATTTATAGAAGGGTATATCGTAGTTGGGTAGAGTTGCAGAGAGTAACGGTTGGGTGAGGAGCGATCCGTTCTGAAAAAATTGGTGTGCCCTAGCCTGTGAGGTATGTGTAGCAAGAATCTTATTTTTTAATGTTAGGCCTGGGGGGAAGTCTGGGTTGTTGTCAAGTGGCATCATAGGGCCAGGTGAGGGAGTAGTATTGAGCAGTTTGCATGCCATTTTGAAAATGGATAGTGTGGCGCCAATGAGGGGGTGGGAAGAGAAATCTTGGGGAATCTGTCTATGATTAATCCAGGGTGAGTTGGCAATCGGGAGACTTGTGAAAGAATCTTCCAGTGCAATCCAGTCTTTGAAAGATGGTGTTTGTGCCAATCAACCACTCTGGCTAAATGGCAGGTCCAATGGTACTTTTGAAGATCTGGAAGGCCTAAGCCTCCAAGTCGTTTGGGAAGGGCCAAGCTATCCCAACTAAGTCGTGGGGCTTTAGTTGCCCAAATGAAGGTCCTGCAAATACGCTTGTATGAAAGGAAAAAAGAAGTCGGGAGTTTGATCGGTATAGCTTGGAGGAGGTATAGGAATCTGGGTCGAATATTCATTTTCACTATGGCGATCCTGCCCAGCCAAGAGAAGGAGCCCAGGTGCCACTTCCGAAGATCCGTTTGGATGGAGAGGATCAATGGTAGAAAATTTTTGGGGTATAGGTCAGATAAATTTGTTGTAAGTTTGATTCCGAGATAGGAAATGTCTGATTTTTCCCAAACTGAATGGGAAGTTGTTTTTGCATATGTTCACAGTGGCTATTGGCAAGGTGATGTTGAGGGCCTTTGATTTCTCAAAGTTTATTTGAAGGTTTGAGAGGTATTTGAAGAGTGTAAAGTCTGCCAATAAGTTTGGTAAAGTTGTAATGGGATCTGTCAAGAAAAGTAAGACGTCGTCAGCATAGGCTGCCAGTTTATACTGAGTGTGTAGAACGTCTACTCCCCGAATGGCCAGGTTGTCCCTCAGTCTGCGAAGCATAGGTTCCATGGTTAATATGAATATTAGAGGCGACAAGGGGCAACCTTGGCGGGTTCCATTGGATACAGAGAAGGCGTCCGACAATTCCCCATTAACCCTGATTCTTGCCCTCGGAGAGGAATAGAGGGCCAGAACCATCTGCATCATACGTGGTGGAAAGCCTATAGCTCTCAAAGAGGCTGCCATGTAGTCCCAAGCGACCCTGTCGAACGCCTTCTCTGCATCCAAGGAAAGGAAAAAACCAGGTGTAGACGTTTTTTTGAGCCAGTGGTGAATGTTCAGTGCTTTGGTGGTGTTGTCCCTAGCTTCGCGGCCAGGGACAAAGCCCACTTGGTCCAGGGAGATCAGGGTAGGGATGAAGGGTAGAATGCGATTGGCCAATGCTTTAGCGTAAAGTTTTAAATCTACGTTTAGTAGGGAGATGGGGCGATACTTGGTCACCAGTGTGGGGTCTTTACCCTGTTTGGGAAGTAGTGTAATGTGGGCTTCAAGCAGGTCGTTATTTGCCACAGAATCAGGGGTAAGGTTGTTTAGAGCTTTGGTTAAATGTGGGAGGAGGATGTTAGCAAAGGACGTGAAGTAGCTGACCGAAAGACCATCCGGTCCAGGGCTTTTACCCGACTTCATCTGTTTTAAGGCCGTGTGTATTTCAGTCACCGAGAGAGGAAGGTCTAAGGATTGCACATCTTCAGGAGAAAGAGGGGTGGGGCCATATTGTGCTAAAAAATCTTTGATGGCAGTTGGACGGTCTATTGAAGTGTCGATAGTGTGGGTGGATGGAGGAAGATTATATAGTTTGGAGAAGTACTGGATAAATTGTGCTGTTATGTCTTCATTGGTAACCAAGGCCTCCCCTGCAGGACTGTTAATCTTGTGGATAGTGTTAGAGGCCTTTCTTGCTTGGAGAGCCCTTGCCAGGAATTTACCAGCCTTGTTGCCAAATTCGTAGTATAGCTTATGCGTCAATGCGAATTTGCGTTTCAGCATAATGTTTAGCATTTCTAAAAGTTCCTCTCTCACCTGAGTAAGTTCAGTTAGAGTAGCCGCTGCAAGGGAAGCCTTGTGTGATTGTTCAAGTCTGCGTATACGCGTAGTGAGTTCGTTAATACGGGCATACCTAAGTTTGTTGCGTTGTGCCGCTATAGACAGTAGTTCTCCACGAATGACACATTTATGTGAGGCCCACGTAATAGCAGGAGTGACATCAGTTGATGAATTGTTTGAGAAAAAGTCAGAGAGGCACGTAGACAGTCTGAGGACATTGACCTCGTCAGACAGCAATGAGTTATCAAGGCGCCAAATACGAGTCCGTTTGCGTAGTGCGGAGAATTGTAGAGTCATGGAGATGGGGCTATGGTCTGAGAGTAGGGATGGTTCAATGGTTGCGCTAGTAAGGTACGTCAGGTCTTGTTGGGAAAGAAAGAAGTGATCTAGTCTAGAGTACTTGTTGTGTGGGGAAGAAAAGAATGTGAAATCCTTTTCCTTAGGATGGAGGGTGCGCCAAGTTTCATGGAGTAAAAGGTTGCTTAGTTGATGTTTGATGGATCGTAGGGCTCGGTATGTGAGGGAGGAAGTCCCAGTAGAAGTGTCAATAGACGGGACGAGTGGGACATTAAAATCACCGCCGACAATAAGGGTGCCGAAGTAGAAGCTGGAGAGTAGTTGTAGTGTATTAAGAAAAAAGGTAACTTGGCCTGAATTGGGAGCATAGATATTGGCGATTGTAAATGTTCTCTGGTGTAGAGTTCCTTTAATGAAAAGGAATCTGCCTAGCGGATCTCTTTGAACGTCAGTCACTTGGAGGGGGCAGTGTTTGGAAATGAGGATGGATACCCCTTTCGATTTTGCCTTGGAGTTAGAGGCATGAAAGACCGTGGGGAAGTGACTGTTGTGTAGTTTAGGGATGGAATCCGTCCGAAAATGCGTTTCTTGTATCAGTGCTATTTGCGCTTTGGATGGTTTGAGTGAGTGAAGGAGTTGAGATCGTTTTTCAGGAGTGTTCAGACCCCTAATGTTAACCGAGAGTAATTTGAGATCATTCAGTTGAGAATGAGGCATCTTTCTGTGTGGGTGGGTGTTTGAGGTAGTCGCCATTAGAAGGGAACAGGGGGAAGGATAGAGGGTAAAGGGAGAGCGGAGCGAACCGCTTTACAGGGAGTAAGCTCGAGTGAGGCGTGTATGAAGCTAAGGGGGTACCGAAGAGGTGTGGAGTTATATGTCCACAAACCTCTAATATAAGAGGTCGGTGTGGTACGGAGCGTGCCTGTGGCACAGTTCCCTATAGGGATTACTGAACCTCAGTACGGATCCGTATGGGGGTTGACCCAAATCAAGGCGATGGAGAGAAGAGGATATTACGGGGATAAGGTACAGGTGATGGAGTGTGATCTGCCGCCACAGGACAAGGAGAGGCATTGGTAGAGGTAAATAGCTATCAAAGCAGCCTTCTGGGACTTGTAGTGAAATCTTTTGTCAGTGTGTTGAAGTAGGCATTGTGCCCCATGGGTTGAAAAAATATTAGGACCTTTGGGATGCCTAGTAATGTATAGTGAGCCGTGGGGTCGTTCCCCATCTTGATCTGTGAGAGATGACAGCCCAATAACCATGTCATCTCCCCCAGGTCGGCCATGTCCATTGCACCCAAAGGGGTTGTTGGCGTAAGCAGGGGAGAGGAGCCATGACCATATACAAATTGCAGCATAAAACGATAATAATAAAGAAATTAAAAATATAAGCATCTAACATGGTGTGTTTCTTGAGGAGGCCTTCAAGTTCAAGTACTGCCCTGTGAAGCTTAGAGAGCTAGAGAGGCTATAAACAATAAACAGCAGGTGTAATGTAAATTCAATGTAATATAATAACAATCATAGTCGTGATGTAGGACTATATAACACAAAAACATAGCGTTAGAATTGTATTACCAGGACAGTCCAGCAGTGTAGAGTGAGTGAGACGATCGGCACGCTGGTAACATCAGGTGCTGCCCACAGGGAGGCATTAAGTGTAATGGTCTAAGTGCAGATTCTCACATACCGTGGAGGATTCAATGGAGATGCTGACGGGAGCCCGATGGGTTCAGGAGTGCAGGATTGAAGCAGGTGTAGAGGAGGCGAGATGCGGGTGAAGAGCCGTCGTTGCCGGAAGCTTCATACAAGGAGTCCTTCAAAGCGTGTCTCGGGGATGACAGGAAGTCAGTTCAGAGAGGCGGGACTAAGCGGTAACATCAGGCGGAGCTTACACCTGCTAAGCAGTATGGGGAATGTAGTTCCGTGTTGGGTAGATCGATGGAGATCAGTTATTTACACGTGGAGCCTACCATTATAGTAGGGTGGTGTTGCTGGTAAGGCAGATGGTAAGGTCTGTCTGAGGCACAAGGTGCATGCAGTCGGGAGTTGTGGAAGCAGCAAGCGGGAGGTACGGTGAGCAGGAAGGAGGTGCGGTTGATAATGCTGAGGTCCTGCCAGTGTAAAAACCAAAACGAATAAAAAGAAAATAAAGTTTGTAACACAAAACTGATTCAAAAAATCAAATGACTGTCATAGGGTCGAACTAGGTGATCAGACAAGAGTGGCAGAGTGTTAACAACCCTGAATTAATGATCCCTACGGGCTCTTCTGGACCGCGGAGAGACAGTGGGATTAGCCTCCTGCGTCCCAGAGCGGTAGATGACGTGGCTCCTTAGGGTAGAAGGAAAGCGATGCCTGCGGTGCCTGGAACTTTGTGTTTCCATGGGTTCGTCCCGGAGCATGTCCCGATGGGATGGCCTGGGGCGGAAAGCCGCGTACCACAGAGGTACAGAGATCAGGGGCAGGCCAAGTGTGGAGCAAAAGTGTGGTAGGTCTTCAGGGACCTTGAGGACCGCTGAACGTCCATTAAAGGAAGCCATGAGGCAGAATGGAAACTTCCATTTATACACAATATTTTTTGCTCTGAGGGCATCTAGCAGGGGTTTGAGATCGCGCCTGTGTTGCAGGGTAATGCCCGAAAGATCCTGGTATATTTGGACAGGGCAGCCCTCGTGAAGGATTTGCTGCATGCCCCTGGCTTGTTTGATGATTTCCTCCTTTAATTTTAAATCAACGATGCAGCAAATAACATCCCAAGGTGGATCGTTCTCCCTTCCTTTAGGTCGCCGGTGAATTCTCTCCATAGCGATGGGGGTTTGAGGTGGGCGCTGCAGGAGGTTGTTGAAAATGCTTACCACAGATCGTGAGATGTGCTCCCCTTCTATTGACTCTGGAAGACCTCTGATTCTTAAGTTATGCCTTCTACCTCGGTTATCGAGGTCTTCCAGGTGTCTCAGGTGTCCCAGGTGTGACAGTGTGCAGTGTCTCTTCTTGTCTCTCCGCTGCGCGTTCAACTACTTGCACTCTGTCATTGAGCTCACGCAGATCCAGCCTGAGTTCTGAGATGGCCGCCGAGAGGGTCTCCTTAATGTCATCAGTGACTGAGCGGAGATGTTGTAGATTAAGAGGAGGATGGGGTCTGAGCTCAATTCCAGCTTCCCCGCCATGAGAATGCGGGGGTTGTTGCGGCGGAGCGCTCGAGTCAGTCGGCGGTGTCGATAACTGAGGAGAGTGAGGGAGCCCGTGGCGGGAAGGCGCCATGTTATGTCTGCCGGCTCTGAACATCTCCGGGATGTTCTGTCCTTGTGATCCAGCTAAGTCTCTAGGGGACCGAGAGCGGGAGGCAGAAGAGGTTCGGGAATCCGTCCCCATAGTTAAGAAGGTTAGCAGCGAGAAAATACCTCCGTATTTCAGAAGCTATCTCCTGTGGCAGGTAGAGCTCGGGGATTAGACGTCTTTCTCCATGCCAGGTCAGGCCACGCCCCTATATTACTATATAACTATTGTTACTAATATTGCATCATGGTCACAGATCTCCAACTGTATATATTAACTTTAGAATTCCTGTTTTTGTAATATACGGTATCTCACAAAAGTGAGTACACCCCTAACATTTTTGTAAATATTTTACTATATCTTTTCATATGACAACACTGAAGAAATGACACTTTGCTATAATGTAAAGTAGTGAGTGTACAGCTTGTATAACAGTGTAAATGTGCTGTCCCCTCAAAATAACTCAACACACAACCATTAATGTCTAAACCGCTGGCAACAAAAGTGAGTACACCCCTAAGTGAAAATGTCCAAATTGGGCCCAATTAGCCATTTCCCCTCCCCGGTGTCATGTGACTTGTTAGTGTTACACGTTCTCAGGTGTGAATGGGGAGCAGGTGTGTTAAATTTGGTGTTATTGCTCTCACTCTCTTATACTGGTCACTGGAAGTTCAACATGGCACCTCATGGCAAAGAACTCTCAGAGGATCTGAAAAAAAGAAGTGTTGCTTTACATAAAGATGGCCTAGGCTATAGGAAGATTGCCAAGACCCTGAAACTGAGCTGCAGCACGGTGGCCAAGACCATACAGCGGTTTAACAGGACAGGTTCCACTCAGAACAGGCCTCGCCATGGTTGACACAAGAAGTTGAGTGTACATGTTCAGCTTCATATCCAGAGGTTGTCTTTGGGAAATAGATATTTGAGTGCTGCCAGCATTGCTGCAAAGGTTGAAGGGGTGGGGGGGTCAGCCTGTCAATGCTCAGACCATACACCCCACACTGCATCAAATTGGTCTGCATGGGTGTCGTCCCAGAAGGAATGCTCTTCTAAAGATAATGCACAAGAAAGCCCACAAACAGTTTGCTAAAGACAAGCAGATTAAGGACATGGATTACTGGAACCATGTCCTGTGGTCTGATGAGATCAAGATAAACTTATTTGGTTCAAGTGGTGTCAAGAGTATGTGGCGGCAACCAGGTGAGTTTTACAAAGACAAGTGTGTCTTGCCTACAGTCAAGCACTGTGGTGGGAGTGTCATGGTCTGGGGCTGCATGAGTGCTGCCGGCACTGGGGAGCTACAGTTCATTGAGGGAACCATGAATGTCAACATGTACTGTAACATACTGAAGCAGAGCATGATCCCCTCCCTTCAGAGACTAGGCTGCAGGGCAGTATTCCAACATGATAACGACCCCATACAAACCTCCAAGACGACCACTGCCTTGCTTAAGAAACTGAGGGTAAAGGTGATGGACTGGCCAAGCATATCTCCAGACCTCAACCCTATTGAGCATCTGTGGGGCATCCTTAAACGGAAGGTGGAGGAGCGCAAGGTCTCTAACATCCACCAGCTCCGTGATGTCATCATGGAGGAGTGGAAGAAGACTCCAGTGGCAACCTGTGAAGCTCTGGTGAACTCCATACCCAAGAGGGTTAAGACAGTGCTGGAAAATAATGGTGGCCACACAAAACATTGACACTTTGGGCCCAATTTGGACATTTTCACTTTTGTTGCCATCAGTTTAGACATTAATGGCTGTGTGTTGAGTTATTTTGAGAGGATAGCAAATTTACACTTTTATACAAGCTGTACACTCACTAAATTGTTGCTATAGATAACTGCACTTTATACATTAGAGTATAAACTTCATTAGAGCTTTTTATTAGAATAATTTGTAACGTCAACTATTTTTTTACTATTCATATATATTTTATTACTTTATTATTTTTGATCATAATTACAAATATAACATTTTCCAAACTAAAGACTCATAGCCATTTAGTTAAAGATATGCTCTGTAGTACTGAATAGAAGTTAGTTTATATCGGGGCGCATGCGCGGCGCGATGCGGAACAGACGTGGGTGATCACAGCTCGGTCGGTCCCGGTTATCACAGGCCTAAAACACCAGGGCTATTTTGCTTATACCCAGGCGAAAGTGACTCCATCTGCTAGTGGACACAGCGGTCCATGCCTGGAAGAGAATCGGGACATTTTAAATGCTCCAAACACCACTTAACTAACTTTCTGCTGGACGCTGCAGACAGAAAGCACAGGAGGATGTCTCAAGATGGCGCCGGCGCCAGCTCACAGGCGGCCTCAAGGAAATCTGCATCCATCCCATCCAGTCTCTCATCTAACGCTGGGATCAGTGAGTACATATCTCCCCTCTCCAAAGCTGACTTAGATGCTAGTCTGACCACCATTTTTGAGAAATTAGTGGACAAGATTGAAAGTGAAGCTCATAAATCCACTACAGCCCTGTCACTAGAGATTGCTAGCATTGGCACTCGCACTGACATTCTAGAAACAAAACATGATAAACTGTCGCTTGCCCATAATGACTTAAGGAAAGATTATGAATCATTAGCAGACAGCTTTGCATTTATGCAAGCCCAGGTTGAAGATCTTGATAACCGAAATAGACGCCATAACATCAGATTACGCGGCGTCCCAGAATCGGTCACAGACCTTATGCCTACTGTTTCTAAAATATTTCATAACCTTCTACCAGATAAACCTTTATATGCATTTGTCTGCGATAGAATCCACAGGGCACTACGCCCCAAACCCACCCCTGACAAACCACCCAGGGATGTTATCATGTGCATGAAGCACTTCCTGGTTAAAGAGGACATCATGCGTGCTGCAAGAAACTCCCCTGACATCTCCCTGGATGGTAAAAAGCTGCAGATATACCCAGATATTTCCCCTGCTACACTGGATAGAAGACGCAGGATGAAGGATGTCACTAACATCTTACAAGCAGCAAGAATAAAATATAGATGGGGCTTTCCATTCAAACTCACTATCCCCTACAACGGATCCACATACACAGTCTACAATATAATTGAAGGCAAAGAACTGCTTGTGAAGCTGGGCCTTCTCGAACCGGAGCCACCTAACAGATTCCCTTCAACCCCTAGACCTTCCCCAATCTGGTCCACTCCTTCCTCCAGACGAAACGCAAACAACCAAAGAAGATGGCGTCAACCATTCCAGGAGGACCCCTCATGACCATATACAACACAATTCCAACCCTTTGTTGTATAGGAGTTTCTTTCCCCTCGTAAAGAAAACAGTGGGAAATTACTTATTTTTTCTTTTCTTTTTTCTTTTTGAGGATGGATTTTTCGACTCACGCAACAGGATCCAATGGAATGACATCAAGTTTGTCTCTGACCAATTAGCTTCCTGAACAGTTCTTCTTCCAGTAATGGAAACCCAGGATCCCTCCTCTTTCCTCAAGAATTTTTTCCTGATGAAGTTGAAAAGCCCCCTGCAACATATATCCCCCTTAAAAATTTGGGGTTTTTTTTTTGTTTTTTTGTTTTTTTTTTCTCTTCTTTTGTCTAAACAGACTTCCACTTTATACCTCCTTCCTCGTTTAGAGTTATAAGTTAATAGATGTCTCTTATTCATATCATTGAGACGGGAGGTGACAACATTACCTCCCATCTGATACCCCACCCCTCTCCTCTCCACCCCCCCTCCCCCCCCCTCTCCCCCCCCCCCCCCACTCTTCGCAATTTTCATCTCCCCCCCCGGTCACTTTATATGGTTTTGTATTTGAAACTTTAAATTATCTCAGAATTAAGGCCTGTGACATCCGCCGCCGCTGGATTGTCCCCCATCCTGCTCGTGTTATTAGTTGCGACACCCCCGATTTTGTGTTGTCGCGCCTGATGGCACTCGCAGGACTAGGACTGTATTGTCCTCTTGAAGTTAATTCATTTATTAGTGACAGGATGTTTCTTGTCCCTTTGTTATTATTCTACATTCAGTTTTTTCAAATTTTTTTTGCCTTTAAGGCAAAAGACATAATTCTTTTAAAAAATGGAAGTTTTCATGACATCTTACGACCACAGAGGTCTGATTGTTGGTATAATTGCTTTTATTATGGCATTTTACTCTTATGGTATGTTATACGATACATAGTGTTCCTTGTATACTTACATTACTTGTCTTCCCTCCCTTCCAGAAACATTAACATCATACTTACCAAACACACACAAAAAATATTTTTATCTATAGCCCACCTCATATTCAAGTTGGATTCTATTCATAAGCTTATTACCTTACTCACATATAATGGTCCTTAGAGTTATATCACATAACGTTCAGGGCTTTAACTCACCCCACAAACGTAAAAAAGCCTTCCAACACTATAAAAGATTGGGAGTAGATGTTATCCTTATGCAGGAAACCCACTTTTCTTCCACTAACCATCCCAATTATTTTGACAAGACATACAATCAATTTTATTACACCACCTTCCATAATAAAACTTGTGGTGTAGCCATATTTATACGCAACACCATTATTCTAGACATACAAAACATATATAAAGATGTTGATAGTCGGTATATCATCATCAAGGGTCTTATTAACAATAAAGCAATAACATTAGCTTCAGTCTATGCTCCAAACGAATCTCAATCTACCTTTTTCACAAACTTCTTTGATAAGCTTGACCAATACAGCTCACCTCAGATAATTCTAGGTGGGGACTTTAACCTCTAGACATCCGCGCTATAGCCGAATGACGGCCACAGCGCGGACCTACATTCCCGGGAGGCCGTCATATGACGGCCTCCCCTGTGCACGCTCCCTGCGCGCGGCCTGTAGGGGCGCGTTGTGATCACCGAATCACTGAGACTCGGCTGATCACCGATCTGTGTAAGGGGCCGGTCCCGGCCCCTTACCATGTGATCAGCTGTCAGCCAATGACAGCTGATCATATGATGTAAACCAAAGATCGGTAATCGTTTTTTTTTTTTACTCACGCTGACAGCGCGAGTAGAAAAAAAAGCCGATCACCGGATCGGATGTGAGGGACATCGGTCCCCAAGTGGAAGAGGCACATCTGCCTCATCAGTGCCCACTAAAAGTGCCACCTAATAGTGCCCACAGTGCCACCTAACAGTGCCCACAGTGCCACCTAACAGTGCCCACAAGTGCCACCTATCAATGCCCACCTGTAGTGCCAATCAGTGCCACCTGCCAGTGCTGCCCATCACTGCCACCCATCAGTGCCCATCACTGCCACCCATCAGTGCCCATCACTGCCGCCTATCAGTGCCCATCACTGCCGCCTCATCAGCGTACATCAATGAAGGAGAAAAATTACCCGTTTAAAATTTTTTATAACAAAATATAAAAAAATAAACATTTTTTTAAAAAAAAATTCTGATTTTTACATTTTTTTAATAAAAAGTAAAAACCGCAGAGGTGATCAAATACCACCAAAAGAAAGCTCTATTTGTGGTGAAAAAATGATACAAATTTCATTTGGGTACAGTGTTGTATGACCGCGCAATTGTCATTCAAAATGCGTCAGCGCTGAAAGCTGAAAATTGGTCTGGATAGGAGGGGGGTTTAAGTGCCCTGTAAGCAAGTGGTTAACCTAACTGCACACCCAACCCTAGACAGAAGTAAAACTTCCCCCTCCTCTAAAGCATTCTCTAAATCTATAAACCATTATTTAAATAATTTTCAACTTATAGACTCATGGAGATCCCACAATGTAGGGATTAGGGCCTATACACACTATTCTTACCCCCATGATGTCTATGCTAGACTGGACTATATCTTTTGTACCCCCATATTGTTGGCTAATTCTTCCAACGCCCTTATCCATCCTTGCCCCTGGTCTGACCATGATATTACCTACTTTGAAACATCACACATAGGACTCTCCCCTTCCCCCTACAATTGGCGACTAAATTGTTCAATTCTAACTGACCCTTCAATATCACAAACTATTTCATCACACATTGAAAACTATTTCATTGAAAACGCTATTGATGATATCTCCCCCACAACCCTCTGGACAGCTCACAAAGCAGTTCTACGTGGCCACCTAATCAGCATAGCAGCCCAAAAAAATAGAGAAAAACTCACAAACATTAAAAACCTTATCAGAGAATTAAACCTTCTCTACAACAAGTTACAATAAAACACCACCCAAGAAATCACAAAACAAATTCAAGATAAACGCATAGCTCTAGATCATATATTATCAGCAAACACAGAAAAATCCCTGAGATTCTCAAAAGCTAAATTTTTACTACACAGTAACTCCCCCTCTGCCATGTTCGCCAAAAAACTTAACCATGATCATAAACCCCCTCACACATATAAGCTTACAGATCAAACTGGAAATATGATCACCCATCCGCAAGGTGTGTTGGAAATTTTCTCCTCTTTTTATAAAGACCTACTTTGTAGTCCACAACTCCCCCTTGACCAACCCTCTAAATTATGGTTAGAGGACATTCAACTACCTACTCTTAATGCTCTTCAAATAGAATCCCTTAACGCTCCTTGCACAGAAGCAGAAATAAGCAAAATTATTAAATCTCTCAAAACATCTACCGCCCCCGGCCCAGATGGATTCTCATCTTCATACTATAAAAAATATTCCTCTCTCCTAACCCCATATCTATCCAAACTCTTCAACCATATTCTTAATGGTAACCATTTCCCAGATGAAATGCTTCTAGCAAACCTCTCCCTTATTCCCAAACCATTTAAAGATCTTTCTCTACCCCAAAACTACCGACTTATATCAGTCCTCAACAACGACCTTAAAATTTTTGGTAGGTTGCTCTCAGACAGACTAGCAGCAGTCATTACTAATTTAATACATATAGACCAAACCGGTTTTATCCCCGGTCGACAGATAGTTGATAATACCAGACTAGTCACCAATATTATCCAAGATGCCAACCTAACCTCCCACCAATTATGCCTTCTCAGTTTGGATATTCATAAGGCGTTTGACAGCGTTAGCTGGTCATATCTAAATTATCTATTACCCAAATACGGAATTTCAGAAAAATTCTTACAAGGTTTCAATGCACTTTACCACAACCCTCAAACCAGAATTAGACTCCCTGGACACAACTCTGACTTTTTCCCCCTCAGTAGAGGCACCAGACAGGGCTGCCCCCTATCACCACTATTGTTTGCTCTGGCAATTGAACCCTTAGCCCACAAGATTAGGAGTAGTGTTGATATTAAAGGTTACACTAAGGGTGATAGAGAATTCAAACTCAGCTTATACGCAGATGATGCTCTTCTATTCCTCACAGACCCCCTAACTTCTATTCCATCCCTCCTAAAAGAACTTAAATCTTTCCAAAATATTTCAGGGCCTCAAAATCAACACCAATAAATGTTCTGCTTTACCAATTAATTACACCCAAAATCTCCAATCCCTACTATCAAAAAATTTCCCATTTGATTGGTGTTCCAACTCATTCAGATACCTAGGTGTCACAATCTCCTCATCCCACAACCTTCTATATAAATCTAATTATATCCCATTATTCTTGCATATCACATCCCTCCTAAAATCATGGTCTTCCTTTCATATTTCCTTCCTTGGTAGAATATGCGCTATCAAAATGACGGTTCTTCCTAAACTTCTTTACTATTTCCGTGCCCTACCTATCAATGTTCCCAAATCTAAATTGACTTCCCTTCAAAGAGAAATCAACAAATTCATATGGGCAGATAAAAAACCGAGATGCAGTTATGCTCTAATGCATAGACCACATTCTATGGGCGGCTTAGGCCTTCCAAATTTATGGCTTTATTACCTAGCCACAAGACTTACGCAACTTACCCAATGGTTCACTCCCTCAATAAACACCCCATGGAAGTCGTTTGAATCCATCTCAATCCTCCCACTCCATCTACAGGGAATCCTATGGTCCAACTCTACCTCATATAGCAGACTTATGAAACAAAACATTATAATAGCTCAATTTTATCAGTTATGGATTAAATATAAAGATATTTACAAACTCTCCTCAGACACACCACCTTTGGCCTCCTTTTTAGGAGATCCCAGATTCATATGTACCTATAATAACAGACAATCTTTCTCCACTTGGATTGACAAAAATTTAATTACACTGAAATCTCTTCAGCAAAAATGGGAATTTATCTCATTCCCCGCACTACAAGCCACACACAATTTACCTGCATATGAACTCCAACGATACCAGCAAATCAAATCTTTCTACGCTAAATATTTTGCACTAAACACTCACCCTTCATACACAACCTTTGAACATATATGTATTTTATCCTCTAGAGACAGAGGCCTTATCTCCAGGTTGTATTGTTATATTAATAGTGTTGGAGTTCCAGATAAATCTACCCAAATGCTTTAATGGGAAGAGGACATGGATGTCTCGATCAGTGTTGAAGATTGGCACTCCATGTCAGAAAATCTACGCAAATGCAATAGAGCTATCACCTTTAGAGAGACTCCAATTAAGATTTTTTCTAGATGGTACCTTACCCCTTCAAAACTTCACACTTTCTACCCATCCATCTCTCCCAATTGTTTTAGGGGATGCTCGGACTCCGGTACCCTCTTACACATATTTTGGAGCTGCAACCATATTAGCCATATATGGCACAAAGCAAATGATTTAATAGAACAATCCTCTAGACAAAAAATTACCCTCTCCCCTCAGATATGCTTGTTATATGCTAATATACCAGGCATACCTGCCCCCTGTTTGAGACTGTTCCATTCCTTATGCAGTTCTATACACTGGATGACCGCCTATAATTGGAAATCCACTAATCTATCATGGCAACAAGTAATAAATAGAATGGAACTCCTTAGACTATCTGAGTGGATTTATCACACCCTTAATGATACTATCCACATTCACAAAAAGAAATGGGCCTATTGGAACCCAACCTAACTGTCATTAATATACTATTACCATCTTCTCTTACTACCTTATGATGATACTATGTTATGCCCTACTTTATTCATATACAAACCTTTGTTTATTGTCTATGATCACATCTGTTACACGATGTTAAATAACCTCTTTCTTTGTATACAACCTATTGCTTCAATGTTAAATTTTAATGTCATATTATACCTAATGTCTGTTCATCTAAGCTTCCAAATAAAACTTTTGTAAACAAAAAAAAGAAGTTAGTTTATATCAGGGGTGTCCAAACTTTTTTCAAAGAGGGCCAGATTTGATGAAGTGAACATGTGTGAGGGCCGACCATTTTGCCTGACATTCTTTGAACCATTAAAATTCGGTCTAAGTGTGTTCGTTCGAGCACTAATACACTGCCCAACAAGAATTCTCTTGCCTTTGTTGCGCTCGTTCCTGACACACAGACGAATACTCTGCTCTTTAGGGGTACCGTTAATTCTTAATGGTACCCCACACATTGGAAAACATGGGGTGCTTTTGGTGCAGTGCAATTTAAAAAAAAAAAGGTCAGGGACTTCTTTCCCTGCATTTTTGTGGGTAGGGAAGCCATTGAAATGAATGGGCTACCCTACACGCAGGACGCAGCCACACAGATGTGAACCAAGGGCTTGTTCACATGTCAGGTTGGAGGGGCAGTAAAACCACATGGTTAAGCTGTTTTTACCACCCCCAACTTCTCCCCCTTTAGCTGCAGAGGGAGCAGCTGGGGGTGTACACATTCTGTGGCTGCAGCTGGAGGTATACCCAGGCTGAATGGGGCTGCACTGCAACTATCCCGCAACTGTGTGCATTGCACGGTTGCGGTATAGTGATGCTGCATTTACGGGCTTAAAACAGGTGGTGAGGAGGCAACATAATGCCTCTTTACCGCCTGTCAAATGCCTCTGAAAAGCGATCTGTGCATGGATTGCTTTTCAGAGGAGCAGCAGTCCTGGCACGCATACATACACGCAGACACATGCACACACATGCAGACACATACACACATGCACACACACATACAGACAAATGCACACACATACAGACACATGCATACACATACATACAGACACATGCACACACATACAGACACATGCATACACATACATACAGACATACATACAGACACATGCACACACATACAGACACATACACACATACAGACACATGCACACACATACAGACATATGCACACTCATACAGACACATGCACACACACACATACAGACACATACACACACACACACACACACACACAGACATACAGACACATGCACACACACACATACAGACACATGCACACACATACATACAGACATGCATACAGACACATGCACACACATACAGACACATGCACACACACACACAGACACATACACACACACACACACACACACAGACATACATACAGACACATGCACACTCATACAGACACATGCACACACACATGCACACGCACACACACACACACATATAGACATACATACAGACACATTCACACACATACAGACACATGCGCACACACACATACAGACACATGCGCACACACACACACACATCCAGACACATGCACACACACGCAGACACATGCACACACACACACACATACAGACACATGTGCACACGCACACACACATATACAGACACATGCGCACACACAGATACACATACAGACACATGCACACACACACGCACACACACACACACATACAGACACATGCACACACACATGCAGACACATGCACACATACATACAGACATACATACAGACACATGCACACACATGCGCACACACACATACAGACACATGCACACACATACATACAGACATACATACAGACACATGCACACACATACAGACACATGCACACACACACATGCAGACACATGCACACACATA
Source organism: Aquarana catesbeiana (assembly GCF_042186555.1). Classification (NCBI taxonomy): domain Eukaryota; kingdom Metazoa; phylum Chordata; class Amphibia; order Anura; family Ranidae; genus Aquarana; species Aquarana catesbeiana. The sequence continues at coordinate 147,890,267 of NC_133328.1, read as the reverse complement.
CAGACACATGCACACACATACATACAGACATACATACAGACACATGCACACGCACACACATACAGACACATGCACACACACACATACAGACACATGCACACACATACATACAGACATACATACAGACACATGCACACACATACAGACACACACACACACACACACACACATACAGACACATGCACACACACACACACGAATAAAGCCCTTTTAAAACGAATCTAGCTTCAATCACAGTACTGTACCTTTCCAGCTTCCTCATTCAGCCGGGTACTGCACTGTAGGGGGAAACAGAGAGCACAGCACACTCCCCTGCACTTTACTTTCACTTTTGAGCTTCTCACAGTGCCAATGTACAGTTCGGCAGGGGATTGGGCTCATCTGACAGCCCTGATCCCGGGACACACTGGCTGAGAAAGGCTGGTTTAGATAACCAGGCGGCCATTCAAAACCGGCCCGCGGGCCGGACTTTGGACATGCCTGGTTTATATGGTTATTTTGTCTAATAAGGCCGATAGAGACAGATCAGATTTTTATATACGTTCAGTATATGACCTACAGCTTTGGGAGTCCCCTTATTCCTTGTATTCTGGAACAAGGCTGTCAATTTTGGCTCCTAGTCCCAGAGCAGAGGCCAGAGATGGGTTGAATCAATTTTAAATGTTATAACATGCATCCAGCTGCATCTGCAGGTTGCAGAATGGAATGTATATAATTATAGAAGTTTCTCCTAGCATGAGAGTTTTCTCTCCCTTCGCCCCTTTATTAAGCCCTGCCAGAAAATCAGTTCTACACTTTTTGTGTAACGTATAAAACAAATGGTCTTTAGTTATTAAAGTGAATGAGGGAAGAGCTTTTCTCAGGCAGTATGTTTTGACCAGGCAGATTCAAACCTGCACTAAAAAAGAGACACACGATAAATGACATTTTCAATGTGGTCATTGTGGGGAAGCAGAGATTTTCTAGGACAGTCCTTCTCTTGGACAAACCTCACTGATTTTAATAGCTTTCTATAATTTGAGCTTTAAAGCACAGGAAGAAAGATAAGCAGCTCTGAGAAGCTGCCCAAGGGGTAGAGGGGGGTAGCATCAGCAAATATGCTGCTCTGCTACACTGTGTACCTGGACAGGCAATCTGTCTGTCTCTGTACACTGCCTAAGGCTGGCCATACATTATACAATTTTCTTGTACAACTTTCCTTTAGATTTACCAAAACCATATAATAGGAGGTCAAACCTAAACACTTTCAATTGCTATGCAATCAGGCAGGCCCTTGCACTACATAGTTGAAGGTAAATCTAAAGGAAATTGAATAAGAAAATTGTATATTGTAGGTATTATTATCTCCAATTTCATTATCTATGAACTGGAGGTAATTACTTTTGAACTTGGTGGTTTGTAAAAGTAACTATTAAGAACTACCTAAATCTGCCGCACATGTTGGTAAAGTTACCGAAATGGGTGGCAGGGACTTTTGAATTTGACACAAGCCATTTTTAGGGGCCATAATGCCAAACAATTGCCAAAAAGGAATTATTGAATTCCCCAAGTGTGCTTTTTTGAGGCACAGGATAACTTTACAGTAGATAGCAGTAATAGAAGAGCTTTAGAAATCTGTTAGGAACATAAAAAGGAACAAAATTGGGCCTTCTGATCAACAGATACAAAACAAGAGACCATAACTATATGTAAATTTGTTTTTCAAAAAACAGAAAATCTTTTTATTTTTACAAATGTCATATATACTGTAAAAAGATAAGGGCATGAACCATATGCCCCCAATAGCATAAAAACAAATGTATGTATGTTTATGTCTAATACTTTATATTTTACTCATACATAAATATGTTTTGACATCCGTAATGTCAACAGAAGGCTTGCCCACATTTTCAGGACAACAGTGTCTCATTGATAGAAGAATTATATTTGCACTTATCACAGACAGGATGTGTATATGGTAAATTTAGCAGAGTCAAGGGCATGGACATTTTCACCGAACAGCCATAACAATATGACCACCCATCATAACCCATCAAGGCATGAACTTCATTAGACCTCTGAAGGTGCAGTATGCTGTGGTATCTGGCACCAAGCTGTCAGTAGCAGATCCTTTAAGTTCTGTAGGTTGCAAGGTGGGGCCTCCATGGATCTGGCTTTTTTTCCCAGCAGATCCCACAGATGCTTAATTGCATTAAGATCTGGAGAATTTGAATGACAAGTCTACATGGGCCAGCCTTTTCTCCCCATATGCATCAATGAGTTTTGGCCAACCAGGCCCGTCCGACAGGACAGGCAAAACAAGCAATTGCTTGGGGCCTCGCGCCGCCGGCCGCCGCTTCCTATAAGCTGCAGCCTGTAGCGTGGTCGAGCTCCTCTTCCTTCCTCCTGCAGTCCGCGCAGTACAGGAGAGTCAGTTTCCTGTTCCCGGCCGGACTGACAGGAAGTGCACACATTGAGTGCTCACTTCCTTTCAGTCCGGCCGGCCGGGAACAGAAAACTGAATCTCCTGCCGCGCGGTACACGGTAGGGTGGGGGGTTAAAAAGAACATGGGGAGGGGGAAAGTAAGGGGGGGGAGGCAGTCATGAAGACCCATTTAGTAATAAAAAATATGGTAGCTTGCTGACCATAATAAAAACAATTACCATAGCTTTCTTTCCATTTTCTTCTTTCTTTACCATCCCACTTCCATCTTATTGCTTCTTTTTGGAATCAATGGTACAGTGGTGTTTTTTTGCAAATGTTCAATTGTTGAACATGTTCAAATTTTATGCACATTATATGCAACAGCAATATTTGCACTGTAAACCTTTTTTATTTATATAAAGTGTTGGTGAACTTAAACTGTATTGCTATGCTGTAATTCCTGTAGGCTTTGCATGTGCGCGGGGCCTCCATGCCTATTTTGTTTGGGGCCCCCCAAATTCCTTCAAACGACCCTGTGGCCGACCCACCGGTTTGACAGTTTTCCTTCTGTGGACCACTTTTGGTAGACGCTGACCACTGCAGACTGGGAACATCCCACAAGAGCTGCACTTTTGAAGATGCTCTGACCCAGTTGTCTAGCCATTACAATTTGTCCCTTGTCAAAGTTATTCAAATCCTTGCACTTTCCCATTTTTTCTGCTTTCAACGCATCAACTTCAGGGACAATATGTTCCCCTACTGCCTAATATATCCCACCAACTTTCAGATGCCATTGTAATAGGATAACCAATGTTATTCTCTTTCCCTGTCATTGGTTATAATGTTATGGCTGATCTGTGTATGTGCACTTTAGCACCTAAAAGCATGTGACGATTGGACCAAATGCTATTGGTGGACAGGTGAAAATGATGTGCTCACTATGCATCCTCCTCCATCTGGTGCTTGTGGTAGGGTATACCATATTAGAAATCTGTCTTCTAACTGTTCCGTTTTAAATACAGATTTTTAATTTTAGACTTTATGCTTTAACATACCTCCATAAGCTCAGTCTGTCTGGACAGTATAATCACCTGCTGACTTGACACCTTCCACAGGAAGCTTAACTCCTCATGAAGACACAGAAGTTGAATTCAACACAGTTTTATTTCAGATAGATGTAGTAGAGGACATTTTTTCCATCTTTTAAAGTTTAAAAAGACAATGACTTGCCCAAACCTGTCTCTGTAAAGAACTAACACTGACTGAGAGAACATGGAACAAACGAGGAAGTCCTAGCTTGGATTGAACTAACTAGTACAAATGAAGAGGGAAGGACACAGTTACAGTTCAAAACAGGAACAGAAACAAAAACAATAAATTTGGGACAGAACAACGTTAGAAATCTGTAAAGGGGATTTTACTTAATTCTACTGAAGGTGGTATTAAACCCAAAAGCAAAAATGTATTATTATGCATTTTACCAGTTCCTAGATGTGGTGACTGCATTAGTTTTCTTTTTAAGGCCTTCTTTCCTTTATTTTCACCTCACGATTCTGCCAGTACAGTAAGTATGATGTTTCTCAACAGAACAAGCTGCCCTGCAAATGTAGCATTGAAACAAACCTTTTACTACTGATGAGGGTGCTTACAATGAACAGCTTTTATTTTTTTATGACCAAAAATTACAAACAAGCACACCGCGCAAGTGAATAAAATAAAAAATGAAACAAGTGAAAAAAATCCCCCTTTATTAGTGATTCAAGCAAGAAAATCACTACTACAACCTTAAATCGTAAGATATATAAATCACATATCCACATTAATTCATCATCTAGATCAGTGTTTCTCAACTCCAGTCCTCAAGGCGCACCAACAGGTCATGTTTTCAGGATTTCCCTCAGATGAAATGGCTGTGGTAATTACTAAGGCAAAGAAACTGATCAAATCACCTGTGCAAAATAATGGAAATCCTGAAAACATGACCTGTTGGTGCGCCTTGAGGACTGGAGTTGAGAAACACTGATCTAGATACAAGGTAGCACTGTGTAACTTAAATCATAAACTTAAATTCAGGGCTCAGCATTAAACAAAAATACGGCACTGCATTACTTTAACAATTGCGCAGTCATGTGACGCTGTACCCAAATAAAATTGCTGCCCTTTTTTCCCCACAAATAGAGCTTTCTTTTGGTGGTATTTGGTCACTTCTGCGGTTTTAATTTTTTGTGCTATAAACAAAAAAAGAACGACAATCTTGAAAAAAACCCAATATTTTTTACTTTCTGCTATAATACATATCTAACTAAAAAAAAATCAAAAAATCAAGTTTCTTTATCATATTAGGCCAATATGTATTCTGCTACATATTTTTCGTAAAAAAAAATACGAAGAAGCATATATTGATTGGTTATAGCATCTACAAAATAGGGGAATAGGGGATATTTTTATGGCATTTTTAGTTTTTATTTATTTTTTTACTTGTAATAGCGGTGATCAGAGATTTTTAGTGGGATTGTGACATTGCGGCAGACAGATCGGACACCTAGCTGACACTTTTGACACTTTTTGGGAACCAGTGACATTATTACAGTGATCAGTGCTAAAAATATGCACTGACACAGTATAGATGGCACTGGCAGGGCGATCAAAGGGTTAACAGTGTTCCCACAGTGTGTTTCTAACTGTGTGGGGGATAGGCTCACTGTATGGACACTGTAATCTGTGTTCCTGATTGGCAGGAACACTAGATCAGAGTGGCCATGCTTGACTTGTTTACATTGGCAGACCGCCGTTCTGTCTCTGCAGGGAGCGATTGCGTCTGCCAGGCCCGCTGATTGGCTCCCCAGTGGCTATTGACAAAATCATGTACAGGTATGTTATTTTCCGCAATAGAGCCACCTTTTCGCAGAAAATGTATGTCAGGTGGTCGGAAAGTGGTTAAAATCCAATAAAATGGCAATCACAAAAATAACATTTTTAAAAAGCATTGGCATGTTTTAACTAGTGGTCGAGTATTAGGACCTATTATTTCCAAGATCCCAATGTTTATCTATAGGAGGGACCAGAATTTTGGGGATTTGGTTGTTAAGAAGATCCTAACCCAGTTAGATATGACCCAGTTAGACATACCCTTTTCTAGAAAGGAAGGGTTTCATTGCTTGCCGCAAGTACCAGGCATGTAAGATAGCTAAAAATAATGTGGTTAAAAGAAATCATTTTGATTCTGAGGTTGGGAAGAAAAGGTTTGAGGTTTCTGAGTTCATTTCTTGTGACACCACTCATGCTGTCTACATAATGCAGTGCCCTTGTGTCCTTCCTCTTAAGAAATGGATTGCGGAGCATATTTATAACATCAGTATAGATTTCCACAATCATAGTGTATCACTACATTTTAGGCAAGCACATGGTAAGGATCCTTTGGGATTCCAGTTTTGGGGGGTAGATAGGGTGTTTCCATCCTGGAGAGGGTCAAATATCATCCGGGACCTCTGCAGAGGGAAACCAAGTGGATCTATTAGCTAAACACAATGGTTCCGTGGGGTCTAAACATAGAGATTTATATTAATTGTTTTATAAGTAACTATTGATGTCTTACATTTTTTAATCTTTATTATTAACCATGTGTAAGGTGCTAATGTAATTTGGCTTAGTGGTGTAGTTAATTGTAGAGATATCTTTTGTACATGTCCTTTTAGGAAGTGTTGAGTTTTATGCAATTTATAATTATATATGATGTGAGGGGTTTCTTTTAATAGGTAAATTAAATTAAAGCTATTACACCATATGCAATATTTTAACTAGTAAGGAGCGGAAATATTTGCCCCCTTAATGACCAAGGCCATTTTTTGCGATACAGCACTGTGTGGCTTTAACTGAAAATTGCGCGGTCCTGCGATGATGTACTCAAACAAAATTGACATCCTTTTTTTCCCACAAATAGAGCTTTCTTTTAGTGGTATTTTATCACCTCTGTGGATTTTATTTTTTGCGCCATAAACAAAAAAAGAGCGACAGTTTAAAAAAAAAAGCAATATTTTTAAATTTTTGCTATATTTAATATAAAAAATGTAAAAAAACAATTTCTTTATCAGTTTAGGCCGATATATAGTCTTCCACATATTTTTGGTAAAAAAAAAAAAAAAATCACAATAGGCGTATATTGATTGGTTTGCACAAAAGTTACCGCGTCTACAAACTATGGGATAGATTTAGGGACTTTTCTTTTTTTATTGTTTTTACTAGTAATGACTGCGATCTGCAATTTTTAGCGTGACTGCGAAATTGTGGTGGACAAATCTGACCCCAAATGACACTTTTGCTATAAAAATGCACTGATCAATGTAAAAATGACACTGGCAGGGAAGGGTTTAACACTAGGGGGCGATCAAGGGGTTAACTGTGTTCCCTAGGTGTGTTCTAACTGTAGGGGGAGATGTGCTGCCTGGGACATGACAGAGATCACTGTTCCCAATCACTGGGAACAGTAGATCTCTGTCATGTCATCTGTCAGAATGGGAATCCACCTTGTTTACAAAGGCAGATCCCCAATCTGCCTCTGTACTAGGCAATCGCGGGTCGCCTGCGGACATCGAATCCACCCGGATCTTAGTTATGCAATCTTTTTAATGTCCACAAGATGGCGAGTTTGTCCATTTAAATACTATGTTTGGCGCTCATGGAGTTGAATGCTGAGTGGGGGAGGGTGTACAATTAGGCCAACCAAGGGTCAGAGCACACGGCAACCAGAAGTAATGACAGACCCCCCCATCAGAAGTGATGTTCCACTGTCAATGAGTGAGGGGATCGGGTGAGACATCATCTAAGTGGCATACTAGTGGTTTCTCACACATGTCCTTAGGAGATATGATGGGCTTTCTGATGTAATATTTTTGTGAGTGGCATTTTATTGGATGTTAATAAAAAGCTAGTTTTGTAGAACTACATTGTTGGCTTTCCTTTTCCTTCCTCTTGGGATTTTGTGACAAGCCCACTAAGGGAAGAGTGGATGAAGAAACAGAGATGGAGCCTGTTGGAGGCTACATTTTAGTACAAAAGGCACTATTGCTTATCATTTAGATAAAGCAACTGGAGTTGGTGAGTGTAAAGCCTGGTACACACTAGCAGTTTTTCTTTTTTGTTCAACCCAGCGGGCTGAACAAAAAAAAAAAAGAAGAGCTCGGGAGGAGCCACTGTACTAACTATGCAAAACTATGCGATCTCTCCTGCTAAGCTATTGTGTCCCCCCGCCCCAGAGCACACCAGTCAGTACTCTCAGCCAGTGTTAGTTATATGATATTGGTGGAATGTACTATTGAGCACTCCTATATCAATTTTATATCACATGGACACTTTAAGGGATATGTTGTGACATGTTTTTAATACATAATATAGACACTTATTTTTATCCCGAAGGAAAAAAAAACTGTTGCTGTATCTGCTTGTGTAACTCCAGTGTGAGCTGGAGTTTGGCTCCAAATATTTAAATACATCTACAACTCTCCCCGCTAGACTGACAATGCTGCTGTCTAAAGGTGCCCCTGTGCTTCTTCATCCAGAGTTGGGGCACTCTAATACAGGAGGTTAATGGCCAGATCACCAGGTGAAAACAGATAGAAAAAAGTCTAAATAAGCAAACTAGTACAGCCACCACATCTAGATCACCAGGTGAAAACAGATAGAAAAAAGTCTAAATAAGCAAACTAGTACAGCCACCACATCTAATGATTGGTAACCTGCTATATATTATGTTTTTGGTTTTGGGTTTAATACAACTTTTTTTGGGCAACAAAAAAACATATGCATTACATCTGTCCAATACATGCATATCCACCATGTTTTTTCTCTTGTAAATTTGCAAGTACAGCAAAATATCTGTTGATCTGCCAGGAATTCAGTGAGCTCCTAACTTCCTGCAGTGAGCCAACAATGCTGCCTCTGCTGCACTGAAATGTCAAGCAGTGTTGTCAGCCCTATTTTTTGCTGCTGAACAACAGCACTACAGTACATGATGACAACACCACCTCCCCTTCTATTCATCTGCACAACTCTTCTGTGTATATCTTCAAAGTATTATTCAGTTTAGGTGAGGGAATCCTGAGAATGGCAACAAGGATAAGTTGCTGGAGATGAGGAAAGGGAGAGCTGTCCTGTAGTCCAACAGAAAAGAAGATTCTGAGCTGTAGAGTGTGAACTTGCATACCTCCTACAAATCTTACCAATGTGATTCAAAAAGATGTTTATTATAAACGTCACCACTGTCATAAAGAGATTTTTTTGGGTTTCTGATGGTATAATATCCTGATTATAAAAAATAACATGCATTTTGTACCTTTTTTTACAGGGAAACTACAGCAAATACAGGCTCTAAATCAAGACCAGGTACTGTATTTGTTCAGCTTTAGCAAAGAAGTCCAAATCTTTCTGTTTCTTCCAAAGTAACATGAAGTTCAATCTCTCGCTTTCTTTTCTTTAGCTTTGCTACCTTTTGATCTTCTTCTGAAAGTTCCTTCACTGGTGTTCAGGTCTCAAACTAGGAAACTAGCGACTTCTTTAGGGACAGGATGGCCTGCACACAACTTTCCTCCTGTGGTGTTTCACAGTCTGAAAAATCCTGGTATATTCTTTTAGTGTATTTTTCAGTTTGCATCTGTATGCAGAAAATTTTCATTTTTCCTCTAGTTAGCTATACACGGTTAGGATGTTCAAAAATGTAAATTTTTTAGTAATGTTCGTTCATTTTCTTAATGGTTAGTGGGGACAAATCAAAGGTTGTTTTGATGCGTGAAGGCGAAGGATTGAACATTTTTTCTGAATGAACACAATTTTAGCTGTCAATGTGATCCTTAATTGGGGAATACATAATTTATGTAATGTGCATGTGCAAGGAAAAGTTTCATCCAGAATTAGAATTTTCGTGGTCATGAACATTCATTCGCTAAAACATTTATGTGTGGTATAGAAATGTATGAAAGAACAATACAAACAACAAATGTTTCTGTATAGTGTATGTAAAATTGGATTTTAAGTAGATTCTAATATATAAATACATGTACAGTATATAATATATGTCCACTACAACCCCATGGAATAATGAGCATATTATGTATATATGAATATACTTCTAAATATGCAATATACCCTTACATTTAAATACATTTTGCTTTGCATTATTCTAGCCTTGATTTAATAAGCAATAAACTAAATCTGTATTCATTACATCCTGAAATTCAACTAGCAGGTCTTGGCAAAATTTTAAAGTGCATTTGAACAAAATTAATTGACTCAAGGATGGCATCAACCAATGCCATGACAAATGATTTTTCAGAAATTCATATGAATGTTTGAACAAAAATCTTACTGTGTATGGCTAGCCCTAAACAGAATCAGATAGACTTAATCTATAATAATTCCAGGCTCACTTAAGAATATCTATAATTACATCCTTATTTAGCTCAATGGACACTTTCATGCTGGCAGTCAGGGGTAGAAAAAACAGGTGGCTAAGTCATGGTTTTATCACCTCCTGGCCACCCACTGGAATTTCAACTTTAACTTATGTTACAGAGTTTGACAGGTGGCATCGCCTGTCAGATTTGCCCATTGAGATCAGTAGTGCTGCACTGAAAATCACGAACCACACACTTCGCTTATAGTTGCGGTGTGGTCCCACAATGTAAAATTGTCATTAAGCATTTATAAAAAAATAGAGTAAAAAAAAAAAAACTGGCAAAAGGAGGTGGCGGTAGTGCCCCCTGAATGTTTGCCACTACGAATTGCTTTTCAGAGGGAGGTAAGATTACTGCTTGTCTGAAAGAGTCCTATCTGGGTTTTCTCTGAGGATGACTCAGATTGCCTATTCTGCTCTCTCACTATACTTCCAGAAGTCTCTTAAAAACAGGGGGAAGTAGCAGAACAGCAGCCTGTGAGGAAATGAACAACCTTAAGGCCCCTTTCACACTGGGGCGGTAGGGGGCGTCGGCGGTAAAACAGCGATATTTTTAGTGCTGTTTTACCGGTATTCGGCCGCTAGCGGTGCGGTTTTAACCCCCCGCTGGCGGGGGAAAAAGGGTTAAAACCCCTTGTATAGCGCGGCTATAGCCGCGCTGTCCCATTGATTTCAACGGGCAGGAGCGGTTTAGGAGCGGTGAATACACCGCTCCTTCACCGCTCCAAAGATGCGGCTGACAGGAGATTTTTTCTTCTCCTGCCAGCGCACCGCTTCAGTGTGAAAGCCCTCGGGCTTTCACACTGAACAAACAGCGGAGGCTGTTTAGGGGCGGTTTGCAGGCGCTATTTTTAGCGCAATAACGCCTGCAAACCGCCCCAGTGTGAAAGGGGCCTTAAGGTTGTTCATTTTCTCACAGGCTGCTGTTCTGCTACTTCTGCTACTAATAAACCTCTGCTCCACTGTTAACAGAGAAGCTAACTAAATTTGTCTAACAGCCTACTCTGAACTAAAAGGGTACTATGGGTAAAAGGCATCTTGAGCTTTGACTTGTCTTGCCAACTGCTGATTAAGCGACCTGTCTTCTAGTGCCTAAGTAACCATACAGAGTTGATTACTTTTCTCTTAAACTGCGGGACTGTGTTATGTGATGCTGTTATGCACATGTAACAACTTTAAATGGTAAGTTCTCCTTTACAGAAAAATCTGTAAGGTGAACTTACACAGAACCCCCCAGTCCCGCTGACCTGCAGCACAGCGATCTCCCATTCTGAGCCCTGCTATAGCTGCCTCACCAGTCCGTGGCTTAGGAATCCCTGCAACTTAATCTCCTAAACGTACCCAGTCAGGAGGGACATTTAGGAGCATCTAATTGGTTAGGGCTGTCACATGGGCACCGCCGACCAATCAGAACCCGCGTAGTCCGTCCTCTCATCAGGGAAGAAGATGCGTGAATGCTGAGGGGATTTCTAAGCCCTGGACTGGTGAGGCAGCTATAGCAGGGCTCAGAACGGGAGATCGCCACACTGCAGGTCAGTGGAGGTTGAGGAGGGGGTCCTGTGTAAGTTCACTTTATAGATTTTTCTGTAAAGGTGAACTTACACTTTAAGAAATGTCCTATCTTACAAGACCTGAAGCCCTAATCCAATGTTAAGCTCAATTCACTAAGTTAAAGCACATACTATGTGCAATAATAATTGTTATATCTTAGTTGTACAGTACAGGACCCAGGACTTGTATTCATAGACCATGGTTATATGCAGGATACCTTAGGCCACTGGGCACTGGCAAAAAACTTGCTAGGGCCACACCTACTGCATGCTCATATTAACCCACCCACTCTGTGAGACTCCAATTTTTTTCTGGTGTTCTTATATGATGGCCCTCTTCTCCTTCAGAGACCATTTTTTTCTTTTGACACTTTTGTCAAGATCTGACTGCTCACTGCTCTGGGCTATCTAGCAGTTTCTGGATCGGTACCCTTTGTTTTATACCTTAAGGACTATACCCAGACCCCACTGGCCTTTAATTGTGCTTGGGGCAATGATCCAAAAGATCCAGTACACTTCTGCATGAGGGTTCTGGGTCTAATGGTAGTCTCTTATAAAGCAGTTCACTTTGCCCAGTTTCACTCCAGGCCCTTTCAATTCAAAATTCTTATAATGTAGAACAAATTGACCCACTCTCCGGTTCGCCCTATGTGTCTATACAGCCAGACAAAAATTTCTCTGGCATGGTAGAATTCAAACTGATCGTCTCTTGGGTGGAAATTCACACTTCAGCTCTCACTGCTGTCCACATTCCTGGTGTTGACAATTGTCCCAGGGGAGCAGTCTGTGTACTTTAAGATCTTCCAGAATCTTTGCCAAAAGTTGGGGAAGCCAGATGTGGACATCCTGGCCTCCGGGTTCAACAACAAACTAAACAGATTTGTAATCAGGACTAGGGATCCTCTGGCCTTCACGATAGATGCCCTCGTGATTCCTTGGACTCCATTAAGATTGATTATGCCTTTCCTCCAATAAAGATTCTCCCTTGACTGCTGTACAAGATAGAGGCATACAGGGTTATCCTCATCACACTGAATTGACCTAGAAGTATGTAGTATGTGGACATACTCATACAAAATACTAAATAAATGAGCACTGCTTTCAAATATCCATCAGCTACAATAGATGTGATAAACCAAAGCAGTCCTTTATGAGAAATATGTGTCCAAAGGTGTTGAAATGCAAAAGATTGCTTCTTAAAATGACAACTGCCATTTGTGCCTTCATCTCTTAGAATCATACTCACCATATCCATCCTTCCAAATTATAGGAAGGTCAAGATAAACATATGGTATTAATCAAATTCTTGAAGACTTCCATACATTATTCAATCTGGTTGGACCAATTATATATGTTGCCAGCAATAACTCGTCCAATCTTATGACTAATGGGAACATATATCCAAGGAAAAAAAAACTCCCATAAAGTAGTAACGCTGATAATAATAAAGGAAAGATCAAAAGAAAACCACTCGCATTTTAGAAAATACAATAATAGCATGTGATATTAATGAAGACTCCTATACATTATCTAATCTGGTTGGACCGATCATATAGATTGCAGGTATTAGCTTTTCAAATCTTAAAACTCATACTGTATATCCATCTTGGCTCACCTTGGGTATATGTTGCCCAAAAATAGAGAAACAATTAACTTCCATAGAGTAGTAATATCGATATTAAGGCAAAATGATCAAAGTAAACCACTCACATTCAAAAAGTGCGTCAGTGGCACTACACTTTTAATGACATTAGGATATGATATTTGGATTACTTCTGAATGTATAGTTTTACATCAGAGGAAGTGCGTGCCTCTATCAGTATCCTCCATTAGAGGTACAAGATTAAAGCTGATTAGGTTCATCACAGCAAATACAGTAGATCCTTATGCTGAAATGGTGGTTAATATATAACTGGTAAAAAAATAATAGCTTCCCATAGAGTAGTATTGCTTTAATAAAATATAAAAAAGATAAAAAACAACCGCTCACATTTTAAATATGCATAAGTGACACTATACTCTCACAAGCATCAAGATGTAGCTGCTGGGTATTCAAAGGTTCTCAGACACGCCAACAGGCCCTCAACAGCAAGCCATGTATGTGCCTGATGATTACTTTAAGTGCATAGTCTGCTTTAACTGTTTACATTCCGAGTCTCAAACATCTTGTAATGTATGTTGTAATAAACATTGCATTTGGTGATGGTAGTTACCCTGTATCCATGTGGGTTCCATTCCTGGTTTTCTGTAGTGTTTGTACTTTGCGCAAAAGTGGGGCCAATGCGTATTTTCTAAATGTGAACTTGCATCTATTATATACTGTGATTGGGCCCTGGATGAGTTGAAATACATTACAGTGATGCTGCTTTTAACCCTTTTAGGTTTAAAGTCAACAAAAAACTATCATTTTTTCATTGTTTATGTCTTTATTAGGGAAATTAACTCCTTTTTTCTTTTTTTGTGATTACCACTGTCACTTGGACTAAGGTCTCATTCACACTGGCAATGGCAAACTTGCGGTTATTTGCTTTTATAGGACATTTCTAAAAGAATAAAATTGTAAACAATGAGCATTTACCTGCACTTAAGTGCAGTGAGTTTAGCTGTGACTAGAGAAAATAAAATTTTGTGCATCCACGATCAGATTAGAAATGCAAGTAAATGTGGCTAAAACCAGGAGCATCTAAAAGCAGTACAAAGTGATCTGGGAGGAAAGAATGTTGTTTATACTTACAAGTTAACTTCTCCTGCATCTAGAAAACTTAAAAGCAGGATTGACAGTGTAAATGAGGCCTAAAAGTGGAAAAAACTAAAAAAAATTTTAGTTGCTACTAGCCCTGAATGATGGGGGAAATTTCCAGTGGTGACAACCATTTTTCTCACATGACGGAGAGATCTCCTCTCACTTTCTGTTGGGTGTACAGGACAAAGTAAGGGCTGCTACTTCCTTCAAAAAAGTTTTTGGGGTTTAGATTTACTTTAAAGTAAGTTTTACTTGGTAATTTCTTAAAGTGCTAATCGCTTGTTTTCAGTATTACTTTCAGGAGCAGTTTTCATTTCAGTTAAAGGGTTTGTTCACCTTTACCAAAAAACTGCCTATGCAGATAAGGGATGTCTATAGATAAAAACAAACTGTGCAGCTTTGACTAAAGTTGAATAATGCCCCCTTGCTATAGATGTATGCCATTTACATACCTCATGGAGGCTGACTGGATATGTCTCAGGACATTGCTAAGGATGTTGCTAAAAGAGGTCTAGCCATTACAGGCGAACTATGCCTTTACGCTTTTACTTTAACACTTCTTTTACGAAAAAGTTTAATATTTATTTTCATTTGTTTGAAGCATCTGTAGATATGAACCATAAACAAAATACTAACAAAAATGAATCCATAAATGCCCGAACCAAACCTGTCTGATCATCATCAAAGGTTTTGAATATTGCACACAGCAGCTCTGAAACATCTTTCTCTTTTTAAACTGTGTAAATGCCTACTTTTCATTTCAGAAAAAAAAACCTCATTCAAATGTGTCTTCAGTATGCCATGTTTAATCTGACTACTTTGTCTGTTTTCTATTCCAAAGCTTCTGCAGGCATTGCAGTATCACAGAGGAAAGTGCGACAGATCAGTGATCCTATTCAACAAATTTTAATCCAGCTGCACAAAATAATTTACATAACACAGGTATACTTATCTTGCATGGTTTAATGCTTATATAAATTAATGCCCCAAACAGAGCATGCTGTTGGTGTTAAAAACATACTTGAAGTGGGAAAACTTGCAATAATTCATCTCTGGCTGCACATTGCGTACAGCTCTGAGTGACTTAACATTAAGTCAACCACTAGGTTGATATTTCTATATAGCGGTGCCCTCGGATTAAAGGTACTAAGGACACTGAAATGGGCAATGGACTTGATGTGCACCTTCCTTGAGACACCTGCATGTGGTCAGCAGTGGTTTGAAAGCAGGGGCATATTTCAGAATTTTGGGGCGCCATAGAAAAACTTTTATGAGGGGCCACCCGCTAACTTTCTGTGTAGCAGCTTGCAGTTTCAGTACAGCTCTGTCATATTTGCACATTTACCTCTCTTTTATTGCTGTAAAAGCCCTGCAAGTACAGAAAAATACCTGTCTGTTCCATCTCTACATAAAGGCTAATCATTCTGTAGAATGAGATAAAAACTAGGTTAATTACTCTTCTTGAAATGTCACAGAAAATGTGCATGAGATAAAGGACAGCTCTACATTTTTGACATGATCTAGAGGTATTTATTCGCGCGTAGTGAACAAATATAACAAAACATTTTCAATGGTATATTCAACAGACCAAAAAAGAGCACATTGTTTGTTAAGGTTTACATACACTTGACATAGATTTACGTACTCTAATGCCTCGTATACACGATCGGACATTCCGACAACAAAATCCATGTTTTTTTTCCGACGGATTTTGGCTCAAACTTGTCTTGCATACACATGGTCACACAAAGTTGGTTGGAAATTCCGAACTTCCAGAAAGAGGTGACGTGCAACATGTACGATGGCACTAGAAAAGGGAAGTTCAATAGCCAGTGCAGCTCTTCTGCTTGATTCCGAGCATGCGTGGAACTTTGTGCGTCGGAATTGTGTACACACGATCGGAATTTACGAGAACGGATTTTGTTGTCGGAAAATTTGAGAACCAGATCCCAAAATTTGTGCGACTGAAATTCCGATGGAAAATGTCCGATGGAGCCTACACACGGTCGGAATTTCTGACAAAAGGCTCACATCGAACATTTTCCGTCGTAAAATCCGACAGTGTGTACGGGGCATTAGGCTGGGTTCACACTGGTGTGATGTTAGACATTGCATGTGATTCGCACTGCACTGCTGTGCAGATCACATGCGATGTCTGTGCGCTGTGAACTTAGCCATACAGATTGCATGGCTGAATTCACATTGCATTCACACGAAAATGGTGGAGGATCCTTTTTTTGGTCCGCACTAGAATCGTTTTGCACTGCGATCTGCGAACTGATCTGGGGGTGTCATTAACTTTGCACTGATATCCGTGCGGGTCGCAGATGTCAGTGTGAACAGCCGGCAGGTGACATACGATGCGGGAACCAGCGCGATTCCAGTGCGGGTTCCGCATATATGTGAACCGGTACTAAGTCTTGAAATTGTGTTTTTGTTTAATATATGCATGTGTTATTTAAAGCACATGTCTGCTGAAAATGGATATTTTATAATTAGCTGGTTGTGTCAGTGGGTTCAGTTGGCTTCTTATTTTACTTGGTGACTTTAGTGGCAAAAGAACCCCACTGAAGTTCTTGGGTGTGCCCTGTTGTAAATGTAAGTTATAACTTGCTATACACAATTAGCACTGATGCACAGTTGGACACAGGAGTATAGAGGAAGGAATAAATGTGACTGCACACTATCGTAAAATGAGAAGTACAAGCCTTATTTTTTTTAGATTTAGTCATGCCTTCCATTCTTTCAGCTTCAGTAGATGCTTCCACAAGAAACTGACAGCCTGATACACATTTGGGAAGGCGTTTATCAGAAATCATAAGACAACATTCTCTTACCAGGGAGCAGTGGCAGCTGGTGCTGCATTTTTTTGGGGAGGTGGCAAACAAACCACCTACTCCCCCCTCCTCATAGTCCTAGCACTACTCACCCCCTGGACACGGCTGCTCTGAGTCTGAAGCCCCACGCTGATACCAGCTCCATCACGGTTACTTCATGCTTCGGGCATCCTGTCGTGGCCCTGGGCTGGCTATGGGCTCCCTTATAAGACAGAGGGCTTCAGCCTGAAGCGCTGCAGGCTGTAGCCCTCTGGATGTCCTCCTCTGCTCACTCTGTGGGGGGGTCCCTGCCCGGTCCACACACCTGTCGAACCCGAGGCTCAGGGAAAGGACAGCTCTGGGAAAACAACGGCATATAAGGCTGCCGGGCTTCCCACTCACATGGTTAAAGAGCAGCGTCAGGGTTGTGCCGTGTCCTAACGCAGCGCCTCCACCCAGAACGAGAGCCGCACCATCCCTCTGTCATGTGACGATGGGCGGGCAGCAACTGGTTTAACAAAAATCATACGATCTAGTATCGTACAAGAAAAGAAAAAGAAAAGCAAAGATAATATTGGATGAAACCTGTTTACTAATGGTCAGATTACTTTGAAAGTGGTGTTTTTTGTATGATTTTCTGAACGTGTGTATGGGGCTTTAGACAGAGGAGGGGAGGGGGTGCAGAGGTACACTTTCAATGTGTTCCCTTACTTGGCTCTATTAGTTCAATGTTTCAGATTAAAGAATCCAAAAATGTTCTGTCTGTGCCCACCTCCTCCTCTATATTACGATAACTGACTGGTGTAAGTCATGGTTTTTATCAAGCTCTAACATGCTATACACAATTAGCACTGATGCACAGTTGGACAAAGGAGTATAGAGAATGGAATGTACTGCTTATTATCCTAAAATGAGGAATAAAAGCTTTATTTTTTTAGATTTAGTCATGCCTTCCAATCTTTCAGCTTCAGTAGATGCTTCCAAAAGAAACTGACAGCATAATACACAGTTGGGAAGGTGTTTAAAAGAAATCATAAGGCAACGTAAGCATTCCCTTACTAGGGAGTTTAACAACCCAATTTGGGCCTTTGTTAATCATAAGGCACTCATTGACCAATGCCAAGGGCATCATAGTAAAAGAGACAGCTCTATGTAAAACAACTACAACTTGTGTTTATTGCACAGTTTGTTGTGTACTTGTGTATTAAAGCAACTAACTAACCCCAAGAGCAAAAAATGGACATATTCCAGCTTACCAGTCTGTAGATGTGGCTGCACTCGTTTTCATTTTTGGCCTGGGGTCAACCACAGCTTCCTTTATAGATACAGTAGAGGAGTGAATGTAGCCACCCAGGGACAGGAAGTGTGTTGTTCACAGGCTTACCAGATGAAAGTATAGGAAGAAAGCCTGAAAAAAAAGAAAACTAATGCACCCACCTCATCTAAGGACTAGTAAGCTGCAAGATATTAAATTGTTGTTTTTGGGTTTATATATGCTTTAATCCAGTCTATAAACTGAAGGGTTACAAGATACTTTTCTTCTAAATTTACATGAGACATCTCTTATTTTTTTTTTGCATACTTTTAATTTGAAGTTTGTACGGTCCAGTGGTAGCTCTACCAGAATGCACACATACTTTTTCTCAATGTACCTTCCAGTTTTAGTTATTGTAATAACTCTTTATCATGCCAGTGGAAAATGAACTGTAATGAAAGAGCACTGTCATTTATTGCTGGATCAGAGACAGGTGAGTATAAGGGCCCTTTCACACTGATGCGTTTTTGCTGCACTGAAACGCACCTTTCCAGTGGGACAAAAGCACATGCAAAATTATTTGCCTTTAAATCCTTTGAGACTTTTCACATTGCTGCTTTGCGTTTGTGCTGCGGTTTGAAAAGTACTGTGTGCTGCATCTTTCATGTGCTTTACAAAAAGCACACCAAAGATGCACCTTCCATTCAAGTCAATGGGAAACGCACCAAAAATGTACCACAAATGCACCTAGGGTTTGTTTTTAGGTATGTTTTTGGGGTCACTATGCTGATTGTTAAGGAGCAGGCACAAGCCAGCTTCCATAACAATCAGCAGGGATGTATATAGTGCTCCCCCTGCACAGCCTCCTGCCCCCTTGGTGCTCACTAGTAGAGCCAGCTGTGGATCCGAGGCGGCCTTCTCCACCATCCTCCCCTGGAGCTGATGCTCCCTACTGTCCTGCCCTTTCTCTCTGCCTCCTCCCCTTCTGGTGGTAGCATCGCTCCTGCACAGGAGGAGCTTAAGCATGCTGACCACTGAGGGAGGCATTTTCAGTGGTTGTTAAGGATAGCAGTGGGTGTGGGCTCTGGCAACCACCCCCTGACATCCTTAACAACCAATGAATAGCAAGTTGTCAAGGAGCCGGCACCCAGCGGCGTCCCCAACAACCAGCTATTCACGCATGTGGGCTGTAATGCAACACATTTAAAATGCACTATGCGTTTTTTTAAAACGCATAGTGCATTTTAGAAGCACCGCTATGAAAAAGTTACTGCGCTGCAGTATAAAACAAAGCCTAAGACTAAAGTGGGAGGGGGTGCAGAGTAAGTTTCAATGTGTTCCCTTATTTGGCTCTGTTAACACAACGTTTCATATTAAAGAATCCAAAAATTTTGTTTGTGCCCACCTCCTCCTCCTCTACTGTATATTGTGATGATTGACTGGTGTAAGTCATAGTTTTTATCAAGTTCTGTTCAATCAAATTTAATAGGAGTATATCCTATTACATCATGGGAATTTTTTTATCAGGTTTATATTTACTCAGCTTTGACATTCTGGGGTAAAAGGGGTTCACAGGAGCACACATTTAAATGAATCAAATGATTCTGTCAGTTGAATATATTGAGACTCTGCCATAACTTTTTTCCTCAGAAATGATCCAATGATCCACAATGGCTTAAAAGGGATATGGTCCAGAAATATTTAGACAGAATAAAGGTGGATAAAGCACCTGGACCTGATGGCATCCACCCACGGATCCTAAAAGAATTGAGCTCTGTAATTTCAAAGCCATTGTATCTAATTTTTAGGGACTCATTAATGACAGGAATGGTACCACTGGATTGGCGCAGGGCGAACGTGGTGCCTATATTTAAAAAGGGATCAAAGTCTTTACCAAGTAACTATAGACCTGTTAGTTTAACTTCTATAGTCGGGAAGATACTGGAGCGTTTAATAAAAGACCACATAGACGAGTTCTTGCTGGAAAAAAACATTTTAAGCAACAGACAGCATGGGTTCATGAAAGACAGAAGTTGTCAGACAAACCTGATTTCTTTTTATGAAGAGGTAAGTAAAACCTTGGACAGAGGGGTGGCTGTGGACGTGGTTTATTTGGATTTTGCAAAAGCGTTTGATACAGTTCCGCACACACGGCTCATGTGTAAGTTAAAGTCTACAGGCTTGGAAATATCAGTTTGTAAATGGATAGAAAACTGGCTAAAAGACAGAATTCAGAGAGTAGTGGTTAATGATTCTTACTCTGAATGGTCTAAGGTTATCAGTGGTGTACCCCAAGGTTCAGTGCTGGGACCCTTACTCTTTAATATCTTTATAAATGATATTGGGTCTGGGATCAAAAGTAACATTTCTGTCTTTGCAGATGACACCAAGCTATGCAGTGGAATAACGTCCTTACAGGATGTCTCCAATTTACAAGCCGACCTCAATGCACTGTCTAATTGGGCGACTATGTGGCAGATGAGGTTTAATGTTGAGAAATGTAAAGTTATGCACTTGGGGGCTAAGAATATGCATGCATCATACATGCTAGGGGGAGTACAACTGGGGGAATCTGTAGTGGAGAAGGATCTGGGGGTTTTGGTAGATCATAAGCTCAATAATAGCATGCAATGCCAAGCTGCGGTTTCCAAAGCGAGCAAAGTTCTTTCTTGTATTAAGAGAGGTATGGACACCAGAGAGAGAGATATCATTTTGCCCCTGTTCAAATCATTAGTAAGACCTCATCTGGAATATGCAGTTCAGTTTTGGACACCAGTTCTCAAAAAGGATATCGGGGAACTGGAGAAAGTGCAGAGAAGGGCAACCAAACTGATAAGAGGCATGGGGGAGCTCAGCTATGAGGAAAGATTAGAGGAACTGAATTTATTCACTCTTGAGAAGAGGAGAATAAGGGGGGATATGATCAACATGTTTAAATATATAAGGGGTCCATATAGTGAACTTGGTGCTGAGTTATTCACTTTACGGTCAACACAGAGGACAAGGGGGCACTCTTTACGACTGGAGGAAAAGAGATTTCGTCTCCAAATACGGAAAGGTTTCTTCACAGTAAGAGCTGTGAAAATGTGGAATAGACTCCCTCCAGAGGTGGTTCTGGCCAGCTCAGTAGATTGCTTTAAGAAAGGCCTGGATACTTTCCTAAATGTACATAATATAACTGGGTACTGACATTTATAGGTAAAGTTGATCCAGGGAAAATCCGATTGCCTCTCTGGGATCAGGAAGGAATTTTTTCCCCTGCTGTAGCAAATTGGAGCATGCTCTGCTGGGGTTTTTTGCCTTCCTCTGGATCAACTGTGGGTATAGTATTGGGTATATTGGATTGTACGTTTTGTTTTGTTTTTTTTTATGGTTGGACTGGATGGACTTGTGTCTTTTTTCAACCTGACTAACTATGTAACTATGTAAAGCTTTTTAGGTTGCCTAATGCCGCGTACACACGGTCGGACTTTACGGCGGACTTTGCCCGGCGGATTTTTCGACGTACTTTCCGACGGACTTTGTGAATGAACGGACTTGCCTACACACAATCCACCAAAGTCCGTCGAATTCGTACGTGATGACGTACGACCGGACTAAAACAAGGAAGTTCATAGCCAGTAGCCAATAGCTGCCCTAGCGTGCCTTTTTGTCCGTCGAACTAGCATACAGACGAGCGGACTTTTCGACCGGACTCGATTTCAACGGATAAATTTTAAACAAGTTTAAAATCTAAGTCCGTCCAACTTTTGAGAAAACAAAGTCCGCTGGAGCCCACACACATCGAATTGTCCGACGAAATCCAGTCCGCCGGGCAAAGTCCGCCGTAAAGTCCGCTCGTGTGTACGCGGCATAACATTTTTATGGTGTTACATGACCCTTCTAGAAACAAAACATGCTTCTTTAAGCATTAAATGCTTCTCAAAATCACCTCCTCACCCTTCTGTATCGTAATCTAATGTTGGTAACTAGCTTAAGATGGAACTCAGTGTTATATATAAAAGTGTTATATATAAAAGGGCACGGCAATCTTTCTGTAAACAGGTTGCTCTGAATCTCAAGCTCAACTCAAATGCGGCTTAATGCACAATTACTTCTTGCTTGGTATTTATACTTGCAGTAGGTTAAGGCGTATTTCAGTATATGGACACATTTTATGATAGTATATCCCTAGGGATGCAATTAAAATATATTACAGACTGATAAAAACATAATGTTGTAAAAACACTTTCTCTTTCTCGCTATGTTTCCAAAGCTCCCTCCAGCACTACATGATAACCTAAAAAGAAGAGTTGTTGAACGGTACAAGAAATCACTTTTCAGTCTCCAGAGCAACCCTTGTAACCTGAAAGCAGAGATGCAAAAGGTAAAGTCTTTTTTTGGTATTTTAAAAAACATATATTTATGTACAGCAAGCACTGGTTTTGCCATTTTGAATTATACGTACTGTGCTCACTCATATTTTAAGATGTATATATGTATGAATTTTCACTGGTGGGCGTTGACCAGCTCACTTTCTTGTCAATTGGTTGCTGGTCTGGTATAGGAGGGCTGGCTGTACTGAATTATCAGAGGTTCTGGTTATAACGCGTACACGTAATGTGCGGCAATGTGCAATACAACATGTGGTATATGTTCATTCATTTTTATTGGCACTCCCGTGGGCATACACGCTGAAAACAAGTGCATCTGACCTTCTGCTCACCACAATGCATGCAATAAAAAACACCTTTAAAAATTAGCCAGATCAGCTTCATGGTCGCTGTAGGTCTATTGGCGGCCCACAAGAAAATATTGGGCCCTAACATACAACATTGTACCTTCTTAATCTGCTCCAATAGCTGTTTTAACCACTTAGCGCCTGCCCGCCCACAATGTACTGTGGGCGAGCGGCCACTGTAGGCAAAGCGACATACTGGTATGTCGCTGCCTACTCTCGAGTTTAGGTCGTGCGCATGTACTTGTACACAGCTGGAGCCTGTCAGCAAGTCCTGGTCAATGATTTATGGCCGGGACCTGCTGATCGGCTGTGTGCAATCACAGCCCAAAGCTCTGTGTTGATAAACAACACAGAGCTGGTAAACAACACAGAGCTCTGTACAGAGGGAGCGATCTGCCAGTGGGATGAGAAACTGAGAGATATGTTAGTAAAAGCAGCACACTTTACACACATTACACATACTTAGGCACACATTTAACCCCTTGATCGCCCTAGATGTTAACCACTTTCCAGCCAGTGTCCAATACAGTAACAGTGTGATAGTTTTATCACTAATCACTGTATTCATGTCACTGATGATGTCGGTGGCAGTTAGTCAGTTAGTGTCAAATTACCTACCCCACTATCACAGTTGCATTATAAGTCACTGATCGCCATCATTAGTAATATATAAAAAATAAAAAATTCCAGTATACAGTATATACCATAGTTTGTAGGCGCTATAACTTTCAGGCAAATCAATCAATATATACTTAGGATTTTTTTATAAAAAACATGTAGCAGAATACATTTTGATAAAAGAGGTGCAGTGCTTAATTAAATGAAGTTCAAATAAATCGACTAAAAGTTCAAAGTGATAATCTTGTAGTAAATACTGGTATGCTGGGTAGAAAAGCCATCACCATCACCCAATAATACTGACTCTTACCCTAAACCCAAGGAGTATGCACAGTGGGTAACCCAATAATAAAGCCAGTGATCCTCAGCAGCAAATGGATCCACTCCACTCCACCAAGGGTATGCTGATATGCACAGATATGGATGTCAGTATTCAAACTCCACCAACGACCGCCAGGAAAGCCAATAGAGGGTCCTCACCACAACAATGGTACTCTCAGAGATGAAGAGAAGGATACTCATTGCGCAGACATCCAGTAAATACAATTTTATTAGGTAAAAAGATTGACCTCACATGCTCTTAATGAAAGCCAGGCATATGGAGTTTGGTGGAGTTTGAATACTGACATCCATATCTATGCATTGTGATCAGCATACCCCTGGTGGAGTGGAGTGGATCCATTTGCTGCTGAGGATCACTGGCTTTATTATTGGATTACCCACTGTGCATACTCCTTGGGTTTAGGGTAAGAGTCAGTATGATTGGGTGTTGGTTATGGCTTTTCTACCCAGCATACCAGTATTTACTACAAGATCATCACTTTGACTCGTCACGAACTTTTAGTTGATTTATTTGGACTTCATTTAATTAAGCGCTGCACCTCTTTTATCATTACTTTTATTGTACCCAGCAATATTGTACTAGCTACTATTTGTTACTTACATAGCTCAAGCGCAATAGATTTGCACTTTTACAGAATACATTTTGGCCAAAATGTATGAAGAAATTAGATTTTTTTTTCATTTTTTATTGGATTTGTTTTATAGCAGAAAGTATACAGTGTTTCATGACCATGCAATTACCAGTTAAAGTAGCGCAGTGCTGAATAGCAAAAAATGGCCGGGTAAAATCTTTTGGAGCTAAAGTAATTAAACTCACTCCCCCAATGTAAAGCCTAATTAGAACAAACAGTGCTGATACTGATTTTGAAAGTCAAAATGTCAACTATATCTCCTGCCTGCCTGCTTTTTCCAGCGACACAATAACAGGACATCAGTCAGCACCTGGGTTATTGCGGCTCCCTTCCTGGACACACGAATACCTTCTCAGTCTATATCCATTTTGTGAGTACCCCACAGGGGATCCCCACACTTCACAATGGCAAAGATGAGGCACAGAGGAGCTGAGAGAAAAGAGTTTAACAACACTTTGCAGGAAAACCTGCAAAAGGCTCAGGGTGATAGTTGTTCTTCTGCATCAGAGCAAGGTCAATACAGTATATTGACACAGCTCCCATTCTCTAATTCTAGCTCCCTTTCAGGCTTGCAACAGATGGCCTATCTGACTAAGGCAGATTACACTGCAGCTATGTCTGATTTCTTTGGGAAACTCTCTACCCTTCTAGAAACCTCCAAGGTCCGAAAGAGCTCTGATGCCTCTTCACCACCAGAATCTATTCAGAAGTATAACCTTGAACAACCTAACCTCTTCGAGGAAGATTATGAGGAAAGCGAGGTATATGCAGGAGAGAATCCTGTAGAGAAAATGTCACCTTCTGCATATGTTATGAGACACAAGCTAAGGCTTTATGCCATATGCTTTCTGTGAGCTCAATTATTTATGCAGTGCGTAATAGCCTTTGCCTTTCAGCACTGAAATCTCCTCAGCCAAAACAAGTTCCTAGGGGAACAAAAAGGCTGGTGAAGTCTAGAAAAACCTTTCCCTTGCACATGCAAAGTAACTGTGTATGAGAATTGGTCAAATCCTTAGACGGTATTTTCTTCCTCCAAAACTCTTTGCTGAGCTCATATCCTTTGAATTTTATGAAAAAAAATGTCTGTACTGGTATGGAATCCTGATATTTATGTTCTCAGCAAGCACCTTACTGTTCTTCTTGGGGATATTTCCCCCCTTTAAGGATTCTGTCAATAGGCTCTTAGAAACCCAATTGAAGGCAATCTTTGCTCTTGCAGGTCCTGCCTTACAACTGGCCATTGCGCTTTTGTCAATTTGTCAGTCTGTTGCTAACTGGACAGGACAAATGAAAGAGAACACAATCCTTTGTTTGAAGACCCTATTTTGCTGGAAAAAGTGCAGCCCATGCCCTCAGCGCTGCTATTTTGTGTTGATGCTCTGGACAATGTACTTTGTCTGGTCTCTAGGATGATGCTGCCTTGTGTGCACATGCACAGGATTGTGTGATTAAAGGCTTGGTCTGCTGAACCTGTGCACAGAAGACATCTTTTACTCATACCTTTTGGATGATGAATGCCTGTTTGGTGAATCCCTTGATAAATTTGTTAAGGAAGTTACTGTGGGAAAGGGTTTCAACCCCATAAAAAACAGCCTATACTTACTACTTACTACTACTGTATAGCTACCACCTCTTTCCACAGAATGGGGTCCTTTTGTTCCACCCCGTGGTGTTGATACAGGGGGGGCAAGAGTGGGCAAATGCCCCTCCAAGTTATTCCCCCACACTAAATTAGGCTGCTGGGCTGTTTCCTTTCCTTCTGGTCAGCAGCATTTTCAGACGCTAGAGTTAGATGCACTAGCTGATCTGGCTGGACTTCACTAAAGCAGCACTCCTGCTAACACTTTTTAAGAACTTACAACAAGAGTTTCTTTTTTTTTTCTTCTGGGATTAAGGCTTTACATAAATGAATAAAAGCTGACCATTGTAAGCACCCCTGTTATAGTTAAATGGTTAACTATTTTGTTAAACAACTTGGTATGGTAAAGGAAGTTGAAAATAACTTGTGAAAATTAAGGAAAACATGCTTAAAAAAATTACACTAGTGTAGCCACACTGCAATATATAATTTTTGTTTTGTTTTGAAGTTTAATACCATTTTGATGTACATATATAATTTCAAACTATCTAGAAAAAATGAAAAAGATTTCCCAGGACACTTACCAGCCAGCCTGCAAAACAACCAAATTGACCCTGTCTAACAGTTTGCACTACAAACAGAGGGTTTGGTTTGCACACATCTGCAAATACATGCATAAGCTGCAGTGCCCACATCAAGAGACCTCTGTATATACTGCGGTCCTAACTCTAACATTTACAGAGCCTCCATAGTAGGAGCACTTATATCAATGGATAGGTTAAGAGCAGGTGTGCCTGGAGGGAGCCCAACCCTCCTTAAAGGCACAGGGATGCACATGATGCCCAGCAATAGCACAATGGCAGCAAAGGCATCCAGTGCATCCCTGCACCAATTTCGGCCAACTGTACAAAAAAATGGCAAACCCCCCAACCTATAACTAGCCTTTGCAGCAAGGTGCACGTGGAAGGGCAATGCACATCGCAAACAAAAGATTTTCCCAACACACCAGCCAGCCTGCAAAACAACCAAATTGACCCTGTCTAGCAGTTTATCTAGAAAAAAAATGACTAATTAAAACGCAATAATACACTGAGTATATGCATGGAAGTTTATATATATAATACTTTATTTAATATTTTATTCATACAAATCCAAAACCAATACAAAAGATACGAACTTGCATAATTCATAGACAAAATAAAACATATTACTATCAATCGCCCCACCCCCCCTCCCCCCAATCCCCCCCACCCCCCCACCCCCAATCCTGCAAATAAGTTGTGAAGGGGACTTCTTACACCTCAGATCCCCACATTATTGTCTATCTCTACACCCTTTATGCTACTTTTGTGACCTCCTCCAAGTAACTCCAGGTCTTTTTGTAATTTTGCCATCCTACCCATTTGCCCCCCCGAACCTCTCCCTCCTCCGGGACCCCTCCTTCACTGTCAATACTTTCCACATTGTACACCTCGTTGATACAGAAGAGCCAATCACGGATATTTGGGCTAGCCGGGTCCCGCCATTTCATTGCTATCTGCTTTTTGGCTGCATCCAGCAATATAGGAACTAATGAGGAACGGTACCCCTTCAACGACTTTGCCGTACCGTGGAACAAACACTCCCACGGATCTTCCGCGTTGGCTTCCCCTGTAATTTCCTTAATCAATGTTATGATTTTTTCCCAATAGATTTTTATTTGGGGACACTCCCACCATATGTGGGCCATTGTTCCCACACTTCTACACCCCCTCCAGCATGACTCCGATTTAGTACTATCGATTCTGTTTAACTTGTCTGGGGTGGCATACCATCTTGCCAAACACTTAAAGTGAGTTTCAATTCTCCTCGTGTCGCGTGCTGCAAGGTGTACTAAGTTCAATATCTTATCCACCCTGGGTTTACTGCATTGTGACCCTAATTCCCGCTCCCACTTTTGGATGTAAGGGGGTGCCTCCAGCTCCGACAACTCGCCCAGGATCCTATAAATTTGTGCTATAGTTCCACCCGCATGCTCCCTCGCGCAGAGCCACTCAAATGGTCTGTAGTCTTCCTCGCTTCTGAGTGGTTTCGGTAATTTTTCAACGAAATGCGTAAGCTGGAGGTACCTCCACCCATCCATCACCCATCGTCCTGGTTCTGCCCTTAACTCTAAAAATGTGCGTAATTTCCCTTTATTCAAAAAATTTTTTAATTGAGTGCCATCTTCTTTCAACCAATTCCCTCCCACCTCCCTCATCCCTGGCTCAAAAAACAAATTATCTTTCATATAAATTAAAGGTGAATTATGTGTCCATTTATTCTGGACGTGTAGTAAATCCCAATGTTTGAGCGTGTTCCGTGTCAATTCTGCTGTGTTTGTGCCCAGGGCTCTATACTTTGGAGGATTCCAGATGCTCCGTCCTCAATCTGTGTTGCTCAAATAGTGTTCTATGTTGACCCATCTTTTTTCTGAATCCTTTTTTGACCACTCAATCACACGTGACATTATAACTGCTAAATAATACTTATTAAAATCGGGTAGGGCTACTCCCCCTTTTTTTTTCCCCCTGCTCAGAACTGCATATGCTATACATGGTTTTTTGCCACCCCAGACAAATCTTGAAATCAGACTTCTTAACGCTCTAAGATAGTACTGAGGGAGAGGGATTGGCAACATCTGAAATTTGAACAATATTTTTGGGGCCAATATCATTTTAGCCGCGTTCACGCGTCCAAACCACGACAGGGGCCTCGCTGCCAATCTTCTAGCTTCCTTCCTAATCTCGTCCAGAAGTGGAATGTAATTCTTTAGGTACAGTTTTTTTTAAAAGAATTGGATAATTTTATCCCTAAGTACTTAATTTCTTTTTTCCAAGGAAAAGGGAACACCTGCGCAAGGTGAGCTTCCTCTTGTTTGCCCACACTAATGTTCAGGATTTCCGACTTCCTTAAGTTTATTTTAAAGTTAGAATTTTCCCCATACCTTCTTAGGATCTGTAGCAAGTTCGGGAGGGAGGTTCTGGGATTTGTAATAAAAAACATTACATCGTCGGCAAAAGCTGCCAGTTTGTGCTCATCTGATCCTATCTTCACCCCACTACAGTCTGTATTATTACGAATAGTGGCTAACAGAGGCTCCAATGAAAGTTCAAACAACAAGGGGGACAACGGACACCCCTGCCTAGTCCCATTTGTCATGCGAAAGGGTTTTGAGAAAACCCCATTCACCCTGACCGAAGCCGTAGGATTGTTATATAGGGTCTTGACCCAGGAAATATACCTCGGTCCCACCCCCATTACTTCCAATGTTTTTATCATGAACCCCCAGTCTACCCTGTCAAACGCTTTTTCCGCGTCCACTGACAGGAATAGAGCTGGGGGTCCATCACGTTTACTGGCTTCCAACAGGAGCGCTGCTCGTACCCCATTATCCCTGCTCTGTCGCCCGGGCACAAAACCGGCCTGGTCAGCATGCACAAGAGATGACATTTTATCCTTCAGTCTGTTAGCCAACACTTTCGCGTAAAGTTTTACGTCTGCATTTAGCAGCGAAATGGGTCTATAACTAGAGCAGAGCTAGGCATTTTTCCCTTCTTTTAATAGCAAGGTGATCGAGGCTGAGAGGGCCTCTCGACCCATTTCACAATTGTCATCCAGTTTGTTCCAAAAATGGCAGAGTCTAGGGACCAGAATATGTTTCAATTTATCAAGATACAGAGTAGTAAAGCCATCTGGCCCTGGACTCTTGCCCTTTGGGGAAGTTTTCAGTGCTGCCAAGATTTCCTCTTCACCTATCGGTCTATCAAGGATTGATCTCTCTTCCTCCATAAGCTCCGCAACTCCTGCCCCCTTCAAAAATTCCTCGGCCCTGCTCCTCTGTGTTGGGTTACCGACTCGATCTTGTCCGATAGAATATAGTGTCTCAAAAAACTTTTTAAACTCATTCGATATGCCTTTGCTAGTCGATATTATTTCCCCTTTGTTGTTTTGTACTTTTTCAATGAAATTTCTGTCTCTTTTTTTCCTCACTAGGTTGGCCATGTGCTTGCTAGTCTTATTTGCCCATAAATAATTATCCTTTGTTATCCTATTGAGAGCTCGCTTGGATTCCTGTTCCAAGACGTCCCTCAGCTCTTCCCTTTTGACTGCTAGTTGACGGAAGACTTCCTGGCTCTGACCCTTGGACTTCTTATGTGTCTGTTCTAATAGATGAACTTCCTCTATCATCCTCTCCCTTTCTTTCTTTCTCTTTTTCTTTATCCCAGCTCCTATGGAGATGAGGACCCCTCTAATGTATGCCTTGTGCGCTTCCCATACGACCGAGGGGGAAAACTCTCCCGTATCATTAGTTTTAAAGAAAAACTCCACCTCCTCTTGTACCTTTTCCAATATTTCTGGTTCCCCAAACAAGGACTCATTCAGCTTCCACGAGAAGGGCAACTCCTCCCTATTTGGGAGCCTCAACCTCATCGTGACCGGCGAATGATCCGATAAGGACATAATTCCTATTCTAGTCTCCTCCACCCATTCCAGTAGACTGTGGTCCACGAGAATGTAGTCCAGTCTCGAATACGTCCCGTGCACAGGGGAGAAGAAGGTGTAATCTCTTTCCTTAGCATGTTGCAGCCTCCATGCGTCCATCAATCGGCAGCCAAATAGCCTTTTTCCAATTGCACTCCTTGGAGCCTTCCTAATCCCCTGGGCCCGGGATGTACTATCGAGACTGGGGTCGAGACAGAAGTTGAGGTCCCCCGCCAGCACCACCTCCCCCTCCCTAAACCTCGTCAGCCTCGTGAGCACCTGTCCCAGAAATACCGTTGGGTTTTTATTGGGACAATAAATGTTCGCTAAAGTCATCACTTTATTCCCAATTTTACCCTTCAAAAAAATAAACCGGCCGTCCGGGTCCGTCATTCTGTCTACCAGGGTGAAGTTGGAAGCCCTCGAAAACCCTATTGCAACACCCTTCGACCTCCTGGTAGGGGAATCACTGTAATACCAACACGGCAGGTCTGTAGAGAAGAGTCTAATCCTAGTATCTAGAACAAAGTGAGTCTCCTGAAGGAAAACTATATCGGCTCCATACTGTTGGAGTTCCTTCAATATTTTGTGTCTTTTAGTGGGCGAGTTTAGACCTTTTACATTATAGGATATAAACTTGAGGTCATACATTACCCTGACTTTCTCCCTTTGCACCTTCCAAGTGCTCCCCTAAACTCGTTCTGCAGGATCTCATCCCCCCTCCCTCCCCCTCCCTCCCCCCTCCCTCCCCCTCCCTCCCCCCACCCTCACCCACCACCCCCCCATCCCCCCCCTCCCCCCACCCGGCTGTAACCCAGCCCCAAGCCCGCACGTAGGAGATACTCCAGATCCATACTGCGCGCTTCATGCTTAGGGGTGATGCTCCAACGACGGCGCCTGATACCCCCTCCACCCACCGTGCGGTGGAGTATGGTAAGGAAGGCGGTACGCCTACACCCCGGTTGAAGGCCGCCCCCCCCCGTGCCCACCACCCCCCCAGCAGCTTGTAATCGGGTAAAGAGAAAACACCGGAAACACCCAAGCAAGAGGAACACACTGCATCATATACACTCCCCGGGTCACCTGGTTGGGAGAGACAAAAAAAAAAAAAAAACACAAAGAAGAACAGCACATTTTGTCCCCCTACCCCCCCCCAGATGACCCCAAGTTCCCAGTCCCCTTCATGTCACAGGACTTTAAATCCTTATCAATCCCTTCTTGAGTCTTCAGGTGTCGGAATCCCCAGGCTGTCGCAGAAGTCCTGCATCTCATCCAGGAATCTCATCTTAAAAGATCTCCCTTCCTTGACAACTATCAGGGATGTTGGGAACCCCCAGCTGTACTTCAAATTGGCCTTCCGAAGTTGTTCTAATAGTGGTCTCATCTGTCTTCTACGAGCCAAGGTTCCAGCCGATAAGTCCGCAAATATCTGTATGTTATTGCTCTCAAAACAGATTGGGGGGCCCCCTTGAGATTCTTCCAGATTTTATCTTTGTCCCCAAATGCATGGAACTTCACAATTACGTCTCTCGGGGTGTCTTGCTTAATATTGGGGGGTTTCCTCACCCTGTGCACCCGATCGATCCTTAGTACCTCCTCCTCCTTTCTGCCCAGGATAGGATTGAAAATTTTTCTCATCTTCTCCCCCAAATCCTCATTCAATTGCTCGGGGATTGCTCTAATACGCAGGTTTTGTCGCCTGCTCTGATTCTCTTGCTCTTCCATTCTATATATCATCATGCGATTTTCATCCTGTATTTTCCTGACCTGTTCTTTAAGGGCCATGATCTCCTTTGCTTGATTGCCCGTTGCCTCCTCCACCTCCTCCACTCTGTGCAATAGATGGCCCATGTCTATGCGTACGTTCATAATTTCGGTTTTTATAACATTTTCAAGTTTAGCGAACATTTCCAGCATTTCTGATTTGTTCAGACCGGGCTCCATATTTCTTTGATCTTCCAAGATGCCACTGGCAACAGCTCCTTCTAGTTCAGATTCCTCTTTAGTCCTGTCCCCCTGTCCCACCTTCTGTTTCTGCTGATCTTTCTTCCTATCTTTTGTTCCTGATTGTTTCGTGTCCATTCCGGGGCTCTTTTGACAGGCCTCTTTGAGATATTTTTGTATGGAGCTAGAGTTGAGGCTCTCCCTTGGGTTTTTAGGCTCAGTTGTTCTTAGGGACCGTCCTCTCATACTTCGATTTGCTGCCCGCTTTATTGCGCAGACAGCTTAATTTTTCCTGTATACTTTTGCGATTCCCCGGCCTTTTACCCTATCCAATCCCGTTGCTACGCAGTTTACCCGCACCCTCCCACCGGTGCGTCTTTACAACTGTAGTGACGGGTAGCTGAAGACAGAAAGAGGGCCCTGCCTTCCCACTCTATCCTCCTCCCCTCCCTTTTCTCATACCCCTTATAACCGTAGGGACTTTCGTAAATTACTTCAGGGCTACCCCCTTCACAGAGTAACGTTCCTCCTTTTCTTTTCTTTTTCCTTTTAACTCTTATGCCCCCCCTTTTGAGCGGCAGGGGGAAGAAGTATGTGAGAAAACCAGGCTCCAATCAGACTCAAAGCATTAATCGACCAATAACACTTAATCAGCAGTTGTTCAGTAGCTCAATAATTCAATAAGCAGTTGTTCAGTTATCAGATATTCAATTAACAACGGATCTCCAACAGTCCAGATCTCAAAAGATCACATGCCTCAGCTCTCCGGAGCTTTGTAAGGATAATGAACACTTTGTCTTATAGTTCATCAGCATTTAGCATTAATTGTGGAAAAAAAGTTTTCCTACCTTTTGCCTTCTGATTCGTGTCCCTCACACACCGGACTGCTCCATTTCTATGGCTCAGCAAACTCTGTGACGTATATGCACCAGGGATCTTGGTACAGGTGGAGGGGACAGGTGGAGGGAGAAGGAGATGAATAGTGGAGCAGGGCAGGCAGCAGGACATCAGGCACTTACAAGGTGACTGCACTCTTTATAGTGACGCCGGCTCCAAAACTGTTGGACGCACTGAATCCTCTCCTTTCTGACTCCCTGGACTCCAGTGCGTCCGATCCTTATAGGAGATCCTCCCTCAGCCGGTCATTGAACGAAGGATACAGCTATAACTTGTGCTGCTGTAGTGGCTGCGGGGAACGGGTGGAAAGGCGGCCCCACGGGAGGTCATATGTCCCAGCCAGAGAACCTCCTGGGAACGCTGCAGGCACTCTCTCTGCCCAGCGTCTCACTCCCGTTCGGAGCGACCGTCTTCCGCCCTCACATCAGCGCCGCCGTCAGGCACCTCCCCCTGTACGGGCGTCACTCGTCACGTCCGCATCCCCGCCTCTCAGCCAGTTTATATATATATATTGTATAAATAAATAATATTTATCTGGAGATACTTCACATATATATAAAGATGATCAAATCCTTTAAATAAGTATGACATGCTTCTGTGCCTGATTTTTTGGTTTCAAGTGACTAGTGGAAGGTAATCCATAATCATACTAAACATTTTCACCTGCTTTTAGTGAGGACACACAGTATGTATTACATTTCATTTCCACCTGGCTGTCTTTGAATAGTTAAATATTAAATGAATTCTCTTTGCAACCATCATACTTTGTGTGAACATATATGATATGATTGTCCTTGTATCCAAGGACAGTGTTGTACTGATGCCTTTCACAGCTGACCTGCATAAATGGCTCTGAATGAGTAAGGAAGCATACACACATTAAAATACAAAGTCGAATACATTATCAGATATATCTTATTTTCAGACTCTATAGCATTTCGAGAAAATATCAGATCGGCCTACAATATTTATATAAAATATTCCAATTAAACAAAGTAGAAGAGCTTTTTTTTTAGAATTGTATGGTAGACAGAAATAATATGTAATATAAAAGGCTAAATACTAATCAATTAAAATTACATATTATTCAATTTATTGCACATGTATGTTTAATTTTTATATGTGCTTGCAAATGTGTGCCCATAAAGTCAATCTTTGTTTCACAAAAAATAAAAAAATAAAAAAGTCATAAATTATCCAAAGAGCCTTATGAGTAAACTAAAGAGAGAACAAAAAAGAACAAAAGAAGCATTCTGGCTTGATTTGTCATGTTGAAACCTCAGACAAAGCAAATGTGCATATTTCAGCTTGTAAAAAAGGGCATGTTCTCTAACCACCTCATTGCCACCATGTTACACTCCATTACCATTTTTCCGTCTTCGGTGCTGTGATGTTTTTACAGACAACTACTCGGTCTTGCATTAGTGTACCCAAATACATGTTATTTTTTTATACATTTTTTTTTAGACAAATAGAGCTTTCTTTTGGTGGTATTTATTAACCATTGTGTTTTTATTTATTACTATATAAAGGAAAAAGCTAACATTTTTGAAAAAAAAAACAAACAAAAA
The DNA here is from genome assembly GCF_042186555.1 of Aquarana catesbeiana. Classification (NCBI taxonomy): domain Eukaryota; kingdom Metazoa; phylum Chordata; class Amphibia; order Anura; family Ranidae; genus Aquarana; species Aquarana catesbeiana. The sequence continues at coordinate 147,855,249 of NC_133328.1, read as the reverse complement.
AAAAACTGCTTCTCTTATATATGTTATAAAGCATATCAAATAGAAAAATGGCAAGACAGTACAAACATACCTAAAATGACCCCTTTTTAAAAAGTAGACACTCCAAAATTAAGAAGTATGTTGATATTGAGGTAGTTAAGGTGTTCTTAGCCTTTAAAAGCCACACATTTTGTGCATGCTTAATTTACGCAAGGAAGTTTTAAAACGCCTGCTCAGAAAAGGTCCCCCAAACTGCCATTAACCACTTCAATACCGGGCACTTAGACACCTTCCCGCCCAGGCCAATTTTCAGCTTTCAGCGCTGTCGCAATTTGAATGACAATTGCGCGGTCATGCTACACTGTACCCAAACAAATTTTTTATCATTTTGTTCCCACTAATAGAGCTTTCTTTTGGTGGTATTTGATCACCTCTGCGGTTTTTATTTTTTGCGCTACAAATAAAAAAAGACCGAAAATTTCGAAAAAAAAAAAGAAGTTTTTCTTTGTTTCTGTTAAAATTTTTTGTAAATAAGCACGTTTTCTACTGATATGGCTGCACTGATGGGCACTGATACGGCGGCACTGATGAGGTGGCACCAATGAGGTGGCACTGATGAGGTGGCACTGACGGGCACTGATGATGGGCACTGATAGGCGGCACTGATGGGCACTGATAGGTGGCACTGATGGGCACTGATAGGTGGCACCGATGGGCACTCATAGGTGGCACCGATGGGCACTCATAGGCGGCACCGATGGGCACTCATAGGCGGCACTGATGGGCACTCATAGGTGGCATTGATTGGTACATATGGGTGGCACTGATGGGTACTTATAGGTGGCACTGATGTGTGGCACTGATGGGCACTGATAGGTGGGCACAGATGGGCAATGACAGGTGGCACTCATAAAACATATTGGGGGCATTGCTGGAACACAATGGTACCAATCAGTGCCCATTTGTGGGCACTGATTGGCACAGATTGGGAACATTGGGCACATGTGGATGGCCATGGGGTACATACCTGGCCATCCACATATTGCCCCTTCCCTGGTGGTCCTAGTGGCGATCCCTGGTGGTCCAGTGTGGTGATCTGAGGGGGGGCTGCGCTGATAAACAATCAGCGCAGACCCCCCCTGTCAGGAGAACCACTGATCGGCTCTCCTCTACTCGCATCTGTCAGACGATTGGACACGGCTGATCACGTGGTAAAGAGTCTCCGCCGGAGGCTCTTTACCAAGATTGGTGTAGCGGTGTGTCAGGCTGACACACCACTCCACCGATCGCCGCGATGCGCGCCCCCGGGGGCGCGCGGCGGCATGTTATCCTGCTGGGCGTCATATGATGCCCAGTCAGGATAACGGAACCACTTCCCGGATGTCAATCCACTATAGGGCGGGCGGGAAGTGGTTAAACTACAATGTCAAATGAATTATCCACATCCACGCAACAATTGTGAATGTAGCCTAATATAAATAATGTTGCTGATGAAACATTGGCTGGGATTTCTGGGACACGTCACTTCCAGTTTCTGGTGTGCAGGTGGAGCGCAAACCAGTGCTCTATTGTGGAGAGGGGAAGATACATTTTTCTTTGGTGTCACTTTTTATAACTTTTGGATTTGTTTATTTGCACGGGGCACTATGGGGGTTATTTAGTAAAAGCAAATCCACTTTGCACTACAAGTGCACTGCACTGTTCTGGTTAATTCCTTTTTAATATTAAACAAGCAGTTATGAAGGGGTTAAAGGGGAAACCTTCAAAATATGTGAACATGAGCAAAAAGTTCCATCTGCTGGCTCAAATAAGAATAGAAATATTAATTTGCAATATTTTATATTTATCTTGGGAAAATACCCTTTTCCACTTTGGAGTGAAAACACTGTATTATAAATGTTACTGCCACTGGGCTCAGTGCTCCCTATTACATTCTCCACCTTGTGAGAGCAATTATTATAATTTGTATTATTATTTCTTTCTATTAAAGTGTTACAGTAAGAAGCTGCCTGCTGTACACAAAATACAAAAATATATCTAAAATATGCCCAATACTGTGTACACAGGGAGAATCCATGCACACAATGGTGGTGGAAAGTATTCTCAGTTTATTCTATAACTGACAAAGAATTTTGTACTGTTAAGAGATAAGGTTAGATCACATGTCATTTTGCTGCCTGGCAACCAAGGTTACTCCTCTCTGTATGCTTAGATGTTTTGAATGTTATCTCAATTTCCCCATAAACTGTGTAAATGAAGCAAAGAAAACTTTAAAGTTCACCTTTTATTAAAAAATTAAAAAAATTATAAATGCACATCTTTTCGCATTCATTATTTTTTTTACACTGGAGCCTGTAATAAAGCATTGTGCCTGCAATCAGCAGATCGCGGGTTTAATGCCAGGATCCTGCAGACTCTCAATACAATACAAGAATTGCCCATCAACACAGTTTATATAAGAAATACAGTATAAAATAAAGCATAAAATATGAACAATTTAACATGAGTAGTGGAAGGCAAGTTATCAGCTACCCCTAACAAAAGAACCAGAGGATCAAGCGTGGGAGGGGAACCCACTGATCACAGACCAATGTTGGCAACCAGCCACACATTGTGACAGCGCTGCAGGGAGAAGATTCCCTGCCTGCTGTCAAAGGGGGGGGGGGATTTGGAGGATAGGTGGCTGGAGCTGGAACATGGAACATGTTCCACCCTAAATATGTGTGGAACATGTAACATGTTCCAAAGGTGAACCCCAGTCAGAACAAAGCACATATATATGTCGTGTTTACTTGCTATCTCCAAAGCCTTAAGTATTGTTTTTCTCTGGTGCTTCTTTCCTATTTTTTTCCCTGTTATCAGCATGAGTCACTTCTGACAAGTTTTCCCAACACATGAGATACATTTGTGATGGGGAGGGTGCTCAGCCCACAGTTTGTCTATTCAGGACACAGCTGCTCTGCATCGTACCTTCGTTGATGTACCGTGTGTGGAGGGGGAGGGGGTGGTGTCCCTTTCCTCCAATCAGCTCTCACACAGTGTATAAGAGCTGTAACTGCAGCTCGCCACCCCCTCCCCTCTACTCCTGACAGATGCAGAATGATTTTTATCACAGTTGTTCACTTTTGAAGGGGTGAAGGGAAGAGATGGCTGCAGATAAACAAGTAAAATTTATGTAGGAGGATTTCTCCCCTATGAGAACTCTAGGTGTATAAGAAAATGAAATAATTAGACTGCTCAATACCCGGAATATTCCGTACTGACTCACAGGAGTCCCTAACCCTGTCGCACACACCACTGACACTGAGAGCTGATGCGGAGCTTAGGGCACTTCTGCAGGCCCTCCCAACCAGATCAGACATAGAAGCCATTGTGAGCAGAATAGAGGCTTCCCACAGACAGGAGATAGCGGGAGTGAGACAGGATTTACAGACCCTGTCGGACCGAGTGGATATGGGAGAATCATCAATGACCACGATCGAACGACGATTGATGATAGTGGAGACAGCACAAACTACCCAGGCCTCGGTGATTCTGGCTCAACAACTGCGGTTAGAGGAGGCTGAAGACCGCAGCAGAAGGAATAACCTGCGATTAAGGGGAATACCGGAGGCAACGGGGATGGAGGACCTGGCAGAGTCCACACTAGCGATTTTCAGGGACCTGCTGGGAGAGCAATACCCAGCGGGTCTATCCTTTGACCGTATACACCGAGCACTGGGCCCCCGCTCAACTGATATGGGCAGACCGAGAGATGTCATTTGCCGCATACATCAATATACACACAAAGAGATGGTGCTGAAAGCAGCTTGGGAGAAAGGTGATGTCATGTTTGATGGTGCGGTTATTCGAATCCTCCCGGATCTATCGCAATCAACTCTGCAGAGAAGGGCTCAATTAAAACCAGTGCTGGAGGCGGCGAGGAATGCTGGTTTTACCTATAGGTGGGGCTTCCCCATCTCAGTGACATTTCGGAAAGCTCAACACTCGTTCACACTGCGGACACATGCCGAACTTCCAGCCTTGTTTGCATTCCTAGAAGTGGATCCTGTGACAGTTCCGGATTGGCTACAATTCCTGCAGCGCCCAAACAACCGGCCTGGAACGTCTGGCAGGCAGAGATCTCGATCACCAAGACCACAGCGGAATCAGCGCAGATCACGCTACACCTCGGCAGAAGCGCCTAGAGAAGACTGAACTGGTAGTGGTGAGCGGTGAGATAGTGGCAAATGTTCTACATCTTCTCTGATAGCTTTATGGACACCCCTCACCCGTCTATATGCACATTTTAGTTGGACGTCCACCGTCCTCTTTACCCTTTCGTTGGTCGTTACTCCCCTCAGATAATTCCCGTCCACACTCTTTCTACACTCCCTCTGCGGTTTGATGGATATCACCCCCTCCCCCTGCCTAGGGAGAAATCCCAGCCTTACTGACGAGCCCCACAAATTGGCACGAAAGAGGAGAGACTGCTTGCACAGACTGCCACTGAAATAACCTGTGAGGTTATCGCAGCCCTCTCGTGCTCGGACCGATATTTTTTATTGGAAGTGCAGTTGGTGCGGACTCCCTCGACCTACTGAGGAAGACTGAAGGGACTACCCAGAAACTAGATCCAGGTTATTGAGTGCCACACAACATGATCTTATCGGATTAATATATCCTATGCACAGTCAAGTAATTAAGATAAATATTGGATGAGTAGATGGGAATGAGGGACAGCACCCATGATAGTGATAATTATAATTGTGCAGAGTTTCCAATACTAGACCTTACAGGGGTAGGCTTGCTTACTTATCTTCAGACGATTTCCACACACATATACTCGAAGGAAGGATTGGTGAGATAGGGGGCTACCAAACATGCGTATAACAGAGGGGGATGGTTTGAGATTGGGTTAGAGAGGGAGTCGTGGAAGAAAGCATTCTCCCATATTCCCAGAGAAAACGGGACAACATCATACATGAGCTCACATACAGTGGAGATACTTTGGGAGATTACAGACCCTCAGCTATGGGGGTGGGACTCTCGGTATAAACACCTCCTCGGCTATCCTTCACTTGGAGTCATGACCCCTCATAAGGGAGGATACAATTAGCAAGGGGGGAGTGACCAGTTTAAGAAGGAGGACACGGTATTGGTGACGGGGTTAGATTGAGGGGGGGCGGGGGTAACTTACGCCCCCTATCTTCTTTCAAAGATGATTATGATCTATGGTAAAGTGTATGGCCCGCAACTAGTGGCTATATAGTAAAACAGGACGTTAGGTATTTAAAGTCTTTTTTTTTTTGTTGTTAATTGCTCTTGGTTTTTTGTTGAGCTAATTTTAGTCTATTTCTGCCATAGCCACTATTATCTATATTAAGCTTGTAAGTAGAGGTTCCTAATGTTCTCAAGCTAGGTGGTGGGGGCGGGCCGGGGGAATCTCCCTTGGTCTGGTCTTACCTCTCCCCCAATAGGTTGGAGCACGTTTCCTGGTGAGATCCAGGCCTTGCTCTTTTATAAAGTAATTTGCTTAATCTAATTAGCAAACAGACGGTTTACATAAACTATCTCCTGTCTTAATCGACAGTAGTTTCAGTTCGTTTTCTTTCTCTTCCCTCTCTCTCTTTCTTATCTTTTCTACACTCTCCTTTCCCCCCACCCCCCTTATCCCATATCCAATCCTCATCCCCTCCCCCACCCTTTTTGGGTTTTTTTTTTTTTTTTGACCCAGGTCATAATGGACACAATCAATATATACTCCTTGAACGCCAAGGGCCTTAATACTCCAGAGAAACGCCGTATGCTTCTGTCTGACCTTAAGAGAGCTCGCGCGGATGTTGCATTCGTCCAAGAGACACACTTCAGAACAGGGAATCAGACCTTTTTAAAAAACCGACACTTTCCGCATACTTATCACGCCTCTAACGTAACGTCCAAATCCAAAGGGGTGTCAATACTTATTTCAGGGTTAATACCCTGGACCTGTACAGATACTTTGGCGGACCCAAATGGCCGCTTCCTGTTCCTTAAAGGCTCACTTAGAGGCACTAAAGTAACACTAGCCACTATATATGCACCGAACGACCGACAAGATACCTTTTTACACCACACACTGAACTTACTCACTGAATTCACGGAGGGCCAACTGGTATTAGGGGGAGACCTGAATGTGCCGCTGATCCCCTCGGTGGACACGTCATCCGGCTCCTCGTCCATACGATCTAGTGTACACAAACGCATAACTCGAGAACTACATGATGCCCGACTGATTGATACATGGCGATTGCTCCACTCTGGGGAACGCGATTATACTTTCTACTCCTCCCCACACAAAGTATACTCGAGAATAGACTACCTTTTTGTCCCACATAGCCAATTGGACGCAATCCAGAAGGTGGAAATAGGCAACATCACATGGTCGGATCATGCACCCATCACCATGTGTTACTGTTTGTCATCGTCCATGACAGTTAGATCCAAATTCTGGAGACTGAACGAAAGTCTCTTACAGACTCCGGAGGTCCTGACAGATGTACAGAATGAACTGACGCACTACTTTAGACTTAATGACACAGGAGAATGTGGTCCGGGTATAGTGTGGGAAGCCCACAAGACGGTGATAAGGGGCATATTTATAAAACACGGCGCACGCATCAAGAAAGAAAGGGAACAATTGTTACTGACTCTTCTTGACAAAATACATGACTTGGAAGCTAAACACAAACAAGCACCGACCAAATCAATAGAAGCAGATCTAATATCCCTCAGGAAGCAAATTGTTGATCTGCTGCAATATAGAGCCAAAGCTGCCCTACAAGTGTGTAGGAAAATATCTTATGAGTCCGGGAACAAATGCGGGAAACTTCTAGCCCGATCAATCCGGAAACACCGACTAAACACGTACATTGCCCAGATTAAAAACCTAGAGGGTCAAAAAAAGACCACACCAACCCAAATTACGGAAGTATTTAAAAATTTCTACACCTCATTATATAATCTCCCAACCAAATCATCAACAGACAGCGCGGTCAATGACTATCTTACAGCTTCCCAAATGCCCAGATTGTCCTTAGAAGACAAAGTAGGATTGGAAGAGCCCATCACAATAGAGGAACTGCAGCTAGCGGTGAGAGGGATGAAACCAGGCAAAGCTCCAGGCCCAGATGGGTTAACTATACAATATTATCAAACATTGCGGACCACATTGGGCCCCCATATGGTGAAGATGTTCAATGGGCTAAGTGAAGGAGCTTCATTACCCAGGGACACCCTACGGGCACATGTATCTCTTATTCTAAAAGAAGATAAGGACCCAGCGGCATGTGGCAGCTACAGGCCTATATCGCTCCTTAATGTGGACCTCAAACTCTTCACAAAAATTCTAGCCAACAGAATGACCCAGTTTATGCCAAAGCTAGTTCACTTAGACCAAGTGGGATTTATCCCCGCTCGAGAGGCAAGGGATAACACCACCAAGGTGCTAAACCTAGTTCATGAAGTGAACAAACGAAATATCCCGTCCGTCTTTCTCAGCACAGACGCTGAAAAGGCGTTTGACCGGGTTAACTGGGTATTCATGTCGGCGGTCCTTAAACATATCGGTCTAGGCCACAAAATGATAAAATGGATCTCTAGTATATACTCTACGCCCACAGCACAGATTAAGGCAAATGGAATCCTCTCTGATGCGTTCCCTATATCAAACGGTACTAGACAGGGATGCCCGCTGTCGCCCCTCCTTTTTGCCCTAACGTTAGAACCCTTTCTATGTACTATAAGATTAAATCCCGATATATCAGGCATAACCATAGGAGATGTCCAATACAAAATATCTGCATATGCTGACGATCTTATGTTTTCCCTCACCAACCCTATAGTGTCACTACCGAATCTCTTGAAAGAATTTGGAAAATATGGCCATCTTTCCAATCTAAAAATCAACTTTGATAAGTCGGAGGCCATGGGAATTAATATAATACCAACTAGACTGCACTCTATAAAGTCACAATTTAAGTTCAGATGGACAGATACATCCCTTAAATATCTAGGGACTTTGATTCCTCGTGACCTAAGACACACGTTCGATCTAAATTTCCCCCCTCTACTGACCAAAACTAAACTACTTTTAGAAGACTGGAATAAGGGGTTTCATTCATGGTTTGGCAGGTGTAACCTAATTAAAATGGCCATACTCCCAAAGTTTTTATATTTGTTTCAAACTTTACCAATTAAAATTCCGCCCCAATACTTCAAGCAGATACACTCCATTTTTATCAAATTTATTTGGGGAAAATCAAAACCTCGACTGCGTAGAAATTACCTCACACTTCCCAAACATTATGGAGGATTAGCCCTCCCTGACCTGAGAAACTACTATAGAGCAGTACATCTGGGAAGAATAATAGATTGGAACAGACACGGCGGAAACAAACTATGGACACAACTAGAACAGGCACAGTCTGAGATACCATTGAAGGGAGCGATCTGGTGCTTTGATAGATTACCAGTGACCTTGAAATCGCACCCTTTAATAGGCACATCACTTCGAGTGGGACACGCTGCGATAATCGCAAACTCCTTATCCACAGATAGCACACCTCTATTTCCAATTCTGGGTAACCCAGGTTTCCCCCCGGGACTAGAACGATTGGAATTTAGGTCACTTAGATCAGCAGGAAGAGATAGAGCCTTACATTTTCTGATAAACAATAAATGGCCATCCATACAGTCATTGACGTTAGACAGTGGTCAATTTCAACTCCCATTTTGGACTGCGATTCGTCTACATCACTTTTTGTGTACAATACCTAACCCATCACGGTTTAACCGCGACCTGACGACTTTCGAAAACTACTGTACTGATGAGGGAACTTTATCTCAAGTCCTATCAAAAACGTATGCCTTGGTTAATTCCCCTGTAGAACAACCTGACTTGGCGTTCATGCGTGCATGGGAGGCCGACCTACAATGTACGTTTACTAGTGCCCAAACACAAAAGATTATCACATTCTCCCTTAAAACATCTCTATGTACAAAAACACAGGAGCTTAATTATAAAATTTTGACTAGATGGTACTACACGCCTAGCAGACTTCACGAATACTTCCCGGAAACATCTGACAAATGTTGGAGATGCCAAACAAGTAAGGGAACGCTCCTCCATGTCTTTTGGTCTTGCCCACTCCTGTCCCACTTTTGGAAGACAGTATGTTCAGTAACGCAAAAATTCACGGATTACACAATAAGTGATGATCCAGCTCTAATTTTGCTTCATGCAACGGCAATTTCGCCACGAACTTACAAAAAATCGATAGTACGGCACTTACTGAACGCAGCGAAAGCGTGCATCCCCCTTCTATGGAAAAAAACGCTTCCACCGACTATAGGGATGTGGTTGCGCAGGGTGGAGGAGATCAGAAGACTGGAGGATCTGGTTCAAACGGCACAAAACAAACAAGAGCGACATATACAGACATGGAGGCTATGGAATATGTTTATACTTTCAGACGAAGGAACAGCCCTTCTGGCCACATAGATCAAACTAACACAACAACAACCGGTACACCTGGGTCAAACTCCCCATCCCTCCTCCTTCACCCCTCCCCATCTTCCCAATACTTCCTTCCCCCCTCTCTTCCTTCTCTCTCTTCTTTTTACTCTTTTCTTGGTCTTCCACTGATTCATGAATCTACAGAGTTCTTCATCGAAACATATCTGTTCCCTTTATTTTGTTTTGGGCTATCTAATGTTCGGGTGCTGCGAGCCTGAGATCTTTCAACTTTTCAGGTACGGAAGGTATAGAGCACATGGAAGGCGAAGACCTGTAATGCCTGCAAAAACTGATTACATTAGCTGGCTGGTAGTGAACAATGTTGAACATTATAATACAAATACCAGTGTACTGATATTGCCCAGATATGTTTTCAACAATGCACAACGAATGACATGCTGGAGAATGTAACTTAATTCTATTTCTGTTCATTTACTTTCTTGAAAATAAAACTTATATTTGAAAAAAAAAAAAAAAGAAAATGAAATAAAGTCACTTAAACATAACTCTGAGCGAGGCCCACTTCCTTAGTGCGTTTGCTCCCACTGTCTGCTGCCTTTGCATGGTTTTAATTAGAAAAAACTCTGTGCTAGTTAAAACAATGTTAATGTGAGAAAACAATAGTGATAATGATAGGAAATCCATACTCAAAAAAGTCGTTGAATACAGAATACTGAACTTAAATTTATACATACTGTATATATATTGTGCTACCCCTCTGCAAGTGCAAGCCACAGGTGACATAAAAACAATAAAGAGTAAAGTGGCAATCTAAATATAGTGAAAAAACAGATGACTTTCATAAAAAAACAAGTGAATTTTTTAATTAAAAAAAGTGTATTTTTTCCCACAAAATTGCGCTTGTAAGACCTTTTCCCCTCACTGAATTTGCTATGTAAGATATCCAGGATATGACTTGCAACCTCAGCCACGTAAGGTATGCATACCACTGCTCAATTCATAACTGCCCTCGCCAATCATCACCCACACCTGAACTCTCTCTTACCCATACCGTGAGGTTGCGTTCATAGCTATATTACTTTCATCTCCTCGTTATTGGGATATTGTTGCCATGAATATAGCTATGACTTACAGCTATCTTATTTTGAACCTCTGACTCTACACCGCTAGGTCAAGTAACATTTTCTCTCTACAGGATAATGGACCTCAGGAGCTCAATAATTACATTCACTCTTTGTTCTGTCTTCCTTCCTCCCCGCCTCATATTATTGAGCCCCTGGTGCTTCTATTATGCCGGTTTACGCAATGTTTATACCTTCCATGTTTCCATGGTTGTCATTCGATAAATGTTTGTTAGGCTGCTCTTACCCCAGCATTTGCCATTGCACCTCCACCTAACCCATGGATCCTCTATTGGAGTTACCCCATAGTAGTTTTTTGTCCCCCAGGTTCGTGAATTCCCACTATCCCAGGGATGCATTTTTACCTTTCAAGATATGCTTTTGTTTAAGGTATTCTTCGCCAGTTTCTTTATGCCCAAAGGTATCCTACCTCTCTTCTTTATCTGACCTTCCTTCTCTTTTTCTCTCCACCCACGCCAGGTGCCCTCTAGAGAACCCCAATCTCGGAAGTTGTGCGTATGCTAGACCACACTTAGCCCTACGATGGGATCTCTAATTGTACTAACCCTTAATGTCCAGGGGCTCACTTCACCACATAAAAGATCCAAGGCTTTTAAGGCATTCGCCTCCTCTAAGGCATACATTGTTTACCTCCAAGGCACCCATTTTACCCCTCGGTCAAGGAATACCTACTCCAGACTTCTCTCCTCTCATATTATGGGAAGCTCACAAACCAGTAATCAGAGGTGCCAAGCGTCAACGTCCTTTCTTTATAAAGAGAAACGTATCACACGTCAGCGTCTGGAGTCCGCTTTCAAAGCCACTCACACAACGTTTCAGTCAGATCCCCCCATACCAAACCGGCAAGCCCTAGAATAAGCTAGGCTAGAGCTTGACCTCTTTCTAATGGAGATGGCGGAGAAAACCCTGCAGCGCTCAAGACATAGATATTACACTAAAGCGAACAAACCTGACACTTTTCTGGCCCTCTCACTTAGAAGCCTAGATTACGCCCCTTAACCGTTTCAATTGCAGTTGTCTCAGAATATCCACACCAGCAACCCAACTAAAATTCTCCAAGTGTTCCATAAGCATTTAGCCACTCCCTACTCGGAAACAGACACCCTTGACCACACCCAGGCTGATTCCCTTCTCTCGCACGCTGTTCTACCATCTCTCTCTTCTTCTAGATGAGGTAATGCCAGCTATTAAATTCCTAAAATCTCATAAACGCCCCGGGCCTGATGGGTTCTCAGCCACGTACTATAAAAAAATTTGCTGACCCATTGGCCCCCTATGCTAGCTAAAGCCTATAATGCCATTCTTAAGGGCCAAGCATTCAGCGCTGAAACACTGACAGCGACCATCTCACTGCTTCCTAAACCTCAGACAGACGACTCTTCTTGGTCTAATTATTGGCCCATATCCCTCCTCTACCTTGATATAAAACTATTAGCCAAAATCCTAACCACCCGTCTTAACCCTATTATTGGTTCCCTTATACATAGGGACCAAGTGGGCTTCATTCCCGCTAGGCAGGCAGGAGACAATATCCGACTCACAGCCCTCTTGACTCATATAGCTCGTACCTGCAAGATCCCCTTATGCCTTTTATCTTTAGATATAAGAAAGGCCTTTGGCACTGTCTCTTGGCCTTATCTCCACTTCATACTTAGGCGCTGGGGGTTCGGTGCAGACTTTGTTTCCTGGATCTCAGCTCTTTATGCAAACCCCATCGCCTTTGTGCGCTACATGGGCTATAGATCTGAATCTTTCCCTTTTAAAAGAGGAAAACGGCAGGGCTGTCCGCTCTCACCACTCCTGTTCGCCCTAGCTATTGAGCCCCTAGTACACTTGATCTGCCAAAACCCTTACATACGAGGGTTGGAAATCAGTGATCACCACCACAAATTATGTTTATTTGCCAATGACGTCCTTCTTTTCATGACGTCATTGTTAACCTCCACTCCCAATCTCATCAAACTACTAGATAATTTTGGTTGCATTTCTGGCCTAAAAGTTAACTCAACTAAATCCAAAGCACTAAACATTTCCATCCCCCTGTGGAACTGAATTATTCGCAGATGGCTTTACCTTTCCCCTGGTCCTCCCATTCTATCCCATACGTTGGTATCAAACTGATGGCCAACATATCGGACCTCTTCTCAGCTAATTATCCATCTATGCTTACGCATCTCACTACCCTTATGACCAAGTGGTCTACTCTACCATTAGCGTAGATGAGCAGGATAACAGTAACTAAAATTACCATCCTTCCTAAAATGTTATACCTTTTCAGGGTACTGCCTATCCCAGTATCGAGCAATTTCCTTCACCTGTTGCAACGACGCATATCTTCTTACATCTGAAGCTCTATCAAGCCCTGTATACCCCTGTGTACCCTATACTTATCTAAAATGGGAGGCGGCCTAGGAATTCCGTATTTCACCACGCCGCCCATTTAGCTTAATTGCCTAAGTATCATGCTACCACTGAAATACCCTCTCTCGGTCGCTAACCTTCTCTGGTTTCATCCTTTTGATCATCCTAACATGACTCGCCACTCCCTTTCTCACTGGGATCGCCTAAAGTCCAAACACTCACTCCAATCACCCCACAACCCAATGCTCTCGTAACTTCGCAACCCTGCGTTTTACGTGGCCTGGACCTCACCATTCTCTTTTCGTGTATGGTCATCTTCAAATCTTCTTTGAGCCTATAAACTCATGACTCCTTCCGATATCAAGCCATTTCCCACTTTTAGAGAGACATATGTTATTCTCTCATCTGAGATTTTTAGATACATCCAGATTAAACACTTCCTTACACCCTTAATCCCGAAAGATTCCTCTGCTCCATCTATGTCCGTCTTCAAACAAACATGTAAGATAGATCCACATAGACGAGGCTTTATTTCAGCCCTTTATTCCCACCTTCTCAACACTAATTTCCCCTCTGCCCTTCCTATGCCCCTAAGTGGGAAAGTGACTTGGAAAGGACACTGGATGTCGCAGACTGGAACCACATCTGGCAAGCCACAAAATACTCCTCACAGAATATAGTGGCGCTTGTGACTAATTACAACGTTTTGACTCGCTGGTACTTGGTCCCCGCCAGGATCTCTAAATATGTCCCCTACCATTCCTCTGATTGCTTTGGGGGCTGTGCTGCCCAAGGATCCTTTATGCACATCTGATGGACATGCCCCATAGCGCAAACCTTTTGGTCCAGCCTGTTTACCATGCTATCTACCTTATTTAATTTGACCTTTTCTCTAGATCCAGCTATAGAGCTATTAAAAACTTAAAGCCGCCTGATGTAACACACCGTCAATTTAAACTTCTTTTGCAGGTCACAACGGCAGTCAAACAAATTATTGCCAAGTCATGGAAAACCCCCAACCCTTGCGTTCTTGCAGTGAAAAATAAGGTCATACAAGCCATGATTCATGCTAAAATTGACGCAATCATCTCTGATAGATAGCCAAATATGAAGCCCTCCGATCCCTATGGGTGGCACACTTCCTCCTACCCAATTTTGATGAATCCCTCTTGCTTCTGTGATTGTTAACATTATCTTATGGCTTATTGACATGTCCCACTAGGTTCGGTCTAGGGGAGCCTGGGGTACCTCCTTCCCCGTCTTCCTTTTCTCTCTCTTTCCCCCCTGCCACTTTCTTGACAATATCCTACTACTTTCTTTTCTCTTTCTGATGTCTCTCGTCTATAGGTAGCCAATCCTCTAAAAATCACCACTGAGTCTCCTTAGGCTTTCATGTATGCGTACTTTTAGCTCCAAGTTGAGTAAGATTTACCTGTTTACTATAATGTTCTAATGTATTTAAGGCAATCTTCACATGTTCTAGTTTGCTAGACTTCAGGTTTTGTCATACGATACTTGACTTGTATCCTAAACCTACATATATACATAAATCCTTATGTGTTAAATGCTCATGGTTACTACTGTGCTACCTGTTTCCTTTTTTTTTTGTCCATGTAAGGACCAATGTTTTATTGTACCACCTCTTTTCTTTCCTGATGAATAAAATATTTGAACAAGAAACACAATATTTAAATGTGTTCATTCCATTATCCACCACCAATATAAAATCCAATCCTCACATTTTTATTTGGTAAAAACAGGGTACTCACATAAAAGGCAGTGATACAGTGATTTGCTCCAACGAGCGGCGAGCTCGTATACCTCTATCAGCGTAAATGCAAATCACTGTATCACTGCCTTTTATGTGAGTACCCTGTTTTTACCTGATAAAAATCGCTGTTGAGTTAAAACTATATTACACTATCTGGGACCCTCCTTTCTGTTATTTCCATACTCCCCCCCAAATACCTGAGGGAACTATGCCCTGGGACTAGGACCGTGAGGAGAGCTGTGGACCCCTAAGGGCGATACCCCCAAGTTTGGTCATATGCGCTTGCTCTATTACCCTAAGGTAAGGGGCCATTACCCACCTGTGTGTTTGTACACGAAGATGTGCACTATGTGGTATATTTGAGCACTACACTGCAAGTGATGCACGACAGGACGCTGTTGTCACGGGCTGAAGGAAGTGTGTTGGAGCAATTTTGATTGGTTGGACATTCTCTGTGCTGCATTTTTTGGCCGTATTGCTGCACACAGTCACTTTATATGTTGCATGTTTGAACACATTGTATTCCACTTAACCATTGCATTTGTGCACTTTATTAGAAGCTGATACTTTCACATTGTTGGTATTTATTCATATGTATTTATTTATTAGAAGCTGATATTTTCACATTGCTGTTATTAATTTATAGTTATTAATTTATATGTATTGATATTCATTTTTTATTTCACTATTTATGATTACATTTTCATTTATAAGGCCTGGTACTGTGTGAGCGACTGGTCTTACACTGGCTAGGTAGGAATCACTACACCTTATCATCATTTGGCGCACTATATGATACACGTCACATAATAGGATTTATTTTGAGTTAGTTCACTTAGGATTAGCGCAGCACCACCTACCTATACCACTACTTACCCATAGGGTCCAGTACGTACCCGATTCGGTGCAGGCAGCTTTTCCCAATAGTCTGATCCGTTATATACCTGATAGCGCGGGAATAACCATATACCCCCACTAACAGAATATAGTTTGGAGGTCTGACCATTTTGCAGAGGAAATGAACAGGAGTTAAAAGGACTGCGGCCACAAATGGACAGTCTCTTAAGGATTTAAACATTTAGTAGTCACAACAGCTTGAGGAAGATTTTGAAAAATAATGCAGCACAGACAATTAAATCAAAGTGAAACTAACAACCTACAAAACAACACAGATTGACAACATCAAAAATATTTCAGTGAAAAATATCCCCCCCCCCAAAAAAAATAAAAAATACTTGCTCTAAAACACATCTGTCTTGCAAAGACATAACAAACAAAAGAGAACATACATGTGTTACAAACTCTATAAGGACACCCAAATGTACTCTCTTGAGACACACACACACACACACACCCTGAGCATGCCCAGAACAACCCAAATGCAGCTAGCACAAAATAAGCCACCCCTCTGTCCAAAATTAGGTACATCATCCAGCATGCTGCAAAATTACAGATGGGACAAACACCCTCCGGTCCAGGGCAGGCAAACAAAGAGCCTAACATGGGCAAAAGATATACAACAAATAACATTGCAGTCTATGAGAACTGACTTATTGATTTTGTGAGTCCCCACTTGGCTGGCTTATATTCTAGTTATTGGCCTTAAAATGGGTATGGGGGCAAAGGTCCCACCCTGAGGGACATATATCAATGTCACCAATTTGGACAACCCCAAAAACGAAACAAGGCGAAGTGCCTTTAAAAATGCTAAATTGCTTAAAAGCTAGTATCTTGGGGGGGGGGGGGCTTACTCTGCCTGTAAAGTGGTGCATCTGTAGCATGTAACCCAAATGCTGCTTCAAAGATGTACGGCTTTAGAGAAAACTTACAAATCTACATTGCAGCTGCAATATTTTAACCCAAAACAAAAAAATAGCCAGCCCCCCCAATACATGCAAGGCCATTTGGGTCTGTTAAGGCTTAAATTAAGAACCCCCACGTGAGAAATACCACCCCAAACTAAAAAAATGTTGTGCCCCTCCCACACACTAACAAACCCCTAGCCAAACACACAGCAAGCCAGCCCATGAAAGGGGGGTGGATGCTTGGGGGCAGGAGGGGCTCAGGCACCCCAAAAGTCAACCACCTTGTTCCCATATTTAGGGGGACAAGGGCCTCTTCCACACAACCATAGGCTGGGGTTGTGGGAGGCTGCAGACAGGGGGCTTTACGGAATGTGGAAAACCCCTTTAAACTAGTGGGTACAAGGTGGTTTGTGGTTGGTATTGGGCTAGGCCTAACATGCCCCAAAGGCAGCCAGCTATGTTGAGTGCATGTGGCCTTGTATGGTTCAGGAGGGGGTTGGGCGATCGCTCTTCTCACCCCTTTCCTAGCTGGCCCTGTTTTATGCTCTGAAAAAGGATGTGGTTTGGATTGGTGAAAGCAGCTCACAGCCTTTTGAAAATAGAGTGGAGTGTGGAGTTCCCCTTTAAAAGCAGAAGTTAGCCCATGGAAATCCAAGGGGTTAGAAGGGGGAGACAAGAGCATTGGAGAATAGAGTGTGGAGTTCCCCTTTAAAAGCAAGAGCTAGCCCAAGGAAATCATATTAATTAGAGGGGGAGGTTAAATGCCCTTTTAGGAAGAGCTAGAGGAGCGAGAGTATTTTTACATCATTTTAACAAGGTGCATGTCACATGTTGGCAATGTAACATGCTAACATGACCTGTGTGCAAATCTCCTTAAAAAAACACATGGAGGTGAACCAGCGTAAAAAAAAAGTATCAAGTTTAGAGGTGTGCCTGTTCAACCCACGCAATTGCATGTATGTTGCTTAACACTTACTAAGATTTGGGCTGCACAGTGAACAAGCGCATGTGAATGAACGCAACAGCAGCTTGCGCATGCGTACTGCTTACATTGATCTCACGCAGTTCTAAATGTACTTGCAGGCACAGCAGGCTTTCTTTGAAAAAGTTACTTTCTCATTCTATTTTGGGCATATTTGTTACTTAGGCAGTTGTTACTAAACTTCCTCATATCACCCCATAATATTGGCACCTCCATCTTCTATCAATATTGATTTGGAGATGCCATGCGCCATGTCCATAGTAGCGCACAGATTGCATTCTCCCGCACCATTTGGCCTCTACTGATGGCGCACGGATTTCGTAAATCACCCCATTGAGAGAGTAGGAGCATGGCCTGGTGGAAAGTGATATGCTGTACCTGTAAATATGTGCAAATGACAATAAAAAATGTTAAATATAAAGAAAAGAAAACAGACAGAAGTGTGGACTTTTCTGTTTAATGTGACACATTACCCATGTATAGGGATTCCACTTTGTAAACTAAATAGGCATTCACATCCCTCCTTGTTCATTGGAATATTTCATAAACACTACCAATTACATTTTTGCCTTCCTTTATGTTATTGTTATTGGTAAAGGCTTCCAACCCATGGGAGAACATAGTGCTCTAATGTAACCCATAAAATGTCCTGCAATGTGATTCCAATAGTATTTACTGATCTCAGGATCATCAGTGTCATATATTGCTAAACATTCTGCTTCCATAATTAATATCATCGGGTTGTCCTCTGAAGAACATGTTCAATCAATCTGACACTATTACTCACTCGATTAGCAAAGTCAGCAGCACTTTCATTATTAATGACAGCTCCTTCTCAATGTCTACCGGAGTTACCTAAAATGTGTTCATACATCAATTGCTGTGAAAATAATCATCTCATTTTCATATAAATAAAAAGGCAGAATTTTTTAATTGGCATATATCAAGAAGCGAACTAATAAAATGCTCATAAGAAAATAAGAAAAATGTGCTTTGCAGGGCAAAAGGTTTTACTATAATATGCAGCCAATGCAATATGAAGTGCTTATGATTGGTTTTATTTGTATGACAGTCATATTTGGTAGTGCTATCCATACATGTGTGAATCTGAACAGTCAATAAAACTATTGCTTTGATAGAATGGAAGTGATCAGCTGTGACTGAAAAATTCTGATGGTTTTTAAGCCGGTTGCATGATGTATAGAGCATTCAATTCTGAAATGCACATTTTTGTAATATCCCATAGGTTTTTGATTTTGATCAGATAGATGCAATAAATTTACAGTTTGTGTTGCATCAGTCATTTCACGTGTTTAATTAAAGTGATCACTCAGCTGCCTGAACTCAGCATTTACTGAAGGAATATAAGCTGTTCAGTGTTCACTATGGCAACTGAATACTCACTGAGCAAATGATATGAAATTGTGTTTACTTCACAGATTCAATCATGAGCAACAAAAAAAAAATAAATTGCGCAATATTGGGTATTGAAAGCAAAGAAAACGTACTTTAATAAGTTCAACGATCATTCACCTTACGAAGGCAGGAGTCTCTACCCCTTTAGAAAATCAATTCACTGGGGGTGATTTCCGAAAGCCCTGCGCCATCAGTAGAGGTGCACGGTGAGGCGCAACGCACATTTCCATATTTACAAAATGGTGCGCTTGTAACAGAGCACGAATCCCCCATTTACAATAGAGATCTCAGCAGACGGGAGAATGCAATCTGTGCGCCACTATGGACATGGCGCACGGCATCTCCAAATCAATTTTGACAGAAGATAGAGGTGCCAATATTATGGGGTGATGTGAGGAAGTTTAGTAACAACTGCCCAAGTAACAAATATGCCCAAAATAGCATGAGAAAGTAACTTTTTCAGAGAAAGCCTGCTGTGCCTACAAGTACGTTTAGAACTGCGTGAGATCAATGTAAGCAGTGTGCATGCGCATGCGCAATCGGCTCTTGCACTTGTTCGCATGCGTTTGTTCACTGCGCGGCTAAAATCTTAGTAAATGTTAACCATTCCCGACCGCCTCACGCAGATATACTGCGGCAGAAGGGCACATACAGGCAGAATTAAGTACCTGTACGTTGCCCTTTAAAAGGCACCCCCCGGAAGCTTCATGAGTATGATCGATGCCGATGTCCGCGGGGATACCCGTGATCGTCTCACGGAGAGGAAGAACGGGGAAATGCTAATGTAAACAAGCATTTCCCTGTTCTGCCTAGTGACACTGTCACTGATCACAGCTCCCTGTAATCGGGAGTGGTGATCAGTGTTGTGTCACACACAGCCCCTCCCCCACACAGTTAGAATCACTCCCTAGGACACACTTAACCCCTACAGCGCCACCTAGTGGTTAACCCCTTCACTGCTAGTCACATTTACACAGTAATCAATGCATTTTTAATTGCACTGATCGCTGTATAAATGTGAACGGTCCCAAAATCACGCCAAAAGTGTCCGATCTGACCGCCATAATGTCGCAGTCATGATAAAAATCACTGATCGCTACCATTACTAATAAAAGAAAAATATTAATAAAAATGGCGTAAAACTATCCCGTATTTTGTAAACGCTATAACTTTTGCACAAACCAATCAATAAATGCTTATTGCAATTTTTTTTACCAAAGATATGTAGAAGAATACGTATCAGCCTAAACTGAGGAAAAAAAAAATGTTTTTTTATATATTTTTTGAGGATATTTATTACAGCAAAAAGTAAAAAACAATAAGTTTTTTTCAAAATTGTCGCTATTTCTTTCTTTTTATAGCACAAAAAATAAAAACCGCAGAGGTGATCAATTACCACCAAAAGAATGCTCTATTTGTGGGGAAAAAAGGACATCAATTTTGTTTGGGAGCCATGTCACACGACCGCACAATTGTCAGTTAAAGCGACGCAGTGCCGAATAGCAAAAAGTGCTCTGATCTTTGGCCAGCCAAATGGTCCGGGGCTTAAGTGGTTAAGCAACGTACATGCAATTGCACGGGTTGAACGGACGCACCTCTAAACTTGACACATTTTTATTACGCTGGTTCTGTATTTCTTTTAAGGAGATTTGCACACAAGTCATGTTAGCATGTTACATTGCCAACATGTGACATGCACCTTTTTAAAATTATGTAAAAAGACTCTCGCTCCTCTAGCTCCTCCTGAGAAGGCATTTAACCTTTCCCCTCTAATGCATATGATTTCCTTGGGCTAGCTTTTGCTTTTAAAGGGGAACTCCACACTCCATTCTACAATGCTCTGGTCTCCCCCCTCTAACCCCTTGGATTTCCATGGGCTAACTTTTGCTTTTAAAGGGGAACTCCACACTCCATTCTATTCTCCAAAGGCTGTGAGCTGCCTTCACCAATCCAAACCACATCCTTTTTCAGAGCATAAAACAGGGCCAACTAGGAAAGGGGCGAGAAGAGCGATCGCCCAACCCCTTCCTGAACCATACAAGGCCACATGCACTCAACATAGCTGGCTGCCTTTGGCGTATGTTGGGCCTAGCCCAATACCAACCACAAAACACCTTGTACCCACTAGTTTAAAGGGGTTTTCCACATTCTGTAAAGCCCCCTGTCTGCAGCCCCCCACAACCCCAGCCTAGGGTTGTGTGGAAGAGGCCCTTGTCCCCCTGAATATGGGAACAAGGTGGTTGACTTTTGGAGTGCCTGAGCCCCTCCTGCCCCCAAGCATCCACCCCCCTTTCATGGGCTGGCTTGCTGTGTGCTTGGCTAGGGGTGTGTTAGTGTGTGGGAGGGGCACAACATTTTTTTTAGTTTGGGGTGGTATTATTTTTCACGTGGTCTCATTTTAAGCCTTAACAGACCCAAATGGCCTTGTATGTATGGGGGGGGGGGGGGGGCAGGCTATTTTTTGTTTTGGGTTAAAATCTTGCAGCTGCAATGTAGGTTTGTAAGTTTTCTCTAAAGCCGTACATCTTTGAAGCAGCATTTGGGATACATGCTACAGATGCACCACTTTACAGGCAGAGTAAGCCCCCCAAGTTACTAGCTTTTAAGCAGTTTTGCATTTTTAAAAGGCACTTCTCCTTGTTTCATTTTTGGGGTTGTCCAAATTGGTGACATTGATATATGTCCCTCAGGGTGGGACCTGGGCCCCCATACCCATTTTAAAGCCAATAACTAGAATATAAGCCAGCCAAGTGGGGACTCGCAAAATTAACAAATCATTTCCCATAGACTGCAATGTTATTTGTTGTATAACTGTTGCCCATGTTAGGTTCTTTGCCCCCCTGGACCAGAGGGTGTTTGTCCCATCTATAATTTGTAGCATGCTGGATGATGTGCTTAATTTTGGGCAGAGGGGTGGCTTATTTTGTGCTAGCTGCATTTTGGTTGTTCTGGGCATGCTCAGGGGACTCTGTTTTTTTGCTGTAGCTTTTGGTATGTGAAATGCATTTGTGTTTGTCTGGGCATGCTCAGGGACTTTGTGCTTTTTGTGTGTGAACAGCACTTGGATTTTTCTGGGCATGCTCAGAGTGTGTGTGTTTGGGTTAGTAATTTAAGGACATCTTTAACAGATGTACCCACTTTGATGTTCTGTCTCTACATTGGGTGAACTTGCATTTTGTGTGTTTCATGGACTGTGCATGTGTTTTCAATTGCCTCATTAGAACACAAACCTATGTTATTTAAAGCTTGCAAATAGTATTTTTTACCTTGCCCTGAAAAGAGACAAGATTGCACATTTGGGTGTCCTTATAGAGTTTGTAACACACATTTTGTATTTTGTTTGTTATAACTTTGCAAAACAGATGTGTTTTAGAGCAAGTATTTTTTACTTTTGTTTCTTTTTTTTGGGGGGGGGGGGGGTATTTTTCACTGAAATATTTTTGATGTTGTCAATGTTTGTTGTTTGTAGGTTGTTAGTTTCACTTTGATTTAATTGTCTGTGCTGGTTGTCTGTGCTGGTTTATTTTGCATTATTTTATTTGTTGACTAATAAAAGTTTTGTTAATAATTTGTTTTGCAGATGCATGCTCAATCCAAGTAATGCATTTTACACCCCCCCCTCCCCAAACAATTTTCCTGGAACCTCCATGGCGGCATAAATGTGACAAGCTTTGCCTTGGCTCCTCCCTCAGGACCAGTGAATATTATAAAAGAAAAGGATTAGTGCACTCCCAGCATTCCCTTTTTTTTCCTCATACCTCATGGTCAATGAATGGGGGTCAAACATCCATTACCTCTGCAGTCGGCAGCTTCCAGCTGGGTTCAAGCCTCTCCTAGATGCAGTCCCTATTCTTGGGCAGCTAAATGTGAGTCCCTTCTGTGGGTCTTTTGGGACAGCAGTTGTCTCTTAACTAAGAGCTCATATCTGCATTTATATACTGGCATTTGCTCAAGCCTGCAGCAGAGAAAGCAGCTATATCTAGTTTTCACTTAGCCTTATCCTTCCATTTCTCCCTCCTGTCATCCATTCGCTCTCGCTTTGCTTTCCTTGCGTTCCTCTCTCTCTTTTTCGCTTTCTTCCTCCCCCACCACCTTCCCCTCCTTGTGATATTGTACCTTCAGTCCTGGTTACTATAGTGGGCGGAGCGCACCTTGCGCCGGCTTTTCTGAGTCCCTCAGCATCTTCCTGCCCACGTTGCGCATGCGCGGACGTCAAGAGCCGGCTCGGTGGGCCGGGATGAGTCGGGCGGGCCACATAGGTCCTAGTGCCACTGGCCGCGTATGCGCGGTCTGGCCTGAGGTCATGGTGGCTATCTTGAATAGGGGCAAATTTTACATTTTTTGCCCTTGTTTGTTAAAATCATTTTTAGAGGGTTGTATCTTCCCTTCCCTCTCCTTTTCATTGTTTATTGCTGGGGGCTTTCAGCATGGCAGCCTGTTATCTGAGGAGGTTGCCTATGCAGAGAGCTCTTGGAGGGGACCCTGTTTTTTGCCAACGGTAAATGTAATTTCTTTCTTTTTCTTTACTCAGGAATACCGTTTCCTTGCTCCAGCTGAAATACCAGTAGCTAACTCTTTTATCTTTCTCTAGCTGCTTTTTCTGTCTGTTGCCTAAAATAAGTAGTATGCCACCTGAACAAGACCCTCTGCAACATTTAAGGTAGGACCGTCGGTCAGGGGAGTAAAAAAAAAAAAAAGAGAGCACTTACGCTGGTATGTTTATGTATTTCAGCCTTATACACCAGAAGAAGTCCAAGTGGACACCAAGGCGACATAAACAAACCTATGAAGGCCCCAACCAGATCAGGATACTATGCAAGCGGCGAGGGTTTATCTGTAAAAAGACCTAGTTCTTCACATTCGCCAACTTTCAAATCCCTAAATGCTGAGCATGCGGGGTCATCCCATTACCAGCCAATTGATCTGCAAAAGCTGTTTTAGAGTCTATGCAGCAGAGTGTCAGAGGGTTAACAGGTAAGCTGTCCTACTCAAAAGATGGGCAGGGGATACATAGTGGAACGAGCAACAGCAGTTCCATTGCAGCAATTAGCTCAATCTCCTCCAGAGGAGTTAACTCATCCTGGCCATCCTCAAGAGAATCCTCTCACCATGCAGCAAGTATCCCTCCTAGACATCTGGATGATGGTGGGCCATCTTGGGATACCTCAGAAGAGCTCCGCCCTCTGGCTTCAACTTTTTCTTAGTTCAGCCCTATGTCCAAGCTGTAAAGCCAGCTATTGGCTGGAAGAAAGCTGACACTAAATCTGAGTAGTCAAAATATGTACTTCCCATTTGAAAGAAGTAGGTTTTCTTCTTTCGGGTTCGGTTTCCAATAGTGCGACTTGTCATGCGACTTGGGACTGCAAAGTCGCATGACAAGTCGTACCCCATGATTTCCAATGAGTACCGTTTATCTGTGCGATTTCAAGTGTAGAGTAGTCCCTGCACTACTTTGGTCCCACTTTGATGTAACTTGAGGTCCATAGACCTCAAGTATACACAGGCATTGTTTCAAGTTGCATTGAAATCGTGCGACTTTCAGGTCGTAATAGTGGAAACATAGGCTTACTCTGATGGATGATATCAGAGACATTGTTAAAGAGGAAAGAAAAAAACATTTTTTTTCCTCTCAATTGCCTAGGAAACCTTTATCCAAGGTAGTAACAAGATTCTGCAATGCCAGACAGTCTGTCAGAGGTAGACGTGGCAGTGGTTCATATAACAAAGAATTTTATCTCACCAATCGATTATTCAGCCTCAACTGAGGATCCTATAGACAGATGAATAGACCCCAACTTAAAGGAGCTTATCAAATTGCAAGTAAATGCCTGGAAGTCAGCAGTTGCCTTATCTTATCAAGCCCTGTGGGCATGGACCGAAAACATGGAAACAGTGATTCATCAAAATGTTCCTAGGGAAAATATAGTCAAGGCTTTGGACGAATTATGGCTCTCAGCAGACTTCACTGACACTGTGTCAAAACAAAATTAGTATAAATACCCTTTTTTATGGTAAATCACTCTTTACAGAAAGGTTAAAGAAAGGCATTTCCAGCGTCACAGGAGCAAAATCTGACTTGATTCTCCGGAACTGCAGAATTAGATGTACCCGGGGATTCAGGCATGCTTACTTGCATGCACCCATACTACAACTGTTACAGAAGTATCTGAGATTTTCGGTCGACCAGGCCCATCTACAATTCCAGAGTCTCCCCTTCGGACCCTGCACTTCCCTCAGAGCCCTCACAAGGGCTCGGATCATTATCCAAGCTTCTTTATGAGAACTGGGTCTCAGTTCTTATCACTAACCAGACAATATCCTCCTTTTATCAAAAGATCCAGCCCAGCTAGTGGAACACAGGGGGATGCTGTGGCCTATACTATCAAGATACGGTTGGATGGTAAATCATCAAAGGAGTCATCTTTTCTCCAGTTTAATCGCCTTATTCAACACCACAAAGGGGATGGTGTCCCTCCCATCTCAGAAAGTGTGGGCGATCATTCAGAAAGTAAGGAGAGTGAGGACATGGTCCCACATAACAGCCTCAAGCTCAACTTAATAGGGATTTTTGTCTTTTTGTATGCAGATGGTCCCATGGACACATGGATACCTTAGGCACCTTTTAGTTAGAATTCTTGAAGGAATGGAGCAAACCGTCTATCCCAGTCCATATATCAAACAAGTTTGATGCACAGGGGTCTACTCTGCACTAGTGGACAAAGAGGGAGATGCCTGTAAAGCCACATCCATTAAGGCATGTCTTCTGGACCACAATTACCACAGATGTCGATGCAATAGGCTAGGAGGCACATTGCAACCAGATGTTGGTTCAAGAGAGATGGGCGTTCAATGCGGCAGACATCATCGCAAATATCCTGGAAATCCAGTGGCTTATCTCGCATCAACAGCATTTGCTCTCTCAGATCAAGGACAAATCAGTTCTGATTTGGATAGACAATAGAGCTGCAATATCATACATGTATCACCAAGACGGAACCAACAACAGTTCCTTACTAAGAGAAGTGGAACCCATCTTCATTTGGGCAGAGAGGAATCTGAAGGACCTAAGGGTAGTTTATCTTCCAGCCCACTTAAACACAATCGCAGATTAACTATCCCAAGGATTCCTGGATACCAACAAATGTCCCTACAACTGAAGTTATGCAGTTGGATTGTGGGCCAGTGGACCTTTCCTGAACTGCATCCTTTTGCTACAGCAAGCAATATCAAGCTGCAGAGGTTTATTCCACATCTACCTCACCCTTGGGGCAGAAGCAATAGATGTCCTGTCAAGTCCTTGGGCATGCAATCTAATCAGCCGCCACACAATTTCATTCCACTGCTATGCTGATGACACACATCTATATGTAAATGCAACAGCTGAAACCCCATCTTCACAGTCATCCCTATGAGTACTTACCACCTGTCTGGAGAAGATAAAAGTATGGATGGAGCACAGCATTCTTCAACTAAACAGTTCCAAAACTGAAGTCATCCTGATTGGCACTCCTTACCAGACCAAATCATCATTCATCACCAGTATCACCTTTTCTGGTTCTAATATCCCCCTCTCATCAACTGTTACAAATTTTGGTGTAAAAATGGACTCCCAGCTCACCTTTTGAAGCCCATATAAATCACCTATGCAAGACCTCTTTCTACCACCTCCGTAATATCTCTAAACTCCATCCCATTTTCTCCCTCCCAGATGACAAAAAGCTGGTTCATGCCTTTGTCTCCTTTAGACTGGACTACTGTAACACACTTCTCATTGGGATTCCTAGAAGGAGTCTGCAGAGGCTTCAGTACATCCAAAACTCTGCAACAAGGATCCTGATGAGAGTGCGGAAACGTGAGCACATTACTCCCATTCTCCACTCACTCCACTGGCTTCCTGTCTCTACCAGGATTGAGTACAAGGTTTCCCTTCTCGCACACCAATGCATCCATGGACATGCCCCCCCACCTCAAAGAACTTCTCAAACCGCAAAACACAAAACGTTCCCTCCGCTCCACTCACTCAAACCTTCTTCATATACTGATAACTAGACTTAGGACAATGGGAGACAGGGCATTTAGTGCAGCTGCCCCGCGCCTGTGGAATGCCCTACCTGACACTTTGAGGGCTCTTCAATCCACTGACTGTTTTAAAAAAGGTCTTAAGACATTTCTTTTTAGCAAAGCTTTTTGTCCTCTTTAGATGTTTGTTTCATTGTATAAACTGCTCATTTTTCTTTTTGTTTTTAACCTGTAGCACTTTGAGATCTTTTGATGAAAAGGGCATTATAAATAAAATGTATTTATTATTATTAATTTAGGCCTTCTCTGGCCTCCTACCTCGAAAATTATCTTGAGACTTGCAATATCAACAATAAACGGTGATAGCAGTCCTGCCATATTTGTAGGGCGACCCATGATTCCCTAGGGCAATATTTCTTAGTCTCCAGCCTCCGGTAAATATTCCTCTGATACCCTTTCTTCTGGCTCGAGGCATCACACCCATCAGAATCCTCAGATTGAATCTTCACATTAGAATGTTAAAACAGAGGCTTTAATCATTAGGATATTCCTCCAGAGTTATTTCATCTCTGCTCAAAGCACAGGAGCCTTCAGTGAACAATGTGTGACAAGGTTTGGAATAAGTTTAGATCTTTCGAAAATGGCAAAACTTCAATCCCGATGTACCCTCTTCCTCCCAACTCCTTGACTTCCTGCCAGCAGACCTTGATTTAGGATTAAGCAACTTAAAAGGTACAGCTGGTGGCAATCTCTGCTGTGACAACAACAGATGGACCGAAGATCCTTTAATAATCAAACTCTTCAAGACAGTCAAGAAGATAAGCCCACCCATTAAAACAAATCTTTCCCACTTGGGATCTCTCTATCACACTGGAGCCCTTATCCAAACAGCCTTTTGCCCCATCTGATTCAGCATCCTTGTGTAATCTCACGTGGAAACTATTTTTCTTTGTGGTGATAGCATCGGGCTGGGGAGTATCAGAACTTCAGGCTCTGTAATCACAGAGCAAGGCAATATTTTTTGTACTCAGAGTGAAACTTGGAATGGTACATGGATTCATCCCTAAGTTCTCCCTCTTCCTCTACTATCTCTGAGCCTTGTGCCCTGCCGATCTTTTCAGATCCAATTTTGACCTTCTTCACAAAGACTATATTACTTTGGTACTAAGACACTCTCTTCAAGCCACAACTCCCTTCAGATTTTCATCTAACCTATTTGTCATACTCAAAAAAAAAAAAGACAGGGGCAAAGAAGCATCATCTGGGGCCCTCCGGCTATTCCGGATCTGCAGTATCCATCATGCCTAGTCATGTCTGTGAATATCAGAGCTTTAAAATACCTCATGGGACATGTGGTTCTGCGGCAGCTGGGGAGCCATAGTTTGCAGATCCCTGCTCTAGTACAATAGTTGCATGGATAATCAAGTTGGTTAGGAAGGTGTACAGGGATAGGGGACTGGAACCCCCTCTTCAGTTGGGCTGTGTGCCACCCAGTTGTTTTCTGGTTCTTGGACGGCCAGAGCAGACGTATCCATCAAAATGATCTAAAGGGCAGCATCATGGTCATCCCAACATGTGTTTACGTGACGTTA
The DNA here is from genome assembly GCF_042186555.1 of Aquarana catesbeiana. Classification (NCBI taxonomy): domain Eukaryota; kingdom Metazoa; phylum Chordata; class Amphibia; order Anura; family Ranidae; genus Aquarana; species Aquarana catesbeiana. Next base: position 147,826,686 of record NC_133328.1, on the reverse strand, counting down.
TAGAGTAGACCCGGCAGCTTTCTCATCTGTAGAAACTGACAGACAGGCTATCAGGCTGGCATTTGCCTATTTTAAATTCTTTTTCAAATAAATATTTTACTATGCATCATCCCACCCATTTCAGCTAGTTATTTGTTACAGGTATGCTGCCATGGAGGCACCAGGAAAACAGAAACTTTTTTATACTTTTCAATTTCTTTTCCTGGTGCCTATCCATGGCAGCATACAATCCCACCCTCGGTATGCTATATTACGTAGAATGCTGGTAGTGCACCAATCCTTTTCTTTTATAATATTCACTGGTCCTGAGGGAGGTTGTAATAGGTATGCTGCCATGGATAGGCACCAGGAAAAGAAAATTACGGTAAGTATGAAACAGTTTTCTGTTTTCATGCAACCGATTTCCTAGCTGCAGCTTAACTAGGCTGATTGGCATGGCAAAACAAAAAAAGGTGTGATTTGTCTATAAGCTACTTTCCTGGTGCCTTCATGGTAGCATATGCATGGATTGTGCATATGCTGCCATGGATAGGCACCAGGAAAGGAAAATTACAGAGCGGTAAGTATTCAATTTTCCATTTTAGAGCAGTGGTTCTTAGCCTCAGTCCTCAAGTACCCCCAACAGGATATGTTTTGGGAATTTATCTTAGCTAAAGTGGCTGTCTAAAATACCAAGCCATTGACTGTTTAAAAAAACCTGGGCAAGATGAAGGAAAAACCTGCAAACATAGCCTGTTGGGGGTACTTGAGGACAGGGTTGAGAACCACTGATTTAGAGCACTGAGCTAAAATCTAGCTCAAGACAATCCTATTCTAATTGTGGGCATTTGAGGGAAACCACGTGAGTGTTAGAACCCCTGCTGGTCTTTTTTAGGTTGGGCTTTGTGTCCCATTTCGGAAAATTGGCTTCACTTCCTGTCACATAGCCAAACAGGAAGTGAGGGTAAAACCCTACCAATGTCTTTCCTTGGGGACACACAGGTCAATCTAACTAGTGTCCCCATTAGGCAAATTTCACTCTAGCACTTTGTTGTGCACACCCTAAATTATTAGGTATTAGGAAGCACAGGTGATTTTATCATCCAATCATGTAGAAGCAAAGATGCTGTTTTTTTATTTTCCTTGCATGTCCCCCCTCGGATCTCCAGCAACTGCACTTCCAAGTGCACTTGTAGTGTAAAGTGGATTTGCCTTTAGTAAATAAACCCCAAAGTCCAAGATACCTAATAATTTGGGGTGTACAGAGCAAAATGCTAGAGTGCAATTTACCTAATGGGGAAACTATTTAGATTGACCTGTATGTCCCCAAGGAAAGACATTGGTAGGGTTTAACCATCACTTCCTGTTTGGTTATGTGACAGGAAGTGAATAAATTTGAAGAAGAAACTGGCAAAATTTGGGAGTTGTCTTCACCCTAGCAGGGGTGCAGACATCCCCAAAAACTGACAAGACTTCTAATCCCTCTGAACTCTATCCCCAAGCAAAAATAAGAAAGGATTTCATTTAGCTTAACTTTACAAAGACACATTCCTAAGTTCAACTGTGATGCATGTCAATGGCCCATTTAGACCTTGTTTAATAGAAAACACCAGTTGCCTATAAACATTTGTTAGTCCAGTCCTGGAAATCTGCATCTGCTTTACTATTAATGTCCATAAAAATTGGGTTCCTGCAGCTAGATACGTCAAATGCATCTAGATGTGCGACTGCTGTGTATGTGAGATGCACAACTGCTGTGTGTGCGGAGGTATGTACCCATGGCGCAAATCTGGTTTCTGGAAGCGGTGGCCAGCACACAGGAATGACGTTACACCCCTCCAGGAAGTTGCTTGTACTGCTGGTAATTTCCTCCCACCACCATGCCCCGCTCACTGTTCTCTGAGGAAGAGATGATCCTTATTTGCAAATTAAGATCATTTTTTATTTATATTTACATGGGGTGGTCATGTGTGTATGTCTAAATGATTTGGCCTCAAAACACACACCTACTTCCTGTGTACAGATTAACTTCTGGGCCAATGTATATTGCTTCCTGCTTCAGTGTGTGTGTATATTTGTATATGTATATATATATATATATATATGTGTATATGTGTGTGTGTGTGTGTATATATATATATATATATATATATATATATATATATATACTGTATATAATATATATATACTGTATATAATATATATAGATAGATATAGATATAGATGTAGGTTCTTGTGTCCACCAGCAGAGAGAAGTTGAGAAGATGCCACATTCCCAATTCTGGAGGCATAATAATGGTCTAGCACAGGGGTCTTCAAACGACGGCCCTCCAGTGATTGCAGTGTATGGTCACCGTTTAAAAATCAAGATCAGAAAAAATGTATTTATTGGGTTTAGAAACACTTCTCTGTTCTTTGTAATGTATTGAAAGATTTGGGTAAAAAAATTAAAAAATAGGATTTTTAAATACAGCTTACCTGTAAAATCCTTTTCTTGAGAGTACATCACGGGACAGAGAGTATTCATTACATAGTGGGTTAGATAGGCACCATCGGTGATTGGACACTGGTTAACCCCAATTAAGGAGAATTCCTCCCCTATATATCCCCTCCCATACAGGGAGGACCTCAGTTTTGTAGCAAAGCAATAGGTAACCACGTAAAACCCATAGAAGGGTGGGAGCTCTGTGTCCCGTGATGTACTCTCAAGAAAAGGATTTTACAGGTAAGCTGTATTTAAAAATCCTATTTTCTTGATCATACATCATGGGACACAGAGTATTCATTACATAGTGGGATGTCCCAAAGCAATGCTCATTTGAGGGGAGGGAGACACAGATCAGAAAATATAGACTGCAAACGGACCAGAGGAACTAAACTGCAGCCCGCAGTACACTGCGCCTGAAGGTGGTATCCTCTTGCCCTTGCTGATAGAATCTGGTGAATGTATGAACTGAAAACCAAGTCGCAGCCTTACAGATCTGAGCCATGGAGGCCTGGTGATGCACTGCCCAAGAAGCACTAACAGCCCTAGTTGAGTGCGCTTTCACATGAAAAGGAGGAGTCTTCCTCTTTATATCATAAGCCTGAAAAATAACCTGTCTAATCCATCTTGAAAGAGTGGATTTCTACGCTGCTTGGCCTTTCTTATGGCCATCTGGCAGAATAAACAAACAATCAGTTTTACGTACCTGAGCGGTTGCCTGCAGATAGACACTGACTGCTCTAACCACATCAAGAGTGTTCAAAGATTCTTCCTCCGCGGACTGCGGATCTGGAAAAGAGGATGGTAGGATTACATCTTGATTCAAATGGAATCCTGAAACCACCTTAGGTAAGAAGGAACGATTAGGACGCATAACAATCCTGTCCTTGTGAATAATTAAATATGGCTCTTTACAAGAAAAAGCTGCCAATTCTGATACTCGCCTAGCAGAGGATATGGATATCAAGAAGACTAATTTTTTAGTCAAAAGCGCTAAAGGAGCCAGGTGCAGTGGCTCAAAGGGTTGCCCCTGTAAAGCCAACAACACCAAATTCAAATCCCATGGGCATACTGGAGGTTTGACTGGTGGATTCAACCGCAGTGCCCCCTGAATAAAGGCCCGGACAGGGGAATGTGATGCAATTGGCTTCTGAAAAAATACAGGCAAAGCCGAAATTTGGACTTTGATAGTGCTCAAAGCCAATCTAATTTCTAGGCCTGACTGAAGAAAGGTCAAGATTCTGCTAATCATATACCTTCTAGGATGCCATCCCCTGGGTTCACACCAGGAAACATATGCCTTGCAGATTTTGTAGTAAATAAGCCTGGAGGCCGGCTTTCTGGCATTGACCAGAGTGGAAAGGACTGACTCCGAGATCCCACGGTCTTTTAAAATGTGGGTTTCAGCAGCCAAGCCGTCAAATTTAGACTTCGTATGGCAGGGTGGCAAATCGGACCCTGTGTGAGCAGATCTGGCCGGAATGGGAGGACCCAAGGCCTGCCCACTGCCATCTTTACGATCTCTGCATACCAAGGTCGTCTGGGCCAAGCCGGGGCTACTAAAAAGACTGACTTTGCTTCCCTTTTGACCCTTCCCAGGAACCGCAGAAGAAGTGGGTTCGGAGGGAAGGCATACATTAGATTGTACTGATCCCATGGGATTGTCAGAGCATCTGACCCCTGAGCAAGTACATCCCTTGTTTTGGACACAAATTTGTCCAGCTTCCTGTTGAATCTGGACGCGAATAGATCCACATCTGGTGTTCCCCACCTTTGACATATGGTCTGGAATATGTCGGGGTGTAGGGACCATTCTTCTGGGCATAATTGCCGGCGGCTTAAGAAATCCGCTTGCCAATTTTCCACTCCTGGGATGAATACCGCAGACAGGCAGGGAACATGGCTTTCTGCCCATGCAAGAATGCGATTCACCTCCCTTTGGGCATCCAGACTTCTGGTGCCTCCTTGGTGATTGATGTAAGCCACAGCCGTGGCATTGTCGTATTGTATCCGAATAGGATGACCCTGTAGCCTGTAAGACCAATCCATGAGGGCCAAGTAAATTGCCCAAATTTCTAGAATATTGATGGGCAAGCATCTCTCGGTTGCAGGCCATCTTCCCTGCGTGCATGTTTCTTCCAGAACTGCTCCCCAGCCTGTCAGACTGGCATCTGTGGTTACGATCTTCCATTGTAGTGGAAGAAAGGCTTTGCCTTTCAAAAGATTTTTGGTTTGTATTCACCAATTGAGGCTTTTGTGTATCCTTGGGGATAGGCACATCGGAAGATCGAAGGCATGAGTCTTTTTGTTCCAAGCTGCGAGAATGCTTCTCTGCAGGGGCCTTGAGTGAAACTGGGCAAATGGAACAGCCTCGAAAGTGGCAACCATCTTTCCTAACAGTCTCATACATAGCCGAATGGATGGACTCTTTTTGCTTAATACTAAGCGGACTAGAGCTCTTACGGCCTTGACCTTTGGCTCTGGTAGAAACACCCTGCCTTGAGTGGTGTCTGTGATCATGCCTAGATACTCCAACCTTGTTGAAGGTTGCAAAGAAGACTTTTCTAGGTTGATTATCCAGCCTAGTCTTTCCAAATGTCTTACTGTCTTGAAGACAGCACGGTTCAGGTGTGCCACGGATTGCTCTATGAGTAGAAAATTGTCAAGATAAGCTACCGCATTTTTGCCCTGAGCTCTTAGATTTGCTAAGAAGGGGTCTAGAATTTTTGTAAAAATTCGAGGAGCTGTAGCGAGACCGAAAGGAAGGGTCACAAACTGGAAATGGCGCTGGTCTACCGCGAACTTTAGATATCTTTGGTGAGCGGGAAAAATCGGCACATGAAGATATGCATCCTTGATATCTATTGATGCCATAAATTCTCCCCCCTGCAGGGTGGAGACCACCGAACGAATTGACTGCATTCGGAAGGATCGATTGTGTAGAAACTGATTCAGATCCTTTAGATCTAGGATGGGTCTGACATCTCCATTTGGCTTTGGAACGGTGAAGAGATTCGAGTAGAACCCTGAACCCTGATCTTTTGGGTTCATTTCTACTATCACTCCCTGATAGTAAGTGATCTAAGGCCAGTAGTAGCGGTTCTCGCTTTACTGGATCTTTGGGAACTCTTGACCTTAGGAAACAAGCTGGTGGAAGCTCTAGGAACTCTATTTTGTAACCTAGAGATACTGAAGAGACCACCCACTTGTCTTGAACCTCTTCCCGCCAGGCTCCTAAAAACTGTAGGAGCCTTCCCCCCACCCGGCCGAGTGGGGGAGCCCCTTCACAGGGAAGTTTTGGGGCTCTGCTTGGCAGGCTTTCGTCCCCAAGCCTTTTTCTGCCCTTGGGTGTGACCCTGGGCCTTTCCTCTGAAAGTAGATTGGGAAGGCCATCACCACTGCCTAGAGCCTGAAGTTCCAGTGGACAGGGAAAGAGACCGTTTGAATGGTGGACGTTTACTCCTCTTAACTGGTAGGAGTGTAGATTTACCACCTGTAATTTTTTGGATAAAATTATCTAGGTCATCCCCAAATAGGCATTCCCCTTTGAATGGGAAGCCAGCTAAATATCTTTTGCATGAAAGCTCTGCTGCCCAACTTTTAAGCCAAAGGGACCTGAGCATGTGTACCAACAGGAGAGACAAACGAGATGCTTGCTGGGCAGAATCCAGAATGGCATCAATCATAAAACACAGCACCTGTGGAAGGTCTGCATAATTCTCCATTTCCTAACTGGGAAGGAGGCCAAGCATCTGCTTAACCTGTTCCTTGAGGAATTGACACAAACCCACAGTTGCGACTGTAGGTTGTACTACAGCGCCAGCCATGGAGAAGGAAGCTTTTTATCAGTTGTATCTTTAAACACCTGAGCATTATCCAAGGGACAGGTCAGGTTTTTCATTCACACAAGAGACGGCCGCATCCACGGATGGGACCTCCCACTTCTTGGTGAAGCTTTCCTCCAGAGGATAAAGCATAGAAAACCTTTTAGGAGGAGTAAACAGTTTATCGGGATGTCCCCAGTCCTCATACAACAATTTATCCATTAAAGGATGAATTGGAAAGGAAAAGGCAGTCTGTGGGATCCTTCTGACCCCCAGGGAAGAAACAGAGGATGTAGCGGCCTCAGCAGAGGGCATTTTAAATGTGGAACGCACTAGTTCAGTATAATACTGGACCTGCTTCTTGAGTGCCTGAGAGGAAGAAGCTCTCTGCTCTTCCTATGAATCCTCAGACTGCGCTTGATCCCTATCTCTGGATAGGGATCTTTCCTCATTGTCAGAAGAATCATCTGAAAGAGAAAGTGCAGCAGAGGGAGGGGATCTACCCCTTTTTCTTTCTATCTTTTAAGGAAGCTGAAATAAAATTCATAATTCTTCCCTTTAAAACCCTCCAATGTAGCCCTAAGGCAATCCTCTGTGACATACGCTGGAGCTGTAACATTAGGAGAGGCTGCAAAACCTGACAGGGGCACTGACTCATCCTGTGAGGCTGGCTCCAGTCTTGCAGAGGGGGATGGTAATCTGCAGGCATCTTTAGGACCCCTAGACACAGGTGGTGACTTTCTTGTGCCTTTGTTACCTCGCCCCGAGACCCTCTTACCAGGAGACATAGTCCCAAGCTACAAAGCAGAGGTACTATTACATATGCAATCACTGTTGTGATAAAAGTCTCACAATATACATATATGCTTAATACTGCACAACCTGATGCCGAGTAGGTGTCTTAGGACTAGCCTGGATCCGACCACTTTAGGATGCTCACTGCCCACACTCTGTGTCCATCTGTTTACAGAGCTCTGAATGCTCTGGGCTTTTAAATTAGCCACCTGGCGTCTGCACACTTGCAGTGGAGGAAGTGAGCGATTGGACACCAGCTTCACTGAGTGTGTATCTGAAAAGCATGTAAGTTTGCTCCTTACTCCCTCTAGTGGTGGAAATCAGGTAAGACATGTGCTACTCATTGAAGAAAATCCATTTGTAATATAAATATATATATATATATATATATATATATATATATATATATATATATATATATATAGGATTAACTTCTCTTACCTGTCCCTGCCACAGGAACTGCTGAGAACAGACAGTTTCCAGCCTTCACTCATCACGGCGGGTATCGTTGTGCCAACCTTCATTGTTTTTTGGGTTCCTACTCAGAGAAACCTCTTACCTGGACCTGTAAAAGACTCTGCCAGAAACTTTCATGCCACTGTTTTAATAGTACATCAAGCCTGGTTTTCTCAGAGCCCAGTCCTCCAAAGAGAGACTTACAGGCAAAACCTTGCTTCTTCAGATGATGAGGCCCGGGTACCATACCATCTTAGGAGTCAAAATATCGGCCCGAGATATGGATCCAGTCAGCATAGCCCTTTAAGCCCCTGCAGGGACCAAACTGGAGCTTTCTTCACAGAACATGTTTTACGTGACCAACCACCTTAAACACTGGTGAAAAAACTGAGGTCCTCCCCGTATGGGAGGGGTTATATAGAGGAGGAATTCTCCTTAATTGGGGTTAACCAGTCTCCAATCACCAATGGTGCCTATCTAACCCACTATGTAATGAATACTCTGTGTCCCGTGATGTATGATCAAGAAAACGCATTTCAAAGATATATTAGGATTGATAGGCATGAGATTAGCATCAAAAGGGTTAATTAACTGAGAACACCTACTAATTGCCAAGACACATCCAATGAGATGAAATTAACCAATTGTACTGGGCGTGCGCTATTATCAATGAGAAAACCACTGTTACCCTAGCGACAGTTGCAGTTTACATATGTGGGTATTATCGTTTGCGCTTCAATGTGCGCCAGTTCGCACGGTCAATTAATGACTTTTCCGGCGCACCAATTCATGTATGAACTAGTGCAGTGCCTTCTTCTTAGTAAATCACCCCCACTGTCTTTCCACTCCTACATAACCTTAACAGCATTTGACACAAAGATTAATCATGATTACGATGAAGTCAGACTTCAAAAGCTGACCATACATCATACAATCTGATTGTGCTGAACAGAAATGTTTAATCTTTTCTAGGTTTACCAAAACTATGTACAATGAGGATCTATTCAAATGATAAATGAATTCTGTATTTAATCAAGCAGGCCATTGCACTACATTGTTGTTGGTAGATCATGTGTATAGTCAGCTTAAAAAGGACCTGTACTGCGGAAACTGTGGCCAAAAAGGCAAGCATGGGTATAAAAAATGATGCATCTGTATTGCCTGCAGCCTCCCTGCATCTGTTCTTTTCCCTGGTACTATCTGATTTTGCACTGTCTCTGTGTGGAGGCAGTTACCTTGGTAGAGGCAGGACCATGCTTCAGATCCGCAGAATGAATGTTACAGAAGCAGGGAGATCCTTGCTGTGCAGTTGCTCTGGTGCAGCTGTTGCTCCAGTCTGAAGGAGAACAGTGAGCAGCACAGTAGTGATGAGAGTAACAACAGTCACATGCAGCAATACCGCAAACAAAAAAAAACAAAAAAAGACAGACAATTTTGAAAAAAAAAACAATGTTTTTTACTTTCTGCTATAAAACATATCCAATAAAAAAATTGAAAAAAATTAATTTCTTCATAAATTTAGGCCAATATGTATTTTGCTACATATTTTTTGGTTAAAAATCCCAATAAGCATATATTGATTGGTTTGCTCAAAAGTTATAGTATCTGTAAACTATGGTATATATACTGGAATTTTTGTTTTTCTATTTTTTTTTACTAGTAATAGCGGAGATCAGCGACTTATAGCAGGACTGCGATATTGCAGTGGATAGTCAGACTCTGACACTTTTGACACTTTGTGGGAACCAGTGACACAAATACAGTGATCAGTGCTAAAAATATGCACTGTCATTGTACTATTGACACTGGCTGGGAAAGGGTTAAACATCTAGGGCGATCAAAGGGCTGACTGTGTACCTAGCCAGTGTTTTACTGTACTATGTGTGTTGCTTTTACTTAGAGAAATTATGGATTTTGGTCCCTGCTTTGCAGTGACACAAAATTCATCCTGTCCCCCCTGTCAGAACGGAGATCTGTCTTGTTTTTCATAGGGAGATCTCTGTTCTGTGCCTCTGCCTGACAATTGGCAGGTGCCTGTGCAGGAGGGCTGCCATGTAGCAATAAATGTGCTATGGGGCGGTTCTTAAGTGGTTAATCTGTCCAACCTCATTGCAACAGGAAATAAGCTTTACTTTAGCCATATCATTTTTATTTTTCTAAATCTATCCTACAACTCTAACTGAATTTTGCCATCATGGATATTATCCAGCTAAGACAGCTATTTGAGAATTTACTGTAGAAAGAAAACATGCTAAGGCCTTATTCACATGGGCAACTGGGAACTATTAAAAACAGGAGGTGCCAGAAAAACACTTTGGCTGCGGTACCACATAGAGTTTCACTTGATCTTGGCCACACCCCTAGGGCGAGCCTTATGGCTAGTCCTGAGCAATTTTTATTCTGGCTGAAGGACCTGCCTTATGTTCTGCACTTGGCGCGATTTATTTATTTTTACACTATTTATCATGGGCACTAGCACTGCATGTGGGGTTTGTTTTTTTTATGCACAAAGACTAAAGACGCAGGTTACCAGGGCCTGCCCTGGTGTCGGTTGGGGGAGTATCTGTGGTATTTGGGTCTTTTTCCTCTCCCTAAACAGGAGCCTCTCTTCAGGAGAACCTCACACCAAGTACTTGGAGGACTGGCTTCAGCAGCTGCTGAAGAAACAGGGTCCACCTGGCTTTTGCCTAGGTAGACCAGAGAGTACCTTGTCCCTGTCAGACAAGGGTTCAGGGTTTGAGGCCCCTTATCTTTGCAGGTTGGACCATTGCTGTACCTGTGACTTACTCTGGGCACCCTGACTGGGTATCTCGACCAAGAAGGTGCTTCCCAAGCTCTGCAACACAAGACCAGTGAATCTGGCTATAGTTACCCACAGAACTAGGCAACACTACACTAATTTTGGGGCAAACGGTACAAACTGTACACAGGAGTATATTTAACATAACTAAGGATTAGCCAACATAGACTATAAACATTAAGTTAATAAAACAATTAGCCACCTGGGTGACTCAGGGATCTCATTCCAGGTCAGACTTGCCGGCATCAAGCTCACACAGTACAATAAACATTATTACAAGTATAAACACATCCCCACAGTAGTTTGTTAGCAGACAATAGGTGTATTCCCTTTCCAGGTGCTGTCCTTTCCTTAGCAAATATTCCAGATCAGGTTTAAGCTCTGAGACCCCTACCAGACTGAGCATAGCCTTTTTGTATTCTTGCAGGTCCACAAGGGTAGGTTCCCTTTTATCGCCAAACACAAAAACACTTGCAAGGCTCTCCCACAGCAATCCAGGGCCCCCAAAGTCATATCCCTTCAGAGAGCATTCTGTTGTCTTCCCTAAATTATCCTGCTCTGCGTGCCATTTTAGAGCCTGAAATCGATTGTCCAGTTCCTGCTGGACCAGCCTGTTCAACTCAGTCACCCATTGCTCCTGGGGCCGCTCTCCCAGGAATTCCATCCACAACTCCCTGATCACTGGTCTGTTGCTCTGGGGTTGAAAAGCTTATGCCTTGGTGTGTACCAGTGACCTGGAGGGCTCCAATCCAGAGCCCTACCCGAATCTGCTGCCTGAGCTCCATGTATTCATCTGCAGACACAGTCCAGGAGTATGCTGAAAGAACGATCTACAGCAGCCCCAGGAACGCTGATGCCAGGTCCATATCTCCGCTGTGGTGACCGAAGTCTGCTATCCTGATCTTGGATCCCAGTGGAGGTATGAATGTCCCAGACTGGGTATATCCGCCAAGAAGCTGCTTCCCAAGCTCTGGAACACGAGACCAGTGAATCTGGCTATAGTTACCCCAAGAACTAGGCAATACCAGTTTTGGCGCAAACCAGAATGAGAACTGTTTATTGAACAAACTCACACAGAATATATACCCCACAGGAGGACATCCCCCCTCCTGATCATATTACCCTAACAAGACAAACTGTACATAGGAATATAGATAACATAACGAAAGAACAGCCTACATAGACTATAAACATTGGGTTAATTAAACTATTAGCCACCTGGGTGACTCGGGGATCTCATTACAGGTCAGACTTGCTAGCATCGAGCTCACAAAGTACAATACACATTATTACAAGTATAAACACATCCCCCCAGTAGTTTGCTAGCAGACAATAGGTGTGTTAATTAGCACAATTAACAATGTGTGTAAACCTTATTTGAAGGATTATTTGGTGACACTTTTTCATCTTTGAATAGCAGATCAGTGCAGTGTGAATATGGCACATAGAAAACAGTGAATTGCATTGTTGTTTTTTTTTTAGGCGGCAGCAAATGACTCACCTGATGCCCCCCCGTGCATGGTCCGTCAGGTCACGGATGGCACCCACCCCGCTCCGGTCGGCACCCCTCCCCCCCCCGGGTCATTCAGTCAGTATTTGGGGCCCGCACTTACTCCACCTCACGGGCAGCGCGGCGGGCGGCGGGCGGCGGGCGGCTTTGGCTTCTCTCCGGGCTGTTCTCTCCGGCTGCTTCCCCTGCGTCTCCGCCCTCCTCCTCCTGGCAGGCAATCCGATTGGATCTCCTTTCGGCTAATCGGATGACATGTCTTCCTGATTGGCTGGGAGGAGAATCAGTGTTACAATAGCAAATATTCGTTATTGTCAGGCAACTTGGTGGGCATCAGGCGCAGGGCTCTGCTCCCCAAGCCCACCCTTTTTTGAAGTCTATTAGAGCCTCTGCCTCTAATCACGTGCTTAAAAAAAAAAAACCCTAATTGGAATTAATGCGTTTGGCACCCTGCATGTTGATCAGGGGGCCGGACGCACAGATTGGGGGGGGGGCGGCGCCCCTGTGCCCCTAATGGACGGGCCGCCACTGACCTGCGGTTATCTAGTGTAGGCCATAGCAGATAGTGTGAACATAAAAGATGCCTGAATAAATTTCTCCAATTTTCAAGACCAGTTTTAACCAAAACATTTATGAGCAAAAGTAAAATGTGCTTTTGTCAGTAGCAAAATATCTTTTTTTATTTAGTGAATGTCTGAGAACTATTAGCATTTTTGTTCAGAAGCTCAATAATAGATTTACATACACTTGGACATAAGATTTATCATGCAAGTTTGAATTTACTTTTGTTTCAGGTCTTACAGGGATCTCCAGAGCTTATAGAGATTTTTACTGATGACTGCCATGGACTTATGCAATTGTATGGGAAATCGTCACTCACTGATGACAAGACAGGTTTGCTATTAAAAAAAACAAAAAAAAACAAAAAAAAAAAAACACCAAGCATGCAGTCAATAACTACAATTAGACACTAACTAGATCTTTAAAAACACAAGCTGCATTTTTTTTTTAATAGTATGAAATGTTTGATCAGATTTGATAAATGTTCGCAGTAAGCCTTATTTGCAAACGTGTATTAATCAAAGCTGAATACAGATCAAAGAACAGCTGCTTTAGAACGCTACAAAAAATGGAAATCATAAACGATGACATAAAGCACTGATTTTTTTTTCAGAGACTGTACAAAGCTCCACTGGGGAGATGTTATCAATTCACACACAAACACTCCTACTTTGATCTGCTGTACCATCCTTCAGAATCTATTTGTGGATCTGCTACAGACCCAAATAAACTAACGAAATGCATCTTTCATTAGTGATTCAGATATCTTTACCACCACTTGTTCTGCATGTACGTTCCCTCCAAAAAAACTAAATTTCTTCAGTCAAGCCTAAAATATCACATTTATAAAACTGTGCACATGGACTGTTTTAAAACGGAACCATTTAAATTCCCTAAATAGCTGTCTTTGTAAATCTTGTACCTTTTATTTAGTTGCATCTATGGTATGATTAAAAAAGTCAAGCTATTCAATGCTAAACTTCAGGCAAACAGGTACATACACCAATGAAATGCATATAAAGGGAGTTATTTTACCTACCAAGATTTGTTTCTGTCCATCCAGTTCTGATATATGCACAGCTCTGCCCCATAGCACAGCTCTTTCTTGCAGACGCTGTCATCTATGGGAGGCCTGGAACTCCTATGTATTCTAAGATATCAGCCTCTCATATGTTGTAAGTACACTGGTGGCAATTACACAACTAAATAATGTAGCCACAAAGGCAGCAGTGGTTTCCTACTACAAAATTTTCTTAGATCCTATTCACAAACATTTTTTTTTTTTTTTACAAACAAAAGTTGTTGTTTATTTACGAAGAGTACACATTTACAGAGTAATGAATACATTGACATACGAGGGGATACATAGCAGTGTTTAAAATATATAATATATCTATCACAAACTACGTGGTCATTATCAATAACACATATGTAAGTATTTATTGGTGCTTACTAAACACATGTATGCCATTTGCTTTGAGAGGTAATTTTTTTTCCATCACATCAGTGCATATAGTAGGTGGATATTCTACTAGAATCTATTCAGTAGTTGTGTTGCATGTGGATGCGTTGTTTAACCATAAGTCCCATATTTTCCCATATTTAGATGGGCAGCCCCTATGGGCATATATTTCTTTCTTATATGGTAAGACAGCATTAATGGCAGCTGTCCATTCCTGGAGTGTTGGCGGTTCCCTCCTCATCCATTTTCTAGCTATGAGTAGTCTAGCCACAAACAATGCCTCTCTGAGAAAGATGATATGGAATTTGTCTGAATCTGGATCTGGGAAAATTCCCAATATGCACTGCTTGGGGCATAGTTTAAGAGGAGACCCCATTTCATCATGTATGAATCGCACTATGTGAGACCAGTAGTCATGTATAACCGGGCATACCCAGAGGAGATGAAAAAAGGAGCTAGATGGGCTGTCACATCTAGGGCATAGGGGATTGTGGTTAGGTTTGAATCTAATCATTCTGGCCGGGGTCAAGTATGACCTATGTAAAATGTAAAGTTGGGTGAGGCGATCAGATAGCCTGGTGGACACAGTTTTGCAATTATCCAACGCATCTTCCCATTCATCATCCTCCAGCTCCCCCACCTCCCCAGCCCATCGGTCCCGCAGACTGTAAGCAATTTTCACAGCCGTAGGCCGAAGCAGAGAGATGTAAAATATCGAGATAAGTTTAGAGGAATCTTGTCCCTTGATGATATTTAGAATATCCAATTGTTCCACATTGGGAGGAACATTGTGGAACTGGGCTTGTAGAGCATGGCGGAGCTGGAGGTATCCGAAATGCATGGAGTCAGGGAGGCTAAATTCATCCTTGAGTTGTTGAAATGATTTCAATATGTTGTCTCTGTATACATCTGAGAGAATAGTCACCCCCCTAGCGACCCATATTCCATAGTCTGGCAGAGACAAAAGTTCTTTCAGCCCTGGGTTGCCCCAAAGCGGCGTGTGTGAGTGTGTATGAAGGGCATGTATTCTGCGTCTTATTATTGCCCACACCTTGCAGTGGGTGGATATTAGGCCCGGACAGCCTCCCCCCAGTACCCGAGGGTCTGCAGGGTCTCTAAAGATGATTTGAAATGGATGGGAGTAGAGGTGGGTATATTGGGAGCATAGTAGGGTCATGTAACGTTCTTTATCGCATTTGTCTATGTAATGAAAGTGTGATAGTTGCGCCGCCAGATAGTAGAGGTTGAAATCAGGTAAGGCTGTGCCACCTAGGTCCGTGGGGTTTTTTAATACTTGCCAAGATAATTTATGGCGTGACCTTCCCCATACAAATGAGTTAAGAATTGTTTCTATTGTTTTAAAGATCCTGAGTGGCAGGTATATCGGGGCATGCCAAAAGACATAAAGGAATTTGGGGAGCAAGATCATCTTGATAAGGTTCACACGTCCCATAACCCCCAGGGGGAGTTTGGCCCAGATCTGGGTCTTATCTTTCAAAATTGTGAGCAGAGGCTCTATATTCTGTTTGGTGTACTCTACGGGAGTGCGGGTGACATTGATCCCCAAGTATTTCATGCTACTGACTATCGTAAGGGGGGAGGAGGCTTGACTTTGTGTGGGTGCACCTATGTCTATAGGGAGGATTTGGGACTTGTCCCAATTTATTTTAAGACCCGAATATTTCCCAAATGTTTGTATGGTCTCTAGTGCTAATTTCAAAGAAGGGCCTGAATCTGATAGGTACAGCAGCATATCATCTGCGTATAGACTAATTGTCTCCACCAGTTCGCCTCTTCGCAGACCCATAATGCCCGGGTGAGATCTCAATGAAGCCGCAAGGGGCTCCACCGCGAGGGCATAAAGTAGGGGAGACAGCGGGCATCCCTGGCGCGTCCCCCTTGAGAGGGGGAAGGCGCCCGAGACTCTCCCGTTAACCAAGACCCTGGCACTGGGATTTTGATACATTAGTTGGATCCATCTAATGAATTTCGGTCCGAATCCAAATTTAGCTAGGCATTGCCATAAATATGTCCATTCAACGGAGTCGAATGCCTTAGCGGCATCCAAAGACACCACAACTCTGGATCCCATTTGGTCGTGCTGAGCCTGTATGTTCATATGTAGTCTGCGGAGGTTATGAGCTGCATTTTTAGTGGGCATAAATCCCGTTTGATCCGGGTGGATCAGGGTAAGGATTATTTTATTTAGACGCAACGCCAGGATCTTGGCCAAAATCTTTATATCAAGTTGAAGAAGCGAAATGGGGCGGTAAGATTCTGGGATTTCTAAGTTTTTACCAGGTTTGGGTATGAGCACTATATAAGCTTCAGTCATGGATTGGGGGATAGAGCCAGATTTAAACATATGTGCATATAGTTCGTGCAATCTAGGGACAATGTTATCTAGATATGTTTTATAAAATTCTAAGGGGAGGCCGTCAGATCCAGGTGCTTTCGAGGTTTTGAGGTGGGATATCGCATCAATAATATCATCAGTAGACACTGGGGCTTCCAGCATTTCAATCTGGGTTTGGGATAGTGTGGGTATTTCTATATTCGCTAATAGTGCCCCTGCGTCTCTATTGTCATTATCAACCGTGGAGGTGTAGAGCGCTGAGAAATAAGAACGAAATTCTTCCGCTACCCTATCGGGTTCGGTAATCATTTCTCCATTGATGCCCTTAAGAGATACTACCGTGGGTGGTCTGAGGTCTATATGAGCTAAGTATGCCAGGAGGCGTCCCGCCCTCTCTCCACATTCATAAAGTCTTTGTTTTGTGTAGAATATGTTTCTCTCCGCTTTTTCAAAGTGTAGGTTGGATACTATACGTGTTTGCTGTTTTAGTTGGTCGGCATTGGAGGGGGTAGGGTTAGATGTAAATTCCCTCTCCAGCTCTGTCAAGACTCTCTCTGCCTGGTGTATTACGTGTGAGGACGTCCTCTTATGTTTATTTATGTGTTGAGCAAGTGTCATGCGAGCATGGGATTTAAAGGCATCCCATACTATTTCAAGAGGCGCTGAGGCTCTGTTGTGTTGAAAAAATATGTCCCACTCAATCCCAATCTCCTCTATTCCG
The DNA here is from genome assembly GCF_042186555.1 of Aquarana catesbeiana. NCBI lineage: Eukaryota > Metazoa > Chordata > Amphibia > Anura > Ranidae > Aquarana > Aquarana catesbeiana. Next base: position 147,809,740 of record NC_133328.1, on the reverse strand, counting down.
GGTACTACCGATAACCAGAAGGGATTGAGTTTCCATGTATAGGTATTGGGCTGGGAGTCAAGTTTAAGCACAACCCAGTATGGGGCGTGGTCTGATAGTGTACGAGGGTAAAAGCCCATGTCCTCCAACATAGGGAGAAGGGAGCGGGATAGCAAAATAAGATCAATCCTAGACATTGAGTTATGAGATGTTGAAAAGCAGGAATAGGCCTTATCTTGTGGGTGGCGATATCTCCATGTGTCAACCAGAGCCATCTCACCGAGTAATCTACCGAATCTAGTGGGTTGGGGGGAGGGAATATTAGGTGATTGTGTAGTCATTCTATCGAGATCCCTGTCTAGCACATTATTGAAGTCTCCCATCCACAGTACCGGAACAGTAGGGTGTTGAGCCATAAAGGCAAGGCCCTCATGTAAAACATTGAAGTGGAACGGGGGAGGTATATATAAGTATAAGTATTTCTAGCCCATTTAGCTTGGCGTGTAAAAACAGGAATCTGCCCTGTGTATCTGATTTGAGCGTCAGTAAAACAAACTGCACTGTCTTTGCCACCAATAGTGCGATTCCTCTAGAGTTGGAGGTGTATGGAGCATGATACAACCACCCCACCCAGGGTTTTTTAAGTGTTGACATCAATTGACCGGTAAGATGTGTCTCCGTTAGGGCTATTATCTCAGCTCGCATATTTTTGAGGATAGATAGGGTTGCATTTCTTTTGGGTTTAGCTCTTATACCTCGCACGTTCCACGTAACACATTTCAACTTAGAGACCATACCTAAATTTGTTTAGTTTTGAGCTCGCCATCATGACCGCGGAGCAGCCGCCCCGTTGCAGCCTGCGATATAGGAGAGTATGTATCTCCGCCCATCTCAATCTAGGCGGCAGAGTCAGGATCCATGGTTTTCCAACCCCGGAGCCTGAATCCACAATTTTTCCCCCCCCAGCGCAGGGGCATATGTATATCAATATATAAACCAGATATCTGCAATGAAGACTCCTCTTATCTCTATTAGCCTGCATGAAAAAAAAACAACAAAACTTTTCCAACCTATAAATTAACACTCTGGGCTGCACAGGCAGACATCCTTTCCCACTTAACACAGGGGCAGGCTGCTGTTCCCGTACATTCCAGGGAAACAAAACTTGCGCCTTTTGGCAAACATTACATGAAATTCCTGTAAAAACAGGACCCACTAGGAGTCCTGTATCTAGGGGGACAATAAATCGCTGAAGAGCGAGCAATAACATGAGGGACCCGACTCCCAAAACATGACCTCCAGGATGATAGGGTGTGGAAGGATATGCAGATGTATACGCTGGAGAGTGTCTTCTGGAAGTCATGTAGGGCTTCTGCTTGCCAAAGAAAACAGTTATCATCCATGATGGATAGTATGTGCATAGGGGACATAGGCGTATGCCAGATGAGACTGCGGAAGTGTGCTCCGGGAGAAAAAAAAGGGGGGAAAAAAAAAAAAAAGGGGGGGGGGGGGGGAACGGTAAAATAGGGGAGGCATAGCAGGGTATATTGAGAGGTGAGTATGAGAAAGTTCACTGGCAAGATGAGGGCCGGCTCCACATGAACTTGTATAGTACAGTACCTTGATGGAGCAAAGTTCGGCTTATCACAGTGTATGTTGTAATGTCGGTATTGCAGTCAGGCTTCAAGCACGGTTTACGGCGTTAGTTGTCATCTAAAATCCTAAAGGATCCTATGAGGGTGCTCGGTCCGGAGCTGCTCTGTTGCATACACCGCTCCTTCACTGCTCCGAAGATGCTGCTAGCAGGACTTTTTTTCCCGTCCTGCTAGCGCACCGCTCCAGTGTGAAAGCCCTTGTCTTGCATACACACGGTCACACAAATGTTGTCGGAAATTCTGAACGTCAAGAACGTGGTGACGTACAACACATACGACGGCACCATAAAAGGGAAGTTCAATACCAAGTGCGCGGCCCTTTTGGCTCCTTCTGCTAATCTCGTGTTTATCTCGTGTTAGTAGTAGTTTGGTGAGAGACGATTCGCGCTTTTCAGCCTCGTGCTTTTCAGATCGTTACTGCTCTTCAGTTTGTGCTTGTGGGTTCGTATCTGGTTTTCAGTGCGTGTAGTCAGTTCGCATTTGTTTTTCAGTGCGTATTCTATAGTACGTATTTGGTTTTCAGTGCATTCTTGTCCGCTCGTTTCTGATTTTCAGCTCGCTCTTCTCAGGCCTTTCTGTTTTTCAGTACTTTCTATTCGTTCTGACCAGCCGACCGGTTTGAAGCCATGAGGACCCTCACCCCGGACCAGAGGGTTTTTAACTACCAGCTGGCCAGAGCCAGAAGAGTGGTGGAGAACGCTTTCGGGATAATGGCCAGCCGGTTCCGCCTATTCCTTACGGCAATCAACATGGCGGAATATAAACTTAACCATATTATCCTTGCATGCTGCATTCTCCACAACTATTTAAGGAGAAATTCAATGAACTATGTGGCCTCAGTTGGGCCTGAGGCCGGACTTCAAGAAGAAACCCTGACGACGCTTGAAGCTTGGCCGTCCTGGCCTGTCCCCCCAAAGTGCCCGCCAAGTAAGACAGAAGTATGTTGAGTACTTTGCGGATAGGGGGGCCATTGATATGCCAGAAAATATTTAATAAACATTTTAAAAATACATTTTTTAGTTAAACTGAAATAAGATTTCCTTTGATTTACTGCTTGTGTTTCTTTTAGCTTTCTCCTAGGTTATCCAATGGGCTTTTCTTTTTGTCCATTTTCTTCAATAGTGCAAATGGAATTTATTTGATACATGAGGTGACAATCTCTTCTTCAGCAAACTATTATGTTGTGGGTGTGCTACACACACACACCTTGTTTTTGTTATTAATGTATGTAATGCATTACTGATAAAAATATTCATCATTTTCAACACCATGAATTAATTTTTGGGAGTCACGAAAATGGCCTGATTGTTGCAAATTATAAAGCACTGTGGGAGTTATTTACTAAAGGAAAATCCACTTTGCACTCCAAGTGCACTGCAAAAGTGCACTTGAAACTGCACTGAAAATGCACTTGTAGTGCAAAGTGGATTTGCCTTTAGTAAATAACCCCCATTGTCACTGTAAACACCAACTTAGTCCAAAAACTGCTATTGAGCATTTAAAGAAGAAGAAGCCACACATTGTTGAGTAGAAAACTTTTTACTCTGTGCACATTCACATGTGCGTTAGAAAAAGGTTTTTGAACAAACCAACATATTTTTGTAATAACATTTTTGGTTTTGACAGTACATATAGCCTTTTTTGTGTTAAACAGGCATGTTTAAAACCATAAAACAATACACAACTCAGAAACTTACAAAGTTCAACTTTGATAATTTGAAGGCAATATCAGACATTAGTATATCCAAACTGTGTTGATCTTGCCTTCATCAGATGGGGTGATGTCACCCCTGTGAAAGCCAAATTTTGAAGATGCACACAAATTGAGATCCCATGCCTCAATGGACGTGTTTCGGGGGTACAACCCCTCCCTCTCAGCTACTTGAGTTGCGAGGAAGGGGTTGCATTCACAAAACGTGTATACTGATATCCCGTGATGGCAGATAGCACATGTGGACACACTGTGTGCATCTTCAAAATTTGGCTTTCAATATACTTCAAAAAAGATTAAAAAATTTAAAAAATATCAACAAATGGAAGAATTTAGGTGTGTTTTAGATTTTGCCTAAAACATCAATGATGTTTTTGAGTCTTTTTTCCACATCATTGCTGTCTTCCTTGATCTTCTCTAAATCCCGATTGCACACCATGATTTCCCAGATTAGGACGTGTGCACTTGCACTTGTGAAATGAGTTTCTTTTTCCACAACATCCACATCACCTAAAATTAAAAAAAACACCATGGGGGCGCATGCGCGAGGCTTAACATGGAGGACGCTTCCTCTTAGAGCTCCGCACTCCCCGCCGCAGACTCGGGTCTCTACACAGCACCCAGACCATCTAAACGAGCCAGAAACCCGGCGATCCTCTCCCGCAACTCCCAAGCCACGACCGGGATGGTTCTAATGGGACACAGGGGTAAAAGCAAATCCAGGACGATCAAGGAGGCCCTGGCCCGCGCCTCGTCCAAGATGGCGGTGGTGAAGGCTCTCGCTGCACAACACACTGCATCCCCAGCCAGATCTGAACGGGCGGGCAGTGAGGAGGAAGAGGACACAGTATACAGCGGTTCTCCCGCTCCTCCACAATCAGGTATGTCTCAGCCTGACTTTCTGAAACATATGGAAAAGATGCTAAACAGGGCCCTGAAAGCTACATCTGACCAAATTACCAATAGATTGTCACGGAAGATAAGAGAACTAGGTCAGCGCACAGCGGATTTGGAAACAAGAGTAGATGACATAGAGCTCACTATACAAGAGCATGCCCAGGAACAGGCGGCCCTCCGTGAGGAAAACGCCACATTACTCTCGCGCCTGGAGGATGCCGAGAATCGCTCTCGCAGGTCCAACTTACGCCTCTGGGGTATCCCTGAAGTGGTCGATGACATATAATCTTTCACTACAGCCCTCTTCCAAGAGCTCTACCCTTCTATACCCATTGAACGCCTGGAATTTGATAGAATCCACAGGGTGCTTACCTGTCGCCAACAAGACAGCCCTCCACGAGACATAATAATCAAACTACACTTCTTCCGCACCAAAGAGCAACTACTCACAGCTGCCCGGAACAAGGACGCTCTCCAGTTCCAAGACCACAATTACCAACTTTTCTCTGACCTGGCACCCCTTACCATTGCTAAACGGCGAGCTATGAAACCGCAACTACAAATCCTGATACAGCATCAGATTAAATATACCTGGCGATTCCCCTTCTCCCTTCAGTTTACGTATCAGGGGCAGCAACACTCCTCCACCTCTCCAGAATCGTTGCAACGCCTTCTTGAATCGCTTCACCTGTCCCCCCCTCTATACCAACCTGAGACTTCACTACCGTGTACGCCAGCACGCTCAACATCCCATCCTTACACCAGCACACCAAAGCGGAATCAACCAGGCCCCTCCTCGATCCGAAAAGGAACCCCATCTCGCCAAGCAAACCTTTTTGACCCAAAATCTCACACATCCCGCTGATTGAAATTTGATCATTCATGGATCACCTTTAACACCACATGAGAACCTTTGGTCACATAATTGCTAATATTCTGATCGGAGATAGATGTGGTTTCACCCTGTTACAGTGTTACAGGAATTTGTACACCTGTAAGAACTCTCATCGGTATGGGACTCACCGAATATGACTCCCTTACTTTTTTACTTTTTTTATTTTTTTGGGGGGGGACATATATGTTTTGGATACATCCTTTTTGATTTGTTCCATGATGATAACCTTTAAATGTTGTGTTATATTTCTTCTGCTGCTCGTTTTCTCCCTTAATTTTTTAGTTGGGATTTGGAAAATGATAACCACAGAAATTCAAAGCATATTGATAAGATAACCTTCTTTAAATTTTTTGCATGCCCACTGGTGATTTTAATTTTAACTGTGCCATCTGTCTCCTTCCTCCCACTCCCTTTTTCTTCCCTTCTTTCCTCTCCCTGCCTCCCTGCCCCCATCCCCCCTCCCTTTCTTTCTTCTCCTACCCCACTAGACCTTCCTCTCTCACCCCAAACTCCCACCCTCCTTTTTCTCCCTTCTCCTCCCCACCCTTCCCCAACCTCCTCTCACGTTCCCACTCTTTTTCCGACTTCTTGGCACTGAGTTTTCCCACTAGGTGGGTCTATTATCTGTATGTTATAAGTATTTACAATGACAAATCCTTCACACGAATTGTTTATATTGTTTGAGATTTACAGTTTTTCTTTATTTTTTTCCCAGTCTGCGGCGGGGAACTGTCACTACTCCCCCCTGTAAGATGCATGTGCTCCCTTGCCAGCCGGCTGGTTTGGAGGTGCGGGCATCTACTTTTTGGGCTAAAAGGTCCAACGTACCAAGTGTTATTACACTTACTTTTTCTCCCTGCAAAACCCCTCTACTGTTTCTTGACTTCTCTTTCTGTTTTCCCTTTCACTTCTCTCTCCGCCTTTTTCTTTGTTGTCGTTCCCCACTAGGTCGGGGGGATCGCACGAACCACAAACATCTCCCCTGTAGTGCCTTTCCCAAAACACTTAAATGGCCCCCTTGAAAATACTCTCCCTTAACGTAAAGGGACTTAACTCTCCTAACAAAAGGGTTAAGGCCTTCCGTACTTTCACATCCCTGAAGGCTAGTATAATAGCCCTACAAGAAACTCACTTTTCTACTCAAGCAACTCCCAAATATTTTAGTTCCAAATACCCCCAAGTGTTCACTGCCTCTGCTGCCACTAAGCAACGAGGTGTCCTTATTGCGTTCCATCATACTCTTCCGTTCATCCTAACCAATGAAATCAAAGACCCTGAAGGTCATTACATTATTTTAGTTGGGCATGTACAAGATGTGACGACCACTGTAGTCTCCTATTATGCCCCCAATACTAACCCCAACCCCTTCTTTACCCACCTGCTACAAGTGATACAATCACACTGTAGGGGCACCCTTTTTCTCTGTGGCGATTCCAACCAAGTACTGCACCCACATCTCGACAAATCTCCTTATGCCCCTGAACAATATTCCTCTTCTATATCATTTCGCAAACTTTTCCAGCAGGCCTCCCTACTGGACACTTGGAGAGAATGCAACCCTGCTAAGAAAAATTTTACTTTCTATTCTTATCCGCACAAATCCTTTTCAAGGATTGATCACATCTTTATACCAGTCTCATCCTCGCCAACCCTGCTCCATTCCAATATACACCCAATAACTTGGTCAGACCACTGCGCAGTAGTCACAACAGTCTCTTCCCTGATTCCCCAGTCCAAAGATCGTACATGGTGTATAAATGAGGCACACTTAACTAACCAATCCTATTGTTTTGACATACAACTAGCCCTCAAAGAATACATACAGCATAATGCCACACCTGATATCTCGCCTGTCCTATTATGGGAGGCTCACAAACCCGTGATCAGAGGGACCTGCATATCTATATCCACTCATCTCAAAAGAGATAAAAAACTCAGAGCACAGCAATTGGAAGCAGATTTTCATCGCCTCTTCCTTCAATTCCAATCTGCTCCAACTGAATCCCATAGGATTTTACTAGAAAAGACGAAAGCTGAATTAGACCTAATTTTAGCAGAATCAGCAGATAAAACTATCCATAGATTTAACCATACAATCTACACAAAAGCCAATAAACCTGACACCTTCCTGGCACTAAGACTCCGTCAACCGGAAAGTGCGCATAATCCTATCAGACTCAAACTGGCCAAGGATAATTTCACAAGTAACCCTGTTAAGGTGCTTGCAGAATTCCGTAGGAAGTTAGCTGAATTATATACCCCAACACGCACCTTCTCGTTGACACAAGCTGAATCATTATTCCAAAATATCACTCTACCAAAATTATCAGAGGCTAACAGAGAGTCTATGGAATGCCCCGTTACATCCGAGGAAGTTCTTTTTGCCATAAAATTTCTTAAACCACACAAAAGGCCAGGTCCCGATGGTCTATCTAGCTCTTATTTCAAAAAATTTGCTCCCACCCTAGCCCCCCTTCTTACTAATACCTTTAATGCATTCCTTAAACAACACTCCTTTGGCCGAGACACGTTGACAGCTATTATTTCTATGATACCCAAGCCTAACACGGACAACTCTCTGTGGTCCAACTATAGGCCTATATCCTTACTTAATCTGGATATAAAGATTTTAGCCAAAATTATGGCGTTACGCCTCAATCCAATTATAGGTGGCCTTATACATAAAGACCAAGTTGGCTTCATTCCAGAACGTCGGGCAAGTGACAACATCCGACGCGTGATTCTACTCCAGCACCTAGCCCGAACACGCCAGATCCCCATGCATGTTCTCTCTCTCGATATTCGTAAGGCGTTTGACACAGTCTCTTGGCCTTACCTTAATTATGTACTACAGAGATGGGGATTTGGCCCCAATTTTCTACAATGGGTTAATTCACTATATAATCAACCACAAGCATATGTTAAATATTCAGGATACCGCTAGGACTGTTTCCAAATTTTACGAGGTACTAGACAAGGGTGCCCCCTCTCCCCCCTAGTATTCGCATTAGCGATTGAACCACTAGCAGCCCTTCTTAGGGCAAATCCAAACATCAAAGGCCTCGATATAGCCTCTACATCACACAAGTTATGCCTATTTGCAGACGACTCACTACTATTTGTCACCTCTCCTCGAACTACACTCCCCAACCTTATTTATCTTCTAGACAAATTTGCCCTAATATCAGGACTGGAAGTTAACCAGTCCAAATCAAAAGCTCTCAACGTGTCTCTACCACAGTCAGAACTAGAACACCTAAGGGAATTCTTCCCCTTCACCTGGTCTTCGTCTTCAATAGCTTATCTTAGTATTAAACTAACCAGCGACCCGGTCCACCTTTTTAGAACCAGCTACCTCCCTATGTTAAAACACCTAACAGCCTTATTAGAAGCATGGCGTCCGATATGTACCTCTTGGCTAGGCCGGATAGCGGCTGTAAAGATGTCTCTACTTCCAAAATTGCTTTATTTATATAGAGTCCTTCCGATCCTAATTCCCTCATACTATCACCGAATTATCCAGACACGAGTGTCCAAATACATATGGGGCCCAATTAGACCTAGAGTTTCTAAATCTGTACTACTTTGTAGTAAACTCAAGGGGAGGTTAGGTCTCCCTAACTTTTTGGGATATTACCATGCCGCCCAGCTGGCCCAGATTACCCTATATCACGCGCAAAATGAAATCCCTCTTTGGGTCAGTTTGAAAGCTATCGACCTACACCCACTCAAAATATCTAACTTATTATGGTTGCCCCCCGCAACTCGTGGTCCAATCAGTAATCCTATAACTGGACACTCCCTTAAGTTATGGGATAAACTCCGAGGTCCCTTTAAGCTGCAATCTCCACATTCCCCGTTACTTTCTTTTTTGGACCATCTGAAATTTTACCCGGCCCAAGTTAACCCGAGCTCATTTCAAATCTGACTCAGGGCGGGATTATATCGCATATGTGATTTTGTTTCTGGATCCACTATAAAGTCGTTCTCTTCACTACAAAACTTAGCTGATATCCCCCCTACAGAAGTCTTTAGATATCTACAGATATCCCATTTTATCCAAACAACGATAGGTACACATACCTCATTGGATGACTTATCCACTTTTGAAAGGATTTGCAATTCTGACCCTCACGCCCCTGGTCTAATCTCCCTTTTATACACTCGTCTGACTTCTCCCCCAACCAACCTTCCCTCTTATGCTGCGCAGTGGTCCAAAGACCTTGCAATAGATCTTGCTGCAGAGGATTGGTCTGACATCTGGTCCAATACGAAAATATCTTCACAAAACGTAATCGCGCAAGAAGCAAATTACAAAGTACTCATGAGATGGTACCTAGTTCCTGCCAGGATCTCCAAATTTCTCCCAAATTATCCAGCTACTTGTTTCCGTGGTTGTAACGAGCGAGGTACTCACGCACATATATGTTGGACATGCTCAATAGCACAAGAATTTTGGGCTGTGATATTTCAAATGGCCTCCACACTATTTCAACATCGTATTGCACCTGACCCGGCTATAGCATTGTTGAATCTTATCCCCTCAGATTTCACCAGATCTCAGACCCGCCTTCTCCTTCAACTCACAACAGCAGCTAAACAGACGATAGCTAGGGCCTGGAAAACCCCAAAACTCCCCCTAGCTGAGGTCAAAAATAGGGTTACTCAGGCTATGATTCACAGTAAAATAGAAGCAACGATCCTTGATAGGATCCCCCTACATCTCAAAATCTGGAACCCTTGGACTGAACATTTTCTACCCCCAGACTTTGATAAGCGCCTCCTTAAACCTTAATTAGGCAACAACAAAACTAGACAGACTTAGCGCCAAATTGGGTGCTACTGCGTTCCCCCCGACCACTCTTCCCCTCTCCCTGTCCTTCTCTAATCTCTCTCTACTTTCCCTATACCTTTCATTCTTCTGTTTCTTTCTTTTCCACTTTCTTTTCCTCTTACGCTCTTATTACAGGTAATTTTACTTATAGATAACAAATAGGCTACCAGATTTTGATTCTATATATGTTCGCAGATTTACTTTCCATACGAAAGTACAAACTTTCAACTTTTGCTTTTGTTCTCTTATAAGTGTTATTTCATTTTCTAGCCGTAATAGGAAATTGTTATAATGTGTCCACAGCTATCTCTGCAAAAATTTTGTCCCCGGACCTTTGGTTTATGTCTTACCCCTGAAAATTGTTATAACTTAATCTTCAATGGGGAAAAAAAAACATGTATAATGTTCATTGCTATAAGTTGCATATATATTGCCTGTTAAACTTTATGTCTTTCTTTTTTTCAATAAAAAAGTTTGAACAGAAAAAAAAACACCATGTATTATAAATATGCAAGCATACATCTATTACCTGAAGCTGTGGTCTCAGACACTCACCTGTTGTGGTCACTATTTTGCCCACTTCATAAACCTCTCCTTTCTCCACATGCTCTGGTTGTGGTGTTGGTATTTCCCCTTCTTTAGGAGGTGGGGGTCCCTGGTGTCCTCTGATGTCCTGAGTCTTTTCTCCCATATGTGAATAAAAAAAAGGTATACTTAGCACACAGATATTTGAGGGCAGAAATAGGAATCTGAAACATTGCTGGAAGTGTCGTACAATTGTCTTTTTGGGCAGAGTTCCAGGCTGAAGACATTTTTTTCCCTTTCTAAAGCTGGAATACTTACCTTTTTTGTACAATTTTCACACATGGAGACACCCCTAGTATCCACTGGAGCACCTGTGTGGGACACCCTAAAAAGTTTGTTCTGGTGTCCCACACTAGTGCTCCTGTGTCCAGATGTGTAAACAGCTGCTGAGTGTCCTCTCCTTACACTGAATCAAGTTTACATTTTATTCTAGTTACAAACCCATCAATGTACTAAACTTCTTTTAATACAAATAGGCCTGAACAAATGTAGTTAACCTGGATCTACCAAAAACAACTTATTAGTGGGCAAATGAATGATATTTACTACAAACGATTACTGTGCCCACGAATGTTGCCATTTTAAACTGTACAACAGTAAAGAAAAACACATGGAGCAGCACGAATATAATAATAATAATAGAAATACAGGACAAATACTTACTTTTTAGAAGCAGTTTCCTGATCTTTCTGTACTGATCCTGCTCCCTCATTTTCAGGTTTGATCATCATTTCCTCAGTTGATCCTTGGATCGTTGTATCCCAAAATTCCTGTGCAGACTTTTCACAACTTTATCCATGATCTTGGCCTTTCTCACAATTGGGTTTGGGTAATATCCATGCTTCCCTTCATAGTCGGCCCTCTTCAATATATCCACCATCTCCACCATCTCTACAAAGGACATATTTGAGGCCTTAAATCTCCTCCGGGATCGGGACGTTCGTGGCTCCGGGCTTTCGTCGTTGCTACTGGTGTCTGCATGCACTTACTTTTTATCCGCCATGTACTCTCTCACTGCGCCGAAAGAGAAGGGGCTGGGAATATACTAGATAGAAGGTCAGGGGTGGGCGGAGTTTCACGCATGCGCAGTGTATATAAAGCGCAATACGCGTGCGTCGTACGTACGATCTGTGAGCAGAGCAAGGAGTAGCGGAAGCGCTGATCGTGATAACGAAGGTACAATTTTAACTTGGTGCATCAGTAGCCTATACTGCTTATAGATTGAGGCCTATATTGGGACAAGATTAGGAGAGTTTAGCCTGACATTAGGGTTTGTCTTGTGTTGTATCTTGCAGAAAAAATTGATCCATTCTACCAATATTCATTGACATGTCTACATGCTGTCCTGTCTGTGGAGCTGTCCTATCTGTGGCAGATGAACCACCCATTTTTTAATAAGCTAAGAAAGAGGAAGGCAGCGCTGGAGAAACTGATTGAATTTGTGAAGCCGATGATCCCCACGGCAGACATCAACTGTTTGAAGGCCAAAATTGGTGGCATGAGGAGTACTTATCTTAGGGAGCGAAAGAAGGTCCATAATTCCATGAGATCAGGAGCAGCAGATGACGTTTATGTATCCAGGCTGTGGTACTATGACAGACTGCATTTTCTGTCAGACCAGAGTGAACCCAGGCCAGCACTCTCCACTCTTCCTTCAAGGCTTACTTCCACCTCAGCTGAGGCTTCCAATGTCCAACCTGGGCCTTCCAGGCAGGAAGATGTGGAGGAGCCCAGCTTGAGTCAGGTAGAGCATTGTTCAACATATTTCTTGTCGTAAAATTAATGATGTTAACTAGATGTTATTATTGATCACTAATTGCTGATATAACAAAGTGGTTTACATATCAATAGACAGTAGTGACCACAAATGATTGGGACAAGAATGAAAAATGCTGAGCTCAGAATGATAGTCTTTTCTATTTGTTAACATTCAATTTGCAACAGTCATGAGCTCAAAATTGTGTGTGATTGATGAACAAAAAACTAAAACTATGTCCGTTTTTCATACACAGGAAAGCCTCAGCCAGGAGGTGGCTGGGGTAAGTGGCAGCCAGGAGGTTGACCATCATCGTCCTCCTCCACCCCCTGCCACAACTCCAACACCAGAGCCACAGCCTGGAAGGAAGCATCTTAGGAAGACAAGAGTGTGGCCACTCTCCTCCAGTGAGAGTGGGGGGGAGCGAAGGGAAAAGAAAGACAGATTCTCGTGGTAGGGGACTCAATTCTTAGAAGGACAGAGAGGTCAATCTGTAACAAAGACCTGAAGCGCCGAACAGTATGTTGTCTACCAGGCGCTCGGGTTCGGCACATCATGGATCTGGTGGACAGATTACTGGGAGGGGCTGGGGAAGACCCAGCTGTCATGGTGCACGTTGTACTCCATCTGCCAATGACAAAGTCAGAGGCAGATGGAGTGTCCTAAAGAACGATTTTAGGGACTTAGGAGTTGAATTGAGGAAAAGGACCTCCAAGGTAGTATTCTCAGGAATACTACCGGTACATCGAGCCACACCAGAAAGGTAGAGGGAGATTAGGGAAGTAAACAAGTGGCTGAAGAGCTGGTGTAGTAAGGAGGGGTTTGGGTTCCTGGAAGACTGGGCCAATTTTTCAGTTGATAAGCGGTACTATAGAAGGGATGGACTGCACCTAAATGAGGAGGGTGCAGATCAGCTGGGAATGAAGATGGCCAAAAAGTTAGAGGATTTTTTAAACTAGGCGATGGGGGGCAGGGTCCAGAGGTAGAGGTAGAGATAGTCAGCGCGGAACATATTTCAGAGGGTAGTATTGAGGGCATTAGTGGTAGGTTGACCATAGCACATAAACCCAAGGTAAGTATAGTAGCAAGTCCTAGTTGCAAACTCGGAACACCCAATAAGAGGATAATATGCGACTGGTCTAAACTACGTGGCATGTTCACCAATGCCAGGAGCCTGGCGGACAAGATGGGTGAACTAGAGATACTGTTGTACGAGGAGGATTTGGATTTTGTGGGAATTTCAAATATGAATGCAATCTATACCTGGTTCAACGGCTCTCATGATTTGCTGACAAACACTCAAGGGTATACCCTTTATCGCAAGGATAGAGAGGGTAGAAAAGGTCTAGGGGTATGCCTATATATCAAAATAATGTACAAGTGAATGTGAGAGATGACATCACTAAGGGAGCTAGGGAGGAGGTGGAATCCTTAAGGGATGAAGCTAAGGGGAAAATAATACTGGGAGTATGCTATAGGCCCCCTAACCTGAGGGAGGAAGGGGAGACAGATCTCCTATCCCAATTTGGATTAGCAGCAAGGATGGGAAGTGTTATCATAATGGGGGATTTTAACTATCCAGACATAGACTGGATGGAGGGAACCGCGTATTCATCTAAGGCTCGCCAGTTCCTAAATGTCTTGCAGGACAATTTTATGGGTCAGATGGTAGACACACCAACTAGAAATAAATTTTTAATTTACTGATTATCAACAATACAGACCTGATCATGGATGTGGAAATACGGGGCAGTTTAGGTAACAGCGATCACAGGTCAATTGGCTTCAGTATAAATCACACAAAAAGGAAACATAAGGGGAATACAAAGACACTGAATTTCAAAAGAGCCAACTTCCCTAAACTACGAGCCTTGCTAGAAGGCATAAATTGGCATAAAATCTTAGGAACAAAGAACACAGAGGAGAAATGGGTTTGCTTTAAGAGCATATCAAATAAGGGCATTAGCCAATGTATCCCATTGGGTAATAAATTTAAAAGAGCGAACAAAAGTCCTGGATGGCTTAACTCCAATGTAAAAATTCATATAAAAGCAAAGGAGAAGGCCTTCAAAAAATACAAGGTTGAGGGATCATCATCAGCATTCAGACTTTATAAAGAATACAAAAAGAAATGTAAGGGTGCAACGGCTAAGATAGAACATGAAAGACACATAGCGGAGGAGAGCAAAAAAAATCCCAAGAAATCCTTTAAGTATGTAAACAGTAAAAAAGGGAGGACAGACCATATTGGCCCCATAAAGAATGAGGAAGGACATCTGGTTACAAAGGATGGGGAGATGGTGAAGGTATTGAATTTATTCTTCTCCTCAGTCTTCACGAGGGAATCGGGGGGCTTCAGTAACCAAAACTGCAGTGTTTATCCTCATGACACATCACAGGAAGCACTTCCATGGTTAACACAGGACAGAATTAAAATTAGACTTGGGAAACTTAACATTAATAAATCACCGGGACCAGATGGCTTGCACCCAAGGGTACTTAGGGAACTCAGTCAAGTAATTGCCAGACCAATGTTCCTAATTTTTACTGACAGTCTGCTGACTGGAATGGTACCAGCTGATTTGAGAAAAGCCAATGTAGCACCAATATTTAAAAAGGGCCCAAAATACATCCCTGGGAATTACAGACCAGTTAGCTTAACATCAATAGTATGTAAACTCTTGGAGGGGATGATAAGGGACTATATACAAGATTTTAGTAATGAGAACAGTATCATTAGCAGTAATCAGTATGGATTCATGAAGAATCGTTCTTGCCAAACCAATCTATTAAACTTCTATGAAGAGGTGAGTTGCCATCTAGATAAAGGAAGGCCCATAGATGTGGTGTATCTGGATTTTGCAAAAGCATTTGACACCGTTCCCCAAAAAGTTTACTGTACAAAATAAGGTCCGTTGGCATCGACCATAGGGTGAGTATGTGGATTGAAAACTGGCTACAAGGGCGAGTTCAGAGGGTGGTGATAAATGGGGAGTGCTCGGAATGGTCAGGGGTGGGTAGTGGGGTCCCCCAGGGTTCTGTGCTGGGACCAATCCTATTTAATTTGTTCATAAACGACCTGGAGGATGGGGCAAACAGTTCAATCCCTGTATTTGCGGAAGATACTAAGCTAAGCAGGTCAATAACTTCTCCGCAGGATGTGGAAACCTTGCTAAAAGATCTGAACAAATGAATGGGTTGGGCAACTACATGGCAAATGAGGTTCAACGTAGAAAAATGTAAAATAATGCATTTGGATGGCAAAAATATGAATGCAATCTATACACTGGGGGGAGAACCTCTGGGGGAATCTAGGATGAAAAAGGACCTGGGGGTCCTAGTAGATGATAGGCTCAGCAATGGAATGCAATGCCAAGCTGCTGCTAACAAAGCAAACAGAATATTGGCATGCATTAAAAAGGGGATCAACTCCAGAGATAAAACGATAATTCTCCCGCTCTACAAGACTCTGGCCGCACCTAGAGTATGCTGTCCAGTTCTGGGCACCAGTCCTTAGGAAGTATGTACTGGAAATGGAGCGAGTACAAAGAAGGGCAACAAAGCTAATAAAGGGCCTGCAGGGTATTAGTTATGAGGAAAGGTTGCGAGCACTGAACTTATTCTCTCTGGAGAAGAGACGCTTGAGAGGGGATATGATTTCAATATACAAATACCATACTGGTGACCCCACAATAGGGATAAAACTTTTTCGCAGAAGGGAGTTTAACAAGACTCGTGGCCACTCATTAAAATTAGAAGAAAAGAGGTTTAACCTTAAACTACGTAGAGGGTTCTTTACTGTAAGAGCGGCAAGGATGTGGAATTCCCTTCCACAGGCGGTGGTCTCAGCAGGGAGCATCGAAAGTTTCAAGAAACTATTAGATAAGCACCTGAACGACCGCAACATACAGGGATATACAAGGTAATACTGATATATAATCACACACACATGGGTTGGACTTGATGGACGTGTGTCTTTTTTCAACCTCACCTACTATATAACTATATAAGATGCAGGCTGTGGTATGACCACAGCCTGGGGACATATATGTCATCTGCTGCTGTTCCTGATCTCTTGGCCTGCTGGACCGGATTGTGCTCACTATTATATGGACTCCTCAGGACACCAATTTTGCCTGTAAAATAGTTGATGTGTGCCCTGGGGTACAAAGGCTTTGGAAATTTCAGCAATTTATCCAGCATTTCCTTCCTCTTTATTTTGTTAGGACCCATAATTAAGGTCTATTTTTTTGACAAATACATGCCTATGTGTTTTACTTCAAAAAAGACAGTTTGTTTGTGAGTAGGCAGGTACATTTCAAAAATACAATGTCAAATTAACAAGGGACACCAACCAACCTCCTTGAGGTTAAAAAATACAAGATAATAATGGTGTTGTGGTAACTTGACACACAAAACAAAAAAAAAAATAGTAAGGAGATCACTAGAAAAAGGAAAAAAAAATCACTATAAAAAAAAATACAAAACATTATTATTGAGATCCGATGAAAAAAATAACTAATATTATTCAGGAGATCACAAGAAATAATAAAGAAATCAGTTTGTCAGAATTCTGTGTGAATATCAGCAGCAAAACAACTTCCTTATTATAGCATTATAAAGAAGAAGAGAATGCGCTGCGTTAAAAGATTTTAGAATTTGCAGCGTGAAGAATGTGCTATCTCCATTACAAACGCTAATTTTACCAGAACAAGTGCTTCCGTCGCGTACTTGATTCAGAGCATGCGTGGAATTTTGTGCGTTGGAATTGTGTACACACGCTCGGAATTTATGACAACGGATTTTGTTGTCGGAAAATTTGAGATTCAGATCTCAAATTTTGTTTGTTGGAAATTCCGACAGAAAATGTCTGATGGAGCCTACACGCAGTCGGAATTTCCGACAACAAGCTCCCATCAAACATTTGTTGTCGTAAATTCCGACTGTGTGTACGCGGCATTTGAGATAAACACATCGCACTCTTGCATGACTGTTTAAAAGTTGGAAAGGACAAGTCAGTATTTATCGCAAATGTCAGGTGTCAGATGGAGATATTCTACATATGATCTGGGGGTTGCCCTAAGGTTTGACAATTTTGGTCACGTTACTAAATTTATTTTTCATAACATTCCTAATGTGTTATCTAAAATTGTGTCTTTTCTGTATTTTTGGTGAAATGGACTTAAGCACTTCCAAAAAAAATATAGTTTAAACAATTATAGTTTAGATCCCTTGTTACCTCCTCCCATGCTCGCCACCAGGACTTCTCCAGAGCCTCTCCCATCCTCTGGAACTCCCTGCCCCAGTATGTCTGGTCATCCCCTACCCTGTCCACCTAGGCGATCCCTGAAAACGCACTTATTCAGGGAAGCCTACTCCACCTCCATCTAAGAACTGTACCCAAGCCACCTCCATCAGATCACCCTCCGCAGCTATTACCTTTTGTACCACCTTCCCCTCCCTGTAGATTGTAAGCTAAACGAGCAGGGCCCTCCTGTCCCTTCTGTATTGAACTGTATTGTGATTGTACTGCCCCACCTCTACATTGTAAAGCACTGCGCAAACTGTTGGCGCTATATAAATCCTGTATAAAATAATAATGTGTGTACTCATCTGCAAGGCACCCCTGTGTTTGGTTTCAATAGCAAATGCAAAATGCAGGAGAAGTTGATCTGGAAAGTATAAACAGACTTTATTAGATCAGTTTCTCCTACTGTATGTCTAAATATACATGTGTTTACATGCTTCCAGAATATTGAACTTTTTTTTCCTAAACATAGGTAAGGGCACTTTCACACTGAGCCGCGATGGGCATTGGCAGTAAAGCACCGCTATTTTTAGCGTGGCTTTATCGTCATTTTAGCGGCTCTTTTCGGCCGCTAGCGGGGAGCTTTTAACCCCCGCTAGCGGCCGAAAAAGGGATGAAAGAGCCAGCAAGGGCTGCAAAGCGGCCCTTTGCCGGCGCTTCCCATTGCTTTGATGCTTTTTTGAGCGTCCTGCCAGCGGACCACTCCAGTGTGAAAGACCTTGGGCTTTCACACTGGAGTGACAGGAGAGGTGCTTTGCAAGCGCTATTTTTAGCGCTATAGCACCTGTAAAGCGCATCAGTGTAAAAGTAGCCTAAACAGAATGCACCTGAAGTCACGTAAACACACATGCATTATACCATATAAAATTATTATATGCATTCATATGCATTTACAAATGTCCTATGAATGCATATGTCCATATAATAGCATCCCTGTGTGAGACCTTGCACTTTAAGGCCTCATGTACATTGCTGCTGGTAAATGGACGTTCAGAGGCAGTTGGCTGCTTTTTCAGCTGCCCCTGAACTCATCCAATGTTATCTTATCAGTACATGTACACAGGTTCATTTAATGTCATTTTCAGGCAGTTGAGTTTAGAGACCTTTTTGGTATAAAAACATGAGTTCAGACGCTGAGTTTAGAGGTATTTCAAGCGCTAAACGCTTCTGAACGTGGCTAAACACGGTAACTCGTGTTTAGCAGCGTTTCGTTTACAGGCGTTTTTCATTTTTGGCTATTTTAAAAAGAAAAAAAAAAAAAACATTTTTTTTTCAAACACTTCTAAATGCAAGGCGGCTAAACGCAGCTAAACATGGCAAAACAGATGTTTTAAACGTGGGTTACTATCTGTTAAGTTAAATCGTTCAGGAGAGATTGTAAAAACGTCCTGTGTACATTAAGCCTAAGTAGAACAAAAAGAAAACAAAAAGAGGAAACTGACCAGGAATATTTGGAAGACCCAACACTATGTCACATCCCAATTGAAGATATGTATGGAAAGAATGCCCCAGGGATACTGCGGACAAAGAGAGAATTTAGAACAGGGTACACCAAATAAGAGTATAAGGTATATATATATATATATATATATATATATATATATATATAATCTATAAATTTTATTGGTACAAAAATTGACAACAATATATGTATATACAAAAATCACCTAAAAACAATGAGTGAAACAAATAGCAAATAGTGAAAACAGCTGCTATATTTGGAACACACCGCAGGTCCAGACTAAACGTCAAGTCAATGTGGTGTGTAAACCAAGATTCCCAACATGTTTCGGAAAACGAGGGGGGGGGAGATTTTTTTGACGTATATATTTCCTTCTTCAGGGGTTACATGAAAGCATGCTGTTCTATTTTTATTAAAGAGAAAGGGGTGTATCAATATTTTGATCATTTTGAGTGACATTTATAACATTTACATTAGCTGGTTTGGCATAGCAACAATATAGCACATATGGTAGGTGAAATAAATGTGTCTTGTACTCACAGCTCTGGGTTCTCCTTATAACAATACAAGTTAGTGGGATAGGCGAAACGTCTTAAATTCCACTGAACTGCATTTTCATAGTTTATTAAATTGGTAAAGCTTTGAATATTTTAAAATTAAATCCCATAAGACTGGGATGCGAGCTGGAATAACTGCAGCTAAATGGGTGGAAGCAGATCAGGTAGCCGCCTCAGAGCGATCCATCAAAGCTCACAAGGATTACCCCTTAGAAAGGAGGAATAGAAATAGAACAGCATGCTTTCATGTAACCCCTGAAGAAGGAAATATATACGTCAAAAAAATCTCCTTCCCCCCTCATTTTCCGAAACATGTTGGGAATCTTGGTTTACACACCACATTGACTTGACGTTTAGTCTGGACCTGCGGTGTGTTCCTAATATATCAGCTGTTTTTACTATTTGCTATGTGTTTCATTCATTGTTTTTAGGTGATTTTTGTATATACATATATTGTTGTCAATTTTTGTACCAATAAAATTTATAGATTTTTTATATATATATATATATACACCTTATACTCTTATTTGGTGTACCCTGTTCCAAATTCTCTCTTTGTCCACAATATCCCTGGGGCATTCTTTCCATACATTAAGCCTAAGTAGAGTCGAACATTATATTATTCACAGTTTAATTCATGTATGTTCTTTTTTTTTAAAGGGTGGTTTTACCTCAAAAAACCCCAATAAACATAAGACTATTTAAGGATTATTCTGTCTAAAACATGTTTTTAAATTTTTGTAGGAACTACTAGTACCTTTGAGTTTGATGGTGGAATAACCTATGAACAGCTGCAGGTGAGATAAATAATAAAGTGAAGTAATATTCTGCCAACAAATTTGTTCTGTATGTTGTTCCAGAGCATATCCTAAAAGATGAAAGAGAAGTATGGCCAAAGTTTTTTTTGGCTGTACTTCTCCCATGGATCAGTTGTTCTGCACTCCTGTGACCCATTTTTAGAGGACAGTGGGCTAAAGCTGACAACACAGAGCCAGTCCAGGCTCTAAAAAGATCCTGATCGTGACTGGATCAGCAGCTAGCTCAGCCTCTCAGCAAGCCAGAGCACTATTGCAAAAGGAGATGGAGGCATTTCAAACTACATCAGTTCCTAGACAACCCCCTGCCCGAGTCGAGCCGAGTGGACTTGCCGCCACGCTCGATTTGGCCCACCTGTCAGAAACCATGAAATCAGGCTGAGACAGGAGTACAGTTAAATCACACTTGTTTAATAATAAAAGAAAAAAGAACAAACATAGTCAAAACATAGCCAAAGTTCAGTAACCAGAACGGATAGTCAGCCAAGCCAGAAGTCAGGGATCAATGTAGTGAAACAGCAAGCAGGATCCAGAGCCAGAAGGGATGTCAGCAAAGCAAGTCTTGAACAGGATCGCAGGAGTTTCTGTGATGTTGACCAAGGCGAAGGCAGAGATCCTCTGGACTGGACGGTTTAAGTAGACAGGACTAACAAGCAGGATATCATCAACAGCTGAGTAACTGTGGAGAGATAGGAGCTGGCAATTAGCCAACAGCTGAGTGGCCAGCTCAGAGAAGGAAGGGCTGAGCCCAGCCCTGACACCACCTCTATGCCCGAGAAGGCCCGCCTCCCCACCTGAGCCAAGTGGACTTGCCCGAGCCAAGCCATAACAATTGCCCTCAGCTCGCCAAATGCAAGTAGCCGAGCGGAAATTTTGAAGGCTGGGTTAGGAAAAGGTGACAGAGCATCTAGGCACTGTCCTATGCTACTGCAAATTCTGCTGTTTACATCCACCCCTCAAAATATATGTAGCACTGAAAAATAATACTACAATCAAATATTTGCACTTGCAGGTGGTTTTCTAAAATCTGGCTTTGTTTTTCCTTTAGAACATGATTGAAGAAATGTTAGAAGACAGTGGCTACTATAGCTTAACTTCAAACAGGTATGTGTCATATGGAAAAAAATGAAAGCATCGTTATCAATTTTAGAGGTCAATACAAAAATTGTTTTTTGAAAATGATGTTTAATCTATGAGAACATGCAAGGAGTAGCCACATTCATAGAAGACTTGACCAAAGATTTATTTGGACATAATGCTGCTATAGTCATTCCCATTTGTTCAAGCTCCACCTCTTCTGTCATGTAATTGCTTTGGTCAAATCCTCTGCTACAATACACCATTGGAGACATCATGCTATCTGCCTAAATACAGAACTATTTTCCAATGTACAGATCACTTCACAAGAAGAAGGTTAAATAGTTTAACATTTTCTGAACTGTAAAGAGCCTTCTGACTTCACCCCTTTACCTCTACAGATCTAATTCTAATTTAATATCCACAACCCAGAGAGGTCCAGAAGAGGGTAAAATAAGGAAAATGGTAATACAATTGGTAAATAGTACTGTACTTAGTGCTTCTGTCCCTGCTGCCGTGGGCTATGGCTTATGAATACTCCAAGATCACTCAAGAGGGCTCTAAATGAGGTTCCAAGTCTCATAAGGTCAATGATTGTTGTGCATTAACCTCCTAGGCAGAAATGCCCTAGGAAAAGCCAAATATCTGTGAGGAGGTTGACGAGGGTTATTCTAGGTAGGGAAGATTGTGAGCAATTCTACCTGAAGTCTAAAATTAAACTCCATCTCTGAAAACAGAACAAAATCAACTACTTCTTTTTGCATACCTCTCAACTTTTTGAGATAGGAATGAGGGACACATATTAGCAAAAGTATGTAGGCATAGGACACACCCTCTGTCACCCCCCATAAAGGAGAATTAGACAAAATAAAATGATAAGTTGAACCCACAAGTGCTTTTTTTAACCACTACTTTTCCTTAATACTGGCTTTTGAAATGTACAAATGCAGCAATTTAGAAATTGGATGAAAGGTTTAGCACTGGGAAACACTTTTTGAAAGATAAAAAATGAGGGACAAATGAGGAGGAAAGAGAGACAGAGGGACTTTGTTCCAAATCAGGGACAGTCCCTCGAAATCAGGGACAGTTGGAAGCTATGACTTTGCAAGTGTTTTTGCATATTTTATTGAGAAGCACTACGTGCTTCTGTTTGTGAATATAGTATGAACCTGTTTTTCTTATTTCCACAAAACAGATGCCAAGTGAATTCTGTGTGAAAAATACAGCATTCCTCATAAGACATCAGTGTTATGTGACTGAAGAAGGAATGTTTAGTAATATTAAGGTTCTATGTATGATTATGTTTAAGCAGGCTTTAAAGTAACCTTGTGTTCACTTTAATACTGTTAATCCACAGGCAGACATGTAAAGAGAAATTGCACTCTGCAAGTTGTGTCCCAAACAGGGCAAGCAGAGGGCAAAGGACTAGTCACAAGTCTTGCCCATATTTTCCCTGCAGCTGATCTTTCCCTATTAGGGCTCTATCACACAGGCTGTCTGATCAGGTCCGCCTGTCAGTTTTCAAGGACCTGATCAGACCCCCCGGTCTGGATGGTGGTCTGGATGGTGGATGAAAATGGACAGGTGGTCTGTTTTCACCCGATTTCCCCATAGAGGAGAGGGGGACTGTGTCAGTGCACAGTGAGTGGAGACAGACCTATCATCTGCCTGCTCAGCGGGGATCAGCAGATCATCTTCCCCAAAATTGTGCAGTGACTCCCACCACCAATGCATTCATGCGCTCACCTTGCAATTATTCAGATCACACACGCTTTCCCCTCTCCGGGACTATACTCTAATTTCCATTCTGTAAAGCTGTTTCTCCACTCTTTCCTCCTGTGGACTCTCAGGGTAGGATAAAACTGTATCCACCTAAATAGGCGTATGGCCCTTTAAGGGATTGTAGATCTCTCTGCAACCAAGCTCACAGAGTGCAGGGGGGGGGGGCATATAGTGTAATAAGTTAGAAAAATGCTTTTAATCCAAATAGTATTGCACTTACATAAGTACAACAAAGAGATGCTCTTTTAAAATAAGAGTGACAGCGGGGCCGTGGCTCCTGCATCACTACCGGCTTTTGGCAAATCACCCGGCTCTGGAAAAACAGCGGGAGCCACGGCCCAGCTGTCACTCATATTTTTTGTGGGAACACAGTTTGTTCGCACTCTCCTCCCCTCCACTGCCACATTTGGCACTTTTTGGGGGGGATGTGGGAGCGGGTACCTGGTTTTGACAGGTACCCACTCCCACTTCTGGGTAGGAAATTTCCAGCCACTCCTCCTCCCCCACCGCTGCCTTCTGGGACACACAAAGAAGATCCCAGAAGACAGCGGGACCATTCAGAAAGCGCAGCGTGACTCACGCATGCTGAGTAGGAAACCGGCTGTGAAGCCTGAAGGTGTCACTGCCGGTTTCTCTTACTTACAATGCCGGCGCCTGCACCCGAAGCCGATTGACGAATCGGACTGGTATGCGAACATCGCAGGATCCCTGGACAGATAAGTGTCCTTATATTAAAAGTCAACAGCTACAGTATTTGTATAGACTGGAGCTCCTCTTTATTTGTTTTCAGCCACTCATCATTATACATATTTTTATTCAGTCACATCCATTTTTTATTTACTATTGAGGGAATTATAGGTAGCGCAGGACTTATTTCAATTTGTCAGTTTCATTACTGTGTCTTTGTGTGGAGGTGGCCATTTTGGTAGAGACAGGGCTTTGCTTCCTTATGCCAGAGCCTCCAGTAGGGAGGAGAGTGAGCAGCACTGTGGTTACATCACCAAATCACACTTCAGATCTAGGACTAGCAGTCAAAGTCAGCAGAGAGGAAACTTAAATGTCTTAATCAAGTTACAGGCAAAACTTGTAGTAAGTTATTTTCCCACAACATTCAAAATAAACAGACAAAAAAGGTTTTGTATGGAGATGCTTTTCTCAAACAGGGGTTTGTGGACTCCTGTTTTCCTCTAAAGATTGCTATGGGTTTCTTGAGCAATGTGTCTATCAGATAAGTAACAATTGACACCAATAATCCACTTTTTAGCTACTTGTTAGAGAGTCAATCCTCCCACTGATCACAAAACTAATGTACCATGAGCTGTAGATATAGCAATTATTGGCAAGGATTCCCTGAAACCTGAAAGTTGTTTCAAGGCTTCCTCTGTGATAAAAAGGTTGATGTTTAGAAGGTTCTAAAACCTAACACATGCTAGACTTTAATTATGATGTCACACCTCACCCCCATGACTCACAGTATTGGTCAGTGGGGCTTATTATATTTCAAATGCCTATATAGGAATTTATATACCTCCTTAACCCCAGTCTGTGAAGACACTAAAGACACTTGCTGACTTGGCTAAAATCCCCTGGCAGCATAAAAGAGAAGTATGATGTTGTTTTTTATTCCAGAATCATACTTACCTAGGTGGAAGCAGCATCGATTCGATGCTGCATCTGTCCCCGCCGGCTCTAACACTGAGAACTGAGCGATCAAACACCGTAGATCACTCAGTTCTCAGAGCTCTGTGACAGTCACCAGCTCTCTGCTCTGCCCCCCCCCCGCACTGACTGGAGTGCTGGGTTGTGGAAGGGGGTGGGAGCAGCCAGCTCAGGCTCTCAGCAGCTCACTGAGAGGCTGAGCCAGGTGCCTGTCCAGGCATATGGGCAGATCCGAGCATATGGTCGTGAGCCTGGAGGGGCTCTGTGACATCTGCTGAAAATGGGTCACAAGAGTGCAAAACAAACTGCACTCCTGTGATCCACAGGAGAAGTACAGCCAAACAAGCTTTGGCTGCACTTCTCCTTTAACCCTTTAGTGTTTACAGTCTTTTGAAGTGTAAGAAAACAATGGCTTTCCATTCATTACCTCTGCTTGGAAAGTAAATCTAAACTGAGCAGTAGAATGAGAGACAGGGAGTGTCTAGATAGGGACTGTACTAACTGGACACAAAACAGGAGAGGGGAAACACGGGAACATACCAAGTATAATAAACATGATGAAAGACAGGCTTCTGTGACAGCACAAGTCTGTCCATTATAGAAATGGACCTAGAGAGGTGGATGGATGTGAGCAAGACTCCAGTTTCTGAAGTCACTATTTGCATATTAGAGCTCTCTGTTCCTGGAGTGTCTTACAAAGTCAGTTAAAGTGTTACTAAACTCAGGACCCTGAATTCACTAGATCTGGTCTTCCATAGTACACAGAACATGAAAATGCTATTATTTTAGTAAATATAAACTGATAAATACCTTTTATCATCAGCAGTATATAACAGTCTAATGACTTCTATGAGTGTCTGTTTAATCTTTTCACGGCAGCACCTCCTGGCCCTTTAACTGATTTATGATGCCGGGAGGCAGGGCTTAAGAGCATGTGATCCGAAAACTTCCGATCGCTGCTTAGACACCAGTAACTGTGTCCAGAGCGCGCACCACACACGCTTTTGGCACAGCTGTTTGGACTGTGATTTACGTGAATTTGCGACCCTTTCGGCACCAAGGACCAGGCACCGAGAGGCCGCATATTTGCATGCGCCTTGGAGTTAAAGCTCATAAGAGGAATTTTCATTCTACTCTGACTGTTCTTTGAGGCTGCAGGAGCCCTGACCCTCTGTCAGGACAGTGCTGATTGGCCCTGTGCTGATCACATGCACCCTCTCAAGAAAAAAAACAACTCTCTAACAATACACACCAAACTGAGCATGCGCAGCTTGTCCCAGAGGCTCTGTTCTATCAGGAGATGGGTTTGGGACTGTGGAAAAAGAGGAGGATAAAAAAGAGGACAGGATCAAACAGCCTTTTTACACAATGCGGAAGATTAACCCCTTAGGTTCCACAGTGAGTAAAATGAGCATGCCTTGTTGCATGTACAGCCTGATTTTACTGTGGGTTTAGTAACACTTTAATAAACGTTCAGGTGTCTTCCAGTGCCTGATTTATGTGTCTGTGTTAATTCAGCTTAACAATTAACACAGATTCGCTTTTTCTGCTAATGCAGGTTGTAACATGAAACTCTGTAATAAATGCAAATAAGGCTCTTAAGTACAGTTTTAGTTTTTTAAATTATTTTTAGTAAAAAACAGATAATATAAAAAGCAAGTTAAATTACATAATCTAGAATATGCAATGCTAAATACACAATTGTAATACATGGGAGCTGCTTTACCAGCAAATAGATTTGTATTTCTATCCACCTGTAGTGCTTACCCCCAGAGGGGCCGCTGGTAACACAAAGGTTCTCCCAAAGTGCTACAGAGGCTGCCAGTCCCACACACCCTGACAATTCAGGCACTAGGGGATGTCTTTTTAGTAAAGTATTTTAGTGCTGAAGAACTTCAACAGGAGAAGAGTTTAGGGTCACAGCATACTCCAAAGAGATAAGTAGCAACATTAAGAGGACAAACTTCTCTATCATATTCAAAATTCTGGTAACAGAGAATGGCCAGTATATCTAGGGCCTTACAGTAGCAGTCTATATAGCAACCTCTGGCACTTAATTTCCTTCTGACATAACTAATAGTCAACAGCAAGGTCTTTACTTACAGTGTCCCAAGAGCTGTCTGCCACCAAGCATCCACAGGTAAATCCTTAGTGAAGGAGATGACAAGATCCTCTGGAGTAATCCAGAGTAATCCTCTGGAAATCTTCCTCAGGCCCTCAGCCCATCAGCTGCTGAGGTCCAGAGTGCGGTATCTTATCCCCTTTCTTCTTCTAGGGGCAACAGCCCCAGGAGGGCTGGAACCCTCCTTGACGAGAAAAGAACACTCCTTCCTACACATTTACTATCTCCCCAGTCACCTTCTGGATGCCTCCTTCCAGGTATTGGCTTGGACATGATAGATATTCACACTGATCATTTGAATCTCTCTGCCCTATACTTACTTCTTTCAGAGGCAGGTGGAAAGAATTAAACTCTCAACTCAGGAAACCCTGAACAGCCCAAAACAATCAATCACTGCTCCACTCACTACAACGGAGCAAAAAAATAAATTTAACTTAATAGCCTAACTAGAGGAGGGTGCTACACACTTAAAGCTGGCCATAGATGGATTGAAATTAAGTTGGTTCAGCAGGGGCCGAAGCCAAATTTCGATCCAAGTGTGGTTTCTCTAACGATCGACTTCTGTCAAACAGGAATGTTGGAAAAATGTTCTCAATCAGCGGTTGCAGCCAGTAGTCATTGTATTTTGAGAGTGAAGGAGTCCGGCTCGTGTGGATGGGGAAATCCACTCATTTTTTTTTTTTCAATCAGCCAGTAGCTCTGACAGACAGCATATGCAGCCTAGTGACTTGAATTTTCTCTGCAGTAGCAACAGACTGATGAGGTCACATTTCTGGCCTCTCTTTCTGACAGCATGTTTTCAGTCAGCACATGCACTTGCTGCCCTCCCTTTCTCAGTCTGAGTGCAGCTGTACAGTGTGCTATAAGTGTCTGAAATCAAGTCAAATTCAGGTACTTAAAGTTGTAAACCTAGTTATACCGCTTGTACCTACAGGTAAGCCTATAATAAGACTTACCTGTAGGTACTGTAAATATCTCCTAAACCTGCACAGTTTACAAGATATTTACCATATACGCTTGCGCCTACATCATCGGCACATTCACTGTGAATAAACGGCCCTCCAAACTGCTTCTTCACTAGCAAGTGCCGTGGCTCCCGCGCGCATGCATGGGAGTGACTCCGGCCAGTCACAGAACTGGAGTCCTGCCATCTGTATATTAAAGTGGATATTCACTGCATCTGAGCACCACAAATCAAAAACACTATTTAATTCATTTTTATTATTCAAAGCAAACTCCCACATCTATCCATGTCTCCATGCTTTATTTTGTTGTGAAATCACTTTGAAAAACAACCCCCCAGCATTTCTAGCTATGGTCATATTGAGTAAGGGCAAATGATTCATGTAGCATTTAATTTCTGGAATTCATCTGCCCTTAGCTCAAACATGCATGCAGGAGAGGGTGTGCTTGGCTGGAAAAGCCCCTCCTCCCCTCCTGAAGACTCCTGGGATGTATGACATCATTTGCTCTAGGAAACCAGGAAGTAACTGAAGAACTGTAAAAAAAAAAAAAAGTTTAAAACAAGTAAATACAGTATGATCTATTTTACTATCTATTTACCAATGCTAGCAGCATGAGGATTAAAAATAATCAATGTTGATTGGGAGAGTGAAGTTCCACTTTAATGTTCCCTAGCAGGAAGACATGCCCGGCACTAATGAGGAATGAATTAAGGAGAGGGCATACATGACTGGGTGGAAGGGGAACCAAGCCAGAGGGGTTAACTATTTTAGTGTGGGTGGTCAGTTACTGACCCTTACCTGATTGACCGAGCAGACGGGGTGATGGGGTGGAGCTGGAGAGTAGGGTTGCTGGGGAGGAGGGGCTTTGACTCACTCTCAGATCTGGAATCATTGGAAGAACGTCCCTCCCTCCCGCCCTTATGGTTCAAGGAATTCCGAGTTATTATATTCTTTGGTATGCTATGACAGTTTGGGGTCCTTGACAGGGGTCTAAAAGCTGGTCTGATTTGATAAAACGGTGGGGAGACATCCGAGGTATGGCATCCTCTAATTGGTACAGGTAGGTGTCTGAGGTCGGTTGGGTCAGCCCCCCAAGGCGGTGCTTAGCGGCTGGGGGCTCATCCCTGCTAAATGGTGCCTCAGACACAAAAGTTGGTAGTAATTTGGTACTGTCAAGGACCTGCAACCAAGGTTATCTGGATTATGTTATGTTGGTTAAAATCTTGTTGTTTAACCACTTGCCATCCATGCTATAGCCGAATGACGGCCACAGCGCGGACCTGAAATTCTGGGAGGCCGTCATATAACAGCCTCCCCTGTGCACGCTCCCTGCGTGTGCCCTGCAGGGCCCACGCGGAGCACGCTGTGGTCACCGAGTCACTGAGACTCGGGTGATCACCGATCCAAGTAAGGGGCCGGTCCCGGCCCCTTACCATGTGATCAGCTGTCAGCCAATGACAACTGATCACATGATGTAAACAAGAGCTCGGTAATCTTTTTGTTCTCCTCACGCTGACAGCGTGAGGAGAAAAAAAAGCCGATCAACGGCTCATCTGCAAGGGAGATCAGTTCCGAAAAGGAAGAGGCAATTATGCCTCATCTGTGCACACCAGTACCCCCTGCCAGTGCCCACCAGTGCCACCTATCAATGCCCATGAGTGCCACCTATCAGTTCCTACAAGTGCCACCTATCAATGCCCATGAGTGCCACCTATCAGTGCCTACAAGTGCCACCTATCAATGCCCACCAGTGGTGCCAATCAGTGCCACCTAGCAGTGCTGCCTATCAGTGTAACCGATCAGTGCCCATTATTGCCACCCATCGGTGCCGATCACTGCCACCCATCAGTGCCCATCACTGCCACCTATCCGTGCCCATCAGTGTCGCCTCATCAGCGTACATCCATGAAGGAGAGAAAATACCTGTTTTAAAATTTTATAACAAAATATAAAAAAAAAAATTGAATTTTTTTTTTTAATTCAGTCTTTTTACATTTTTTAAACAAAAAATAAAAACTGCAGAGGTGATCAAATACCACCAAAAGAAAGATCTATTTGTGGGGAAAAATGATAAAAATTTAATTTGGGTACAGTGTTGTATGACCGCGCAATTGTCATTCAAAGTGTGACAACACTGAAAGCTGAAAATTGGTCTGGACAGGAGAGGATTTAGTGCCCAGTAAGCAAGTGGTTAATAGAAGGCTGTGTCGGCCATTTTAACTCCACAAAAGAGTAGTGTGATTATTGCTAGGAGGAGGTTACAGGAGGGTGGAGTTTGGAGAATGTGGTTGGGAAATTTAGATTAATAAGATGAGCTCTGAACTACCCTAGTCATGCTAGCTAAGGATAGGTTAGTATACATTCTTCCCTTTAAGAACCAGCAACCAATACTGTTTTTTTTCATGCCTGGCTGTCTGACAGCTGAGGTCCCCAATGACTATGAGAAAACAATTCGGTTGGTTCCCTGACATAGTGATCACATGTATGCTAAGGCCTGGTTCACACTAGTGTGATTTCAGATGCGACTTGAGCCTCACAGAATCACATGACAAGGGAAAAATAACATTGTTTTCAATGGTGTCTGTTCACGTCAATGCGACTCAGCACAGAGCAATTGTGGAAAAAGTTCCTCTATTACTTTGGTGCAATTCCAGTGCGATTTTGGCCCCATAGAATGTACACACCTTATCAAAGTTGCATTCAAGTAGCACTACATAATTGCACTGAAAGATGGGTTAAAATTGTATTGCAGCAGTGTGAACCTAGCCTTAAGGCTCTGTTGACTAAAAAAGAGTCTTTAGTTTTCAGTATTTGCAGTGTCAGACACAGTTTCACTATTAAAAATAATAAGTGAAATACTCTTACTTTAAACAAAAAAGTGCATTTTTTTTTTGCACATTTGTCAACCTAAAATGAAAACAGGACAATTTATTTTTTTCGTTAAAACAGTACCAAATAATATCTTTATAAAAGATGTATAAAACATATTTAGTTAAGTAAATTAGTCATAGAGTTAGTGTTAAGTAATATAATATATTGCAGCTTACACATCCGAGGATGTGGTGGTTGCATTGGTTTTCTTATTTTTAGGCTTGTAACCTCTGTTTTTACCTGGTGATCTGGCTAGTAACACACCTCCTCTATTAAAGTGCCCCCACTCTGGAGGATGAAGGAGGGGGCACATTTGGACAATGGCATTGTCAGACTGGGGGGGGAGTGGAGAGTGTTAGATGTACTAAAAGATTTACATACACTAACAAATTGAAGCCAGTTAATACTTATAAGCAGTTACATCAAGCAGTTACATTTTGTTCTTTTCAGGATAAAGGCTTTGTAAATAAAAGATGATCATTGTAAGCACACCTGTCAGTGGTAAATGGCTTGTCTTATCCCTGTAACTGCTGTAACCCTGTAACTGCTACATCTGCAGGGCAGCTTATTCTACTGAAAAACAGACTTACTGGCAGTATTACCAGGTGAAAATAAAGGCTAAAAAAGAAAACAAATGTAGACATCACATCTAAGAATTGTTAAGCTGCAAATAAAAATATATTTTTGCTTTTGGGTTTATTACCACTTTAACTGACACATGCAGATGCTGCTAAATTTGGCCTGGGCATATAGACGTCATTGACCTCTGGCCATGAAAAGGCTAAATAGCCCAACTGCAAAATTTATAAGAATCTTGACTATGGGGTCAGTTCACTAAAAGTTAAATAATGGCTCATAAAATGCTGTAAAATACTGCATATGGTAACAATTGTGCAAGTTTTCAATTCATTAAGAATTTTGCATTAAGTACCGAATGTGGTATTTGTTCAATTCAGCGGTAATTACTGCATTATTTAATACGGTAATTTACCGCATATAGCTGGTTGCTAAGGAGCAGGCCCGGGAGGCGGGCTCCCAGCTGACAACTGAATGTAAAAAAAAAGGGGGGATGAGCGAGCGCCCCTGAACTATACCAGGCCATATGCCCCCAACATAAGGGGGTGGGTGCTTTTGGACAGGGGGGCTCTGCCCCTCCCACCCCAAAGCACCTTGTCCCCATGTTGATGGGGACAAACGCCTCATCCCCACAGCCATGACCAGTGGTTGTGGGGGTCTGCAGGCAGGGGGCTTATCAGAATCTGGAAGCCCTCTTTAACAAGGGGCCCCCAGATCCCGGCCCCCCCCATGTAAATAAGTATGGGGAATGTGGCCTGGTATGGTTCGGGGGGGCACGCGCACGTCCCCCCTTTTCCTGACCTGCTGGGCTGCATGGTCGGATACGGGTCTGGTATCGATTTTGGGGGGGGGGAACCCATTCAATTTTTTTTTTTTTTCATAATTTTTAATTGTCGGATTTTCTTTTTACATTCAGCTGATAAGTTATCCTTTGTTAAAAATCTGACGGCCACCTTCCCAGCCCGCTCCTTAGCAACCAGCTATTTATCAAAAGACAGCGTGGGGATCCCCTTGACAAGTGATCCCACCAGCAAAACCCTGGTGGTAAATATCGCTTGCTTTTTTACTCTTTGGTCCGTTTGCGAATTAGACTTAATAGTCTTAAAGCGATATTTACCGGCATTTTTTTTTTCTCAGTAAATACAGCATAATTGTTATTTATTTTTTATGAATTGGACTTAATTTACTGTATGCAATAATTTATGCAAATGAGTCACGTGACTGCGTTATCACATGCGATAAACATTAGTGAATTGACCCCAATGTGTCTCAAAAACAAAAGTTATCCTTAGAAAAACAGATTTCTGTCCTAATCAATCAGGTTTTAAAATTCTGCTTTATTCTGCTTTGATTAAATGTATTATATTATTCAGAATCAACTTTCAGCTGCAAAACTGATTGGTGTTGTATCTTTTTGCTTTTTCTTACCACTGACACCACATTTAAAGGACACGGTGTGAAGTATAATTCCCATCTCTTGAAGAAATTATTGTAAACAATCCCTGAAACATTGTTGATAACATAAAGTCATTTATTTTGATGGATTATAGAACTAGATCTTCATTTTCAGTATGTTGTGGAAATATAGACACTTATGAAAAGATATAGCCTTTTTAATTAATCAGCCCAGCCAGTATAGATAAACCTAAAAACAGAGCCGTGCATAACATTTACTATTCATAAATATATCAGCATATGTATTAATTAGTGCAATGTTATAGGTCCTTCTTCAGAAAAGAAAGGTTAAAAAATAGCATGGACAGCCAATGCTACAGAGTCTTGTGTGGTAGGAGGAAGACAGGTGCAGGACCAAGGAAAAATAGAAACGTCACATTCCTGAATTTTCAATCAGAGTTCATAGGTACACTCCAGACATACCAGATCTCCTGTGCTGTTAACACCGCATGTGACCACCACCAAAGAAAAATGTCTGCTTACCAGATATGTTAGACCTGTAAAAAGGTCAAAAACACCTGTGGCTGATTGCCCTGCCAGGGCCTTTGGACTGCAGTCTGTTCAGCACACGATGGTCCTGTAGACACTCTCTCATATCCTCTCACTTTCAGTTGTCCACGGGTATCCCATTTGAAAAATTAACAAAAGATGCTCCACATTGTATGAGATCCAGTGCTTTTATTTCAAAATTATAGTTAAAAAAGAGAGAACATCTCCCTTACACGGAAGAATAGATAACATACCACCAAAAAAAGTTAAAAAGTTAAATTGTGTCAAATATGGACAACATCAAAGATCCGTCCTCAACAAAGTATCCGTGGATGTATCTTTGATGTCCGTATTTGACGCAATTTAACTTTTTAACTTTTTTTAACCTTTCATGTTAGGGACCTGTTAGAAATAGTATTAGCTATAGCGTAACTCATCAAAGGAAAAGGATTTAAACTAAAAGGCAAAATTCCAAAGGTGTCCAGTTTACTCTCATAGGGAGGCTTGACGTATTGTTACCCTGGATGGTCAAAACAAGGCTTGGTTTTTCACTGAGCTTTCGGAAGTCAAATCAAGGCCTGGTTTGTTTTATAAACATAAAAGGTGATGACCCAGAACGTCGCCTGTGCCCCAGGACGACGTCAGTCTTTGATGAAACTAGTAGGGTGGACAACGTGCTGACGTCATCGAGACTTACGAAGTCCTGGAAGTGCAGGCATTCGTTTTTTACCGGCTGGTATTTTATCTATTCTTCCGTGTAAAGGAGAAGGCAATCAGCCACAGGCGTTTTTGACCTTTTTACAGGTCTAGCATATAATATATCTGGTAAGCAGACATTTTTCTTTGGTGGTGGTCACATGCGGTGTTAACAGCATAGGAGATCGGGAATATCTGGAGTGTACTTATGAACTCTGATTGAAAATTCAGGAGTGTGACGCTACTATTTTTCTCACTACCTTGGTCCTGCCCCTGTCTTCCTCCTACCACACAAGACTGTGTAGCATTGGATGTCCATGCTATTTTTTAACCTTTCTTTTCTGAAGAAGGGCTTATAACATTGCACTAATTAATACATATGCTGATATGTTTATAAAATGTAAATGTTATGCGTGACTCTGTTTTTAGGTTTATGCATTTTTTGTGATATCACACATGAGAGTTGCTGCTCTTTCTTGACCTATTTCGATTCATTTACATATTCCAGCCAGTATAGATAGCTTACATTAGACAGAGGTCGTTACAAACTTAGTTCTGCCATCTAAGAGCAGTTTAGCTATTGAACGAATGTTGGCTTATCCTGTTTACAAAGACACTTAATTATATTTGGCTGTTATCATATCTGTGTGTTTCTAGATACTGCTAATTCCCAGTGGGGAACAAGAACATTTGAACAATAAAATGATGCCTTCCACTTTCAAAAAGAGCCTTGTGACTGCATTTCCCCTCCAAATGATACAATTGGTATACTAAAGCTGCTTAACCTAGAAGATAATGTGGACTGATAGCAATGCCACAGAAGAATCTTATGAAGACTTGTATGTGACTGTATTATTGGACGAGCTGTGCTTGTTTCAAGATGCTTTGCCTAAAAATGCTATATAAATCAAATACTTTATCTTTTATATAAAGTCTCTTTATGTCTCAGTTTCTCTCTGGTAGAACAGTGTATATAAGTGCTTTCAACTTCAAATGTATGATACCTAAACAGATGTAATGCACAAATAAAGCTGCATTATTTTCACTGGAACATTGCATAATATCTATTTGTACTACTTCGGCATTTCATACTTTTGTGATGGCAACTTACTGTAGGCTAAATAAGCACAAAACTATTTTAAAACCTAACAAAGTAAAATTTTTGTTTTTTTTATAAAAAAGTTGTTTAAAAATATATACCTACTTTATGAAATTATTTATGCCCTCAAGTACTTGGCCCACATTATTTTATTATGTTATTCCTTTATTATTATTATACAGGATTTATAAAGCGCCAACAGTTTGCGCATCGCTTTACAACATGAGGGCAGACAGTAGAGTTACAATACAATTCAACACAGGCAAAATCAGAAGGCCCAGCTTGTTAGAGATTACACTCTAGAAAGGAGGGTCAAGTGATACAAAAGATAATAGCTGTGGGGGATGATCTTATCTGAAAATAAAAGTATAGTTGTTAGGTGGGGGCAGGATAGGCTTGTCTGGAGAGGAGGGTTTTCGGGGACCGTCTAAAAGCAGAGTAGGAGATAGTCGGACAGATTGGGGTAGGGAGTTCCAAAGGATTGGAGAGGCTCAGGAAAAGTCCTGGAGGTGAGCATGGGCGGAGGTTACCAGGGAACTAGAGAGCAGGAGGCCTTGGGAGGAACAAAAAGAACAATTAGGTTGGTATTTTGAGACTAAGCTAGTGATGTAGCTACTGGCAGAGTTGTGGATGGCTTTGTAAGTTAGTATTTTGAATTACATTTTTTGGGTGAGCGGAAGCCAGTGGAGGGATTGACAGAGAGGAGTAGCAGACACTGAGCAGTTGTTAAGGTGGATGAGCCTGGCAGCAGCATTCATAATGGACCTAAGAGGGGATAGCCTATGTAAAGGTAAGCCAATGAGAAGGAAGCTCCAGTAGTCGAGGCGGGAGATGGCCAGGGAGCGAACTGTAAGCTTTGTGGTGGAATTGATTAGAAAGGGGTGTATTCTGGAGATGTTGCGGAGGTTGAGGCAGCAAGATTTAGACAGTGATTGGATGTGGGGCCAAAAGGATAGTTTAGAATTACAGGACTACACCTAGAACCTTGGCATGCAGGGATGGGCTGATAGTTGTGCCATTGATCTTGCCAGGGTAATCAGGGGAAGGGGCACGTGGGGGAGGAAATATTACGGGCTTGGTTTTGGATAGATTGAGTTTGAGGAAGTGGTGCGACATCCAGGCTAATATGTCTGTTAGTAAATTAGTGATATGTGAGATGACTGAAGGAGTGAGCTGAGGGGTAGAGAGATACATTTGGGTTTTGTCGATGTAGCGATGGTATTGGAAGCCATAGGAGGCTATTAACTGACCCAGGGAGGAGGTGTAGCTCAAGAATAAGAGAGGTCAAAGAACAGAACCTTGGGGGACCCCAACATAGAAAGGAAGAGGAAAGGAGGAAGTAGAATTGTAAATAACGCTAAAGGTATGGTCAGATAAGTAGAAAGAGAACCAGCAAAGAGTACAGTCACAGAGACCAAAGACGTGGAGTTTTTGAGAAGGAGTGGGTGGTTAACTGTATCAAAGACAGCACGCTGGGTCCTAGAACTGTACTGCTAACAGAATATGAAGACGGATTCCCCATTTGTATAGTGGTTGGTTCCAGGTGTACTAAAGCTGAGTGGGAAAACTGTTTCTTTTAGCTTCCGTTCCCAACCTTGGTGCACATTGCCGTTTGATCCTGTTAGGATGATATTAAAGTAAAACTTAAAGCGGTTGTAACCCTAAAATAAAAAAAATTATCCTGTTCCTTTAAAGCATGAATAACAGCACAGTGATTGTGCTGCATAATTTGTCCCATTCTATCATCTAAACTGCCTGACTGATTCTGCCTTGTGCTTCCCTGCCCTTAGTAAACTGACCACGTTTATCATGGCTACTAAGTCCCGATTATTGTGGTCAGTTTACGTGCTGTAAAATCACTTTAAAGTGTATTTAAAACAACAATGAGTTCTTTAAGGACTTTTGGGTGTAAGCCATCTGGCCCTGGTGATTTATTTATGTTAAGCTTCTGTAATACTTTCTGGACTCTGGCCTCTGTTAGCCACAAGGGTAGATCCTGTGGTGTGTTGCTAACAATACAGTCATGGTTGTTATACCCATCCTTTTCCTGTGTGGAGTTTTTGAGAAGGAGTGGGTGGTTAACTGTATCAAAGACAGCACGCTGGGTCCTAGAACTGTACTGCTAACAGAATATGAAGACGGATTCCCCATTTGTATAGTGGTTGGTTCCAGGTGTACTAAAGCTGAGTGGGAAAACTGTTTCTTTTAGCTTCCGTTCCCAACCTTGGTGCACATTGCCGTTTGATCCTGTTAGGATGATATTAAAGTAAAACTTAAAGCGGTTGTAACCCTAAAATAAAAAAAATTATCCTGTTCCTTTAAAGCATGAATAACAGCACAGTGATTGTGCTGCATAATTTGTCCCATTCTATCATCTAAACTGCCTGACTGATTCTGCCTTGTGCTTCCCTGCCCTTAGTAAACTGACCACGTTTATCATGGCTACTAAGTCCCGATTATTGTGGTCAGTTTACGTGCTTCAGTCATCCCCCCTGCTCTTTTCTATCCCTCCCTGCCTGTCAGCTAGTCTCTCCTGATCTGCTCCCCGCCGCTCCCCTCCTGCAGCTAAAATAACTTTATGTTCATACAATCCCTTGTGTTAGATAATGTTATGTGCTCCAGTGTATGTGCTTTATAAAAAAAATGCCAATTTGTACCTTATTTCAGAGCGCCCCTCTTCTCTTACGTGATTGCCCGCCACTCTCCTCCTCTCCCTTCTTCTTCCCGGCTGATTTCAGTGGGGGTTCTCAGCCCCTCCCACTGTAGTTTTCAGATCACGAGAGGAGAGCAGCGGGCAGTCACATGAGCGCCGAGCACCCCTATGAAATAAGGTACAAATCAAAATTTTTTGTATAAAGCACATAAACTGGAGCACATAATGTTATCTAACACAGGAGATTGTATAAACATAAAAAGGTGGCTTTACAACCTCTTTAACTCAAAAATTAAGGATTTGCTATATTATAGGGAACATCTAAATATGTTTTCAGCTAATCCTATAAGGATAGTTTTAATGACTTCTCATGCCAAAATCATGCTGGCATTGTTTTCACACTCTCTCAGGTGAAGCAATCTTGGTTAGGTCATATGTAATAAATCATGTAAATGGCTTGTAAATTGATGTGTATGCCTAATATTGCTTCATATTTATTTCCTGGCATGCTTACTTATCACTTGTGTCTGTTCCTAATAGTTTGTTGTAAACTATACAAATTAACAGAAATATCAAAATGATATGGATATCTAAAAAGAGAATACATGAAAATGTAAAATCACTTTAAAGTGTATTTAAAACAACAATGAGTTCTTTAAGGACTTTTGGGTGTAAGCCATCTGGCCCTGGTGATTTATTTATGTTAAGCTTCTGTAATACTTTCTGGACTCTGGCCTCTGTTAGCCACAAGGGTAGATCCTGTGGTGTGTTGCTAACAATACAGTCATGGTTGTTATACCCATCCTTTTCCTGTGTGAAGACTGAGGAGAAGTAAGCATTTAGTACAGCTGCCTTTATCCTTGTTATCTGTAACTGTTAATATATTTTAAACATTTCTTGGGATTATTTTTACTCTCCTCCGCTATGTGTCTCATAGTAAGATTGCGTTCTTACACTTCTTATTGCATTCCCTGTAGTGTTGGGATGCTGACAATGACCCCTTCACTTTGTACTTTTTAAAGGCCATTTTTTGTCCTTAATATGACATTTTATGTTTTGGTTTAGCCACTCAGGTTTAACCTTTGTTCTTCTATATTTATTACCTCTTGGAAAGCACTCAGTGGTACTTTTATTTAATATGTTCTTAAAGCACTTCTATTTTTCTTCTGTGTTCAATGTTTCAAGGATTTGGTCCCACTTAATATCCCACAGCATTGGGTGCAGTTTAGAAAAGTTGGCTCTTTTGAAATCTAGTGTTTATGCACTCCCCTCGTTGCCTCCCTTTCCTATGATTTATGCAGAATGTAATAATTATGTGGTCGCTAGTTCCCAAGTTGTCCCATATTTCCACATCTGCAATCAGATCTGTACCGTTTGTAATTAATAGGTCACCCTGTAATTTGGCATGTGTTATTGGAAGTTTTGCAGACAAGGCAATTTATCTCAAACAGCCCTAGGTTCATCTACTGTCAGTACACAACAGAATGGTTAAATTTGACCATTGCTTAAGGGAATGTTCATTTAAAATAGAACTAAAGGCAAAACTGATTTGTATGTTTGGATAGAGTAAGGGAACATTGTAATCCCTGTCAGTTATTTTGCCATCTGTGTTCCCATTGGGTGGTTTCCTTTCACCTCCTGTACCATAGCCATAACAGGAAATGAGAGGAAGATCCCTCCAACATGAGGGAATCCCCGGTTGTCACCAGGGTCACCAGAACTAGTGTTCCGATTTGAAGATTTTCCCCTATTCCTGTTCTGGTGAAAACCCAAAATGTGTTATTTTCTTTTGCTTTCACCCTTGAGGATAACAACAAACAGGACAAAGAAAACAGGGGCACAGACTTCAATGAAGACCGGGTGTTCTAATAGCTCTCCACTCTATCCAAAACTAAAAATGTAAATTTTTTTAAATTCCTTTTGTAACACCTTAAAGGTTAACATTTTGATACTTGTGTGCATGAGCCTAATTCTCACCAATGTCACCAAGAATTAAATGAATGTAAGGGTAAATCCAAAATTCAGAGTTGCCAACAAAACAGAAATACGTCTGTTGTCTCTTGAACCTCCCCACTGGGATGACATAATTGACTGCCAATTACCTGGGGAAGGATACAGGGATTAATTTTTTATTAGCCTTCTCCTGGAATACTCCTGACCACATACTGCACAATTAGGAAAAACAATCTAATAGATAACAGATGTGTATCGACCCCGTGTATGTACCAGCAGTGAGAATCTGACACTTGGAAACACTATGGCTGGACAATAGTCATCATAGTAAACATATAATATATAATTTTATAATTTTATACTTTTAAAAAATATATACAGTATATGAAGAAATATATATAAATGGGTGTGTTTACAAAGATCATTATTGGGAGGCATAGTCCTGGGGGATGCTATCAGAGGAATAAATAGTACATTATAATGTGGGTAACAACTATTACTGTAGGACAAACCAAAAAAGAAATTGATAAAAATGATGAATAAAAACTAATTTAAAAGTGGGTTTTAATATTAGGGTGAAAAGAGCTTCATGTCAAGGACTGAATACATCATTAATTCTTACACTAATCCTCCTCCCGACCAATCAGGAAGTGGGTCCTGAGACCCGACACCCAATTGGCTGAAAGCACAGGAGATCCTATTGGACACAAATAAAAGAAAAAAGGCGCCTCTAAGTGCAGAATTAAAACTGTTAATATCCCCAAACAAAATTAAAAACACTTACAGAATCAAGGATAAGAAGAGGCATAACATGTCTGTTTCTCAGCTTTCCAGGGATAACAATATGCAGCAGCAGAGGGTCCCAGGATAAGGTCATTGGCTTGAAGAAGGAACCAATCAGTAGTTCTGAAACGCGTCCCATTTTGATGACATATTTCCTGTTTGCGGTCCATGTTGGTTGTTGACCCCTCCCGCTGACGTCATTTCCGGGATTCATGCTCCACGCTGACTCAGACGACGCAATTGCTTCACCAGTGTTCCCAGAGCCTGGAGTGTTCACCTGCTGGTTATCCTGGGACCTTCTGCTGCTGCATATCGTTATCCCTGGAAAGCAGTGATACACTGGGACCTCCTGACGCCGGATCACCTGCTTCATACATCCATGTTATGCCTCTTCTTATCCTTGATTCTGTAAGTGTTTTTAATCTTGTTTGGGGATAGTAAAAGTTTTAATTCTGCACTTAGAGGCGCCTTTTTTCTTTTATTTGTTTTCTATTAGAGATTGCTCCCCTCTTTGAGTGCAGCCCTAAGTGTTTGAAGACCACTTCATCCATCCAATGAAGACACTATCTGCCTGGTCCTGACATTCTGAGCACCCTTGACATACGTTTTATCTGATCCTATTGGACACCTAGGAGGAGGAGGGAGGAGATGCATGGTGATGCAGAAGAGGAGGAGACGCGATCGAAGTCGCTGTCCATCGCCCGTAGGAGCTGAGAGGAAGGGGTCACACCCACAAAACACGTCCATGGATCCCCCTGATGGAAGCTAGCACATGTTGACATTAGGCAATTTGTGTGCGTCTTCAAAATTTGGCTTTTCCATGGGTGACATCACCCCATCTGCTGAACGCAATATCAAACACTGTTTATAAATACTCATGTCTAATATTGCCTTCACTTTCTATAAAAGTTGAACTTTGTAAGTTCTAGAGTTGTGTATTTTTTATGGTTTAAAACATACCTGTTTTACCATAAAAGGCAATTACTACTTATTATTAATGTGACCTAAAAAATTGTTATACAACAAACATGTTGGTTTGTTAAAAACCCTTTTAGAAACGCACATGTGATTGTGCTTTGATTAAAAGATTGATAATCAACAATGTGTGGCTTCTTCTTTCAATGCTCAAAAGCAGTTTTTGGAGTAAAGTTGTTTTCAGTGACAATGGGGGTTATTTACTAAAGGCAAATTCACTTTGCACTACAAGTGCAGTCTCAGTGCAGTCTCAAGTGCACTTGTAGTGCAAAGTGTATTTTCCTTTAGTAAATGACACCCAACAGTGTTTTCTAGTTTTACACAATCACGCCATTTTCATGACTCCCCAAATTTCGGTCATAGTCAGCTAAAAAGAAAGCCACGCAGTAAATCTAAGCAAATATTTTTTCAGTTTAAAATATATTTTTATTTAAAAAATGTCTCAGACATTGTCTGGCATATCG
The DNA here is from genome assembly GCF_042186555.1 of Aquarana catesbeiana. Taxonomy (NCBI): domain Eukaryota; kingdom Metazoa; phylum Chordata; class Amphibia; order Anura; family Ranidae; genus Aquarana; species Aquarana catesbeiana. The sequence continues at coordinate 147,767,667 of NC_133328.1, read as the reverse complement.
ATGGCCCCCCTACCCGCAAAGTATTCCATGTATCTTATACGGACCTCGCGGGCACTCTGGGGGGCAAGCCAGGACGGCCAGCTTCAAGCGCCATCAGGGTTGGTTCATTAATATTAATTCCAGCCTCAGGCCCAACTGAGCCAGCATAGTTCCGAAAATTTCTCCTTAAAAAGTTGTGAAGAACACAGCAAGCCAGGATGATGTGAGTTTATATTCTGCCATGTGGATCGGTGTAAGAAATAGGCGGAACCGGCTGGCCATTATTCCATACATGTTCTCCACCACTCTTCAGGCTCTGGCCAGCCGGTAATTAAAAATCCTCTGGTCCGGGGTGAGGGTCCTCATAGGGAATGGCCGCATAAGATGGTCCCCCAGCGCAAACGCTTCATCCGCAACGAAGACGAATGGGAGTCCTTCCGCATTGTTTTCTGGAGGTGGCAAGCCCAAGCTGCTATTCTGGAGATGCCTGTAGAACTCTGTCTGGGCGATGAGTCCACCATCTGACATCCGGTCATTCTTCCCCATGTCCACATACAGGAACTCGTAAGTAGCCGACACCACCGCCAACATCACAATACTATTGAACCCCTTGTAGTTGTAATAGTATGACCCCGAGTTGGGGGGTGAACTATATGGACGTGTTTCCCATCAATTGCCCCGATGCAGTTGGGAAAGTCCCACCGCTGGGCAAAGTGGGAGGCCACAGTCTGCCATTCCTGTGGGTTGGAAGGAAACTGTGGAGTCAAACAAGAAAAAAAAAATCATTTTGCACATAAACATTGAAAGCAGCTTAGACACAAACATTCTTGACCAACATCAGTATAACATTTATTTTAGGGAGTATTTAAAGACAAAGGTATAAGGTCCACCTATCAGATCCCCCCCCTCTCATGGGCCATTTAAAAAATTTTAGGAGGGGGAGATGTTTTGGACAGGTAACCCTCTCCACTTCATTGAGAGATGAATGCCTAAATAATGTGGATTACTTTGGCCAGCCCCTCCTTACTTACACTACTGGTAGCCCACTAAACAGGTAAGGAGTGTCATAATAAAAAAGATATAAATACACACTGTACACATTTTAGCACATTTTTACATTCTGCTATCACCTATCAAGATAATAATAGGATACAAAAACAGTACCATTTGAAAGTATTCAGGCAGGCCCTTGCACTACATGCTTTGGGGAATTCATACAGAAATCAGACCACAAAAGAGGTAGGTATAGTGTGTATGGATTTGGCAAAGTCAGCAGATAGAGGATTGGTATCAGCTGACTTAGCAGTTGGGGGGGGAGGGTTCCAAATGATTTTGGGACCCAAAAAAAACCTCTGGCACTCTGCCTGAATTTAAAGCACAAATAACATTTTTACACATTTTAGGGGTTGTTTAGGGTAAAGCACTACTATGGAGCTGACAAAATACATTGTTAATTGAGTAGACGAGGTGGATATAGGCCCAGGAGAGCATGCTGGGGAGGTTAGTGAAGGCAAATATGCATGAAGGACAAAAAAAATTAAAAAAAACCCCAGCATGCATGAGGACAAAGGGGACATTCACAGCATATTACAATCATGGTAATTAGGGAATGAGGAAAGAAATACAATATATTATCAAACATTAAATACAATAAAATGTGATGTTAAAGGATACAAATCTTACCTTAATATAGTCCTTCTGCAGGACCTGGATGATGGCAGAACAGGTCTCTGGGATAATGATCCCCAGAGCCTGGGGGGAGATGCCTGTTGAGAACTTGAGGTCCTGCAGTCTTCTCCCCGTCACCAAGTACCGCAACGTGGTGACTAACCTCTGCTCCAGAGTGATGGCTTGCCGCATGCAGGTATCCTGCCTGCTGATATAAGGGGTCAGCAAAGCCAACAAACGGTGAAAAACGGGGTCCATCATCCGGAGAAAGTTCCTGAAATCGTCAGGATTATTCTCACGGATCTCACAGAGCAAAGGCATGTGACAGAACGGAACGGAGGACCACAAGGTGGTACTCTAACACATACCTGTCGGCCAGGAGGGCCAGCAGGTGGCTGAGAACGAACCCCTAAACATGGCGTATGCCCATAAATACCCTCTCCCAGAATGCAACTCGGAGGACCACCTCCACCAAGTTGTCTCCGGGACAGAGGAGCACTCATCCACTTTAACACGTTGCTTTTCCAACACCTGCCGATGGTGACAACGACACCCACTGGCACAATGTGGAACCACACGCAATGTCAGCCAAGCTGGAACAGAGGCAAATCTAACTTCCTATAACGAGCAATTCACTAAATTTACCTATCAGATGGTAGATCATAAACCTACCAGTGCTACAAGTATATTAAAAAAAAGTCATACAAAAAGGAAAGAAAATTGTAAAAAAAAGAAAAATGTTTTAAAAATTGAAAACATATTATTATGATTTTTTCTACATACTGTCACCAGTAAGTCTCTGATCACCACCTCACTAGTTATTTGATGACACTGTACTGCACTGGTGACAGTATGAAAAAAAAAATAAAAAAATATGTTTTTGCATCAAAACATTGTGACAAAAAATTACAGCATAAATAAACTCGCCATGCTTCTTACTGAATACCTTGGACTGTCTACTTTCCAAAAATTGGTCATTTGGGGGGTATTTGTACTGTCCTGGCATTTTAGGGCCTCAAGAAATGAGGCCATCAGTACATTGATTGATCAATTTTCAAATATACTGTATATACCATAGTTTGTTGACTCTAACTTTCACGCCGACTAAATAATATATACTGATTTGGGTTATTTTTACCAAAGAAGTGTAGAAGTACACATTTTGACCTAAATTTATGAAGAAAGATTATTTATTTGAAAAATTTTATAACAGAAACAAAAAACAATTAGTTTTTGTTTCAGAATTTTCAGTCATTTATTTAGCAAAAAAAGTAAAATAAATAAATAAATAAATATCACCAAAAGAAAGCTCTAACTGTCTCAAAAAAATATAAACATTAGCCTAGTCAGAAAGGGGGTAAAAGTGTCCTGTATTGAGGTGGTTAAAACTACTATATAATCTTTAAAGCGGAGTTCCACCCAAAAGTGGAACTTCCGCTCATTTGTCTCCTCTCCCCCTCCGGTGCCACAATTGGCACCTTTCGGGGGGGGGGTAACGGGGACCTATCTTTGACAGGTATCCCGTTCCCACTTCCAGGAGTCTGTGCCATGGCCCATGATATCACCGCAGGACTCCCTCCTCCTCCCCCCTGTCCCCAGGCCAGTAGGAGAGAGGAGCGGGGCCTCGCGCACGTGCAGTTCCCGGCGTGGAGCCGTAAGGCTACACTGCTGCGCTTCCTTAACTGCAATGCCGGCAGCAGCACCTGACAGCTGATGGAAACATTGCCGACATCGCTGGACTCCAGGACAGGTAAGTGTCCTATTATTAAAAGCCAGCAGCTGCAGTATGTGTAGCTGCTGGCTTTTATTTTTATTTTTTTGGGGGGAACCTCCGCTTTAAGTATAAATCACTGAAGATTGTAAAACATAAAGGGTTAGCCTCATTCAGATTGGCAGTGACATACACACATTTATATGTGCTTATTGGATATTTCTAAATGTATATAAATGCATGTAGTGATTTCAATGGTATAATTCCCACTGGGTGTTTATTTGCATTTAGATGCATTTGGGTTTCTTGCATTTAGAGGAAATAGAAATCTGTGTGTCCAGGGGCAGATCAGACACCCTGAATCTGTCTAAACACATATAAATGCATGTACATTTAAATGCATTTAAATGCAGGAGAAAATGATCCGGAAGTATAATGCTTGTTTAGACTTCCCAGATCAATTCCTTTGCATTTAAATAAAACTATGTAGGAGTCTATTGTTAATCTAAGCCTTAACGCAGATAGTTTTATTGCTAGGCTGGTTGATACTCAACAGGTGTTATGGAAAAACAGCCATGGGCTACAGGAATGCCTTTGAGGCAAAGTAATTCTCTAAGTAAAATTTAAAATAAAATGCATGTTAAGTTTTTATTATAACCATAAAGGAGAAAAGAATAAAAGACAAAAGTATTCCCAAGTATGAAGGTTAAAAATATGGCTTACAAATTCACAGCTGTTCCCTGCAGTATACGTGCAAATAAACTGGAAAGGAATGAACTGTAATAAAAAGGTTGCAAAATTTTACAAAGTAAATGTAAATGCAATGTATTTATAGATTTTATTTTTGAACAAAATAGCTAACTTTTACATACAATACACTTCTATGTAGAGGCTGGGGCCTCAGGTGTAGGGAAGTTTGTGAAGATAATTAATAAACAAAAGCTAATATTGATATTCTAATATATGTAAATACATGAAAATATATTTCAGTGCAGCATGGGCAGTAGGCACAGGAAGGTAAGAACAGCCAAGATATCTTACAGGTACTTTTGAACAAGTTTTTTTTCCCTGTACTTTCAGTATTTTCAAAGAGCCAAACACGAGGAAAAGTGCTTATTTTGTTGAGATGTAGTGCATTCTTTTAATTATTTTGTCTCGACATACTGTACATTAGAAGAATCTCTCCTTTGCTAGTTTCCTGTAAGCCCAGCACCATTTCATGGTCATTTGGGGAACTATTGCTCCTAACAGTTCTGATTACCCTGTTAGTAGAATTCCAATATCCCAGTATGGCAATTAAGTTGGTAATTATAGTGATTTAATTAAAAGTCTTTGCAGAATTGTGCTACTATGGCAGTAACTGGTGATATTTTGTAGCCTTATTCTTTAAGTGTTCCCTTATGAGTGATAAATATTTTTACAGGCACATGCTGTGTAAAAGAATATAGATAACTTATATTATAAGAGAAGGGAACATATAACAGTACCAATGACTGGTCTCATAGCAAAACTGAAATTATTTTATAGAATAAATATTTATTAGTATATAAAAAAGGTTAAGACAGAGACAGTACAAAGGTGGCTGATTTGAACATATACAATGCTTCCGGAAAGTATTCACAACGCTTCACTTTTTCCACATTATGTTGCAGCCTTATTCCAAAATGGATTAAATTCATTATTTTCCTCAAAATTCTACAAACAATACTCCATAATGACAACATGAAAGAATTTTGTTTGTAATCTTTGCAAATTTATTAAAATTAAAAAAAAAAATATATATATATATCACATGTACTGTACATAAGTATTCACAGCCTTTACCACGCCACTCAAAATTTAACTCAAGTGCATCCTGTTTACACTGATCATCCTCGAGATGTTTCTACAACTTGATGGTAAATTCAGTTGACTTGACACAATTTGGAAAAGGCACATAACTGTCTATATAAAAAGGTCCCAGAGTTAGCAGCGCATGTCAGAGCACAAATGAAAGCCATTAAGTCAAAGGAATTGTCTGTAGACCTCAGAGACAGGATTGTATCGAGGCACAAATCTGGGAAAGGGTACAGAAAAATGTCTGTAGCATTGAAGGTCCCAATAAACACAGTGGCCTCCATCATCCGTAAATGGAAGAAATTTAGAACCACCAGGACTCTTCATAGAGTGGGCTGCCTGGCCAAACTGAGTGATCGGGAGAAGGGCCTTAGTCAGGGAGGTGACCAAGAACTCGATGGTCATTCTGACAGAGCTCCAGCATTTCTCTGTGGAGAGAGGAGAACCGTCCAGAAGAACAACCATCTCTGCAGCACTCCACCAATCAGGCTTGTATGGTAGAGTGGCCAGATGAAAGCCACATGACAGCCTTCCTGGAGTTTGCCAAAGGCACCTGAAGGACACACAGACCATGAGAAACAAAATTCTCTGGTCTGATGAAACAAAGATTAAACTCTTTGGCCTGAATGGCAAGCGTCATGTCTGGCGGAAACCAGACACCACTCATTACCTAGTTAATACCACCCCTACAGTGATGCATGGTAGTGGCAGCATCATGCTGTGGGGATGTTTTTCAGTGATAGGAACTGGGAGACTAGTCAGGACTGAGAGAAAGATGAATGCAGCAATGTACAGAGACATCCTTGATGAAAACCTGTTCCAGAGTGCTCTGGACCTCAGACTGGGGTGAAGGCTCATCTTCCAACAGGACAATGACCCTAAGCATACAACCAAGATAACAGGAGTGGCTATGGGACAACTCTGTGAATGTCCTTGAGTGGCCCAGGCAGAGACCAGACTTGAACCCGAATGAACATCTCTGAAGAGATCTGAAAATGGCTATGCACCAATGCTCCCTATCCATCCTGATGAGCTTGAGAGGTCCTGCAAAGAAGAATGGGAGAAACTAAAAAAGACTTAAGGCTGTAATTGGTGCAAAAGGTGCTTCAACAAAGTATTAAGCAAAGGCTGTGAATACGTACAGTATGTGCATGTGATTTTTTTAATTTTTTATTTTTAATACATTTGCAAAGATTTCAAACAAACTTCTTTCACGTTGTCATTAAGGGGTATTGTATGTAGAATTTTGAGGAAAATAATGAATTGAATCCATTTTGGAATAAGGCTGTAACATAACAAAATGTGGAAAAAGTGAAGCGCTGTGAATACTTTCTGGATGCACTGTACAGAACAAATATAGTGTCAGAGGTAACTCTAGTTCATACTAAACAATAAGCTGTAGAAAGTATTTAGTAAAGTGAGCAGCAGTGGCGTCGCTAGGGGGTGGATTCTGGGGCTATATCCCTGAATCTGGGGCCCATAGAAAGTAGTAGGCGGGCAGGACGGTGAGTGTCCTATGGAACACATTCTGTAGTGCAAATCTGCAAAATGCTAAATGCTTAGGTGTAAATCAGGCCTATAGAAATTGCCCTATAATTGCCTATTGTTACATCTTTGAAGAACTCCCTTGTATGCCTCATTTTGCTATAATTTAAGGATAAAGATTGTACTCCATTATACACTGGAATTTCTCAGTATATACAGTCTGATAAACTCCTGAATAAGGCAAACATGGATTAGATACAGACAGTTGCTTTAAAGCATGATTTGAAAGCATAATTGTAGATCATTATAAAGAAAGCTGAAGGATTATAATTTTATCATTTGTATCATTTGTATGATTTTTTTTATAGGAATATAGGTTTTCTAGATCAGTAGCAATTTCATAGGGGTTTGTTTAAATTTAACATTAAAACAGTGGTCTCCTCCCCGTCCCTGGTGGGGTGGTTAAGCTTAAAACAGAATAGGAATAGGATGGGGGAATTGTGAAGTTTTCATTCCAAAGTTATTAGTCCTTAATAGAGTATCATAGACCAGTGAAGGAATTACCAGGGTCGCAACAGTCGCACTTGCGGCGGGGCCCTGCAGAGCACACACAGGAGAGGGGAGTTGGGAGAAGGGGGAGCAGATCAGCTGTGTCCTCTGTCATCCCATACGAAAGAGGACAGATGATGGGGGAGATAGAACTGTCAATGCCGGCTCTGTGCTGATGTTCCATGAGAGACACGCTCTCTGCTCAGAGCCGTGCTGTCCTGAGAAGGCAGATGGCACTGATGAACACTGATAGAAGGCACTGATGAACACTGATAGAAGGCACTGATGAGCACTAATAAGCACAGATAGAAGGCACTGATGAGCACTGATAGAAGGCACTGATGGACACTGATAGGAGGCATTTATGGGCACTGATAGGAGGCACTGATGAGCACTGATAGGAGGCACTGATAGGAGGCACTGATGGGCACTGATAGGAGGCACTGATGAGCACTGATAGGAGGCACTGATGAGCACTGATAGGATGCACTGATAGGTGGCATTGATGGTGTTAGGGGCAACTCTTAAATAAGTTGCTTCAAGTTTATATTGCTTTGTCAAATTATTGCTTCTATAAGAATAATGACACAGAGTCAGATTAGTCTGTGTCACAGTCCGGAGCAAGAGAGAACTGCACCCTTTACTTCTTTCAAAGGCCTTTTATAGGCAGCTCTACAAGCAGTAATCTTATCGGCATTACCAAATGAGGTTAAGGTACAAAGAGTTTCTTATCAGCGAACATGTAATGATTATTCAGCAGTTCCAAATTCCATCTAGATACAGATTGATACGTACACAGAAGAGAAAAGCACAAACAATTTAAATAGAACAATTGATACGTACACAGAAGAGAAAAAGCACAAACAATTTAAATAGAACAATTGATAAGAAAAAGCAGAAACAATTAAAGTGGAACTCTAAGTCATTATTTCAACCCTATCAATTTCCCCCTTTGACATCATCCTCTCCCTCCCCCTGGGTCCTCATGAATAAGTTCTAGTCAGTTTTTCCCCAGAGTCCTTTCCCTGACCGCGAGTTGTCAGAGGGGTAGAACCCATCCCCCTAGGTATTACCAACATCTTAAAATTCAAGAAGAGGAGTTTTATAGGAGTAGGTTGATGTCAATACACATTTATCGGTATGCCCTGTCTATTCTCCTAATTTTCCTATTTATTTTCTTGTATACACATATATTTGTGATTGTAAGTGATATTAATATAATATTAGTGATATTAATATTAGAATAATAATTACCATTGGACTTAACAACCAGTGAAAGGTATTGGTTGCTGTAGAAGACATTCCACTGAATATATCCCACCAATGTGGTGCAGTATCCTGTTGTATCTGTGAGGAAAGATGCACTAGTCTACCTTTGTCAATTATTGCGGATACAAGGTTATTCTGTAGGGTATGTTCTAGTGTTTCTATGTGTTGTCTTAACAACTCTGATTGTTCCAAAACCTGTTTTAGTGGGTCTAAAGAAATTATATAGGGTGTAGTGTCAGTGAGATTATGTACCTCATAGACTGAAGAGAATATCTTATCGGCGTCTGGTTCAAAAAGATAGGTGTCGTTACCCCATTGTAATATTTTAATCTTTTTTATACATCCCGCAAACGGCGCTGATTTATTTAATGCTGACATGGTGCGGTTATCATTAGTAATGATACAAATATGCTGGGGTCCTATTTCTATGAATCTATTGTTCACATTTATCGGTGTTCTTTGCATTTTGCATATGCTAGTTTGGTATTTTAACAAGCAAGGTTCATATACTGGGGAACTTCTGCCACATACCATTCCCTTATTAGTGCCTTCACATAGAGTTACTTCTGAGAATGGGTCCGCCTGTATCCATGCAATACCTATATCTATATGAAATGGTCGCCTGTGTCCTTTAACAGTGTAATTACCTACATTATAATCCTTATTCATCTCATATCCTGAATCATTTGCTACTTTAAAATCATCTATAGCCCATTCAAAAGTTGTTGTTTCCTCTACTTCAAGTACATTAATACCAGGAGTCCATGCATATATTTGTAAAACAACAATCTTCAACAAAAAATATGTAAGTAGATATTTCATCATGTTGTTTTCTCGGGTTGTTTCTTGCAATGTGATGCGTGTATCCAGGTAGGTTTTCCTTCCAGCTTTACTGAGGTGGCTGTGGTCAAGAGTACTTGGTAAGGACCTTCAAACCTGGGTTCCAATGTCTTTCTGGTGTGTTTCTTTACATATACATAATCCCCTGGTAGCAGCGTATGTGTACCTGTTATTGAATTAGGGTCTGGAAGAGAAGAATACACACTTTTGTGGATCTTAGTTAGACGTTGTTGTAATTGTATCACATATGCAGTCAAACTATCACATTGCAATTGCATACTCTGTGGAAAGTATAAACCTAATCTAGGTGCATTCCCAAAAAGTATTTCGTATGGGGATAATCCTGTTTTTCCTGTTGGAGTGTACCTTATAGAGAATAAAGCCAGAGGCAGGCATTCTGGCCAAGGCTTGTTTAACTCTTGCATGGCTTTTTGTATTTTTAGCTTTATTGTCCCATTTACTCTCTCCACTGATCCTGAACTCTGTGGGTGGTAAGGGGTGTGAAAACTTTGTTGAACCCCTAACATGGTCATTACATTCTGCATGATTTCTCCTGTAAAGTGTGTCCCCCTATCTGATTCTATGGTTTCAGGAAGACCAAACCTAGGTATTAACTCAGTGATCAGTTTCTTAGCTGTGGCTTTAGTTGCAGCTGATTTTACTGGATAACTTTCGGGCCAACCTGAGAATAAATCGATACACACGAGGACAAATTCAAAGGGGCCGCTCTTAGGCATTTGTATGTAATCAATTTGCAGTCTCTGGAAGGGGTATTGGGCCCGGACCTGGTGTTTTCGTGGGGTTTTCACTTTCTGCCCTGGGTTATTCAGGAGACAGATTTGGCAGGCTGCACAGTAGTTTCTTGCAGTGCTACTGAATCCAGGGGCGAGCCATCCTTGGTTCACAATCCTATACATGGAATTGGAACTGACGTGTGTGGGTAGGTGAACTGCCGCTGCCATTGCTGGGTACAGAGAGGCAGGTAGGCATATTTTGCCTCCTTCCCTCCATACATTGTCAAGGTCTGGTGCTGCTCCCATCCTGACCCACTTATCTTTCTCGCTCTCCCCTGCTTGCTCCTGTAATTTACTCAGCTGCTGCCATGTTTGTTCTGGGATACTCACCTCTACCGCTGCTAAGGTCTCAGGGCTTCCTTCCCCTAGAGCTGCCTGTTTTGCAGTCAAATCTGCAAATGCATTTCCTTTTGCCTCAATTGTTTTTGCGCTCGTGTGTGCCGCTATCTTCATAATGGCCACTCATTTAACCTTTTGAAGATTGTTTAGGACTCTCTTAATCCCTTCTCCATGTTTTACAGGTGTACCTGCTGCTGTCAGATAACCTCTAGCCCTCCATATGTGGCCATAATCGTGCGCTACACCATAAGCGTAGGCAGAGTCAGTGTAAATATTCCCTTCTCGTCCTTTTAAGTATTCTAGGGCTTGTTCTAAAGCTTTTAATTCTGCTTCCTGTGCTGACATGTGGGCTGGTAAGGGCTGTGCTTCAATCACCCGGGTATCAGTCACTACAGCATACCCTGTGTGATATTTACCTTTGTCATCAGCAAACCTGCTGCCATCTATATACAAGGTGTACTCAGCGTTTAAAATTGGTGTATCTGTAACGTGTGGGAATCCCATTGTCTCCTGTTCCATGAGCTGAAAACAATCGTGTTCATCTACTTCTTTAAACAAAAGAGTGTCAGTGTCCTCATTTCTTTTCTCACTAGTACTATTAGTACTATCATTCCCCGTTGCCAAATCTGGTGACTGAAGAGGCAAAAAGGTGGCCAAATTTAAGGTTGTACAGCGCTGAAAAGTGACATTTGGAGGTAAGAGTAAAGTACACTGTAACCTTAATTGCCTAGCCATTGAAATGTGTTTGGGCTGTACCTGAGACAAGATTGCATGTATGTCATGTGTGGTATGCACTACGACTGGATTGTCTAGAACAATCTCTGATGACTTATCTATGATAATTGACACTGCAGCTACCGCCCGTACACAAGACGGTGAACCTCTAGATACTGGATCTAATGCTGCTGAAGAGTAAGCGACTGGTCTTTGTTTTACATGTGCCTGTGTCAGAACACCTGTGGCGTGTCCAGCGATCTCAGCAATGTACAGATTAAATATCTTGGTGTAATCTGGTATACCAATAGCCGGGGCAGAAATTAATAGCTTTTTCAAAGTGACAAACGACTCATATGCTACTTCTGTAAGCACATACGGTACAATTTTCAAACAATCGTATAATGGCTGCATCAAAGCGCTAGCATGTGGTATCCACTGTCTACAATATGACACGATACCTAAAAACATACGCAATTGTTTGAAATTCCATGGGGGTAACATTCCCTTTATCACTTGAACCCTCTCCTCAGTGAGATGTCTCGTACCCTGTGATATACAATGTCCCAAAAAGATAACTTTTTCCTGGCACACCTGCAACTTTTTCTTATTAACCTTACAACCCTTTTCTGCCAAAAATCGCAACAAATTAAGGGTGGTGTGCAAGCTTTCAGTCTTTCACTTATCTGTGGAATTAATCCTTCCATAAACTGTCTATTGAAGGCTCGGATCGTGACTGGCAGAGCCAAATCCAATTCCTCATCTGCCATCATACTTTCCATAGATAAGTAAAATTCTGATACAGTCTGTCCTGGCATTTGTTTCATGGGTGATATTGACCCCCTCTCCTGTTGTTTTGCCTGACAGAAAGCTTCTAATCTAGCAATAAAAGGGGCCCTTGAGCCTATGTGTCTGACGTGTCCTGTCTCCAGATTGCCATCCCCCTCAGCTCGGTCTGCAGGTCAGTCATAAACTGGTTAAACAGGGTCAGAGTCATTTTATGTCTGCATAAATCCTCCCCATCCTGCCAGGTTGCTTCATGTGTATTCATTAACTGTGTCACAAATCTACAGAAAGCAGCTGGCTTTGCTATAATGCGTGTATCAGTGCGTACGGGAGCTACAGTTTCTGGATGAGGTTTTTGTGCCCCACAATGCTGACAAACCCATCCTCTCCCCTCAAGTACAGGATATATCTTGTGTGGTTTACGTTCTATGTCAGTATATGGGGGTGGGATGGCTGAGCTAAGATTATTTAAAATTTCAACATTTTTTGTTCTTCTATCTTTCAATCCCAACCATCACAGTCTGGATTATATTTCCACCCCTCTTCTTTCGCTCTATTTGAGACCTTAATTAAGCATTGAACCGGACGCATCCATTGCTTCTCTAACACCTCTCCTTGTCTGTCCCTTTTTATTTCACCTTTTTTCACTATTTTTCTCACTATTTCACTCCATACATCCGGGTCTAAACCCGCTGCTCCTTTCACCTTAAATTTACGAAAGACATCCTTTAAGTCCTATGCTTCATCTTTCCCACAGATGTTTTTAATTATCTGTGGCACCGTATAGTGCGCCACAATTCCCTAATGGGGTTTTGTGTTCCTCTGGCCCATTCTAACAGTCCTGCCTAGGTAGCGTGTGGGACACTTAGTGTACAATATAATGTGGCTACAACATATACAAGAATGAATAATTACTTTATATGGTAGCCCAATAACAAACCAGCTAAGGTACACTAGTTCCTCGTTGCCTTCCTCCTAGGGTGCTAGAATACTAAAAACCTCTCCGGAATGAGATTTCTGAAACCGAATTACCTTATATGCTAGCCCAATAATAAATAATTACTTTATATGCTAGCCCAATAACAAACCAGAATGCGGCTACAACATATACAAAAATGCGACTACAACATATACAAGCATTCCTTTAAGTGGCCAGGTATCCGACTAGATCTCCGGACTTTATGGAGACCTTATTCCCTCCCCGTATCTGGGATCCCTCTCATGCACTCTTATCCCTGCTTTATGGAGCAGACAGGGCTTATACTCTCAACCCATCTATGGTTTATGAACTAAATTGAATATCAAACTTAAGCGTCAGACCCCCCGAAAGGCGCATTCCGTTGCTCATTGGGATGATATTCTTTCAATTAATACCAACCTTGGCAAGGCTCATTCACTTTCTCAACAAGACAGACAGACAGACAGACACAGACAACAAACAAACAAATAATTCCAGCAATATAAACTAAAATATGCAGTAATTCTAGACTCACCACTACATAGGCTGGTGTTTTAAAACCAGGAGAACCGTAACTGACAGAACGGATAGGCACAAATCAGGGGAGCACAGAATATAAGAAAAATAAAGCTTTTTCTTACCTGCGCAGGTTTTCGATCTGTGGTTCCCGGAATGCCTGTCCTTTTGTTCCGTCAGCGTAGCTCAGCCACCTCTTGTAGTATCATCGGTGAGTCCCTCGTTCGGGCGCCAAAATGTTAGGGGCAACTCATAAATAAGTTGCTTCAAGTTTATATTGCTTTGTCAAATTATTGCTTCTATAAGAATAATGACACGGAGTCAGATTAGTCTGTGTCACAGTCCGGAGCAAGAGAGAACTGCACCCTTTACTTCTTTCAAAGGCCTTTTATAGGCAGCTCTACAAGCAGTAATCTTATCGGCATTACCAAATGAGGTTAAGGTACAAAGAGTTTCTTATCAGCGAACATGTAATGATTATTCAGCAGTTCCAAATTCCATCTAGATACAGATTGATACGTACACAGAAGAGAACAGCACAAACAATTTAAATAGAACAATTGATACGTACAGAGAAAAAGCACAAACAATTTAAATAGAACAATTGATACGTACACAGGTAAGAAAAAGCAGAAACAATTAGTGGAACTCTAAGTCATTATTTCAACCCTATCAATGGGTACTGATAGGTGGCACTGTTGGGCATTGATGAGCACTGATAGGCAGAACTCATAGGCTGCACTGATGGGCACTGAGGAACACTGATAGGCAGAACTCAGGCAGTATTGATGAGCACTTATAGATGGCGCTGATGGGCAGCATTGAAGAGTACTGATAGTTGGCACTGATGGACGCTGTTAGGCGGCATTAATGAGCACTAATAGTTGGTGCTGATAGGCTGAATTGCTGGGCACCAATAGGCAGCATTAATGAGCACTGACAGGTAACACTTGTAGGCGGAATTGATGAGCACTGATAGGTAGCATTGATGGGCACTAATAGGTGGTATTTATGAGCACTGATAGATGGCACTGATGATTGGGGCACTGATTATCAGTGTAAACAATTTACTGACATTCTTGACAGTTAACAGCAGTCCTTTCCTCACACAGACACAGCGTGGGAGGAAAGGGCTGCGGATAACCGGCAAGTCTGTTTACATGTGATCAGCTGATCGCATGGTAAAGGGCCGTTGTGATTGCATTGGATGCACCTCCCAGGCCGCATGCGGGAAGAAGGGTTCTGGGAGGATGTCCATGGACACCCTCCAAAAATTGAAAGCCCGGGGATTGGGTGGAAGGGGGGCAGGGGGGCCCATCATGGTTTCTTGCACCGGGATCCTGAAGGTTCTAGTTACGCCTCTGTCATAGACCAGCTCTATACCATATTAAAAATGTTGGAGAAGTGCTTTGAGTTTAGAGTTGACCTTAGTTAGCTGTTTACTAACATACAATAAGCAAACGACAGACTATACTGTATAGAAACTCCTAGTATATAGTACTGAACACATATAAACTCAGAAGGCCCTTAAAGGAAAGCTATATGACTAACAATATTTAAATTAGAAGTTAGAAAGCTACAAAGGGGGTTAAATCAAGGAGCTATGATACCAGGTACCCTTTCTAATATGGCTTTAAAAGGAAGTGGGATATGTCCAAATGATATAGACATTCACTATAATACCAAAAGTATTGGGACACCTGCCTTTACACGCACATGAACTTTATTGCATCCCAGTCTTAGTCTATAGGGTTCAATATTGCGTTGGCCCACCCTTTGCAGCTATAACAGCTTCAGCTGTTCTGGGAAGGCTGTCCACAAGGTTTAGGAGTGTGTCTATGGGAATAATAGGTGTGCGCAGCCTATTGCATTAGGATGGCCATCTTAAAGCTCAAACACACATGCCTTTCTCTGCAACCTCAGTTGCATGGGACAGTGAATGAATGGGAAGTGCTCTGGGCTGAACAGCTTCCTGTTCATTCACAAACTGAAGCATAGGAAACATAGTTTCCTATGCTTCAGTTTTGATTGAACACAGTGAGTGCACGTGTTCACTGTGTTTATTTAGAAAAGGAAGGCACTGTTAAATGACATATTTATTAGCCCCTCCCCTCACTCTCCATCCTGAAATATTGCCCACAGCAGCTGGGGGGAAAGAAGGGAAGCCAGCAGCACTGCGAGGGGGGGGTCTATGGAAGGCCTGGGCAGTAGTGATTGGGATGTGCACACCTGGCTGTAAGAGAGGCCTTCCTCAACGCTGTGCATTTGTGAGGTCAGGCACTGATGTGGACGAGAAAGCCTGGCTTATAGTCTCCGCTCTAATTCATCCCAAAGGTGTTCTGTCGAGGTCAGGACTCTGTGCAGGCCAGTCAATTTCCTCCACCCCAAACTCGCTCATCCATATCTTTATGGATGTTTTGTGCACTGGTCCAAATCATTTGGTGGAGGGGGGATTATGGTGTGGGGTTGTTTTTTTTTAATTGCTACCTTTTGGTCTGTTTAGCCATTTGTGGCCTGTTGTAACGTACTTGGTGGTGGAGCCTGAGCGTTGAGGAAGGCCTCTCTTACAGCCTTGGCTTTGGAGTTCCTGGTAAGTGTGATGATTTAACACCAAGAATAGGCAGACAGCAGGGGCTTTAACATGAGCCTGGTGTTTATTCAGCAGCATCCATCATACAGAACTCTCCACAGCTCCCCGCCCCCAGATCACATGACCAAAACTGTTAACTGTTTCCTAACATGCATAAGGAACTAGGCATAACAATTGAACTTGAATTATAACATAAAGCATACACATCATTACATCTTCCCTCTCAAGTATGAAGCATTTAATATGAGACAAAGTCCCTCCATACCTTTGATTTAATAGCTCCACCATAGCGAGAGAAAGTAACCGCTGGCTCATCATCCATAGGATTGGTGTCCAGTTGCGAGTCACTCCCAGCATTATCACATGCTGATACATTTATGCTGTCATCAGTAACCTCAGTAGCCTCAATATCCGTGTTAAGGACTTCTGTGCCATCATGGGCTTGTTCTTTATCTCCATTGTCATCCGGTTCCTCTAATGATGTATCCGCAGCAGTGTCTGGACGAAGATGACGCCTGTTTCGTCTCAGTTTCTGTCCACACTTGGTCTCGATTATATATGATTTTGGTGAATTGGCTTCTTTGACAATTCGAGCAGGTTCCCATGTATTCCCAGTGACTCTGTGTCACACAGCTTGCCCAGCAGAGAGTGGACGAAGGGATTTTGTAGATTTATCAAAATACAGTTTTTTCCTTTTCATGTTTATGATCCTCTGAGCTGTTACTCGATCCTGTGGAATAGACTGAGGCTGCAATTTCTGTGGTGCCATAGGCATGGTGGTTTTCAGCGTTATACCCATTAGCAGCTGCACAGGTGAGCATAAACCTTCAATAGGTGTTGCACGATAGTTTAACAGTCTTAGGTACACATCCTGCCCTTATGATTGCGCTTTCAGTATAATGGATTTGGCTATGCCAACATACTTCTCTGCTAGACCATTGGCCTGTGTGTGATAGGGGCTTGTGGGTTTGTGCCTGATTCCCCATTCACACAGGAAGCACTGGAACTCAGAACATGAGAATTGTGGCCCATTATCAGACACAAGTTCTTCACACACTCCATGTCTTGAAAGTATTGTTTTGAAAGCCCATATGAAAGTTGATGCTTTTAAATTTCTCAGCTGCACTAGCTCAAAGTATTTGCTGTAGTAATCTACTACTATCAGGTAATGGTTGTCCTCAAAATGAAAAATATCTGTAGCCAGTCTCTGCCATGCCTGTGAAGGAGCATTCCACGGTTTAAGAGGTTCCTTTGCATTGTGCTTTTGAAATGTCTGGCAGATTTCACACTTCCTCACAAATGTCTCAATATCAAAGTCCAAACTAGGCCAGTAGACCAACTCCCGCACTCTGCGCTTACACAGAGTGAGGCCCAAATGCCCCTGGTGGATTTGTTTCAGTACTTCTGCCTGAGTACTGCTGACTTAGGAATGAGAATACGGCCACCCATAAATATGGTATCCGAATGAATGTATAGCTCATCTTTCATAGGCCAGAATCGCTGTAGTTCAGGACACAGCTTCTTTCGTTTTTCTGGCCAGCCATTGCACATGACACAAGTTAGTTTTTCTAGGACTTTATCCTGTTTGGTGTCTTGTCTTATCTTCTCCAGCCGTACATCCGATATTGGAATGTTCGCTAGTACTGTATTTACCTGTTCTTCCAACTCAGGGTCATCCTGTGCTTCATGTCCTTCTAGAAACACCCTAGACAGGGTATCTGCCATTGGAATTTCCTTCCCAGGCTTATACTTTACTGTGAGATGATACTGCTGTAATGTTATAACCATCCGCTACAGACGTGGAGGTGTAGAAGCTAGTGATTTCTGTAGGATGTACTCCAATGGCTTGTGGTCTGTTTCCACAACTACCGGGCGACCATATATGTACTGGTGAAATGTCTCACATCCATTCACAATAGCCAGCATCTCTTTCCCAATTTGAGCATAATTGGCCTGCGTTGTGGTCAGCGCTCGTGAAGCATATGCCACAGGATGTCCTTGTTGAATCAGTACAGCACCTAACCCAAACTGGGATGTATCCACTTGAAGTACAGTGTCACAGTTTACATCAAAATATTTCAGTATTGGCCCTGGATGTTTAGTGATCAGTTTTTTCACTTTGTCGAAAGTCTTTTCCATGTTTGCATCCCAACACCAAACAGCATCTTTCTGTAGCAGTGTACGTAGCAGTGCCCACTGTTGAGCAAGGCCCTGAATGAATTTGGATAGATAGTTGAAAATACCTAGGGATGTCTCCAGCTCCTTTCTTGAGGTTGGGGCCTTCATGTTAAGAACTGCTGTAATCTTCTTTGGATCAGGATTCAAGACCTCTTTGGTTAGTAGGTGTCCAAAATATGTAACTTCTTCTATCCCAATTTGCATTTTGTTTGGCTTGAGTGTAAGATTCTTCTCATGACACCGATTGAGCAAAGCAGTAAGGTTTTTGTCATGTTCCATGTATTCTAAGCACAATACAGTCGAACAGTCCAAGTCAGCAACTAGTGAGCAGATCAGGTTCAAGCAGTAGGCGGAAAAGTGGTCAGGAGTCAGGCCAAGGTCTGTAAAAGCAGGACGGATGAGCCGAAGGAGCAGGCAGTACAACAGGAATACGGGGACATAGTAGACCAAACAGCACTGACACACTGCACTAGTGCAGTTTAAATAGCCCTCCTAGCACCAATGCGCGCTTGCGCATGCGCACCTGCTCACGCAATCTGGATACGGGCAGAGTTCCTTAGATGTGAACATCTGTGTACATGAATGTTCCTTTCCTGACATCTGTGCAACACATGTGTGATGGCGAAAAGGTGGGTTTTAATGGATGGCCAATGTTTCTCTGCTAAGAACATGCTCACTGTGCACTCCCAGCACAGAGACAGAGCTTTGACAGACAGCTCTTAGTCTTCGCTAATGATCATAGCCATTGAACTGGCTCCCGACCCTGTGACCACTGTGACAGCCAATCACAATGGTCACCAGATGCAGGTTGTCACTTGCCACGTCGCCTGCCACCAGATGCGGATTATTACTTGCCTACATAGGAGCTAAATGCATTTCTGCCAGATCAACAGGTATTTTTCTCTACTTGCAGAGCTTATACATATATTGTTTTAGACATATATTGTTTTACATTGATTTATTGTCTGTTATTCCTGCCAGTTGACTTGTTGATTTTCCATTTTCTTTATTATGGGATATGGACATAATTAACAGGTTACTGATTGTTAAACTGATGATTGCTGGTCTTTAAGCATCCATTGCATGTAGAGTATTTAAATCAGTAATTGACTTATGGCAAAAAGAAAACACAGTCTCTGCATTTTAACAACGTTATTTGGAAATCTGAATTAACAATCGATCCATTATTAAGCTGACAGTAATTCTGCAGGATGGATCAGTAGTGAAAACCATGAACCTAAAACAGGGGCAACCCATCTATGTGAGCAAGCATTGCTTATCACCCTATTTTAGAGCATCTGAATGTCACATTTCACTACAAAGGCCACAAGAGAGACACTTCATCAGATAATTTTGTCCATAGTGGTCATTCATTATGTGATAGTCATTTTACTTCTGCAGTGAATGTCTAAAAGTAATGGGCAAAGAAGGTTAAATAGATAATGACTGCATTTGAAAGAGTTTAGCAAATCTAAAAATAGATAGCAAGCAAGGTGATTGTGACCTACTCATTGTTTTTCTGCTGGATTGTTTCTTTTTTTAGAAGTGAGTGCCAGAATCTATTTGTTAATTAATCTCAGTGACAGTATTGGCATTTGGCACTGTACAGTAATGGATAACTAGCACAACAGATCCCATTTAAGCATGGGGTTGGGTAACTAGCAGATTCAGACAAAATCAGGGCTGTTTTTCCCAGACCAATAAAGGTAATGCACCAACAGATTTGTTTTCAGCCACTACAGCCCTGGAAGGATTTACCCTCTTAATGACCAGGCCATTTTTTGCAATATGGCACTGCATTACTTAACTAACAATTGCTAACTGACGTTACTAACTGACAATTGCGCAGTCATGTGACACTGTACCCAAATAAAATTGATGTCCTTTTTTTTCCACAAATAGAGCTTTCTTTTGGTGGTATTTGATCACCTTTGGAGTTTTTATTTTGTGCGCTATAAATGAAAAAAGAGCAACAATTTTGACGAAAAACAAACCATATTTTTTACTTTCTGCTATAAAACATATCCAATAAAAATATGTAAAAAAATCTAATTTTTTTATCAGTTTAGGCCAATTTGTATACTGCTACATATTTTTGGTAAAAAAAATACCAATTAGCGTATATTGATTGGTTTGCACAAAAGTTATCACGTCTACAAACTATGGGATAGATTTAGGGACTTTTTTTACTAGTAATGGCGGCGATCAGTGATTTTTAGCGGGACTGTGACATTGTGGCAGACAAATTGGACACTAAGTGACACTTTTTGGGGACCAGTGACACCAATACAGTGATCAGTGCTAAAAAAAATGCCCTGTCCCAGTATAAATGGCACTGGCAGGGAAGGGGTTAATATCAAGGGCAATCAAAGGGTGAAATGAGTTCCATGGGTGTGTTTACTAACTGTGTGGCAGATGCTGACACTGGACAAAGAGAGAGAGATCGGTGTTCCTGATTACTAGGAATCAGGGATCTTTCTTTTTGTCTGTGACAGAATGATGGTCTGCCTTGTTTTCATAGGCAGACCGCCGTTCTGTCATTCCCGTGGACATTCGTGGAAGGCCTGCGGCCACCGCACCCTCTGGCATCGCTGATTGGCGATACCCCAGACCAGGGAGCGCGGACAACGTACAGGTATGTTGTTTTGCACAGCCGGGCCACCCGGCCACAGTATATGTGCGGTGGGCGGTCCAGAAGTGGTTAATAATGAAGCCTTAAAGTGTTAAAGTATAACTAAAGGCATTATTTTCATTATAGCTAAAATAAGGGAGGATTAAATGAAGTTAACAAAGAGCCCAATAGATCTACTCACATGATGTAAAGTGAAATGTGATCTAGAACTTTTAAAAGGTAAAGGTAAAAGATCTAGATTGCTTTTCACTTTACATCACATGAGTGGATCTATTGGGCTCTTTGTTAACTTTATTTAGTAGAAGTTATGTGCGCAATGGTCTTGTCCCACTTTTGTATATCATGTGGGGGAAAGCATATGAACAGGAGAAGTGGAGATTAGATGATCCTAGCTGGTGGATGTAAGCCTATCCTCTGCTGATTAACCCAGACTCAGTAACCCTTGTTTAAACACAGATAAGAGGTATCTTCTAACCTGCAAAGGAATCACCTTTTCAAGTAAAGTGTATGGGAATCCACACAATTGTAATTCTTTTATAATTGTTACCAACTACATATTTAAAATATAGGAGAAAACAAAGGCGGGACACTCCGTTTTCCATCTACTTGTCTGCTCTCACTTTCCCTGTTTCCCTCGATTCCATCTAGACTTTTTTTCCCCTTTGCCTCTCAAGCTTTTATCTTTTCTTTTTTTCCCACTATTCTTTCTTCCTTCTTTCTTTTTTCCTATTCTCTCTCTCCTTTTTCTTCTTTCAGATTCCCCCATCTGTTCCCCTTTTTCCTTTTCCATTCCTCTCTTCATTTTTTCCTTTTCTTCCCTTTTCTCTCTTTTTTCTCCTTTCTCCCTTTCCTTTTTCTTTTCTTTTTCTCTCTTCCGTTTCTTTTTCCCAATTTCTCCCCATCTTATACTTCCTTTTCCATGTTTTACTCCTAGACTCTTTCACATACACTCACTGCATTACACTTGTTTGCCCTTCTAGGTTTAATTCCTTCTCACTTACCCCTCCTCTCATCAGGTCAGATCCATCACTTATCCACCCTGTTCCCACACACTGACCCGGTCTGGGGGGCTCTCTGTGCTGGTCGTACCGCCGGGATATGCCCCCTCAGCTTCGGACCCTGGCGTTTTGGCTGGCATGGCATCTGGTGCTAAGCTGCCTCTGCGGATACATGTCGTAAGTCCACTGTTTATATGAAAGAATAAGATATTCATGCTCTACCATTACCCACTTGTGTTTTTTCTAAATGACTCAATACTGCTATCTCCCCGATTTATAGGTGGTCACTATGGTTATGCTCCTGATGAGTGGCTATAAGGCCCCGAAACGGCGTAGAGCTTACAACAACCGTCATGTGTACACAATTATCCACCATATGCGTATGAACGTTCCAAATATACTGTACATACATGTTCATAATAGAAATTCCTGTCGGAATGCATTGTTTTATTGACTATAGATTATCATTATAGAGCTATGTGCCAACATATGTAGGGCTATGTGCCTAAATATGTAATTATATGAATTTTTCTATCAATTTTTGTATCATTGTATTAATAAATTGCATTCTTACTCAAATTTATACTTCTGCTCCCATGTGCCTCATTTAAAGTCCCGCCTTTGTTCTCTCCTATATTTTATTACTAAACCAGGGATGGAGGAGGGATGTTGAACGGCCCCACTATCCTCATGTAAAGTCCCAAAAACTTGTTTTGTACCAACTACATATTTATTGAATATATCTGTTTTAATATATTTTTCACTCTATTTTTTCATCACCTTTTTGGGAATCCACACAATTGTAATCCTTTTATAATTGTTACCAACTACATATTTATTGAATATATCTGTTTTAATATATTTTTCACTCTAGTTCTTTACCACCCTTTTCCACATATTTTTGTTTGTTTATTATTTCACAAGAACAAATGGTGAACTAACTTTTGGATTTGTATTCTGGGAGGTCTCCAATTAGACTTTCACAGCAGACTTTTCAACACATTGTATTTATATTTATTTATATTATGCTAATCACTGTTCAAGTTTTTGTATAGTTTGTAACAAAGTATCCACAAGTAGAATGTGACCTGTCAGCACATTGAATAGTAGGATATCCTATAGATATTACGAGCGGATCACTTTATCTATTTAACCATCTGTTGGTATTGTTGTCCTTTTGCTCCATCACCACTCAGCACCTCGCTGTTTACAGTGTTTATTCTGACTTCTGACATGTCTGTAATAATTTAAACACTGTTATGTCAGACAGGAATATAACAGAAGTTAAAATATAGTAGCATTCTTCAAAGAGACAGAATTCGTGAAGGTTCCCAATCTTTGTGAGGACTTTGGCAAATTCATCAAAGGACTTACACAAAAGATGCTTCATCCACAGACCAAAATTTAAGCCAAAGAGTTCCCTGCATGTGAACAGCAAGGTGACCCAGTCTGGATTTTTGAATTATAAAAATCGCCAGCACGTTAACAAAATGGAATATTGCCACAGGAATGAGCTGCTGGAGGACAAAAGGATCTATTAAGATCTATTAAGAGCGATCCAGGATACCAGGACTTGACCTTGGACCAGACGGGGCAGGTCCGTTAGATGAGCATGGTCACACTGGGGGTTGAAGGGCAAGGTTGAAAGGTAGAATAGAGCTTTGGAAAAGAACGTTTGGCTTTTAGGTATTTAAACATGAGGATGTCCTTAAAAAGGGCAGTTAGAGACTTGTTAATACACTTTATAGTAACCCCTTCCTCCAAAGGGTAATGCTGGGCAACATGTTTAGAAGGGGCAAAGATTTATTTAAGGTTAGGCCAATCACTATACATTACCAGTTGCAATAGGGAATTCACTAAAAAATGTTAAACTGCTGGTGGCATATTAGAGGACCCAGACTAGTAACCTGAGTCATAGCTGATGCAGATAGCTCCAAGTCTAGACATGTGCAGATTGGGTCAGTAAGGACTGAGATGACAACTTTATCTTTTGGAGTTGTGTCTGCAGACTGAGATACCTCCTGTAGCAACTCCTCAAATAAAGACATGCACACATCTATATACATGTATAGATGTGTGCATTCATGTCCTGTCACATGTTCCTAATTTATGCTTTGTTTTGTTATAGAGTGTCTTTAAAATTTATGATAGTCTCTATGCCCTGAAGAAGGGATATATTCCCACGTTTCCGAAATGCGTTGGACCTCATGAGAAGCAACTTTCATGCCTTTCATTAGCTCTATATGAGCCTGGTATATTCTAATTGTACTATGTATTTTGTATTTCTATGGTGATGTTGGCACCAGTACTCCTCTTTTTTAATACTTTAATAAAATTTATGAAATATTTTAATGAATACAAGTGTCCATTCATAGTCTGCCTATAAAGTCCCACAGTACCGGGGGGTACTTTCTGTTCTATATATTCAATTAAGGGATGTTGGCAACACATATTGGAGACAGTCTCTCTACTGTGGTAGAGGGTGTCTGGGGACAGGGCTCCACCAAATGGGTTCACCATGGCCTGTAGAGCACTGTGGCCTACTCACACATTGCATGTAAGTACCTAGATGAGCTCCTTCAGCAGTGCCACAATACAGGCCAGCTCTTCTTCTTCTTCTTCTTCCAGTGCGCTCCAGGTACGGGTTCCATGGCGAAACCAAGGATTAGTCATCCCATAAAGCTACAAAATGATTTCTTTTTGGCTCTGCAGCTATCAAAGAATTTTGCTAGGTGAAAAATTAATCTTGATAAAAGCAAGAAAAGGCTTTTCTTCTCTCAGAGGAGAGCAAAAAACTGAGGCCTTACTGGGAGTAGAATTAGTACTAATACTGGCCTGTCGCTTAGCTTTGTTTATCAGTGTCTACTCTCCTGAAAGCTTTTTACATACTTTTAGGAAATGCACAGTTTGCACCCTGCAGATATAGGTTTTCTGTTGTGTTCCAATGTTTGCAAATCCCGATCAGACAGGGTTGGATTACAGTTATGGGTCTCTCTGGGAAATTATAATGGTGTCTTTTCCTGTGATTACACATTTATCTGTTGCTATAATACATATTATATGAGTACAGGTGCTATGGGTCTGGGACGCGGGTAACAACTGGGGCCCCATGGGCAAAGCCAGCTATTACTCAAAGAAGCACACTAGGAGCAGCTGTCTGTTGGGTTCATTTACACATGAACTGTGAAAATATTGTTACATTAGAATTTGGTTAAGTTATTTGTATCAATAATTCACATGGCCACACAGCGCTGGTGGTTTGAAACACTGCCTGAGCACTCTGTACAAATCAATGGCTGGCATCGCCACTGTTCACATGTAACTGCTTATTTCAGTGGTTTAATGGAAACAGAACCTCTGACCTACCATGGGCGCAGACAGTGTGACTAGGGTTGCCACCTTTTCTAGAAGCCAAACCCGAACAATTTAGCGATGCAGAGCAAATTTTTCCGTAGTGTACACTATAAGATTGTAAAAGACCAGGACACCTTTGGGTGCCCTAAGCAGAGTAGTAATGTGGTGAGTGTAATGCGCTGTGGTGAATGGTGGCGATTAAAGGGGCATGGTCTCACAGACATGTATAAACCTCAGCACAATCATTAAAAAACAAAAAACAAAAACTCTACCATTACATATATTGCATGCACTGAAAATAGTCAGAGTTAACACATTGTCTGAGCCGACCTGAAAGAATCCCATTACTAGAATAGTCAGGGATTGCTTAGCAACCAGCAAGTGTTAAGACAATGGGGGTGGTTTACAAAATGGTGAACGGCGAGGCGCAACGCACATTTCCATATATATGACATTTAACAGAGCTCGAATCCCCCATTTTCTATATCAATCTCAGCGCACGGGAGAATGCAATCTGTGCACCATTATGGACATGGCGCACGGCATCTCCAATTCAATATTAACAGAAGATGGAGGTGCCAATATTATGGGGTGATGTGAGGAAGTTTAGTAACAACTGCCCAAGTAACAAATATGCCCAAAATAGAATGAGAAAGTAACTTTTTCAAAGAAAGCCTGCTGTGCCCGCAAGTACGTTTAGAACTGCGTGAGATCAATGTAAGCAGTGTGCATGTGCAAGCAGCACTCGCGCTCGTGCACATGAGTTTGTTCACTGTAAATGTTAAGCAACGTACATGCAATTGCATGGGTTGAACGTGCACACCTCTAAACTTGACAACATTTTTTTTACACTGGTTCACCTTTATGTATTTTTTAAAGGAGATTTGCACACAGGTCATGTTAGCATGTTACGTTGCCAACATGTGACATGCACCTTGTTAAAATTAGGTAAAAAGACTCTTGCTCCTCCTAAAAGGGCATTTAACCTTCCCCCTCTAATGCATATTATTTCCTTGGGCTAGCTTTTAAAGGGGAACTCCGCATTCCATTCTCCAATGCTCTTGTCTCGCCCCTCTAATCCCTTGGATTTCCATGGGCTGACTTTTGCTTTTAAAGGGGAACTCCACACTCCATTCTCCAATGCTCTTGTCTCCCCCCTCTAAACCCTTGGATTTCCATGGGCTAGCTTTTGCTTTTATAGGGGAACTCCACACTCCATTTCATTCTCAAAAGGCTGTGAGCTGCCTTCACCAATCTAAACCACATCCTTGTTCAGAGCATACAACAGGGCCAGCTAGGAAAGGGGTGAGAAGAGTGATCGCCCAACCCCTTCCTGAACCATACAAGGCCACATGCACTCAACATAGCTGGCTGCCTTTGGAGCATGGTGGGCTCATCCCAATACCAACCACAAAGCACCTTGTACCCACTAGTTTAACCACTTCAGCCCTGGAAGAATTTACCCCCTTCCTGACCAGAGCACTTTTTGTGATTCGGCACTGCATCGCTTTAACTGACAATTGCGCGGTTGTGTGACGTGGCTCCCAAACAAAATTGACGTCCTTTTTTCCCAAAAATAGAGCTTTCTTTTGGTGGTATTTGATCACCTCTGCAGTTTTTATTTTTTGCGCTATAAACAAAAAAATTGCGTCAATTTTGAAAAAAACGCATTATTTTTTACTTTTTGCTATAATAAATATCCCCAAAAAATAATTTAAAAAAAAAAAACATTTTTTTTCCTCAGTTTAGGCCTATACATATTCCTCTACATATTTTTGGTAAAAAAATGGCAATAAGTGATTATTGATTGGTTTGCGCAAAAGTTATGGCATTTTTATTAATAATGTTTTTTTTTTACTAGTAATGGCGGCGATCAGCGATTTTTATTGTGACTGCGACATTATGGCAGACACATCGGATATTTTTGACACATTTTTGGGACCATTGTCATTTATACAGCAATCAGTGCTATAAAAATGCACTGATTCCTGTGTAAATGACACTGGCAGTGAAGGGGTTAACCACTAGGGGGCAGGAAGGGGTTAAGTCAGTACTAGTGTTTTCTAACTGTAGGGGGGATGGGCTAGCTGTGACACGTCACTGATCTCTGCTCCCGATGACAGGGAGCAGAGATCAGTGACTCTGTCACTAGGCTGAACGGGGAGATGCTGATTTACATCAGCATCTCCCCATTCGTCCTCTCAGTGAGGCGATTGCGGGTATCCCTGCAGCGATAGAGTCCACGAGACCCGACTCATGGAGCTCCCGGATGGTGCGTGCTTGCGTGCCACCGGCGGCGCGCACGCAATGGCATGGTCGGAAATTCAAATGGGACTTACAGGTATGCCCATTTGCCCAGCCGTGCCATTCTGCCGACATACATCGGCGTATGCCAGTCGGGAAGTGGTTAAAGGGGTTTTCCACATTTCATAAAGGCCCCTGTCTGCAGCCCCCCACAACCCCAGTTTATTGTGGAAGAGACCCTTGTCGCCATGAATATGGGAACAAGGTGGTTGACTTTTGGGGTGCCCGAGGCCCTCCTGCCCCTAAGCATCCACCCCCCTTTCATGGGCTGGCTTGCTGTGTGTTTGGCTAGGGGTTTGTTAGTGTGTGGGAGGGGCACAATATTTTTTTAGTTTGAGGTGGTATTTCTCACATGGGGGTCCTCATTTTAAGCCTTAACAGACCCAAATGGCCTTGTATGTTTTGGGGGGGGCAGACCATTTTTTGTTTTGGGTTAAAATCTTGCAGCTGCAATGTGGAGTTGTAAGTTTTCTCTAATGCCATACATCTTTGAAGCAGCATTTTGGATACATGCTACAGATGCGCCACTTTACAGGCAGAGTAACCCCCCCTCCCCCCCCAAGTTACTAGCTTTTATGGAATTTTGCATTTTTAAAGGCACTTTTCCTTGATTCATTTTTGGGGTTGTCCAAATTGGTGACATTGATATATGTCCCTCAGGGACCTGAGCCTCCGTACCCATTTTAAGGCCAATAACTAGAATATAAGCCAGCCAAGTGGGGACTCTCAAAATTAACAAGTCAGTTCCCATAGACTGTAATGATATTTGTTGTATAACTTTTGTCTATGTTAGGTGTTTGTCCCACCTGTAATTTTGTAGCATGCTGGATGATGTGCTTAATTTTGGACAGGGGGGTGGCTTATTTTGTGCTAGCTTCATTTGGTTTGGTCTGGGCATGCTCAGGGACTTTTTTTTTTTGTGCTTTTTGTGTGTGAACAGCACTTGGATTTTTCTGGGCATGCTCAGAGAGTCTGTTTTTTCGGTTAGTAAATTAAGGACATCCTTAACAGGTGTACCCACTTTGAAGTAATGTCTCTACACTGGGTGAACTTGCATTTTGTGTGTTTCATGGACTGTGCATGTGTTTTCAATTGCCTCATTGGCACACAAACCTATGTTATATAAAGCTTGCAGATAGCGTTCTTTACCTTGCCCTGAAAAGAGGTGTGTGTCATGTATTTTGTTTGTTGTGTAGTTGCAAACGATGTGTTTAAGACCCCTTTCACACTGAGGTGCTTTACAGGCGCTACAGCACTAAAAATAGTGCCTGCATAGCACCTGTAAAGAGCCTCTCTTGTCTCTCCAGTGTGAAAGCCGGAGGGCTTTCACACTGGAGCGGTGGGCTGGCAGGACGCCAAAAAAACTCCTGCAAGCAGCATCTTTGGAGCGGTGAAGGAGCGGTGTATACGCCGCTCCTGCCCATTGAACTGAAAGTGCACCGCTGCAGAACTGGTTAGTTGTAACCCTTTTTTGGCCGCTAGCCATGGTTAAAACCGCCCGCTAGTGTCCGAAAACCCCCGCAAAAACGACGGTAAAGCGCTGCTAAAAATAGTGTGAAAGGGGTCTTAGAGCAAGTTTTTTTTTGGGGGGGGGATATTTTTTCCTGAAATGTTTTTGATGTTGTCAATGTATGTTGCTTGTAGGATGTTAGTTTCACTCTGATTTAATTGTTTGCTGCATTATTTTGCAAAATCTTCCTCAAGATGTTGTGACTAATAAATGTTTAAATCCTTTCCTCTGCAAAATGGTCAGACCACAAAACCATATTCTGTTAGTGTCTCAAATTAACACATTTTTGCTTTCCTTGCTCTTTTCCAAGTCCTGTTTTGCTGACCAATAAAACTTGTAGCAAATTTTTGTGTTATGTGTTTTTGTTAATAATTTGTTTTGCAGATGCATGCTCAATCCAAGTAATGCATTTTAACCCCCCCCCCAAACAATTTTCATGCAACAGATTTCCCAGCTGCAGCTTAACTAGGCTGATTGGCATGGCAAAACAAAAAAAGGTGTGATTTGTCTAAAAGCTACTTTCCTGGTGCCTTCATGGCAGCATACACATGGATTGTGCATATGCTGCCATGGATAGGCACCAGGAAAGGAAAATTACAAAGAGTTAAGTATTCAATTTTCCATTTCAGCGCAGTGGTTCTCCGCTTCGGTCCTCAAGTACCCCCGACAGAACATGTTTTGGGAATTTATCTTAGCTAAAATATCTGTCCAAAATACCAAGCCATTGACTCTGATTTAAAGCACCTGTGTAAGATGAAGGAAAACCTGCAAACATGGCCTGTTGGGGGTACTTGAAGACAGGGTTGAGAACCGCTGATTTAGAGCACTGGGCTAAAATCTAGCTCAAGACAATCCTATTCTAATTGTGGGCATTTGAGGGAAACCAACTGAGTGTTAGAACCCTTGCTTGTCTTTTTTAGGTTGGGCTTTGTTTCCCTTTTCTGAAAATTGGCTTCACTTCCGGTCACATAGCCAAACAGGAAGTGAGGGTAGAACCCTACCAATGTCTTTCCTTGGGGACACACAGGTCAATCTAACTAGTGCCCCCATTAAGCAAAATACACTCTAGCGCTTTGTTGTGTACACCCCAAATTGTTAGGTATTTTGGGGTTTACTAAAGGCAAATCCACTCTGCAATACAAGTGTACTCGCTGTAAATCTGAGGGGAAGCACTGGTGATTTTATCATCCAATCATGTAGAAGCAAAGATGCTGTTTATTTATTTTCCTTGCATGTCCCCCTCCGATCTCCAGCAACTTCACTTCCAAGTGCACTTGTAGTGCAAAGTGGATTTGCCTTTAGTAAATAAATCCCAAAATCCAAGATACCTAATAATTTGGGGTGTACACAGCAAAATGCTAGCGTGCAATTTACCTAATGGGGAAACTATTTAGATTGACATGTGTATCCCCAAGGAAAGAAATTGGTAGGGTTTTACCCTCACTTTCTGTTTGGCTATGACAGGAAGTGCATAAATTTGAAGGAGAAACTGTCAAAATTTGTAAGTTTTCTTCACCCTATTAATGGTACAGACATCCCCCAAAACTGACAAGACTTCTAATCCCTCTGTACTCTATCTCCAAGCAAAAATAAGAAGGGATTTCATTTAGTTTAACTTTGCAAAGACACATTCCTAAGTTCAACTGTGATGCATGTCAATGGCCCATTTCAACCTTGTTTAATAGAAAACACCGGTTGCCTTTCACTATAAACATTTGTTAGTCCAGTCCTGGAAATCTGCATCTGCTTTACTATTAATTTCTATAAAAATTGGGTTCCTGCAGCTTGATGTGCCAAATGCATCTAGATCGCTGTGTATGTGAGATGCACAACTGCTGTGTGCGCGGAGGTATGTACCCATGGCGCATATCTGGTTCCCGGAAGCGGTGGCCAGCACACAGGAATGACATCACACCACTCCAGGAAGTTGCTTGTACTGCTGGTAATTTCTTCCCACCACCATGCCCCGCTCACTGTTCTCTGAGAAAGAGATCCTTATTTGCAAATTAAGATAATTTTTTATTTATTTTTACATGGGGTGGTGTTTGTGTGGGTCATGTGTGTATGTCTAAATGATTTGGCCTCAAAGCACACACTTACTTCCTGTGTACAGATTCACTTTCGGGCCACTGTATATTGCTTCCTGCTTCAGTGTGTGTGTGTGTAATATATATATATATATATATATATATATATATATATATATAGATTCTTGTGTCCACCAGCAGGCATAATAATTGTCTAGCATGGGGGTCTTCAAACTACGGCCCTCCAGTTGTTCAGGAACTACAATTCCCATCATGCCTAGTCATGTCTGTGAATGTCATGAGTTTTACAATGCCTCATAGGATGTGTAGTTCTGCAACAGCTAGAGAGCCGTAGTTTGAAGATTCCTGATCACCCTAGCATGTCTTGAAAAAAGGTGGTTTCTCGTGTGCCTTGTATAATGCCCAAGAAATATTGTTTGGAAAATACAAGTGGGTCATGGCACATCTACATTCCAAATTTGGCACTTAAGATGGGCATGCACTATGCAATCTGATTGGCCAATCTCTGTACAACTCAATATTTAGGCAAAATAGGTAATAGGAAGACGCACTTGAGCAATTAATTCAATTATAGGAAATCAAAGAGGCTCTTGCACTAAATCTAATTTAAGATCTAACTGATTGCAGTGTATGGTCATCTTTAAAGATCAAGATCTGAAAATATCAATTTATTGGGTTTAGAAACACTTCTCTGGTCTTTGTAATGTATACAAAGATTTGGGGAAAAAAAGAAAAAAACACATTTCAAAGATGAATGAATGAATGAATGATTTGTAAAGCGCTGCAAATGCGAACTGAATCGCCTCAAGGCGCTAGATGTATTCTCTGTAGTCAGCTTCTAGAAAAGGAAGGTCTTTAGTTTTTTCCTGAAGGCCTGGTGGTTTTCTTCCATGCGGATGTTGGTTGGAAGAGCATTCCATAGTCGAGGTCCTTGGACTGCAAATCTTCGTTCTCCCTTTGCTTTGTAGCGGATTTTGGGAATGATGAGGAGGTTTTGGTTAGCTGATCGAAGACTGCGATTCGGTGTGTAGTGTTTTATTTTTTCCCGGAGATATAGCAGAGCGTTTCCTTGTATGCATTTGTGGGTGAGGCAGAGGGTCTTGAATGTGATCAGATTCTTCACAGTTAGCCAATGTAGGCTCTTTAGGGATGGGGAGATGGATTCCCAGGGCTTTTTTCCTGTTAACTGTCTTGCCGCCGTGTTTTGGATGAGTTGCAAGCGCGCAAGCTGATATTGTGGTAGTCCTACGTAGAGCGAGTTTGTGTAGTCGAGACGAGAATTGATGATTGTTCCCACAACTGCCGCTTTGTCCTCTTCTGGGATGAAGGGGATGAGTCTGCGAAGCAGGCGGAGGAGATAGTGGGATCCGCTCACCACTGATCCTATTTGTGCATCCATTGTCATTCCTGAGTCAAAGATGACTCCGAGACTCTTGGCTTTGGTGCTAGGGGAGATGGTCTGTCCGAGGATGGAGGGAGGTGTCCACGGGGTCTTAATTTTGGAATTTTTGTTGGCTTGCAGGAGAAGAAGTTCTGTATTTGATCCGTTGAGTTTAAGGGAGCTAGTGGTCATCCAGTCATCTATTAAAGTAAGGCATTTCTGTAATTGCTGATGAAGATCTTTTTGTCCGTTGATGCTAAGGTAGAGTTGGGTGTCGTCTGTGTATGAGTGGAAGCAGAGGTCGGTTTTTCTGATGATATTGAGAATTGGCGGATGTAGATGTTAAATAGCACTGGTGACAAGGGTGAGCCCTGAGGGACTCCACAGGAGACTGCCTGAGATTCCGAGGTGAATGCTCCTAGTTTCACTGTCTGGGAGCGATTCTCTAAGAAGGATGTAAACCATTTTAGGGCAGAATCTGTAGCTCCTGCAACTTCTGAGAGGCGGACGAGTAAAGTATTGTGGTCCACTGTATCGAATGCTGCGCTGAGGTCTAACAGTACCAGGAGACTCGGTTCTCCGTCATCTGCTGCTTCAAGGGCGTCGTCCCATATTTTGAGAAGTGCTGTTTCTGTGCCATGGCCTGGGCGGAAGCCTGATTGCAGAGGGTCCAGGAGGTGGTGTGTGTCCAGGTGGTGTTGTAGCTGCTGTACTACTGCTTTCTCTATAATCTTGGAGAAGGTATTGAGGCTTGTTATTGGTCTGCGGCAGTTAGGGTCTTTAGGGTCAAGATTGGGTTTCTTTAGCAGGGGTTTGATGATGCCGTGCTTGAGGGAGGTTGGCACAGTCCCTTCTTTGAATGATTGATTTATGAGATGTGTTAGGGTGGGGGCCAGGATGTCGGAACATTCTTTGAGCAATTTGGTGGGGATGATGTCGTTCGGTGATGTGCTGTCGCGAAGGCTTCCGATGATGTTTTTAGTTGTGTCCGTAGTGATTGGGGACAAAAAGAAATTCGGTGGTTGAGTGATGTTCGTGTCGATATCCTCTTTTTTCTTTGGTTGAGTGAGGTTGGTTGTTATTTTCTGATGAGTTGTTTTCCGAATGTTGTCGATTTTGTCGATGAAGAAATCTGATAGCTCTAAGCAGGTCGGGTTCATTGACTGAGCAACTATTTTGAAAAGTTCCCGTGGGCGGTTTAAGGCGGATGAGATGGTGTCTGCGAAATGTTCTTTTTTGGCTTTGAAGATTGCCTTGTGGTATTTCACCGTGAGTGCTTTGTAGTTAGCATGGTTTTCCTTGGTGGGATTTCTTCTCCAAGCTCTCTCAGCTCTTCTGCGTTCTTGCTTGAGAAGGGTGAGAGTGCCATTAAACCAACTCGAGTTTTTTTTGCGGACGAGTGTTTTGCATTTTGGCGCCACTGAGTCTGCTGTTTGTAATAAAACATTGTTTAGGGAGTTAAGTGTTTGTTCCGTTGAGAGATTTGAGTTTAGCAAAAGAATTTTGCTTGATAATGTAGTTTTGAAGAGTTCAGAGAGTAGTTTCTTCTGAGATCTATTCCAGTGTGTTGCTGTTGCCCGTTTCTGTTTTTGGAGGACGGTGTTAGTGGTGATTTTAAATTTGATAGCATGATGGTCCGTCCATGGTAGTGGAGTGTTGTCAAATACTAGGGATGAGCCGAACACCCCCCGGTTCGGTTCGCACCAGAACCCGCGAACGGACCGAAAGTTCGCACGAACGTTAGAACCCCATTGACGTCTATGGGACTCGAACGTTCGAAATCAAAAGTGCTCATTTTAAAGGCTAATTTGCATGGTATTGTCCTAAAAAGGGTTTGGGGACCCGGGTCCTACCCCAGGGGACATGTATCAATGCAAAAAAAACTTTTAAAAACGGCCGTTTTTTCGGGAGCAGTGATTTTAATGATGCTTAAAGTAAAAAAAAAAAAAAGTGAAATATTCCTTTAAATATCGTACCTGGGGGGTGTCTATAGTATGCCTGTAAAGTGACGCGTGTTTCCCATGTTTAGAACAGTCCCTGCACCAAATGTCATTTTTAAAGGAAAAAATCTCATTTAAAACTGCTTGCGGGTTTAATGTCATGTCGGGGCATGGCAATATGGATGAAAATCAGTGAGACAAACGGCATGGGTACCCCCCAGTCCATTACCAGGCCCTTTGGGTCTTGTATGGATATTAAGGGGAACCCCGCACCCAAATTAAAATAAGGAAAGGTGTGGGGCCACCAGGCCCTATATACTCTGAACAGCAGTATACAGGCGGTGCAAACAAGACAGGGACTGTAGGTTTGTTGTTAAGTAGAATCTGTTTGTAATTTTGAACATTTTTAACGTGTTTAGCTCCAGCCAAAAAATCTTTTCTAAGCTTTTTGGAAAACATAGGGAAGGGTTATCACCCCTGTGACATTTGTTTTGCTGTCTTTCCTCCTCTTCAGAAGATTTCACCTCACTTTTTTGTCCCAATGAAAAATGTTTTTTGAAAATTTGGGTTTTTTTGTGGAACAAGGATTGGAAAGCATCAGTGGAAAGGAGAAATTGTTTTCCCATATTAACTCTAACAGGAGAGAATTTCCCTTCCTAGGGGTAGATTTCATCTCACTTCCTGTTGTCTCCTTCCGTTTGCAAGTAGGAGTCGTTTGTAAGTTAGATGTTTGAAAGTAGAGTCCTGCCCTATATACTCAGCAGAAATTTGGGCCTTAGGTGTTGCTGTGGCCACAACACTGTAAGCCCTCACAGGGCCCTGCTGTGAAATATTAGATCAAGAATTGTAATTACATGCCCCTGTTGAACAGGAGCTGAAAAATTAGGCCTTAGGCACTGGTGCTGGTGCCACAACACTGCAACCCCTCACAGACACTCTAGTTGGAACGCAGGAACGAGCCCTGCTGCAAAGTATTGCTTCAAAAATTGTAATTACACGCCCCTGTTAGACAGGGGCAGAAAAATTGGGCCTTAGGCACTGGTGCTGGTGCCACAACACTGCAACCCCTCACAGAGACTCTAGTTGGAATGCAGGAACGAGCCCTGCTGCAAAGTATTGCATCAAAAATTGTAATTACACGCCCCTGTTAGACAGGGGCAGAAAAATTGGGCCTTAGGCACTGGTGCTGGTGCCACAACACTGCAACCCCTCACAGACACTCTAGTTGGAACGCAGGAACGAGCCCTGCTGCAAAGTATTGCATCAAAAATTGTAATTACACGCCCCTGTTAGACAGGGGCAGAAAAATTGGGCCTTAGGCACTGGTGCTGGTGCCACAACACTGCAACCCCTCACAGACACTCTAGTTGGAATGCAGGAACGAGCCCTGCTGCAAAGTATTACATCAAAAATTGTAATTACACGCCCCTGTTAAACAGGGGCTGAAAAATTGTGCCTTAGGCACTGGTGGTGGCGCCCAGAACCAAAAATGTTCTTACAAGCTATCAGCGTGATGATTGAGGAGGAAGAGGATAATTACTCAGGGATAGTCACTCAGCATCAGCATAGGCAGTCTTTGAAGGGATCTGAGATTTCAAAAAAAATTATTCGGTTACATCAGCATCAGGTGCTTGGTAGCTGGTGGTGATCCAAGACTCATTCATTTTTATGAAGGTCAGCCGATCGACCGAGTCGGTGGACAGATGCACCCTGTGATCGGTTACCACGCCTCCAGCAGCACTGAATGTGCGTTCCGAAAGAACGCTGGATGCAGGACAGGCCAGTAGCTCAATTGCATACTGTGCAAGCTCTGGCCAGTGATCCATCCTCAAGACCCAGTAACCCAGAGGATTTTCGGTGGGAAAGGTGTCCAAGTCTGATCTTGCCCCTAGGTATTCCTGCACCATGTAAAACAGACGCTGGCGATGGTTGCTGGAACCGATCATACCTTGGGGCTGCGGACCAAAAAATTGTCTGAACGCATCGGTCAGACGGCCACCTTCTCCACCGCTCCTTCTTTGACTGACCGAAGCCTCAGCAACACGTTGTCCAGAAACAGGAGTTTGTAACCTCCCAGTCTCTGGGAACGCGTTGCACAGACCTTTCTGCAAGGCCTCCCGAAGATGTTTCATCCTCTGCTCCCTCTGCGATGGCAAGATAAGGTCCGCAACCTTACCCTTGTAACGTGGATCAAGGAGGGTTGCCAGCCAGTATTGGTCCTTCTCCTTGATACCACGAATACGAGGATACTTACGCAGGCTTTGCAGGATCAGGGAGGCCATGCAGCATAGGTTTGCTGAGGCATTCGGTCCGGAGTCCTCTGGGTCACTAAGAACGACATGGTCCGCAGCCACCTCCTCCCAGCCACGTACAAGTCCATGTGTTTCTTGGGACTGATCCCTTAAAGACTGCTGCTGATGCTGAGTGCCAGGCTCCACCTCCATACTGACACAATCTTCCTCCTCCTCCTCTTCCTCCTCGTCCTCTTCCTGTGTGATCGGCGGGCACGCAGGAACACTGTCTGGATAAAGGGGGCCTTGAGAGCTAAGGAAGTCCTCCTCTTCCTGCCTCTGTTCTGCCTCAAGTGCCCTGTCCATTATTCCGCGCAGCGTGTGCTCCAACAGGTGGACAAGGGGGACAGTGTCACTGATGCATGCACTGTCACTGCTCACCATCCTCGTGGCCTCCTCGAATGGTGACAGGACAGTGCATGCATCCCTGATCATGGCCCACTGGCGTGGGGAAAAAAAACCAAGCTCCCCTGACCCTGTCCTGGTGCCATAGTCGCACAGGTACTCATTGATGGCCCTCTGCTGCGTGTGCAGCCGCTGCAGCATGGCCAACGTTGAGTTCCACCTGGTGGGCATGTCACAGATTAGGCGGTTCTTGGGCAGGTTAAACTCCTTTTGGAGGTCCGTCAGCCGAGCACTGGCATTATATGACCGGCGGAAATGCACACAGACTTTCCTGGCCTGCCTCAGGACATCCTGTAAGCCCGGGTACCTGCCCAAGAACCGCTGCACCACCAAGTTAAGGACGTGAGCCAAACAGGGCACATGGGTCATTTGTCCCTGTCGGAGGGCAGAGAGGAGGTTGGTGCCATTGTCGCAAACCACCATTCCTGCCTTAAGTTGGCGTGGCGTCAACCACCTCTGAACCTGCCCCTGCAGAGCTGACAGAACCTCTGCCCCAGTGTGGCTCCTGTCCCCCAAGCACACCAGCTCAAGCACCGCATGGCATCTTTTGGCCTGCGTACTTGCGTAGCCCCTTGAACGCCTACAGAGCACCGCTGGTTCCGAGGAAGAGGCCATGGAGGAAGAAGAAGAGGAGGGGGTGGAGGAGAGAGGTGTGTCACAATCAGCATTTTGGAGGCGTGGTGGCGGAACAACCTCCAACACTACTGCACCTTGTCCTGCATCCTTCCCAGCTGCCAGCAGAGTCACCCAATGCGCCGTGAAACTTAGGTAACGTCCCTGTCCATGCCTGCTGGACCATGAGTCAGCGGTAATATGCACCTTACCGCTGACCGCCCTGTCCAGCGAGGCATGGACATTGCCTTCCACATGCCGGTAGAGAGCCGGAATCGCCTTCCGTGAGAAAAAGTGGCGTTTGGGTACCTGCCACTGAGGAACCGCACATTCCACAAACTCACGGAAGGGGGCAGAGTCTACCAACTGAAAAGGCAGCAGTTGAAGTGCTAGCAATTTTGCCAAGCTAGCATTCAACCGCTGGGCATGTGGATGGCTGGGAGCAAACTTCTTTCGGCGGTGCAGCAGCTGGGGCAGGGAAATTTGCCTGGTACAATCTGACGTCGGTGTACCAAAAGCAGATTGCCCACAAGTACTTGGCTGTGACACACCTAATTCTACACCTTCATTCCTCTCACTGCAGGTCTCAGAGAGGACTGAAGGTCTAGTGGGGTTGGAAATCTCAGCTGATGAGGAGCAAGGAGAGATCCTCTTTGTTCTTTGGTGTGGGTCTTTTAGATACGCTTGCCAACGAACTGCATGGCAGGTCAACATATGTCTGGTCAAGCATGTGGTACCCAAGCGGGAGATGTTTTGGCCACGCGAGATACGCTTGAGACATATGTTGCAAATAGCAGCGGTGCGATCTGATGCACTCGTCTCAAAAAAGGCCCACACCAAAGAACTTTTTGAATAACGCGCAGAGACTGCAGCGCCCTGCACATGTGGAGCTTTGGGGTGTGATGCAGTCAATGTGCTGCCCTTAGGCTGGCCCCTGGAGGGCATCCTGCCTCGTTGGTGATGTGCCGCCGCCTCCTCCTCCTCCTCCTCCTCCTCTCTCCTATCAGGCACCCACGTTGAGTCAGTGACCTCATCATCCCCTCCCTCCTCATCACTGGAGCAAACCTGGCAGTATGCTGCAGCAGGGGGAGCATGACTGCCAGATTGCTGTCCTTCTTGGGCACCCCCTCTGTCCGTGCTCATGTTACTGCCTTCATCGAGCTCAGTATTGTCATCAGAGCCTTCCAAACGCTGGGCATCCTCCTGGAGCATGTACCCAACACTGTGGTCAAACAGTTCGAGGGAATCCTCATGAGGACATGGTGGAGCTAGGGAAGGAGTCACTGATGACATTGAGCTGAGGGAAGAGGCCGCTGCTTTGCCAGACAAAGCACCCTGGGCATTAGGGATGAGCTTCGAGTTCGAGTCGAACTCATGTTCGACTCGAACATTGGCTGTTCGCAAGTTCACCGAACAGCGAACAATTTGGGGTGTTCGCGGCAAATTCGAATGCCGCGGAACACCCTTTAAAAGTCTATGGGAGAAATCAAAAGTGCTAATTTTAAAGGCTAATATGCAAGTTATTGTCATAAAAAGTGTTTGGGGACCTGGGTCCTGCCCCAGGGGACATGGATCAATGCAAAAAAAAGTTTTAAAAACGTCCGTTTTTTCAGGAGCAGTGATTTTAATAATACTTAAAGTCAATCAATAAAAGTGTAATATCCCTTTAAATTTCGTACCTGGGGGGTGTCTATAGTGTGCCTGTAAAGGGGCGCATGTTTCCTGTGTTTAGAACAGTCTGACAGCAAAATGACATTTTGAAGGAAAAAACTCATTTAAAACTACCCGCGGCTATTGCATTGCCGACAATACACATAGAAGTTCATTGATAAAAACGGCATGGGAATTCCCCAAAGGGGAACCCCGAACCAAAATTAAAAAAAAAAAATGACGTGGGGGTCCCCCTAAATTCCATACCAGGCCCTTCAGGTCTGGTATGGATATTAAGGGGAACCCCGGCCAAAATTTAAAAAAAAAATGACGTGGGGTTCCCCCTAAATTCCATACCAGACCCTTCAGGTCTGGTATGGATTTTAAGGGGAACCCCGCGCCAAAAAAAAAAAAAAAAACGGCGTGGGGTCCCCCCAAAAATCCATACCAGACCCTTATCCGAGCACGCAACCTGGCAGGCCGCAGGAAAAGAGGGGGGGACAAGAGTGCGGCCCCCCCTCCCTCCTGAACCGTACCAGGCCACATGCCCTCAACATTGGGAGGGTGCTTTGGGGTAGCCCCCCAAAACACCTTGTCCCCATGTTGATGAGGACAAGGGCCTCATCCCCACAACCCTGGCCGGTGGTTGTGGGTGTCTGCGGGCGGGGGGCTTATCGGAATCTGGAAGCCCCCTTTAACAAGGTGACCCCCAGATCCCGGCCCCCCCCCTGTGTGAAATGGTAAGGGGGTACATAAGTACCCCTACCATTTCACGAAAAAAGTGTCAAAAATGTTAAAAATGACAAGAGACAGTTTTTGACAATTCCTTTATTTAAATGCTTCTTCTTTCTTCTATCTTGCTTCATCTTCTGGTTCTTCTGGCTCTTCTGGTTCTTCTGGTTCTTCCTCCGGCGTTCTCGTCCAGCATCTCCTCCGCGGCGTCTTCTGTCTTCTTCTCCTCGGGCCGCTCCGCACCCATGGCATGGGGGGGAGGCTCCCGCTCTTCTCTTCTTCTCTTCTTCTTTTCTTCTTTTCTTCTTTTCTTCTCTTCTTCTCTTCTTCTTCATTTTCTTCTCCGGGCCGCTCCGCAATCCATGCTGACATGGAGGGAGGCTCCCGCTGTGTGACGGCGCTCCTCGTCTGACAGTTCTTAAATAACGGGGGGGCGGGGCCACCCGGTGACCCCGCCCCCCTCTGACGCACGGTGACTTGACGGGACTTCCCTGTGGCATTCCCCGTGACGTCACAGGGAAGTCCCGTCAAGTCACCGTACGTCAGAGGGGGGCGGGGTCACCGGGTGGCCCCGCCCCCCCCTTATTTAAGAACTGTCAGACGAGGAGCGCCGTCACACAGCGGGAGCCTCCCTCCATGCCAGCATGGATTGCGGAGCGGCCCGGAGAAGAAAATGAAGAAGAAGAGAAGAAGAGAAGAAAAGAAGAAAAGAAGAAGAGAAGAAGAGAAGAGCGGGAGCCTCCCCCCCATGCCATGGGTGCGGAGCGGCCCGAGGAGAAGAAGACAGAAGACGCCGCGGAGGAGATGCTGGACGAGAACGCCGGAGGAAGAACCAGAAGAACCAGAAGAGCCAGAAGAACCAGAAGATGAAGCAAGATAGAAGAAAGAAGAAGCATTTAAATAAAGGAATTGTCAAAAACTGTCTCTTGTCATTTTTAACATTTTTGACACTTTTTTCGTGAAATGGTAGGGGTACTTATGTACCCCCTTACCATTTCACACAGGGGGGGCCGGGATCTGGGGGTCACCTTGTTAAAGGGGGCTTCCAGATTCCGATAAGCCCCCCGCCCGCAGACCCCCACAACCACCGGCCAGGGTTGTGGGGATGAGGCCCTTGTCCTCATCAACATGGGGACAAGGTGTTTTGGGGGGCTACCCCAAAGCACCCTCCCAATGTTGAGGGCATGTGGCCTGGTACGGTTCAGGAGGGAGGGGGGGCCGCACTCTCGTCCCCCCCTCTTTTCCTGCGGCCTGCCAGGTTGCGTGCTCGGATAAGGGTCTGGTATGGATTTTTGGGGGGACCCCACGCCGTTTTTTTTTTTGGCGCGGGGTTCCCCTTAAAATCCATACCAGACCTGAAGGGTCTGGTATGGAATTTAGGGGGAACCCCACGTCATTTTTTTTTTTAAATTTTGGCCGGGGTTCCCCTTAATATCCATACCAGACCTGAAGGGCCTGGTATGGAATTTAGGGGGACCCCCACGTCATTTTTTTTTTTAAATTTTGGTTCGGGGTTCCCCTTTGGGGAATTCCCATGCCGTTTTTATCAATGAACTTCTATGTGTATTGTCGGCAATGCAATAGCCGCGGGTAGTTTTAAATGAGTTTTTTCCTTCAAAATGTCATTTTGCTGTCAGACTGTTCTAAACACAGGAAACATGCGCCCCTTTACAGGCACACTATAGACACCCCCCAGGTACGAAATTTAAAGGGATATTACACTTTTATTGTTTGACTTTAAGCATTATTAAAATCACTGCTCCTGAAAAAACGGCCGTTTTTAAAACTTTTTTTTGCATTGATCCATGTCCCCTGGGGCAGGACCCAGGTCCCCAAACACTTTTTATGACAATAACTTGCATATAAGCCTTGAAAATTAGCACTTTTGATTATTCATGTTCGTGTCCCATAGACTTTAACGGTGTTCACATGTTCGAACGAACTTTTTTCCTGTTCGCATGTTCTGGTGCGAACCGAACAGGGGGGTGTTCGGCTCATCCCTACTGGGCATGGGTGAGAGAGGATGAGGAGGATGAGGACGGCTTGGTCATCCACTCGACCAAGTCTTCCGCATGTTGCGGCTCAACACGGCCAGCTGCCGAAAAAAAGGCCAAGCGTGTCCCATGGCCACGTGCTGATGAGGATGCACCGTCTCCACGACCAGCACTAGACACAGAGCCTGCTTGCCCTCTCTTATTGGCTTGTGACTGTCTGCCTCTCCTTCTTGGCCTTCCAGACATACTAATGGCCTGTAGCTGCACTAAGCTGGGATAGAACACCTGTAATTTTCTTCAAGTAGCTTTATATACTGTAACCAGACAAGCCTGCCTGTCAGTAGGAAGATAACAGGAACGGATCTAGCTGAACACTGTGAGCAGGACGCACTGTACTAAATGTAAATAGTCTAGCTGCCTGACCGTGGTACTAATAGGATCAAATAGAACACCTGTAATTTTCTTCAGGTAGCTTTATATACTGTAACCAGACAAGCCTGCCTGTCAGTAGGAAGATAACAGGAACGGATCTAGCTGTACACTGTGAGCAGGACGCACTGTACTAAATGTAAATAGTCTAGCTGCCTGACCGTGGTACTAATAGGATCAAATAGAACACCTGTAATTTTCTTCAGGTAGCTTTATATACTGTAACCAGACAAGCCTGCCTGTCAGTAGGAAGATAACAGGAACGGATCTAGCTGAACACTGTGAGCAGGACGCACTGTACTAAATGTAAATAGTCTAGCTGCCTGACCGTGGTACTAATAGGATCAAATAGAACACCTGTAATTTTCTTCAGGTAGCTTTATATACTGTAACCAGACAAGCCTGCCTGTCAGTAGGAATTTAACAGGAACGGATCTAGCTGAACACTGTGAGCAGGACGCACTGCACTAAATGTAAATAGTCTAGAAGATAACAGGAACGGATCTAGCTGAACACTGTGAGCAGGACGCACTGCACTAAATGTAAATAGTCTAGAAGATAACAGGAACGGATCTAGCTGAACACTGTGAGCAGGACGCACTGCACTAAATGTAAATAGTCTAGAAGATAACAGGAACGGATCTAGCTGAACACTGTGAGCAGGACGCACTGCACTAAATGTAAATAGCAGGAACGGATCTAGCTGAACACTGTGAGCAGGACGCACTGCACTAAATGTAAATAGTCTAGAAGATAGCAGGAACGGATCTAGCTGAACACTGTGAGCAGGACGCACTGCACTAAATGTAAATAACAGGAACGGATCTAGCTGA
This sequence comes from Aquarana catesbeiana, assembly GCF_042186555.1. Classification (NCBI taxonomy): domain Eukaryota; kingdom Metazoa; phylum Chordata; class Amphibia; order Anura; family Ranidae; genus Aquarana; species Aquarana catesbeiana. The sequence goes on along the minus strand of NC_133328.1, from coordinate 147,724,342 downwards.
ACACTGTGAGCAGGACGCACTGCACTAAATGTAAATAGCAGGAACGGATCTAGCTGAACACTGTGAGCAGGACGCACTGCACTAAATGTAAATAGCAGGAACGGATCTAGCTGAACACTGTGAGCAGGACGCACTGCACTAAATGTAAATTGCAGGAACGGATCTAGCTGAACACTGTGAGCAGGACGCACTGCACTAAATGTAAATAGTCTAGAAGATAACAGGAACGGATCTAGCTGAACACTGTGAGCAGGACGCACTGCACTAAATGTAAATAGCAGGAACGGATCTAGCTGAACACTGTGAGCAGGACGCACTGCACTAAATGTAAATTGCAGGAACGGATCTAGCTGAACACTGTGAGCAGGACGCACTGCACTAAATGTAAATAGTCTAGAAGATAACAGGAACGGATCTAGCTGAACACTGTGAGCAGGACGCACTGCACTAAATGTAAATAGCAGGAACGGATCTAGCTGAACACTGTGAGCAGGACGCACTGCATTAAATATAAATAGTCTAGATAGAAGATAACAGGAACGGATCTAGCTAAACTGAATACAGTGTATATATATATATATGCAACACCTGGGATGCATATATATACACAATACACTGTAAGTGCAGCTAACTGACTGACTGTTCTGCCTAATCTATCTAACTCAAATCAAATGACACTGTCTCTCTCTCTCTCTATCTCTCAGCACACCGGAACACACACTACACAGGGCCGCCGTGCAGGCGGCCTTATATAGTGTGGGGTGTGTACTAAATCCCCTGAGCCATAATTGGCCAAAGCCACCCTGGCTTTGGCCAATTACAGCTCTCTCTACTGACGGCGCTGTGATTGGCCAAGCATGCGGGTCATAGTGCATGCTTGGCCAATCATCAGCCAGCAATGCACTGCGATGCCGCAGTGAATTATGGGCCGTGACGCGCCACACGAATTTAGCGCGAACGGCCCATAACGTTCGCAATTCGGCGAACGATCGAACAGCCGATGTTCGAGTCGAACATGGGTTCGACTCGAACACGAAGCTCATCCCTATCAAATACGTTGATGTCCATATTCTGTTTGAAGATGAGATCTAAAGTGTGTCCTGAACCGTGCGTGGGGGCATTTATCAGTTGTTGAAGGCCAAGTTCTTACATTTGGTTGATGCAGGCGGTTGCAATAGTGTCTTGGGCAGAGTTTGCCCACAGGTTGAAATCCCCAAGTACCAGAAGGTTTTTGGTTTTCAAGGTGTGCATTGAGAAGAATTCAGTGATGGGGGTAAGGAGATTGGTCTTTGGTCCTGGTGGTCTGTAGCATAGTAGTATGTGAATGGTGTCTTGAGGTGTTGTTTGAAGATGTAGTGAGAGTGTTTCCATGAAAGGTACTGGGTTCTGTAAGTTTGGTTTGGTGAACCCCAGGTGCGATTTGAAAATCACTGCTAGGCCTCCTCCTTTTTTTCCTATTCTATGCTCGGGTAGGATACTGTAGTTCTTGGGCACCATTTCAGTAAGGATGGTGTTGCAGTCGGAAGTTAGCCAGCTTTCTGTAATGAAGAGGCAGTCTATGTTGTTTTCGATGATGAAGTCGCGGATTTCCAGCCTGTGCTTGACTGCAGATCTGGTGTTGATCAGGGCGCATGCTAGTTGTTGCGGTTGGATCGGTGTCTCCCTGCCTTTGATGGTTGATTGTGGGTTGGTCCTTAGTAATTGTTCTTTTTTTAGTCTTTTTTGCGTGGTGGTCGGTAAAGTTGCGGCAATGTTTCTTAGCCTGTGGAGGGTGTCTGCTGTGTATTTGAAGTTGCACATGATGAGGAAGACGGCGTTGCTTGAAGGAAGGGTGTTCTGATGATAGTACTGATGCGGCGATGATACACTTGCAGGGGGATGGAAGGATCGGATGGCTGACCACTGCTTCTGAGTGGTGAGGGTGACGGCTGAGTGTTGGAGCGGAGGCACTGGAGGGAGGTGAGGCTGCCTACCTCCCTCTCATTGATCCAGAGGAAGGCAAAAAACCCCTGGCTGCGTTTGCCAATAGTGCAGCCGAGGAAAAAAATTCCTTCCTGACCCCCCGAGGGGCGATTGGACTGGGGCCCCTGGATCAACTACTGAAGTGCCCCCGGTGCTTACCTGTGCTGATGGTCCAGAAGATGAAGGAGGGGGGCTGGCGTTACTTTCAGTAGGTGGTGCGGTGGCTGCATCTCGGGCGATTTGAGGTAGACTAGCCTCCGGTGAATCTCTAGTGCCCCCCGCGGTGAGGTCCAGTAGCAGGAGGGGTGATTCCCGGTGTGGAGGGGCACAAGGCTCTGTTGGACAACAGTGGGGGGTTGTTAGTGGCTAGCTGACTGGAGCTAGGCCGCAGCCGCGGTCTGTCCCACCGACTCTAGCGGCTAGAACGTGGTGATTTAGACCACGGCTGCGGTGGAGTCCAGGGGGGGGACTGGGCTGGATGGAGGGACCTAGGGGAAGGTGGGTCCAACCGGGAGGTGATGCGGCTGGGGGCTGGTGGCCTCAGGAGGGGGTCCTCGGATGCTGCACCGTTGGCACTGGGTATATTAGAAGTGATAGGAATGAGATTAGCATTAAAAAGGTTAATTAACTGAGTACATCTACTAATTGTCTAACAAGACACATCCAATGAGATGAAATTAACCAATTTTATTGGGCATGCGTTATTATCAATGAGAAAACCGCAGTTACCCTAGCACCATATGTGGGTATTTATTATCGTTATTTGCGCTTAAATGTGCTTGGCCCATGGGCATGAGCGGCGGCTCCCATCCCAGTTCTCTGCCCTCGCTTGCAGCCACGGAATACCGGCTTCTCACCAGCTTGTGCTCCATCTGAAGCCGTCTTTAGCCATTGACTCACAGAGAGCATCGTTCCTTGCTGATATGTAAGTGGCTACTGTATTTGTTACCGCATTGAATAAAGCAGTTTTAACTAGAGGCGCTACTCTCTCTCTCTTTTTCTCATGGATGACTCAGAGTTAGCTTCACTCCTAAGAAGAGATGCCCTGTGCTGACTGCAATACTACTATCTTCCTTACCAGCTATCTACAGCTTTTAAAAGACCTATCTATGGACCCATTGTTGTATGCACCATTTTAGAATGTCCTAGAGCTGTTCCTGCCTGACTGTTGTGGTCCATCAGGTATTCCGAGTGCCTTACTTATATGTTTTTTTCTCATTAGCTCAGAGCCCCCTTGTTATCAGTGCGCCCCCCCTGCAGACCTCCTTTAGAGAGAGACTTACTGACAGGAGTAGGGGCTGTCACTGGAGCTGCTGCAAAGATGTGTGTGGGAAGTTGGGGCCAGGGCTGGAGTTAGGGGGCGAGGCTGGGTGGTGGGGCCACTGTCTCCCATGTGTTCCTCTGCAAGATCGTCACTGGAGGTGTCCTAGCACAGCTGAGCATTCACACACTGGTGGAGGCCACCTGCAGGGGAAGAGAGTGAAGCAGTGAAGGATACTCCTCGCTGAGTTCCTGCTCATGTCATCATCTGGGCGGGTGGAGGGGTTGCAAGGGAGGGAGAGAGTGAAACCGCAGCTGCTGCCTTGAAGGCTACCCCCACTGAGTTCCCACGCTGGCTCCAGTCTTTCATGGGACTGGAGGTGTGCTACTGTGCCTGGGTTTCAGGAGGACAGAAACCCGGGCACAAGTGTCAAAACCCGGACTGTCCTGGTCATTCCCGTACAGGTGGCAACCCTAAGTGTGACAGTTTCTGCAGAGTTTTGCCCTCACACAAACAGGTTGCAGATAATCGGACAGTTTATATGTGGCTATAGCTGCATTTATTCACCTCTTAAAGCAGCAAACCATGTGCCCCTGGACCGTCTTGTGAATGTTGCCTAAAGGCCTATTCACACCAGCCTGCTCTGCTGTTTTACCTTAAATATATGTGTGCACTAACATAAATTGCAATAAGGCAGCACATTCATTTGAAAGGGCTGCCTAATGCCACATACACACGAGCGGACTGTCCGATAGAAAAAGTCAGACGGAAGCTTTTCATCGTATATACCGATCGTGTGTAGGCCTCATCGGATTTTTCTTTTCGAAAAATCTGACGGACCTAGAAAGGGAACATGTTCTAAATCTTTCTGACGAACCCAATTCCTATAGGGAAAACCTATCATTTGTATGTTGGTCTGACGGACCAAAAAAGACGCATGCTCTGAAGCAAGTATGAGACGGAAGCTATTGGCTACTGGCTATTGAACTTCCTTTTTCTAGTCCCGTCGTAAGTGTTGTATGTCACCACGTTCTGGACGGTCAGACTTTGGTCGGACTTTGGGTTGACCGTGTGTAGGCAAGACCGCTTGAATGGAATTCCGTCTGAGTTATGTCAGAGAAAACATCGGAGTTTATTACGACAGCTAAACCGGTGTACGCGGCATTATACACACAAGAAAACCAAAAATTCTGCATTCAGCTTTTTCAGTAGCACACCACACCACATAGCACCTTAGTGAGATGTTGTAATACAAGTGCGGAAGGTGCATTGGAGTGTCATTCTGAATGAGTTACCATATATAATATATGTTACGGCACCGCCCTCTGATAGTTATTCCCCCTTTTCTTCAATTTTTTTTTTTACGTTTTTTTTTTTTTTACCATTCAAATGTAAAGTTCCCTAATTTTCTCAGTTTTATTTGTTTGTTTTTGCAGCAAAAAATTGGTTCTCTATCTCATGATTGCTGTGATCAATCACAGAATCACACAATGTAAACCATAGCTGCAGTTATCAGACAGCTTTTATTTTCCTCTCACACACTGATTGATATTTGAGAGGACAGAAAGCTTCCTGACAGCCAGGATCCAGTAGTACCAGTGTCATCTGGTACTAAAACAGTGTCATCCACCCCTCTTCTGTTGTTCACCCCTCTACTACAGTATATGTCAGCTCCATCCTGTCTTTAATCTCACCTGTATATTAACACATCACCTCCCTTATCCTGCACCCCTTCATCTCCAACCTCCCACTGTATGTGCCCTGCACAATAACCCCTTCATATCGTGAGCCCTCTGTGTAAGGCCCCTTTCACGTGGGGCGGATCTGCTCAGCGGACTCCACCAGCTCAGCGGGAGATCGCTCTGTTGATCCTCGCTGAGCCAGTGGATGACAGGTCTGTTTCTGCTCACTGTGCAGTGATGGACCTGTCAGAGCCCCGCTTTCCTCTATGTCAGATCAGACAAAATGGGATCCGCCTGTCCGTTTTCATCCGATCCTATCCGATCCGCTAGACGGATGGCGAACGTATCACCATCCGTCTGTTTTGAGCAGATCTTAACGGATGGCAGGCGGGTGTTGCGGTAACATCTTCGCTGACATCCGCCTGCCCATACAACTCAATGGGTGGCCCACTCAGATCCACCAGAAAAATGGACAAGCGGATCCGAGCGGGCTTATTGTGTGAAAGGGGCCTAAGACTAATACATTTTCATGTGTCTAGTACACCATTACCAAGCTCCATGTTTTAACCTCCTCAACAATGGCATGTTTGTTCATTTCCAAAATATTGTGGCAAAAAAATCAGACCACCTTGGGATGTCTACTTTCCAAAATGTGGTTTCATACTGTCCTGAAGAAGAATGGAGCTTTGGACTTTTTAGGCACATGTTATGCGGCAAGCGCTTCTTCGGGAGCTTGGGCAAACTATTATGCGTGAAAGAGGAAACATGCAAATATTATCAATCTTGGACATATACATAAATTCTAATAAAGCATAACATATTTAAACATTCCAGTTAACTAACCCCCAAATGGTCACACAGTAGGTACCAAGTATAATTATCCCATATGCCCAATATTGAAGGCTGCGCTGCAACTGTACACATCTTGAGGATTTCAAGATCTAGGCCAACCTTCTTTGAGCTCGCTTGCTCTCGAGGGGTTACAGTAAATCATTGTTACTCAGTGCCTTTAACAAAGCTCTGCACCGAACTCGAAATACACTCCTTTATAAAATCAAGCCAGTTAACTCTAACCCCACAATAAAATACATCACTAGATATTCTGACCAACATCTTGATTTATGTAATTTACTTACTAACCATTGGCCTCTACTACAGGAGAATCCTGTCCTTAGGAAATATGTTGGCCCGCGTCCAGAAATTGTATTCAGACAGGCAAGATCATTGCGAGACAAATTAGTCTCTAACCACTATTCTTCCAGGCCCATACAACCTCGACGGGGCATTTACCTATGTGGTAAATGCGCTTTCTGCCCATGGATCAGTGTAGGTACTAGGTTCACTCTCCCCAACGGTGAGAGTTTTATACCCACCTCTTTCGCAGATTGCGAGACACAGGGGGTAGTATACCTTATGCTCTGCAAATGTGGGGCTTTCTACGTGGGGAAAACAGCCAGGCAATTCTGGCAAATGATCAAAGACCATATATACTATTCATCTAATGGAAAGATGTTGACATCCGTCAGTAGGCATCTTGATCTTTATCACAAATTTGACGTTTCCTCCATATTCTTTATTGCTCTGGCTGTGGTCCCCAAACATCCAAGAGGTGGGAAATGGGACAAGTACATCCTCTATAGAGAAACCACATAGATTGAGCGCCTCAATGCCACACATGCTCTTGAGTGTGTTCCTGTTTTTTGCGCTCATACATACACTTCCCATATTTCCATGCTTTTTAATCTTTACCATGTAGTTCTGATCAGCTATCACTGTGAACTTACAGGTTATTTTTTTCATACTGGACTTTTTGAATCGTCATATATACTATAATAAATATTACAATAATATGTTTGTCACCTTACACTCACTATTATGATCTTTGTTTTGCTGTTTTTTACACATTCCTTGTGTTTGCTCTCTGGATGGTCATTCTAGTTGGTTGCCCTGTGCCACACTCTGTATTTTCCATCCAACCTTCTAGGTGTGACAGGCTGTGGCACTTGTTAGGATCTGACAGAGGGCTCTCTTTTCTCTGTTTTGATCCTTTTGACCAGTCCAGAAGATGTCATCCACAGTGTCGCCGATTGGTTGATTGCGGGTGGGACGTACATACAAATAGATGCTTTAACAGAGCATCTTTAGCTGTCACTACCTATGCTATTCTCTGCAATGGCGGCTGGCTCTAGTGAAGGATCCCCTGGCAGGTATGTTTGTATACTTTTCAACCCTGGTTTTTCTTTGTAACAGTGCCTTTCTTTTTTTTCATATCCTCAGATATTCCAGTATTTTACCAGTATTTTGGGAACATCTTGTTAGTATCCCATGCTTTGTTGCCTGTCAGTGCATACAGTATGTGAAGACTATAGAATGGGTTCCTTTGACTACTATGTGGATACACTGTGATCCCCAACAATTTTTCTTATAGATGCTATACACTACCAAATTAGGTAAGTTCTATCTGCCTGGCGTGTATGAAGTGCCTTAAATATTATTATTACCAATTTGCATGATATATCATTTCCCTTCTTTTTTTTTTATTTTCTTATTTCTAGATACATGTTGAAAGTCCTTTTTAGATTTTCATATCATCACATATACTACCTAATAGGTGTTCCCTCCTTTTAAGCAACCGCCTTGCTGTTGTTTTCGGCCGTACTGCTAATACCTCTACTACGCAGTAGTTTACCTGTGATATAACCGTTGTTCCATCTTTAGGCTTCTTTAGTATTATATATACTTATACAGCTATTATATGAATTTAGGTTTGCCCCTCCCTCTTTTTTTAGGTTTCTTATTGATCAGGTACTTTTGTGTTAATGGGGATACTCTATTATTATTCACCGACTGTTCACATTTATACATATATTACTCTAATAGTATTATGTTATATACGCCCCCATAGTTGTTGGTTTGCATACATCATCATTACTCATAACCTACTCTGTGAGCATTTTGGAGTTAGTTAACTGGAATGTTTAAATATGTTATGCTTTGTCAGAATGTATGTATATGTCCAAGATTGATAATATTTGTATGTTTCCTCTTTCACGCATAATAGTTTGCCCAAGCTCCTAAGGAAGCGCTCGTCGCGTAACATGTAGAGCAAGAGCATGTTTTGACATCATTCTACATCATAACCAGCACTCCGGAATATATTACACTATAGATATTTAAGTTCATTCTGTGTAGTGCAGTAAGTCGATGCTAGAGATGTTTACACTATGTACAAACCATTAGTGTGAATTTTAAAACATTATTGTTATCATTGTGTGTTATTTTTTAATATTAAAGACATTACATTTTATTAATTTGTGTATTGTCTTTTTGTATATTCTCCAATAATCAGGATTCTGCACTTTTATATTTCCAGTATCCACAGTACCACATGATACATGGTCAAGTTAGTTGTTATACTGTCCTGGCCATTTTATTTGCTATGTTAGGTAAACAAGTTTTTTTTCCCCCCAAATTTGGTGTTTTTTTTTGTTTACATAGTAAAAAATATTAGTGATTGTTAAAAACAACCAAAAGAATGCTGTATCTGCCTTTAAGACAAAAAAATATATAAAAAATGAATTCTATTGCATGACCAAGTAATTGTCAACTACACATCCACAGCGCTGAAAACTGGAAAGTGGCCTAGACAGGATAGGAGTGTAATATGCTGATCCTCAAGTGGTTAAACTTTGTATTTAATGGTTCCCTGGAGTTAGTGATAATGTTTTTGTCTAAGGATATATCTATGTGTATTTCCAGGCCTTCAGCGATTCAGTCCCTGTGGATTTTCACATTACATCTGCTGTTAGTTGGTCTCAAGTGCCTGCTGCTTTTTCAGTAAAAGAATCTATTCTAGAATGACTTCTATTAGGTGCCTTTGACAGTGTGACCACTGGTTTCAGACAGGACAGAACAGAAGGAGAATGTTCTGTTCCTGAGCACTCTATATATCCGTTACACCAAGGCAAAGATTTCTTCAACTCCTCATCTGCTTTTCATGGCTCTAGTTTAGATTCCAATAAAAGATAGAGATATCATTTCTCTGCACATCTCCGGCTGTTAAAAGTACAAGTTTGCAGGTAAATCATACTTATTTGAAAGTTAGCCATAACTTCTGTCAAAGGGATAAGACTGAGAGTGATCCCATGCCATAAGTCATCTACATAACAAGTAAATTCGAAACAGTTTGCTTCAAATTGTCTTTTTAGTTTTCTGATTAGTAAAAAGTAGCATGAAGTCAACTAATATATTGTTAGATGTAAGATAACAAGTAGCAGTTTGCCCTCTTGCACTCTCCTAAAATAAATGCATTAAGCCTGTAGGTTGGTCATGGAAATGGCTGTCAGGACTATTGTAGTACAGTGCCAAAGGGAGAAATAGTTCCATCTGACTTGACAGTTTAATTACTAAAAGCAGGGCAGCCCAACCACATCTAGTTTACAGACTCCTCCAGCACAATGTAACTATTTCAGGGTAAGTAAATTGACATTAAGGATCTACGCAAGTCTACAATATCTCTTTCTTTTTTTCCCTGACAAAAAAAAAAAAGATATTAGTGAAGTAATGAACAAATAACCGTAGAGCTAAATTTGAACTAACCAATTTGCCTAAGACCGCTTCAAAAAAATTGAGCCTTTTTACATAGATTGATCAAGAATTGTTTTTCTTTGTGTGACAGACAGTACTCATATCACAAAGTTAATAGGATATATGACACTGGCAGAGAAAGGATGTCACAGGTAACCAATTGGAGGACTGTAATTGAGAAAAATTGAGATATGCACTAAAGGGAAGAGACGGCAGTCAGGTACAACTCACTCCTTTAGATGCTGTTGCTGCTAAAACAGTGTGTGTGTGAGCGAACCACTGGCCTATCTGGCCTAAAACAGACCTGAGTCAGGCTGTCTGTGTGTGAGCATAATGAATGTCCAGTCTAGAGACTGAGAGAACCCATTCAGCAGAGAGGCTGGGAATGAAGCAGCTTTGTTGGAATGAGAAAACATAGACGTGTAACAAATAGCAAGTGGGCTGGAAAGTGTTTATAACATTATTGTGCAGGAACATCCACTGCATGGGACGATCTTTTAATAAAGCGTAACTAAACCCATCGTTTTAACTGTTTTCCAAAAACAGTTGCATTTAGGGCATGTTGTGAATGATAACGGTCATATTTGTTTGTGCTCTCAACCGAACTGTCAAGCCATCAAATGGCTGGTGTCATAACTCATCAAATCTGCAGCACCTTTATTATTATTATACACATAGGTGTGCACAGCCTATTGCATCAGGGTGTGCACCCCGAAGTTTAAACACATATGTGTGTGTGTGCATGTGTATATACTGACAGTGTTAGTAGAGCAATAGACAGTTTCAGTAGGACAGTCGGCAGTGTCAGTAGTTTTTTATTGTTATTATTTTTTACAATTTTATTTTTTTAAATATTTATGTAGCACCCCCTAGCTGTGTTGCTAGAGTGCTAGTGTTTTTTTGTTAGAGTAGGTAAATTCAGGCTTGGCTGGCAGCCAAGATAGTGTGTCAATCTGGGTCGGGTGAGTGACTCAGGTAGGGCTGGTATGACTCATAGGCAGCATCTCCGAGACCTCCCCCTACTTTTGAAACATGCAGAAGGTTCTAGAAGGATGGGAGTGGAGGGGAGGAGAAGCTGCCTGGAGTATTCATTAGGGTCCTAACCAATCCCCAACAGATGAGTTGGAAGGGGGCAGGCCCCCTCAAATACTCAGGGTCTGCCCAGGTGGGGGCAGTGTGGAGTTCGGGTAGAAGATGGAGAGGCTGTCGGAGGCCTTTGAGAGTAGCCCCTAGTCTGGGGGGGTGAACTTAGGCCTGGGCTTGAGTGTGGAAGGGACCCCTTCTCATGACACATGGAGGGATCCTTACCAGGAGGCACGGGAGCAAGGAAAGGACAGCGGGAGAACACTGCTGGGCAAATCTCCAGGGAGAAAGACAGCCAGGAGGGCTGGTGAGTGATACAGTCAGAAGACTGAGAGGCATGCCTGAAGGGACCGGGTGCAAGCAGTCTGAGATGGTTGCAAAATCAGCCTGGGAGGATTGTGGTCAAGTAGGCAGGAGGACTAGTGAAAGGGGCAGCTGCAGCCAGGCAGGCTGGCAGTGCCTGAAGTTTATATATACTGGCTGTATATAGCTGTATCCCTGAAGAATTCCTTGTTCATCAAGTGGGCATCCCATTATAACCCCATCCCCATCCAAGTTCAATCCCCCTAAAAAAAACAAAAAACAATGCTGTGAGGACTGATTCCTTGCTCCCGAGTGTGTGGAAAATTAGTGTGCCTGGCTGTGCAGGTTGGGAGATACCCATATTCACCAGGGGCTCCTACGTGGGTAGTGCTACATCTACTTTTTACAATTTTTTTAGGAGCCCCATTAGGGGGCTTTGGTGAAATATCAGGAGTCTAAGCAGTGGGAATATGTGCTATACAGGATGATTAGGGTGTGCCCAGGCACACCTGGCACACCCTGTGCGCACAAATATGATAATACAGAAGTTATATAGTGACAACAGTTTGCGCATCACTCTATAACTTAGGGGCAGACAGTACGGTTACAGTACAATTCAGTACAATAGGAATCAGAGGGTCCTGCTCAATAGAGCTTACAATCTAAAAGAGGGGGCCAGGTGATGCAAAAGGTAGTAGCAGTGGGGGATGAGCTTTATGCAAAAAAGAAATACAATTGTTAGGTGGAGGCAGGATAGGCTTCGCTAAAGAAAAAGGGTTTTCAGGGATCACCTAAAAATTGACAGAGTAGGGATAGTCAGATTGGGGTAGGGAGTTCCAGAGGATGGGAGAGGCTCTGGAGAAGTTCTAGAGGTGAGCATAGGAGCTTGAGAACAGGTCTTGGGAGGAATGAACAGAATGCTTTGTTTGGTATTTTAAGGCAAAGTTAGTGATGTAGTTGGGGGCCAAGTTTTGAATGTCTTTGTAAGTTGTTGTCCGTATTTTGAATTGTATTTGTTGGGTGAGCAGAAGCCAATGAAAGGATTGGCAGAGAGGGGTAGCAGACACTGAAAGGTTGGTCAGGTAGATTAATCTGGCAGTGACATTCATAATACACTGAAGGGGGATAGTCTATGTAAACTTAATCCAATAAGGAGATAGTTGCAGTAGTCGAGGCAAGAAATAACCATGGAGTGAATTAGAAGCTTTGTGGTGTCATTGGTTAAGAAGGGGCATATTTTGGAGATGCTGTAGAAGTTGAAGGGGCAAAATTGGATGTGAAGCCAACAGGAGCGTTCAGAGTCCAGGATTACACCAAGCACTCTGGCATGCGGGGATGGACTGATAGTTCTGCCAGAGAAGTCAGGGGACGAGCCATGTGGGTACAGAAATATTATGAGCTCAGGTTTGGATAGACTGAGTTTGAGGAAGTGGTGGGAAATCCAGACAGATATGTCGGTCAGTAAATGAATGATGTGAAAGGAGAATGATGGCGTGAGCTAAGGGGTAGAAAGATAAATCTTAGTGTTGTCAACATACTGTAGAAATTTATTTAGAAAATAGAAATCAGCTATTTCTACACCATCAGAGGTGTAGATCAAGAATAAGAGAGGTCCAAGAACAGAACCTTGGGGGACCCTCTGACAGAAAAATGGAGAGGACAGAAGGAGGTAGAATTGTGTGACACTGATGGTGCGGTGAGTATAGTCATGGAGACCAAAGGAATTTTTTTTGAGGAGAAAGAGGTCCTCAACTGTATCAAAGGCAGCAGAATGGTCCAAGAGAAAGAGTACGGAATAGTGACCATTGGTTTTACCTGTTAGGAAATCTTTTGTGAATTTTAGTATAGAAGTTTCTTTTGAGTGTTTCATAACAACTGCAGATCAAACAGTGGCTAAAATGGCAGCTTCCTTTGCTGTAAACGATAGATGGGTTTAGTTCCACTTTAAAAATTTTTGTTATGAATATAAGTAAGAAGGAGGCACTGGAAAGCACCTTGACAAGTGGATTGAGTCCCGTAAAGCAGTAGTAAACCCAGCTTGGTCATTTTTACCTACAGGTAAGCCTATAATAAGGCTAAGCTGTAAGTAAAATGAAAATCTCCAAAACATGCACCATTTAGGAGATATTCAACCTGCATGCAGCCAGTGACATAATGGTGCATGCGCTCTGAAGGTCCGGCATTCGTTGCCAGAACTTCAGAGCTTTGTGCTGGAACCGAGGGCTCCCACGCTAATGCCAGCCAATCACATAGCCGGAAGCTCGCAAACCCAGAAGAAAGACAGGGGAGCATGTCAGCCTTCTCAGCGGTGACAGTACAGCGCTGGAGGGCTTCCAGGGTGAGTGTATTTACAACATTCAAGGTTTACAACCACTTTAAAAGATCTTCGTTTGACGCTGATCTAAACATATGAGAAAAACATTACCTATTTTAACTGTTTATTTTGTGGTACATTTGCATCCATATGAAAGTTTGAAATGGAAAGTTACCATATTAAAAAAAAAGTAGGTTGGGGAAAATACAGTCAAATTTAATTAGATCTCAATACCTCCAAGCTCTAATAAACTCAACAGAATAAAATATATATATACTGTATATTGCAGTTCACCAATCTTAAAGGTGTTGTAAGGTCAGAAGGTTTTTTTATTTTAATGCATTCTATGCATTAAGATAAAAAGCCTTCTGTGTGCAGCAGCCCCCTCAACCCCCCTAATACTTACTTGAGCCCCATCTCTGTCCAGCGATGCCCACAAATGTCTTGGCCGTCCGAGACTCTCCCTCCTGATTAGCTGAGACATAGTAGTGGCACCATTGGCTCCCGCTGTTGTCAATCAAAGTCAGTTAGCCAATCAGGGGAGAGATGGGGCAGGGCTGAATGTACACAGGGAGCTGTGACTTGGCTTGGGTGCCCCCAAGGCAAGCTACTTGCTCTGGGAGCACTCAACAGGAGGGAGGGACCAGGAGCACAGAAGAGGTACTCATGAAGAAGAGGACCTGGGGCTGCTCTGTGCAAATCCACTGCAACAGAGCAGGTAAGTAGAACATGTTTTGTTATTAAAAAAAAAAAAAAACAAGACTTTACAATCACTCTAATGTGGTGACTGCACTTGTTTTATTTTTTAGGGATTTTTAAAATGTATTTTTATATAGTATTCTTGCCAGTACCAGACTTCCTGTCTTAGGATATCTCTATTCCACTGGAAGAACAGCAACAGTTTTTTCCTTCCTATTCCATCTATCTATACCATGCCAGGTAAGTACAACATATACTGTATATGCATAGGGGATTATTGACCTTGATGCATTTTTGCGGAATTGCCCCACTTTTTCAGGGGAGATGGGGGAGATCCTTGAATACTGTAAATAATAACACATAAAAACCTTTGAAAATACCTTGTACTTCCAGATATGGGAGAACATGTCACTTTCTCCCCTTCCTCCTATTTAATTCAGTATAGCGGAGTATATTTATCATTCTTTGTGTGGTGTCTGGAGCTTGACGCTTCTTAATAAATCCCACTTGGTCAGGCTATATTAGTGTTGGCAGGATGTCTATTAATCTCATTGCCAGTGTTTTGGCATATATTTTAATGTTGGAGTTTAGGAGGGACATGGGTCTGTAATTACTAGGGAGGCTATGATCTTTATCACTTTTGAGATCATAGAGGGATGCATACTGTGTTTCCCCAAAAATAAGCCCAGGTCTTATATTCATTTTATGTTTCTGTAATATAATTGTGCCAAATACCTTTGTTATAGCGCCGCTCTGTGCTTCTGTGACCTGCCGGAGCTCTCTTCCCCGCAATTATATTACAGAAACACACACATTGTACATTATATACTACTGTAATAGAGTGGATTATAGGATTTTACAAGTATTTTACACTAGGGCTTATTTTCAGGGTAGGGCTTTATATTGCAGCCCTCCTGGAAAATAACGCTAGTTCTTATTTTCAGGTTAGGTTTTATTTTCGGGGAAACACGGTAGTATATTTTAGAAGCCTCAATTATAAGTTTAGGGTTAGTGACTTTGGCAGATGTTTCTGGATCTGTTAGGTATGGGATTTTAGTAGCAGTATGTTTGGACCTTAATTGTCTTGCTAAATACTAAATACAGTATCTCACAAAAGTGAGTACACCCCTCACATTTTTGTAAATATTTTATTATATCTTTCCATATGACAACACAGAAGAAATTAAACTTTGCTACAATGTAAAGTAGTGAGTGTACAGCTTGTGTAACAGTGTAAATTTGCTGTCCCCTCAAAATAACTCAACACACAGCCATTAATGTCTAAACCGCTAGCAAAAAAAGTGAGTACACCCCTAAGTGAAAATGTCCAAATTAGGCAAAGTTAGCCATTTCCCTCCCCAGTGTCATGTGACTCGTTAGTGTTACAAGGTCTCAGGTGTAAATGGGGAGCAGGTGTGTTAAATTTGGTGTTATCGCTCTCACTCTCTCATACTGGTCACTGGAAGTTCAACATGGCACCCCATGGCAAAGAACTCTCTGAGGATCTGAAAAAAAGAATTGTTGCTCTACATAAAGATGGCCTAGGCTATAAGAAGATTGCCAAGACCCTGAAACTGAGCTGCAGTATGGTGGCCAAGACCATATAGCAGTTTAACGGGACAGATTCCACTCAGAAGAGGCCTCGCCATGGTCGACCAAAGCAGTTGAGTGCACGTGCTCAGCATCATATCCAGAGGTTGTCTTTGGGAAATATACGCATGAGTGCTGCCAGCATTGCTGCAGAGGTTGAAGGGGTGGAGGTCAGCTTGTCAGGGCTTAGACCATATGCCGCACACTGCATCCAATTGGTCTGCATGACTGTCATCCCAGAAGTAAGCCTCTTCTAAAGATGTGGCACAAGAAAGCCCACAAACAGACTAAGGACATGGATTACTGGTACCATATCCTTAGGCCTGGATTTACTCCCTTTGCTACCCCAAGGCCGGGTCCTTCAATGCCCCCCCCCACACACACACCACCATTCTTGTCCTTTATTGATGACTGCTACAATAGATCAATTGAAAACATATCTCCACACACGAGAACACTGAAAATAACTGGCTAATTGTACAGATTAGACTAAAAATACTTCAGGGTAAGCGCGAGGGGTAAGGATTTTTTGCGGGCAAATTTTTCAGGGCAATGGCTGGTGTTAGTGTTTCAATCATCCCCGGCACCATGGTTGTTATGGTGTCAGGATGATTTAAACACATTACTTCTATCATTACATTGTAATGTAAAATGAAATAGTTCAACTCACCATAATGCAGAATCGTTGGGAGCCCTGAGCATGTCACTTGCCACTATGCCTGCCATCAGATGGAGATGTCACTTGCCATGCTGCCTGCCACCAGATGGGGATGTCACTTAACACTATGTCTGCCACCAGATGGAGATGTCACTTGCCACACTGCCACCCGATGGAGATGTCACTTGCCACGCTGCCTGCCACCAGATGGAGATGTCGCTTGCCACGCTGCCTGCCACCAGATGGGGATGTCACTTGCCACTATGTCTGCCACCAGATGGAGATGTCACTTGCCACGCTGCCTGCCAACAGATGGAGATGTCACTTTCCACGCTGCCTGCCACCAGATGGAGATGTCACTTGCCACGCTGCCTGCCACCAGATGGAGATGTCACTTGCCACACTGCCTGCCTGCCACCAGATGGAGATGTCACTTGCCACACTGCCTGCCTGCCACCAGATGGAGATGTCACTTGCCACGCTGCCACCAGATGGAGATGTCACTTGCCACGCTGCCACCAGATGGAGATGTCACTTGCCATGCTGCCACCAGATGGAGATGTCACTTGCCACGCTGCCTGGCTGCCACCAGATGTTGATGTCACTTGCCACGCTGCCTGGCTGCCACCAGATGGAGGAGGGTGGAACAGCGGTGCGGGCAATGAGAGATGTCATCTCTCTCCCAAGCCGCCGCACCACTGACATTACTTCTCGATCTTTTCAAAAATGGCGCCGGGCAGCGCAATCATGCTACTGTGCATGCGCTGCCCAGCCGAGCGCATACTAGCTTTCCCGAGCCCGGCCGGCTTCGGAATGGCGCATGCGCAGTAGTGGGCGGCTCGCGGCCATCTTTTCTGAGGGCACCGGTGCCCTTAATCGACTTTAACGGGCAGCCTGAAAGGGGGGGCGGCCGCGAAGTCACCGCAGGAGCGGCGCCGCCCCTGCACCACTGCCACCCCGAGGCCTGGCCTCAGTGGCCTTGTGGCAAATCCAGCCCTGCATATCCTGTGGTCTGATGAGACCAAGATAAACTTATTTGGTTCAGATGGTGTCAATCGTGTGTGGTGGCAACCAACTGAGGAGTACAAAGACAAGTGTGTCTTGCATACAGTCAAGCATGGTGGTGGGAGTGCCATGGTCTGAGGCTGCATGAGTGCTGCCAGCACTGGGGAGCTACAGTTCATTGAGGGAATTATGAATTCCAACATATACTGAAACAGAGCATGATCCCCTCCCTTCGGAGACTGGTCCGCAGGACAGTATTCCAACATGATAACAACCACAAACACACCTTCAACACGACCACTGCCTTGTTAAAAAAGCTGAGAGTAAAGGTGATGGACTGGCCAAGCATATCTCCAGACCTAAAGCCTATTGAGCATCTGTGGGGCATCCTCAAACTGAAGGTGGAGGAGTGCAAGGTCTCTAACACCCACCAGCTCTGTGATGTCGTCATGGAGAAGTGGAAGAGGACTCCAGTGACAACCTGTGAAGCTTTGGTACACTCCATGCCCAAGAGGATTAAAGTAGTGCTGGTAAATAATGGTGGCCACACAAAATATTGACACTTTGGGCCCAGTTTGGACATTTTCACTTAAGGGTGTACTCACTTTTGTTGCCAGCGGTTTAGACATTAATGGATGTATGTTGAGTTACTTTTAGGGGACAGCAAATTTACACTATTATACAAGCTGTACATTCATTACTTTACATTGTATCAAAGTATAATTTCTTCAGTGATGTCACATAAAAAGATATAATAAAATATTTACAAAAATGTGAGGGGTGTACTCACTTTTGTGAGATACTGTAGGTACCGGCCTTATGATTCAATGCATAAGACTTAACTGTTAAGGATTTAAGAGAACAATCATGTTGTGCAATTAAAAAAATGGCGAAAGGCATACCTAGCTGTTCGAAAGTCTTTCTCCAGCTGGGGGAAGGAGACATTTTGTTGGAGATCCAAGATCTCTCAAAGTTTGCATAAAGTGGTTAAAAGTCTGTGAATGCTGTGTTTTGGTGTGTGCCCCAATTTTAAAGAATATGCCTTGCATAAACACTTTGTGTGCGTTCCACAGTGTGTAGTGATCAGTGTTGTCGGTGTTGTTAGTAGAGAAATACAAATCTTGTGCATGTGAGATTTGTTGGACATATTTGGGATCTGATAAAAAGGTAGTATTTGATCTCCAAAGGGGGTGGAACTATCCACTGATTGCTCTGAGACACTGATCGTTATCCCCTTTCTCCTATGATACAATGCTAAAAAAAAAAAATTGCCAGGATCAAGGACTGTCGCGTGGGGGCAGGGAAGATGTCTGTCACAAAGGTTGCAAAAGGATTTATATTCAGTGTTCTGGTAAAGCCGTGTGCACATGAGCGGAATCTCCGAAGAAAAAGTCAGACGGAAGCCTTTCATCGTCTATTCCGATCGTGTGTATGCCTCATCTGACTTTTTTTTTCGAAAAATTCTGACAGACCTAGAAATGGAACATGTTCTAAATATTTCCGACGGAACCAATTCCTATCGGGAAAACCGATCGTCTGTATGCTGTTCTGATGGACCAAAAAACGACGCATGCTCTGAAGCAAGTAGGAGATGGAAGCTATTGGCTACTGGCTATTGAACGTCCTTTTTCTAGTCCCGTCGTACGTTCTGTACGTCACCTCATTCTGGATGGTCGGATTTTGGCGGACTTTGCTTTGACCGTGTGTAGGCAAGACCGCTTGAATGGAATTCCGTCAGAGTAACCTTCAGAGTTTATACCGATGGCAAAACCGGTCATGTGTACGCGGCATAACAGAGCAGAGCAGTACCAGAGCATGAGGATGGTTTGCGTTAGCAGAAGTGGGGAGGGCTATGCAGAGTTCTTGTCACTTTGCCCCAAATCAATCTAAGGTGCAAATAAATCATTTGTTTTTTCAAATATATGTTTTTCAGTGTAATAACCTGTATTTTTAAGCAAGTTTAGCTGTTGCTATTTTTTCTATTATTTTAATGCATGTTACCAAAATGTATGTACTGTTAGAAACTATACTACTGCGATAAAACTGATTAAACAGCAATTGCAGCCTTTCCAAAAATTATACTTTACAACATAGTATGCAATATTATCTCATTTCTGCATATAAAGCATAATTTATTCTAAACAACCAAAATGCTTTTCTAAGTAAGCAGAGATACTCCAAAGTCTGAATGCTATTTCAAGGTTGAACAAACTTGTCATGAAGACAGAAGAAATCTCTAAAGGAAAGTTAAACTAATAACATACTAATATACTGTATTCATACAAGTAAAAAAGTTATTTCGGGTAAAATATAAGAAAAAAATTATCTCATCACGAAAAAAATCGAAAAACCCGATGGTCATTAAGCAGATAAATTGGAATTGTGTTAGTCATTGTGCTATCATATTAAGAGACAAAGTTAAAACCAAACAATATAAGAGGATTACAGTTCTTGGATAGGAAATGTCAGTTCCAAAGTGTTTCTACATTTCTGCTGAGCATGTAATCAGACTTGTACCACATAGCACATAACCAGTATTCATTTAACCTCTCTCACTAAGCCTGTTATCTGCCCTTTTCCAACACCATTTCAATTTAGAAAGAAAGAAAAAGATGATATCTAGATAGTATAGCCAGTATATAGTGTAAAATTACAATTTGGTATTAGTCATAGATGCAGGGGATTAATGTGAACATAGTAAGCCATTCAAACTGGCAATGTGTGAACAAAATGAGAGTCACAAGTCATTGTCCTATAACAATAGATAACAACATAGATGCGCCAAATACTCAGTATCACTGTTTCTATTCTGGTGGTTTTAGGGATGTGTACTCATTTCTTATTTATAATAACTATAATGTGAACAGCACTACAGTGTTATCACCCCAGTTACAAAAAATACAAAAAATATTTGAAAATAAGGTTCTTAAAGCGTTTGTAAAGGTGTTTTTTTTTTTTTTTTAAAATAACAAACATGTTATACTTACCTTCACTGTGCAGCTCGTTCTGCACAGAGTGGCCCCGAACCTCGTCTTCTGGGGTCCCTCGGCGGCTGTTTCAGCTCCTCCCCGCAAGCATTCACCACCTTAATGCGAGCTCCCTCGCACGGTGGTGAGTGCTTGCGGGCGCGCTCCCGTGATACAGCCGGCGGCTATAGCCGCTCGCTGTATCACTCGGCCCCGCCCCCCGGCGCGCCGCGTCATCGGATGTGATTGACAGCAGCGCGAGCCAATGGCTGCGCTGCTTTCAATCCATCCACTGCAGCCAATCAGCGGCCAGGGTGAGCGGAGGAACAGATGTCGGGAACGCGAAGCTGACTTTCGAGGCGTCAGGTAAGTAAAACGGGGGGGCTGGGGGCGGCGGTTCTGTCAGAAGTTTTTTCACCTTAATGCATAGAATGCATTAAGGTGAAAAAATTTTTACCTTTACAACCCCTTTAAATCAATATCAATGTGCAAAATTATCCCATGCACAAAACATAGAAATGTTGAGTGCTCAAACTGTGCTATACAGTGTATCACTTTTGGTGATTATAAATAATGTGCCAAATCTTCAAAAGGATCGCATATGCGCACCTTGGTGTCCCTTTAAAGTGCTCATTCACCGGAATTCTTTGACCTCATATTATTAAATAAGCAGATCTAAATGCACTCAAAACTGATTAGAATCCTCAGCTCTCTCCCTCCAATATCCCACAGGAATATTGAGAAAATGGACACAAGCAAGTCCTACAGTTCACCTGATATGCTCATAAGATGTAGGAAACACAGATCAGAAATGCCATCATCACATACCTCTTTTCTTAAAATAAGCCCAAAAAAATTAGCACTACATGAAATTAGCCAACTGAATATGTTTACATATGGGCACAGCTGCTCCATACGGTTCCTGGAGCCACTTAGTGCTTCACTCGACAGATGTGACATCAGAACCAGAAGTTCCATCCCTATGCATTTCAACATACACCAGCTGTCTTTAGGAAACCTTCCTGAAGCATCTGGTGTAAGAGGAAATGCGTATTCATGTTGAATGGGGTCCTTCTAAAATGCAATGCATTTGCAACTGCATGGCATTGGACAGGAACACAATACTGGCTACTAAATGTGTTTTTAAGTGTATTAAGTGTGGCCATTATGAGCCATCAAAGAATTTGATGGGTAATTATTGCAGCCTTACCTGGATGGGTTGAAATAAAAAAATGAACACCAGTAAATTACCTAAGGGTTTGTATAGCTGCCCTCTACACAGTTAGAGATCAAAATCTGCCTAGCCTATTGGGCAAACACAAACAGTTGTTGTGAGAGACAAAAGTAAGAGAAGAAGAGAAAAAAAAGAAAATCAAAGATGAAGCCCTCATTAGACAAGCAATAATGCACATATATGAACTTGGACCCCTCAACCAGGCAACACTGTCTGAAGGGGCTAAAGTAGATCAATTTATAGGGGAGGAAATAGTTTTTTTGTTTGTTGTGCTGCCACAACAACCTGTCTCTATGTCGTGTTTTATTGTATTTGGTATGTTCCTCTGCTCCCCTGTTTTGTCTCCATTAAAGAAGAACGCAATTTTTCCACACACTTTATACACTGGCCCAAATGAGCTATGTCCCTCATTTACTTGTGAGGCCGCTAGATGTGCTTTATAAAGTGTATGTAGCTGTGGCTACGTCCAGCATACTACACTGTGTTCTGGGTTTGAGCCGAGACTTCCTACCTCATACTCGGAACACAAAAAAAAAGAGTATACCGCAGAGGCGCTTAGCCGCTCAGAGCAAGAAATGTATTCTAGCAATAAATACAAAGCTTCCTCTGATTGGCTGAGTCAGAGAGGTGGGCTGATTATGTCACAACCTGTTACTCAGCCAATCAAAGGAAAATTTGTATTCATTGATAGAATACATTGCTTGGTCTGACTGGCTGGCCTCTGCTGCGGTAGACTTTTCTGTGTTCCATGTATGAGACAGGAAATCTCGGCTTGCATCCGGAACACAGTGTGGTATGCTGTATGTAGCCACAGCTACATACAATTTATTCCACACATCCAGCGACCTCACAGGTTAGTGAGGAACATAGTTGTAACTATGTAAAGTATGTGGAAAAATTGAGTTCTTCTTTAAGTATAGTCCCTAGCTAGACACTCCCTGCTTCACT
The DNA here is from genome assembly GCF_042186555.1 of Aquarana catesbeiana. Taxonomy (NCBI): domain Eukaryota; kingdom Metazoa; phylum Chordata; class Amphibia; order Anura; family Ranidae; genus Aquarana; species Aquarana catesbeiana. Next base: position 147,702,050 of record NC_133328.1, on the reverse strand, counting down.
CTACTGCTAAGTTTAAATTCACTTTCCAAAAAAAGATAGAACTTAGGGAAACCATTGTCCCCTTACACTTCTAAAGACTGGAGAACATCCTTGGATTAGGCTGCCATGTGGATTTTAGCCAAATCAGTATGCAGCTATACTGTCTGTGCAGCAGGTATGTCATTACATATAGAAGGTATGTCATTACAAATATTGACAATTGAAACAGAATATTTGTGATTTTTCCTATTGTACTGCTGCAATTAAGAAATATATTATGGCTCTCATGGTATAAGATTTCAGTGATCTGCTTTGATTAAAATGTACTTCACCCTCTCACTTAACATTGATTATTTTTAATTCTTATGGTGCTAGCATTAGTAAATAGATAGGAAAGTATATTATATTCACTTGTTTTCAACAATTTTTCACATTTCTTCAGTTATTTCTTGGTTTCCAGGTCTAAGTAAAGTATGTCAGGTCTAAGTAAAGTATGTCATACATCCTAGGAGTCTTCAGAAGGGGAGAAGGGGCTTTCTCAGCTAAACACACTCTCCAGCCTGTATGCCTGAGCAAAGGGCAGATGGATTTAGGTAGTAAATGCTACATGACTCATCTGCCTTTACTCAAGATGGCTATGGCCAGAAGTGCTAGGGTTTATTTTGCAAAGTGAGTTCTCGGCAAAATAATGCATGCAGACATGGATTGATAGGGAAGTTTGCTTTAAATATTAAAAAATGAATTAAATAGTGTTTTTGGTTTGTGGTGATCAGATACAGTGTAGTTCCACTTAAAGCTCTGCTCCCAAACTGCATAGTGTGGTAGATAGGCAAAGCGGAGATAAGCACAGAGGCAAAACTTTAACGTTAGAGACTGGGCTATACAAATGTTTTCCCTTGCACAGAAAGAAGCTAAAATTCTAATTGCATTAATTGATCTCAACTGTTTTCTTTTAAAGTAATATCTTGCTTTTTTTAATTAGCTTGGAATTAATGATTGCAATGATATTAAAAAAAACATCAAACACTTTGTCCAACAAAGGGATGTGCCTTTCAATAAAAAAGTACAGGTTTTGGACAGACTAGACAAATGATTTATCTGTTTCATCTTTGTACAACTTTGCCTAAAGTGGTGATGGTGTGGTGGACGTTCTGAAATTCAAAGTGCTGCCCTGACATCTTTGCCCCAGTAGTTTACACCTCCAGGGATGTAACTCCATTTAACACCTGCCTCAATAATGTGATTAACAACAATCATGCCTTGATTTATGTACTCCGACTAACACCTGTCTCTCGTGCACGGCAATATTTTAATTATATTATTCATTAAATGTCAGTCCCTTCCAAAAATAGATTTAAAGAAGTCACTTGGATGAGTTATGCAGAATTTTCAAGAGTACTCTGCAAGTCCACCTGTGTTTATTTGACTACAATTTTTTTTTTTTATTAATTGTGTTTTGAAGTATGAACAATCTGAAGCAATACTAGTCAAATCTACAGTTAAATAAACATTTATTTACTTACAGACATGCTAATTAAGTTATACGTATACCCTAAATGTTTGGGGATTGTTTGTCTCCAAGATGACATGCAAATCCTACTGTGGTGGATATTCAGCCAGCAACCATAAGGCTGCATTCACACTACAGTGTTTTGAATCGCGGGCAGATTTGCCACTAATCTGCCTGCGATTTGCCAGCGATGCCGGGTGAATGACAAATCGCAGGTCTACCACGATTGACGTGCAATAAAACATGCTGCGATTGTGGCAACCTGCATCGCGGGATGCATGTTGCCCAAAAATAGTTCAGGAGCTACTTTTGGGCGACATGCATCCCGCGGTGTTAATTGCCGCAAATGCAGCACGTTTTATTTCATGAAAATCGCGGCAGACCCACACCACGATTTGAGGTGTCATTCGAATGCGAGTCCCGCGTTTTGTCATTCACACCTCGGCGCTGTCAAAATGTGGGCAGATCTGCTGCAAATCTGCCCGCGATTCAAAACGCTGTAGAGTGAATGCAGCAGAAAACAGGTCCCCTAAACATGTGTCTCCCTTAATAAATATATAGATTGCTACAAAGATTGGTGTCCTCTACATGTATCTCCTTTGAATATAGGCATTTTCCATTTCGCTAGAATAGACTTTCTCTCAACTCTAAGAGAGTTTAGCTTCAAATAGGTTTTTTCATTTTTAAACAAGTCTATGGGAATGCAAAACATTCTTTAGGCAGGTGAAATGCAGATCAGAAGGAGGTCAACTGTAGATCAGATGTACCTGTCAATGAATTCTCAATGATCTCAGGAGAGTTTCAAACTGATGTCAAACTGATGCCTTCAGCACAAGCTTAAAGTCTGGTGACACAGGCCCTAATGGGGCGTACACACGGTCGGACTTTTCGACAGGGCTGGTCTGACGGACACCGACGGACCAAATCTGGTGAACAATCCGATCGTGTGTGGGCTGCACTGGACCTTCAGCGGACCTTTCTAGTCACAAATCTGATGGACTTTAGATTTGGAACATGCTTCAAATCTTTACGTCGTAACTCCGCCAGACCCAGAAATCCGCTCGTCTGTATGCTAGTCCAACGGACAAAAACCGACGCTAGGGCAGCTATTGGCTACTGGCTATCAACTTCCTTATTTTAGTCCGGTGTACGTCATCACATACAAATCCGTCAGACTTTGGTGTGATCGTGTGTAGGCAAGTCCAGTCGTTAGAAAGTCCATCGAAAGTCCACCAAAAGTCAGTCGAAAGTCTGTCGAAAGTCTGTTGGACAGGCTGTCGGACTTTTGTAGCTGAAAAGTCCGACCGTGTGTACACGGCATAAGAGGCCTCAAATTCCACTAATGATGCAGGTTTCTAAAAAAGTTTACTAAGATATCAAACAGGTATACCATTTTTTTTTAAAGAGGTACTCAGGCATTGGGTGGAGTTTTGGTTTTGTTATCAGTTATCCAAAAAGATTACTTTTAGACACTTCAATAAAAGTCTCTAAGTTAGGTTGGGAATTTAGGCTATTACATTTTTTTTGTCAATGCAGAGTTAAAAGAAGTACTGCTGCATGTACATATTTACATCTTACAAACATCTTGACAGCATCAAACACAGATGGGGATCCATACATAAATGATTCTGAAGGACATTATTATCCATTTTTTTTCCAGTCTGTAATTACTGAAGTGCTTGGCAGTTTTCATCTTAAACATTTATTTGCAATGACTCTGAAACCAATTATATATGCAATTTAAACCTCTTAATATAGTACTCGTAAATAGTAACATGCTCACACACAAAATAAAAATAATGAAAAAATAGATTATGGGTTACAAAAATAGCAGTCTCATGTCTAGTCCAGTCCTCAGCAGGGCCTGCACTGCAGGCCACTGGAATGGTCATTATGAAGTCTCTCACATCAGAGCCCCTTCTAACGCATTTTTGAGTTTGATTTTATAGTATTAAAAAGTAACAACTTGCACTCTAATGCCCCGTACGCTCGGTCGGATTTGCAGTCGGAAAATGTTCGATGGGAGCTTGTTGTCGGAAATTCTGACCGTGTGTAGGCTCCATCGGACATTTTCCTTTGGAATTTCCATCACACAAAATTTGAGATCTGGATCTCAAATTTTCTGACAATAAAATCCGTTTTCATAAATTCCGATCGTGTGTACACAATTCCGACGTACAAAGTTCCACGCATGCTCGGAATCAAGCAGAAGAGCTGCACTGGCTATTGAACTTCATTTTTCTCGGCTCATCGTACGTGTTGTACATCACCGCGTTCTTGATGTTCGGAATTTCCGACAAGATTTGTGTGACCGTGTGTATGCAAGACAAGTTTAAGCCAACATCCGTCGGAAAAAATCCATGGATTTTGTTGTCAGAATGTCTGATCGTGTGTACGGGGCATTATATCCAGAATTTGGAGGCACTGCAGAAATTTACTATATCACTAAGCTGATCAGCTGGTCAAAGCAGTTGCTAATTCAGTTTCTATACAGTAGGTAAACTGTTGGTGATATTCCTGGTTGTAGTGCAATCCAAACTTATAGCTTGATAAGAAAATACATATTGATTAAATATTACATTCTATAGCATCACATCTACCTGTCATTTAATGCAGTATAATAGAAGCTGACTTTTGAAATAGCTGTTTGTAACTGTACTGTGGATAGAACTATGGCTTTGCCAATGGTGTGGGCCTGTGGTCTGTTAAAATTGGGGGCATCTGCATGGAATATGGAATATTCCCAAACTGTTTATATTAGGTTCCTCTGAGTGGTCTTATTTTCTCTAAACCAATATATATACTGGTAAATTAATAGGCTTCTGCTCTGAAAGGTCCTATTCTGAGTGTCTTTACTCTGTACTCTGTACACTCTGTATACTGTACATTTCACGTATTTTAGCAAACTTTACTATATGGCTCATAAAATCATACTACAAAAATGGATATTAAGATATCCTCCAAGGATAGATCAATGGATAAGGGCGATTAACCTTAATTTAAGGCGAGAGGATTTGGCATATAAACATAGGAGGAGCTCTAAAAAAAATTTAAAAATCTGGCATTGGTGGCTTGTCTCCAACATATCTGAACAACCAGTTGAGTGAATTAATGATACTGAAGAAAGCTAATAATGATACCAGAGGGGGATAAGCATAAGTATATTTATTATATTAAGGAGTATTAATGGGAAGAATGGTCTTGAGTAAAGATGGAAGCGTAGTCTGGTGAGCGCAAATAGACAAAATAGGAGATGTGTTTTCTTTTTTTTTTTGGGGGGGGGAGGAGTGATTGGGGGTGAGTTTGAGGGAAATGTAGTAAGTGTGTTGTTTGTTGTTTTTTTTCTCCTCTTTATACTTTTGTATTGTGTTATTTTATGAAAAAAACAATAAAAAATTAATTGATTGAAAAAAGACTCCCACCACTGGTAGTATGGCAGAATCTCACACCTGCTCAGCTTACTTCCTATTTCCTGTGTACTGGGTGGGACGAGTTGTCTGCAATTGTCTGCAGTAGTCACATTATCATTTAACCACTTGCCGACCAGCTCACGCAGATATACTGCGGCAGGTCAGCTCTCCTGCGCAAACCGACATACTTGTATGTCGGTCCATGCAAGGAGGACAGTGGACTCGATGACCGCCAGCGACCCGTGATCGTGGTGCGGAGAGCCAGAATGGGGAACTGCCTATGTAAACAAGGCAATTTCCCGTTCTGCCACATGACATGACAGAGATCTACTGTTCCCAGTGATCGGGAACAGTGATCTCTGTCATGTTCCAGTAAGCCCATCCCCTTACAGTTAAAACACACCCAGGGAACACACTTAACCCTTTGATCGCCCCTAGTGTTAACTAGGGTTGTCCCGATACCACTTTTTTAGGACCGAGTACAAGTACCGATACTTTTTTTCAAGTACTCGCCGATACCGATTACCGATACTTTTTTTTAATGTCACGTGACAGTTTTTTTTTTGCTATTTTTTTTGGGGGGGGTGAACGTTGTATGTGTGTGTGTTTTTTTTTGTTTTTTTTTACAATTTTTATTTTTTACAATAATATTTTTTTATTCTTTATTGTTTTTTTCTTTTTTAATCAGCTCTTTTGGGGGGCTTTGGTGAGATATCAGGGGTCTTAACAGACCTCTGATATCTCCCCCTTGAGACAGAGAAAGAGACAGAGGATAGAGATTCCCCAGTCCCTTTCTCTGCAGCCTCAGCTGCACTGAGAATGAATGGAGAGAAGACAGCGGATCCTCTCCATTCATAAACTGACACATCGTAATCACAGGAGATTACAATGTTTCAGTTATGTGAATGGACAGAGTCAGCTGACTCTATCCATACACAAAGGAAGGAGGGGGAGGAACTGAGGGGAAGAACGGAGGGGACAGATAAGGAGAGAAGAATGCAGGGGACAGATAAGGAGAGAGGAACGGAGGGGGAGAATGGAGGGGGACAGATAAGGAGAGAGGAACGAAGGGGGAGTACGGAGGGGGACAGATAAGGAGAGAGGAATGCAGAGGACAGCGGAGAGGCACAGAGGAAAGGAGGGGGCATGGAGGAGGATGCAGTGACAGTCAGCTGTGAGCAATCACCGCTGTATGTCACTAAAGCTGGTGAAAGCTGCTGGGGGAGAATCTTGTAACTCCCCCACGCGCCGATCACAGCTGTCCTCTAGGTATCGGGGGAAGCATCGGGAGCATTTGCCCGAGTACAAGTACTTGGGCAAATGCTCGGTATCGGTGCCGATACCGATACTAGTATCGGTATCGGGACAACCCTAGTGTTAACCCCTTCCCTGCCAGTGTCATTTTTACATTGATCAGCGCATTTTTATAGCACTGATCAATGTAATAATGTCACTGGTCCCCAAAAAGTGTCATTTGGGATCAGATTTGTCTGCCGCAATGTCGCAGTCCCGCTAAAAATCGCAGATCACTGCCATTACCAGTAAAAACAATAAAAAAATAAATAAGTCTCTAAATTTATCCCGTAGTTTGTAGATACGATAACTTTTGTGTAAACCATTCAACATACGCCTATTGCAATTTTTTTACCAAAAATATGTCGAAGAATATATATTGGCCTAAACTGATATATAAATTTGTTTTTTTATATATATTTGTGTTTGGATATGTATTATAGCACAAAGTATAAAAAATCTTTTTTTTTTTTTTTAATTGTTTTTTTTTTTTTGTTTATAGCTCAAAAAATGTAAACCCCAGAGGTGATGAAATACCACCAAAAGAAATCTCTATTTCTGGGGCTGAAGAAGTGGTTAAAGCATTGTAATAGCAGAAAAAGTTTGGAAAAATCAGTGATCTAATCACATGGGCAGTAAATGATAATCCTGGGGGGAATATATATATATATATATATATATATATATATATATATATATGTATGTATATATATATATATATATATATATATATATATGTATATATATATATATATATATATATATATATATATATATATATATGTATATATATATATATATATATATATATATATGTATATATATATATATATATATATATATATATATATATATATATATATATATATATATATATATATATATATATATATATAATGCACCATTTGCCATAGCTGTAAGGAATTCAAATTCTTGGGCATTTAAAAAAAATCATAGCTGGCTTCTCCTTCTTTTCCTTATGGCTCAGATGGTTATGGAACTGTTTAAAGCAGAGTTTTTTTTTTTTTAGAAAAGTAGCAGAGTTTTTACCCACATCTTTCAGGATTCATCTGGCCTAGGTACACAGGTACAGCCTCCTGTGGCGAAGCTCCTTCCGTACAGGCTGTAATTCTCCTAAAGGAAAGAAGCCTCCCTCGTGTTCAGGATGCTGGGGTCATAGGATGCTGGTCTTTAGGGATTGCACAAGTGCCCCTTTTATTGTGACTCCATGTTTGGACATCCAGTGAACTTCCTGCTGGCTATGAAGCCTTCAGGCGGTGAAGCACCACTTAGTGCACAAAACCACAGTACATAGCTGCTGTTATAATTTGTTGGGAGTTGCCTGATGTTTATGCTGTTATGTCCTTAACTGCTGGAAGCAGGCATCACACATTTGAATTCTTGCTGGCTTATTATTGTTTTTCCACAAATCTGTCTGTACTGTCAATGCCTCACAGGTAAAAATTGTGGCTAGTATTTGCAGTACAGCTAATGCTTGAACTGAAATTGCAGGTGTCTGTTGTGTGTTGCAGAGCTGGGACTTTTTCTATTAACCACTTCAGCCCCGGAAGGATTTACCCCCTTCCTGACCAGAGCACTTTTTACAATTTGGCACTGTGTCGCTTTAACTGCTAATTGCGCGGTCATGCAATGCTGTACCCAAACGAAATTTGCGTCCTTTACTTCCCACAAATAGAGCTTTCTTTTGATGGTATTTGATCACCTCTGCCGTTTTTATTTTTTGCGCTATACACGGAAAAAGACCGAAAATTTTGAAAAAAAATGATATTTTCTACTTTTTGTTCTAAAAAAAATCCAATAAACTCAATTTTAATCATACATTTAGGCCAAAATGTATTCGGCCACATGTCTTTGGTAAAAAAAAATGTCAATAAGTATATATTTATTGGTTTGCGCAAAAGTTATAGCGCCTACAAACTAGGGTACATTTTCTGGAATTTACACAGCCTTTAATTTATGACTGCCTATGTCGTTTCTTGAGGTGCTAAAATGGCAGGGCAGTACAAAACCCCCACAAATGACCCCATTTTGGAAAGTAGACACCCCAAGGAAATTGCTGAGAGGCATGTTGAGCCCATTGAATATTCATTTTTTTTGTCCCAAGTGATTGAATAATGACAAAAAAAAAAAAAAAATTACAAAAAGTTGTCACTAAATGATATATTGCTCACACAGGCCATGGGCATATGTGGAATTGCACCCCAAAATACATTTAGCTGCTTCTCCTGAGTATGGGGATACCACATGTGTGGGACTTTTTGGGAGCCTAGCCGCGTACGGGGCCCCGAAAACCAATCACTGCCTTCAGGATTTCTAAGGGCATACATTTTTGATTTTACTCCTCACTACCTATCACAGTTTTGAAGGCCATAAAATGCCCAGATGGCACAAAACCCCCCCAAATGACCCCATTTTGGAAAGTAGACACCCCAAGCTATTTGCTGAGAGGCATGTTGAGTCCATGGAATATTTTATATTTTGACACAAGTTGCGGGAATGTGACAATTTTTTTTAATTTTTTTGCACAAAGTTGTCACTAAATGATATATTGCTCACACAGGCCATGGGCATATGTGGAATTGCACCCCAAAATACATTTAGCTGCTTCTCCTGAGTATGGGGATACCACATGTGTGGGACTTTTTAGGAGCCTAGCCGCGTACGGGGCCCCGAAAACCAATCACCACCTTCAGGATTTCTAAGGGTGTAAATTTTTGATTTCACTCTTCACTGCCTATCACAGTTTCGGAGGCCATGGAATGCCCAGGTGGCACAACCCCCCCCCCCAAATGACCCCATTTTGAAAAGTAGACACCCCAAGCTATTTGCTGAGAGGCATGGTGAGTATTTTGCAGCTCTCATTTGTTTTTTAATTTTCAAAACTTTGTGACAAAAAGCGAGGTCTGCAAAATACTCACTATACCGCTCAGCAAATAGCTGGGGGTGTCTACTTTCCAAAATGGGGTCATTTGGGGGGGTTTGTGCCACCTGGGCATTCCATGGCCTCCGAAACTGTGATAGGCAGTGAAGAGTGAAATCAAAAATTTACGCCCTTAGAAAGCCTGAAGGCGGTGCTTGGTTTTCGGGGTCCCGTGCGCGGCTAGGCTCCCAAAAAGTCCCACACATGTGGTATCCCCATACTCAGGAGAAGCAACAGAATGTATTTTAGGGTGTAATTTCACATATCCCCATGGCATGTTTGAGCAATATATCATTTAGTGACAACTTTGTGGAAAAAAAAAAAAAAAATTTGTCTCTTTCCCGCAACTTGTGTCACAATATAAAAAATTCCATGGACTCGACATGCCTCTCAGCAAATAGCTTGGGGTGTCTACTTTCCAAAATGGGGTCATTTGGGGGGGTTTGTGCCACCTGGGCATTCCATGGCCTCCGAAACTGTGATAGGCAGTGAAGAGTGAAATCAAAAATTTACGCCCTTAGAAAGCCTGAAGGCGGTGCTTGGTTTTCGGGGTCCCGTGCGCGGCTAGGCTCCCAAAAAGTTCCACACATGTGGTATCCCCATACTCAGGAGAAGCAACAGAATGTATTTTAGGGTGTAATTTCACATATCCTCATGGCATGTTTGAGCAATATATCATTTAGTGACAACTTTGTGGAAAAAAAAAAAAAAAATTTGTCTCTTTCCCGCAACTTGTGTCACAATATAAAAAATTCCATGGACTCGACATGCCTCTCAGCAAATAGCTTGGGGTGTCTACTTTCCAAAATGGGGTCATTTGGGGGGGTTTTGAACTGTCCTGGCATTTTATGCACAACATTTAGAAGCTTACGTCACACATCACCCACTCTTCTAACCACTTGAAGACAAAGCCCTTTCTGACACTTTTTGATTACATGAAAAAATTATTTTTTTTTGCAAGAAAATTACTTTGAACCCCCAAACATTATATATTTTTTTAAAGCAAATGCCCTACAGATTAAAATGGTGGGTGTTTAATTTTTTTTTTTCATACAGTATTTGCGCAGCGATTTTTCAAATGCATTTTTTGGCGAAAAAAACACACTTTTTTAAATTTTAATGCACTAAAACACACTATATTGCCCAAATGTTTGATGAAATAAAAAAGATGATCTTAGGCCGAGTACATGGATACCAAACATGACATGCTTTAAAATTGCGCACAAACGTGCAGTGGCAACAAAATAAATACATTTTTAAAAGCCTTTAAAAGCCTTTACAGGTTACCACTTTAGATTTACAGAGGAGGTCTACTGCTAAAATTACTGCCCTCAATCTGACCGTCGCGGTGATACCTCACATGCATGGTGCAATTGCTGTTTACATTTCACGCCAGACCGACGCTTGCGTTCGCCTTAGCGCGAGAGCAGGGGGGACAGGGGTGCTTTTTTTTTTTTTTTTCTTTATTATTTTTTTTCTTTTTTATCTTATTTTTAAACTGTTCCTTTCATTTTTTTTTTTAAATCATTTTTATTGTTATCTCAGGGAATGTAAATATCCCCTATGATAGCAATAGGTAGTGACAGGTACTCTTTTTTGAAAAAATTGGGGTCTATTATACCCTAGATTTCTCCTCTGCCCTCAAAGCATCTGACCACACCAAGATCGGTGTGATAAAATGCTTCCCCAATTTCCCAATGGCGCTATTTACATCCGGCGAAATCTAAGTCATAAAATGCTCGTAGCTTCTGGTTTCTTAGGCCATAGAGATGTTTGGAGCCACTCTGGTCTCTGATCAGCTCTATGGTTAGCTGGCTGAATCACCGGCTGCATTCTCAGGTTCCCTGTTGAGACAGGAGAGCCAGAGAAAAACACGGAAGACGGTGGGGGGGGGGCATTCTCTCCCACTGCTTGTAAAAGCAGTCTAGAGGCTAATTAGCTGCTAGGATTGCTTTTACATGAAAGCCGACCGCTAGCTGAAAAGAATGATACCTAAACCTGCAAGCATCATTCTGGTATAACCACTCAAAGTCGTGAATGGCGTACCTGAAGACAAAAAAATGGTTAACAATAAAGCACAGTAAACGGTAAAGTATAAAAAATTGCATACCTGAAAAGCAAACATGATAAAACATAATAACAATAAAACATTGCAGAATAGAATACAGTAAAAAAGAGCAGAACAATAGAGAGAGAATATAGAGAGAGAGAACAATAAAACGACAACTATTATTTTTTATTTTATATTTTTGTTTGTGGTTTTTTTTTTTTTTTACACTTTTTTTGTAACTGTAACTTTTATAACTGTAACCGGTTCCAGGTTCGGGTCTCTCAAAATGCGATGGCATCTTGGGAGACCCTGTGAAAGTGTGCCTAGTCTGTGCAATGCTGTACCCTACACTAATACTCAACTAGTGAATGGTAGCGTTCAAAACATTCACCAATGCAAAAACCAGGATTGTCAGGACAGGAGGGACAACAATAGCGGGTGTCATGCCTATATCCGCGCTTGCTGCAGACACGACATCTTTTTTGGGGGGGTTCGTTGGGTAGGGGTACTCGGGAGGACATAAAGAAAATACCTCTCATGCAGCCGACTGCATTTGGTTGGGGATGTGAATGGGGGAAGTACGGGTGCTGCAGAAGTGGTGGGTTCCCAATTAGGATTGGTGAATGCAGCAGGAAGGGCATTATGGGCACGACGGGCCTGTTTGTCTTCTTCTTGGTGGCAGCGGGACACTACTTGTGCTTGCCACCTCACCAGCTTGAACTGCACTTATGGGACTCGCCACGTCACCAAGTGTTACTGCAGTGCTGGTTTGACTACGACCGGGGTGTACTAGGCCGCTGGTGCTTGCCAGTTCACCAAAACGCTACCAAAAAAACTGTTAGCGATCGCAGGGATCAGGCCTGACTCTGCGAACGCTGCAGTTATGCGTTTAGTGTTTTGTAAATGACAGTGATCGATCGATACTGCACTTGGGTGGGCTGGGCTGGGCCGGGCGGAGGGGCAAAACGCAGGTGCTAGCAGGTATCTGGGCTGATCCCGCTAACACTGCGTTTTTGGGAACCCTAAACTGCTGGGGACGCTAGTATAGATCTGATCGGATCAGATATTGATCCGTTCAGATACTATACCACTAAGGGAGGTGTACGGTGTGTGCGTGGGTGTTAGCGGTACTGGCGCTAATCTGACGCTGCCTGGGGCTGGTGCTTGCCAGTTCACCAAAACGCTACCAAAAAAACTGTTAGCGATCGCAGGGATCAGGCCTGACTCTGCGAACGCTGCAGTTATGCGTTTAGTGTTTTGTAAGTGACAGTGATCGATCGATATTGTACTTGGGTGGGCTGGGCTGGGCCGGGCAGAGGGGCAAAACGCAGGTGCTAGCAGGTATCTGGGCTGATCACACTAACACTGCGTTTTTGGGAACCCTAAACTGCTGGGGACGCTAGTATAGATCTGATCGGATCAGATATTGATCCGTTCAGATACTATACCACTAAGGGAGGCGTACGGTGCGTGCGTGGGTGTTAGCGGTACTGGCGCTAACCTGACGCTGCCTGGGGCTGGTGCTTGCCAGTTCACCAAAACGCTACCAAAAAAACTGTTAGCGATCGCAGGGATCAGGCCTGACTCTGCGAACGCTGCAGTTATGTGTTTAGTGTTTTGTAAGTGACAGTGATCGATCGATACTGCACTTGGGTGGGCTGGGCTGGGCCGGGCGGAGGGGCAAAATGCAGGTGCTAGCAGGTATCTGGGCTGATCCCGCTAACACTGCGTTTTTGGGAACCCTAAACTGCTTGGGACGCTAATATAGATCTGATCGGATCAGATATTGATGCGTTCAGATACTATACCACTAAGGGAGGCGTATGCTGCGTGCGTGGGTGTTAGTGGTACTGGCGCTAATCTGACGCTGCCTGGGGCGACGCATATCACCGCCGGGCGATCAGGGGGCTAAACCTTTATTCGGTAATAAACGACACTATAAAAAATAAACGAACTAACCAGCGTCACCCGCAACGGTTATACGGTGATCAGTGGTGAAAGGGTTAACTAGGGGGCAATCAAGGGGTTAAAACATTTATTAGGTAGTATATGGGGGTCCCTGTCGCTATAAAACGCTGACGGCGAACCTAAATATTTACTTCCCTAACTATCGTCACCAGCGACACTAATACAGCGATCAGAAAAATGATCGCTTAGCGACACTGGTGACAGGGGGTGATAAAGGGGTTAAAACCTTATTAGGGGGGGTTAGGGGGGTACCCTAGACCTAAAGGGGGCTAACCCTAACTGACCTAACACTGTAACTGTCACAAACTGACACCAATACAGTAATCAGAAAAAAAAAAAAAAACCTGCTTGGTGTCAGTTTGTGACGGGGGGGGGGGGGGATCGGGTAGCCATCGGGGGGCGATCGGGGTGTTTTGTGTGCCTGGCATGTTCTACTGTGTTTGTGTGTGTTGTGCACTCACATTACAGTCTTCTCTCCTCGGCGCCGGAACGGAAAATACCGAGCCGAGGAGAGATGACATCATTTCCTCTGCCTCTGTGTACAATACAGAGGCAGGGAAATGATCCCATTGGCTGGGAGCGATCGCGAGGGGGGGCCACGAATGGATGGCCTCCCCCTCACCACCGATCGCCGGGGGAGATTTGCCGACCGCCGCAGGCACCGGGGGGGTCCGATCGGACCCCCCACCCGCGGGCAGGCAAGGACGTACCTGTAAGTCCTTTTGCCTGCCCGTGCCGCTCTGAGGACGTATATGTTCGTGCGGCGGTCGGCAACTGGTTAAAGCTGCAATGCTTGGGCTGCTGTGTATTAATCCTTGTAGTGCCTCTACCTATAGTAGATTAACCTGCCAGTGCTAATTGTCTCGTGTCTATTAACCCTTTAGTGCTATGTCTGAGATATATGAACTCATCCGTGCTCTTGACTGCTGTGTGTCAGTTCAAATGCCTGGGTGAATTTCAGTGCTCTTCATAGCTTGCATTTCCTTCAGTAATTGCCTATTGCCAGTAACCTGAATTTGCTTCTGTCTGATGTGCCTTAGACCTCACTCACACTTGCATGGGAATCCATTTGCTACTGGTCGCACAGAGGCTCCTCAGGTCTCTGAGGCTTGTTGCGGATAGCACCTTTTACAGTTGTCAGCCTCAGAAGCAGGAGTCTCCATCAGACTAGCCAGATGTACCATCCTGCCAACAGATGAAGCAATATCCTCTCTGTAATGCCCACCTTTACTTCAGAGGCAGTTGGCCAATGAATCTTCATCAGACTAGCAAAATGTGCCATCCTGCAAACAGTTAAAGCAAAATCTTTTGCAGATGCCTTGGAACAGCAAATGGATTTTGAAATGAATTACCTCTAGGTAGTGTTTTGTGACCTGCATGAAGCTCACTTCAGTAGCCAGGCTATTTGGATCTTAGCAGAGAAGATGAAGCAGAACTTTGTCCAGTAATAAAGTCTCTGTGGTCTTCAATCCCTGGGTGAAGTTAAGGTGGACAGTGGTGGAATGCAGCCTCTATAGATGCAATATGCCAGGGGTCTCAAACTGGCGGCCCTCCAGCTGTTGCGAAACTACAAGTCCCATGAGGCATTGCAAGGCTGACAGTTACAAGCATGACTCCCTCAGGCAGAGGCATGATGGGACTTGTAGTTTTTCAACAGCTGGAGGGCCACCAGTTTGAGCCCCCTGCAATATGCTGTTCCTCTGGAGCCATGTAGTATTCCATTGTGGTCAGTCAAGCCCTATGGCTTAACCTATGGACTGCACAAACTACTTCTAAGTCGAATTGGCGGTGGTTCGGTTACGAAATGGTGGTCAGCAATATCAAATATGGAGAATAATACCTTACAGTAGTCAACAATGCTCAGCAGGTAGACAAAGGTGAGAAAAAAAGAAGAGTTGGAGACATGATAGATCTCAGAAGAGCTATAAAAGAGAATGAAAGAATCCATAATCATCTTTCTTCGTTTGCTTAAATCCAAGTCTGCTCCTCTCTAGGATCAGCAAAGTTGTTTTTTACACAAACTTGCCCAGCAAGATTCAGATGGCAGGAGCTTATGCAAATTTGGGCAGAGCAGGTTCAAGATCCATGGGTCCTGTTATTAGTGCAGTAAGTAAGTCATTGAACTTTTCTTTCCCTCCTCCAACTGACTTCATTCCCACCATGATTCCTTAGAGCAATAAATGCTCTAAGTGCATGTGACCAAATGTTTCAACAGTCAGCCATCTGTCCAGTAATAAATCTGAAGGCATGAAGCAGAGGGAAGGATCAAGATCCAAAACTTCATATGGAGTTATTGTGGTCAATCATGCAAGCCATCAAATAAAGCAGCTAGCAGATGTTGTCCCTAGATCCAGCAGATGTGTATTTACACATTTATGTACATCCATGCCTCTGCAAGTATCTTTACTTGGCCGTTCGAGAGTTTCACTTCAAGTTCATTTGGTAGCCTTTGGCCTTTCCACATACCCAGAACATTTCCAGAACATTACTTCCAGTAGTAACCCTTGCGTGAGCAAGAGTTACAGGTGTTCCTTTTTTTTAACAACATCCTGCTGGTGGCTAAAAATCTGCCAGGTCCTGGCAAAATTCTGATTCAGACTCAAATTTGGATGGGTCATCAACTGGGAAAGGCCAACTAATCTAATTACAATAATGGCATTCCTGGAAGCAGTCCTGGACACTGTAGAGTTTTCCTCAGAAAAGAATAAGGATTAAGGATAAGGATTAACATCTCACCTGAGACAGGTCATAGCTCTAGCCCATCTGTTTGCATCCCTTGATCTCAAAGTAGTAGAGAAGTAGTCTGCAGCACTGTAGGACTCATTGGAAGGTTAAGAACTTTATAATCAGGATTTCTAAAGTAATAGAAGATTTTCTTCCTGCACCAGAGAATCAGGTGGACCCACATATTAGACAGTTTCTTTGGTGGTTGCTAAAGCCAGTTAATCTTTTCTGTCATCAGCTTCCTGGCATACCAATCGTCACATCTGAGATCTATTCACTTTGTTGGGTAGTCAACTCATTGAGCTCCTTGTCCTGGCTCCCAGGCATTAAAGGCATTTTGGCAACACAGCCTAGGGAACCTCAGTTATGCTTCGAATAGACAACAAATTGTAATTTCCTATCTTCGCTTTCAAGAAGGGATGCAAGATTATTCACTTATGTTAGAGGTATCTCCAATTCAGATTTGCCAGCAGTAGAACCTGTCTCATCTCATTGCTCTTTGTGTTCTGGCTTCTCAGAAATTCCTGTCAGACACTGTGAGATACAAATCCTTGGACTTCAAGGAATGGTCTCTAAACCAACAAGCAGTTCACTGGATCTACAACAAAGAAGGTCTTCAGGATCTCAACCTTACAGTAACCTCTATGGTCATGAATGATAGTTGATTTCTGCAAGAGTGAGCTTCCCACAGATGAAAGCAGTGAATGTACTGACATCCAGCTGGTTCTGCAGTTTAGCCTATATATATATATATATATATATATATATACACTGTATATACAGTATATCCAGAAGACTCAGCAGTCTTTAGTATCCTCAACAGGATCCGCAGTTGTCCAGTTGTGATGATGGAAATAATTTCCCTGTGACCTTGCAGACCGTGGCATTCTCAAATGCAGTCTCTGGTCCTGGAACCTCCTATTCTCCTTCCTGAGACTCCAGACCTTGTACAGCAGGGCCAAGTACTTTATCCGAATCCAGCCAATTACAGGTAGCTGCTGGGAGACCAAGAAGTGAAGACTCACCTGGGGTCTCACCTTCAGCGTTCAAAACCCGGGTAAAGCCAGGGCACCTACTAAAAACCTCATGTATACTAGAACATGGGAAATTTCACAAAATTTAGAAGTATTGAATCCTTTGTTCCCTGCTGTAAAAAATATGAATTTTCTGCAAGTAAGCCTGGATATGGGATTAAGTGGTTGTTGAGTCTCCTAGAATTTCCTAGAATCCAGTGGATGTCGCATATTGTGGTAAACCAATGCCGAAAGGTCTATGCAATTCACCCTTAAGGAAGATTGTTCTTTGCTCTCTGGACTTACAAATAGTGCTAAACATATTGTCTCACTCTCCTTTCTTTTAAATTAGACTTTCTCAATATGGCCAGTAACACTGAAAGCAGTATTTCTTATGGCTATTATGTCTGGGAGAAGGATCCCAGATATCCAAGCGTCAGTCGGTAATTTACCTTACTGCTATCATTTTCCAAACAGGGTAACTCTAATCTCTTCCTCAGCACCATACAAAGGTCTGCAAATCTTTCCTTTTGGGTCAGGACATCGTCCTTCCAGCATGTCTAAACTGAAATGTCTGAGTTACCACAAGCATTAGAGGTGGGCTCAATGTTGAAGAAACACATGGAGGTGGCCCTTCTTTCAGAAGGTCAGACATTGGGCTCTTCAAGCCTGGCAGTGTCAGAAGAGGACTTTCACTGTACACTAGGACAATTGTATTGTCACTGGTCAAGGTAGGCTGGTGGGCTTATATGGCGAAGATAAGCTAGTCCATCAATTGAGCGCAGAATCACATTTACCAGAGGGGTTGCATGCTCAGAGGTCGAGAATTATTCTGTAAAATGACAACCAAGTCCATGTATGGCACATTTTGTAATCTATTGCAAACCATTTCTAGCCTGTCTAGTGGATCAAGCAACTCTGACAACACAGCATCAGTTTTAAATGAATCAAATGATATGTTGATTAAAATACTTCAACTTTACCCTCCCTTGTGTTTGGCTTGCTACATCCCATATGTGTAGTCTGGTGGGATAATATGGAAAAGATGAGTCAGTCCATCAATTGGGCGCAGAACCCCATTTACCAGAGGGATTGGTCGCTCATGGGCAAAATTCAAAGGTTGAGAATTATTCTGCATAATGACAACCAAGTCCATGTATGGTGCATTTTGTAACCTATTGCAAACCATTTCTAGCCTGTCTAGTGGATCAAGCAACTTTGACAACATGGCTTCAGTTTTAAACAAATCAAATCATATGTTGATTAAAATACTTTAGCTTTACCCTCCCTTGTGTTTGGCTTGCTACATCCCATACATGTATGCTTGTGTCAGGAAAACTGGAACATTTTATACCTGGGTTTTTTTTTCCATACACATAAGCATGACAGCATACAGGTCCCTCCTTGGGCTTTGCATTGAGTATAGTTACGAGAATTCTGTCTTGTGGAAGGTGACTCATTTATATAGTATAGCTGATGCTGTGATTGGGAAGGGCGCCGAGCATTTACCCATATGTGTATGCCGTCGTGCTTATGTGTCAGGAAAGGAAAATTACCATGAGGTAGGTATACAATTTTTGTAACATTAAATAAAATACCCCATCATTTGTGTAGCAATTATATGTAAAGTATTATCTCCCTTTTTTTTAAAAAGAAGTGGAGTTACGCAACCAAGTACTCTGCAAAACTCAGCAGAATATACCAGTGCTTTCTAAACAAAATGAATAAAATCCACTTTGAGTATTAAAATGTGATTTTAGATAACAGCATACATGTCCAACTTTGGCAATATTAAACAAGCAACTAGGATTGCAAGCATAAAGCTTTCTGAGCTGTGTCACTTCAGGCATGCTGGAACAGAAGAATATAGTTTTCTTGGGTAACAGAACAATGTAGTCTTGTATCCAATTTGTTGGGAATGATTTTTTTCCTTGTCCAATCTATATCTTTAGATCTATGGCATCTTGGCAAAAAAGCATTTTTCTTTTGTGACTAATATTTCTATATCCAAAATAACACTCCATCTCCCAGGGTATTTCCTGTCACCACAGCTAAAAAGTCTTCATAAAATGTGAAACAAGAAATTTCTCTTTTTCCTTGTCTCTTGTGTGCTCTACTTTGATTATCATTTGTCATAGATAGCAGCTATGGGGAATACAATCATCTCTCAGAAAACACAATCAATGCTTTTAGATACAGCGCAATAAATATATTTTATATGGTAGGTTATGCATGCACACACCAACCACAGCAAATTAGAATACAGAGTCTTAATTAATTCAAAACTTATGTTTATTACCAGTTCTTATCAGGAACATATTAATAAAGGTCAAAAAATTTGGGAAAACTCAATTCCACTATTTCTATGGCCTGGGCACATGAAAATAAACTGATAACTATGAATCAGATGAGAAAGGCAATGACATTGTGAAACTGGTCCACTTTTAATTGGGCAAACGGACAAATCAGGAGGGAAACGCTTAATTTACAATCCCTCTATGTGATCAGCTTGCCTAAGAGGATCGATAGAATTTATTCGCATGAAGCTGGTGCGGAAAGAGTCTCAAAAATACTGGAGGAAGGAGAGTGGAAGTTAGAAGATTGAGCAGTGAGAGAAGCAGCAAAAGATAGAAAGACCCAGAAGAAGGGGGATTTGGCAATAACAGAAGAATGAAGGGCCTTTTGATGCTACATCAAAAGATGGCCCACAGTCAGCAATAGCAGAGATTTGGATAGGTGGAGAATAATGTTTATAAAATATGAACTCTAGGGAAATATTTAAATAAATAGTTTAAATGCATATATGAGAACAGGATTACCTGCCAAATAATCAGCAATTCTAGCCAGCCAGTATTGAATTTCCAGAGCCCCTGATCACATAACGTTTTACAAATTCCTCATTTATTAACTAATAGGGAATGGCTTTTTGTTTAAAAATATACACTGAAAACTAAGGTGACCCTTGGCTTTCAAGGTATATGGAATCCTAATCACTAAAATCTTTAACATGCTAATCAGTGTTGCCAACCTGCCAGATTGAAATTTACTTACATGACACCCCAAATTTACTGGCACAGCCACATTTTTACTGACATTTCTAAAAGTTACAAAATTACAGTTTTAAGAGCCCTTTCACATTGATGCGCTTTACAGGTGCTATAGCGCTAAAAATAGCACCTGCAAAGCGCCTGTAAAATGCCTCTGCTTTCACTCTGGAGCGGTCCACTGGCAGGATGCTCAAAAAAGTCCTGCAAGCAGCATCTTTGAGGCGCTGTAGGAGCAGTGTATACACTGCTCCTACAGCACCCCTGCCCATTGAAGCCAATGGGCAGCACCGCCGAAGCGCTGGCAAAGTCCCGATTTGTGGATGCTTTTAACCCTTTTTCAGCTGTTAGCAGGGTTAAAAGCACCCCGCTAGCAGCCGAAAAGCGCAGCAAAAACGAAGGTAAAGCACTGCTTTACCGCCGATGCCTGGCGCTGCTCAATGTGGAAGTGCCCTAAGTGTAAATTTCCGTATTTAGTCTACAAACAAGTACAATATGAAATTACCAATGTGATTTAACCACTTCCAGACTGCCCACCGTGGATATACGCTGGTACTTTGACGTTAAATAATGTTGTTATGACAGCAGATAGCTGCCATGACCCCAGTATTTTTTTCCACAGCGGGCGGTCCGCTTTAAGATAAAAGTGGTCTCCGCAGCAGAATTACCACAAGATCACTTTTATGGGTGATGGGAGAGGTGCCCCCCCGTCGTGTTCCGGTAGTCTCTGCCGCTTACCGGAGCCCTGTGGCCTGATGGACAGTAAGTCAAGTGAGGGCGTGATGGCCCCCACTTGACTCTATGTCCTTGGACGTCAAACGTCACCACCACCCCAACGGCCTTAAAGGAACAATTTTTTGCTTCAGACCTGACCATTTTTTTCCCCGTGCTTATCTTGTTTACAAGGCATTCTTTAGAACTTTCTGTCTCTCCCCTCTGCGGCAATGTACGCAATATCCTGCTGCGCAATGGTTCCTGGGAGACGTGTGTCATAATTCCCAGGAGTCAGTGGGCATCACCGACTCTCATCATCGCGAGATCCCAAGACGTTTCCTGCGTGTAAGGTGTGTATAATGCGCATACTGGTTAGTCAGCAGCACTGTATCCCGGAAGAGTATCCTAGTGGGCTTTGCATGCCCACAAGCAAGATGGAACCGTGCAACACAAAGAAAACTAAGGTTAGTTTTAGAAAGAAAATATATATATAGTGGCCGTATTACTAACAATAGTGATTGCAGCATTAAATTAAGCTCATCATAAGAGATGGCTTTTGAAAAAAAAAATTAATATGTCGATGGAACACCGCTTTAAGTGTAAATGTGAGATCTGGGGTCTTTTTGACCCCAGATCTCACATTAAAGCAGTCCTGTCATGCATTTTTTCTATTACAAGGGACATTTATATTCCTTGTAATAGGAATAAAAGTGATCAAATTTTTTTTTTTAAAGGGACAGTGTAAAAATAAAAATAAATAATAAATGTTTTTTTTTTTTTTTTTTAAAGCACCCCGTACCTCCGTGCTCACACGCAGAAGTGAACGCATACGTAAGTTACGCCCACATATGTAAACAGTGTTCAAGCCACATATGTGAGGTATCACCACGATCATTAGAGCAAGAGCAATAATTCTAGCAAAAGACCTCCTCTGTAACACAAAACTGGTAACCTGTTTTTAATTTTTAAACGTCGCCTATGGAGTTTTGTGTCAAAGTTTGTCGCCATTCCACAAGCGGGCTCAATTTTGAAGCATGACATGTTGGGTACCAATTTACTCAGAATAACATTATCTTTCACAATATAGAACAAAATTGGGCTAACTTTACTGTTTTTTTAATTAAAAAAAAAGTGTATTTTTTCCCAAAAAATTGCGTTTGTAAGACTGCTGCACAAATATGGTGTGACATAAAGTATTACAATGACCGCTATTTTATTCTCCAGGGTGTCTGAAAAGAAAAATTATGTTTGGGGGTTCTAAGTAATTTTCTAGCAAAAAAAACAGATTTTAACTTGTAAACACCAAGTGTAAAAAATAGGCTTGGTCATAGATATTAAGGCAAAAAAACATTTTTTTTTATTTTCAATATAGAAAGTAAGTAGCTCAGGGACAGGACTCAGGAGAGGTAAGAAATTAGAATGGGCAGGCACACACACACATAAAATTGACTCTCACAGTGACACTGACAGCAGTGTGCAGCAGCACAGTTGATAATGACACCTCACCAACACGACACGTCCCCTCCTGATTCACAGTGACAGTCTCTCTCCACGCCAGGTGGTCCCTTCAGTTCACTCCAGTCCAAACAGCACTGACAGTCCCCTTCCCAGCTTGCCTTGCTCCTATCCCACAGACCCGCACATAAGGCTCCCTTGAACTATGACATCACACGACATGCACAGGCACCATCACTGCCAGACCCACCTCCTACTGGCCCACCCCAGCACACTGTAGCAGACATCCAAAGGAAAGGTAACACCGTTCCAGGTGGGGACCGCAGTCCATATGCTGAGATCTCCGTGGCATGGGCCCGCCCCGGATCTCCACTTTCATATAATGAAATAGAAAGAGTTGGTGATGCTGCTATGAGGCACTTCCTGTTGTAGGGTGAAAGGGCTCTGTCCCTGCCTCTCAGTTGTGCTATGTTATGACATGGGCATCCAAAGTAGACTACAAATATAATTTCATCATATCATGGCATGAGGACAGACCATGGGCACAAAAAAAGGCTACGGGAGACCAGCTGCACTGAGATGATGCAACAGAGGATAACAAAAAAAGTTAAAACAAGTAATTTATGTTAAAAAAATAGCTTTTTTTATGAGACGCAGTCCTTTAGCAAGCTACATGTTATTCAGTTAAGGTTTACCCTATGGGGTACTATCTGCATAGTTGATTCTAAAGCCCCGGGCCGAATATCGGGCGGTATCAGGTGGTTCAATAGAAACCGGCCGGCATTCAACTTCTGTTGAAGGGGTATGACCAAAAAAGATCCGCCAATCTGCATCTAATCAGCGCTGACCAGTGTGTTCTGGTGGGGGGGATTGTTAGTACAGGATTTCCTTCCAAGCTCTTCAGTTTTTTTTTTCATTCAGGCCATAGGGTTGAACGAAAAAAAGCTGATAGGGTGTACTAAGCTTTACTGTTGATGAGTAATAGATTAATCCCATGTCCCCAATAAAAAAAAACAAAAAAAAAAACATTGATTAGTAAAGCTATTATTGAAAAGTTTTAGATAATGTTTGTAAAATGGATAAAAAGGATTAATCAGTTGAATTTCTAAAAAAGTTAATGATTCAGCAAAGATATTTGGGTTAATGTTTTAGATTTATTGAGTTGTACAATGTCAACAACATAGAAAAGAGAGAGTGCACCGGCCCAGAGCAACAGCTACCGACACCAATAAAATAGAAACGTTTAATAAAACACTCACAAAAGAATAAAATTACTGGCATATTGTCTTATCCTGTGTATAGTAACATAAAAACAAAGGGTTCCCCTAAATGGACTTTCCCGGCACTTGCACAAAAGTAGAGGGAATATAGGAGTGTAGACTGATATATAGTATAAAAGAATATATTTTTATTTGGTAAAGAAATACATATATTAAAAACAAAGTGGATATCCTAGATAGCACAGTGGTAATACATACTCAACATAGTAAACATTAGATAATAAACAATGATGAGGTAAACAGAGAGACTCTTTTCAAGCCCGACGCGTTTCGGGGTATTTAATATTTATTTGGGTCCTTCTTCAGGGGCATAGTTGAAAAGAGGGGTTCATCTGGATTAATTGAAAAAAATTGAAACATGAATCAAATGTTATAATAAAGATACCACTGGATGTTTGTTCAAAGGTTTAAATGATCAAATGATCACCTACCTGAAGGGTTTCATTGATTATTTGTAAAAAGGGAGATTCTTTATGAAAAGGAAGACCACAAGAAAAGGCGAGATGGAATGGTGGGCAAGTTGGAGTAAAATGGGTACAGGTGCTGTTCTTAGGTAGTAACGGCTAGATGTTAAAAAGCAGCAAACACCACAGGAGGATGTACCAGTTCACCCATTCCGCCCGACCCGGGCAGCGCATAGGCCAGAGCGATATACTGGGGTCGAGAGAGGCACCCCTGAAAACAAAAAAATATTTTGAGGTACCATAAGTATAAAAAGGATCCAATGTGAATGCCTTTGGAAAAAATTGATAAATTAAGGGACAAAAACAGTATGAAAGAAACTTAGAAGTTGAGATGTGTGTTCAAAGTACTACAAGTACAAGCAATATTCTTACAAGCTCAATACAAAAAGAGTATACTAAATGTAAGCCAATGAGTAAAAGTTTTATATGGCTTGTAATGCTCAAGGGCTTTATTATATAAACAATATTGTAAAAAACAATTTAATAGGAAGTAGATTAGGTATGTGCCAATGAGCGCAAGGTATGTACAGATAGTAATGTTAAGGAGCTAAAGTGCTATAAACGAGTAGAGCCTATAAGGACTGACTGCCAAACAAGAGAAAAGCAGCAAAGGGGAAATACACTGGGGACACAACAACCATCCCAGCCAGGAGGACCCCGGAGGGATGAATAATTACCTTATGTAGATTGCCTGTAGGTTCGGCTTGCCACGCGTCCCAGCGTCCGGCATGTACAACGCCTTAGCTGGGAATGAGTGGAGCCGAGTTAAGTACTAGACGGGCTCCAATCAGCTGGCATCAGAACGACGCACAGCTGTGTAACGGAGCCCGTCAGCTGGGGAGCCTCATAGAGTCCCCCCGAGGCGAAGATGCGCGGCGCCGCCCCCACCGCGCATGCGTGAATGTCATGGCGTTGGGGCGACGTCGGTGGGGCGCACACCCGCCCCACCGACACGGAAATGCCCATCTGGCGAACTGAGCATGCTCGCCGGAGTGGCAATATGGAGGCAATGGGCGTGGATGGAGCAACGCCCTGATACCTCCCATAGCGCCGCCCAGGGAACCAGTCCTGGGCGGCTTTCCGTGCCGGGCAATCGCTCGAGCCACACGCCCCCCGGGGAGGGGCAGGAAAAGGGGGACCGGATACAAACGTAAACCAACATATATATGTAAACTCCTGAAAAATATAATAATGGTAAGAAATAGCACAAAGAAGTTTTAAACCCAAGAGAATAGAGTATAATTATATGCTCACCAGTACCTAATCGAAGGTGGTCACTTTGAAATGGGCAGAGACTGGGGTACAATAAAAGATAGTGAATACTGGACAAAGGCAGGCATAATCCAATATGTTATATATTATCAATAAGCGAAACAGAAATCTATAAACTTAGTCCATTTTAGTCAAAAACAGGATAAACTTAATGATCATTACATGTGGATATTTTGTTCTGACGTAAATATAGCAGGATATATAGCCATGCTTAGGAATACATTGAATGATCAACCTAGGTGTACAGCCGGAATTAGCAAGTAATATGTTAACAAGTGGATGGTTCCTGTGAGGAACTACCAAGCTGGTTGTATATGTCAGACACGTGGCCCCATATAATTCATAATAGTATAGTTCGTAGTACCTTAAATGCTGTGGGTATATAAGTTATTAATGGTTAAAGTCCGTAGGGACTAGGGGGGGAGAGGGGGAACCAGGTAATAGATACCACCTCATTACTTAAGGTAACATTAAACGCCACCTGGCTCAAAGACAGCTGCCCACCTGCATTGCTGTCCCCAGGAAGCTTCTCTAGAGGAAGGCTAACTAGCTTGGTGGACATGTACATATAATGGGATAAGGGCAGGTGAAACCTATAATATGAACTGCTTACGGAGAATACCGTAGGAAAGAGGGGGGGTCACGTATATGACAGAACGCACAGCTTGGTATACACATCAAATACAGCAAGAGAGACAACAGATAACTGGTATTACCAACAGTTGGGAGAATAGAAATGCAATGGTTCCCTCAATGTAGAGGGAAAGAGAAGGAGGGACAGGTGACATCCAGCTAACCTCTGTTATTAGGTTATAAAATAGGGGAGAGGGGGGAGAAGGGGGGGGGGAGGAGGGGGCCTAGGTACATGTGATCCTAGTCGTAATTTATTTTTCCATTCCACCGGAGTTAAAACCCTCTAGGAATGGTTTAAAACAGACGGCCTCGTTTAGGCCTGGGGACACAGTTGCCTTCAGTAAGTGGATCCATTTCAGTTCTCTCTGGAGTAGGATTTTATTCCAGTCACCCCCTCTGGGGCTGGGACGTATACGATCCAAGATTAAGAATTTAATGTGGGGAAACCTGCCTCCATGTACCAGTGACACGTGTCGACCCAGGGGGAGATCAGGGTCGGCCGTTTTCATGGATACAATATGCCTGTATGCTCTTCGCCAAAACTCTAGTTTAGTCTTTCCTATGTAAAAGCAACCGCAGTTGCACTGGAGTAGATAAACCACTCCAGTGGTTCTGCAGTTTGCAAAATGTTTTGGAAAGAATATTTTCCCATTAGGGAGGATGGGTGGTAGCTTTATTATAACATTTGATTCATGTTTCAATTTTTTTCAATTAATCCAGATGAACCCCTCTTTTCAACTATGTCCCTGAAGAAGGACCCAAATAAATATTAAATACCCCGAAACGCGTCGGGCTTGAAAAGAGTCTCTCTGTTTACCTCATCATTGTTTATTATCTGATGTTTACTATGTTGAGTATGTATTACCACTGTGCTATCTAGGATATCCACTTTGTTTTTAATATATGTATTTCTTTACCAAATAAAAATATATTCTTTTATACTATATATCAGTCTACACTCCTATATTCCCTCTACTTTTGTGCAAGTGCCGGGAAAGTCCATTTAGGGGAACCCTTTGTTTTTATGTTACTGATCTATTGGATGTGGCACGGCTCTTTCCTCCTTCCTAGGCTAATTGGTCGCCCTCTATGTTATCCTGTGTATAGAGTCTCCTACCATCTTCAGGGACCGGATAAATGATAAGTTGAATTGTCAAATCTCCACACCAAATAGTAGTAGATGCAATTTTGGTAAAGCATTTCTTTCTCCGAGCTAACCTACTTGCATGCATTCTTGCCTTTAAACATCCTTTGGGAGAGATTCTGGAGAAGTCATTATATTGTTTCGCAGAATGCAACATGTTCTGTGAATGAGGGAGAGGATCCTGTTATTCATCCAACTCTTCCCAACTAACAGCCTATGGAATACACTTTCTTAGTGGAAAGCTATGTCACTGAACCTATATGTCAGAAGAGTTAATATTATGCATAAGCATAATGGGTTTGCATACATTTCTTTTATTTATTATGGTCAGAACAAAATAATAAAATGTTAGAAAGAATTGCTTTCTGATGGAGGAAATATTGCTTATAGATATTTTGTATTTTCACCAGCAACCAGCAGGTGGACCAATGATAACACACATTACATGCGGGAGTGTGTTTTGTTTTATTACAGCAAGGCAGTCTCCACAACCGACAAAATAAAAGATAACAGGTACAAAGGAAGATACCAATCCACTGACTGATACAGGTAACATCAAATAACAATAATGCCAAAGGCCTACACATGGCAATAAAATTTGTTAAATTGAAAAGCAATGAGAAACAAATCCAGATCCATCTCTCTACGTAGTTACATTACTTACACTCAGGAACAGCTTAGCATGACATCAATAGAACATTCTGTGAGAACTCCCCAAAACTGTTTGCGAAATTAAAACAAAGAAGCAAGAATGAGAAAAGTCAGAGAGAAGAGAATAGTTGAAAAAGGACCAAGAGGTGTGAAGGGGGATGGAGGGGGGTATTGTCAGCTCGATCCAAGGAAGGGTGCAAGGTATCCTCTCACTCAGCAGGGCCCACCTCGAAGAGGGATTTACCATCCTCAGAAAAGATAAACATATTCCACGGGTTCCAGGTTTTGGAGTACACTTTGTGTTGTGTGGAAAGGACCAAGTCCTCCATCTGATTTAAATGTTCAACTTTTAGGAGCCAGAGTCTGATGGATGGAGGCTGCAAACTTTTTCAGGTAAGGGAAATACAAGATTTAGGCCTCATGCACACAGGGCTTAGAAAAAACGAGCTGCAAAGCCACTAACAACGCCAGGAAAAAAGTGGCTGTAAAAACGTGCTTTTAGTAGCTTTTTGCATTGGCGTTAATGCACATTTAGCTGTGCTATCTTTTAGCAGCGTTTCTCTGCCTCTGTTCATAATCAATTATTCCCTATGAGCTCATTGATTTGAATAGAAATCTCACCACAAGTTGGATCATGATGATCCGACTTGTGGTGCGGATTGTGCTCTGAGGATCTTGAAGAGGAACCCTCACCAAAATGAAAAAAAAAAACAAAAAACTGGATTATACCAGACCCTTCTGTCTGGTATGGATTTTAAGGGAAACCCAAAAACCAAAAAAAATGGCGTGGTGTCCCCCTCAAGATCCATACCAGCCTCTTATCCGAGCATGCAGCCTGGCAGGTCAGGAAAGGGAGGGGACGAGCAAGCACCCCCTCCTTCTGGACCATACCAGCCCTGTGCCCCACCACCACAAAGCACCTTATCCCCATGTTCATGGGGACAAGGGCCTCTTCCTGACAATCCTGACCATTGGTTGTTGGGGTCTGTAGGTGGGGGGCTTATCAGAATCTGGAAGCCCCCTATAACAAGAGTGGAGGGTCTAGTATGGTCTTGGGGGGGAACCCCACACCAGTTTTTGTTTTCATTTTGGCTAGGGTTCCCCTTCAAGATCCTCAACGCACAAGCCACACCGCAAGTCGGATCAGCATGATACGACTTCTGGTGAGACTTTTATTCTAATCAATGGGCTGTCATAGGAAACCATTGATTTTGACATGTCAAAAAAAAAACGTTTGACGAAGCTTAGCAGCTTTTACCAGCGTCAGACTTTTTTACAGCTGTGACGCTGATCTTCAGAACGCACTGGCCCTGGGTTTTTTTGCAGCTTGAAAACGCCTATGCCACTTACAGCTTCTAAAAGCCTGTGTGTGCATGGACACATAGAATAACAAAGAGAGGTGTTTTTAAGCTGCAAAAAAACATCTGATGATGCTAAAAGCAGCTGTAAAAACACCCTGTGTGCATGAGACCTTAAGGTGATGGAGTATCAATTTTTTATATACTTTGGTGGGCATATTGGAGGCGTGTAGGAGGAAAAAGGCCAGGTCGTCCAGAATGGCATAATAGGTAAAATCTTGAGCTACTCTACAGACCTCTTTCCAAAAAAACGGTCGTGGTACCATTTTTAATGGAACCTCGATACACCTAGAAGCACACTGCAAAATATGATACTGCATTACATTCAAATTACCTGACTTCCGTAATGCATGTTAATAATACAACATTAACATGTGACATATTGTGCCACACCTCAGCAAACTTGCATAAATGTATGGAATAAAAGTGCCCTAAAACTAAACTCTGGCAAGTAGTTAAGTACACAGTGAAATAAATAAGGGTGTTGTTTTACCAACAAAAGTATGTGTATCTTTGTTCATCCAGTTCTAAAATTTACAAAGCTCTGCCACTCGACATGGCTCTATCTGGTAGGAAAGGAGATCAGGTTCTTCTCTTGTCTCTTCTTAGTTCAATAACACAGACAGGTCCTCTCCCCCTCCTGCCTGTGGCTGGACAATGTAATGAGTAGCAGCAGGCAATCCTTGTGTTTGGTGAGCCACATTTCTCTTCCCTGTCCCTATCAAAGTTTCCCTTCTAGCAGTGGTGGCTGGTGCTCAAAATTTGTTTAGTTACTTTGAAATGTTGGCAACTATAATGCTGCATACATATGGTTGGACATTCCGACAACAATAAATCCTGGATTTATTTCCGACGGATGTTGGCTCAAACTTGTCTGGCATACACACGGTCGCACAAATGTTTTCGTAAATTCCGAACGTCAAGAATGCGCTGACGTACAGCACGTAGGACGGCACCATAAAAGGGAAGTTTAATACCAAGTGAGCCACCCTTTTGGTGATCTCATGTTAGCAGAAGTTTATTGAGAGACGATTCGCGCTTTTCAGCCTTGTGCTTTTCAGATTGTTACTGCTCTTCAGTTTGTGCTTGTGGGTTCGTATCTGTTTTTCAGTGCGTGTCGTCAGTTCGCATCCGGTTTTCAGTGTGTATTTTATAATTCATAATAGTATAGTTCGTAGTACCTTAAATGCTGTGGGTATATAAGTTATTAATGGTTAAAGTCCGTAGGGACTAGGGGGGGAGAGGGGGAACCAGGTAATAGATACCACCTCATTACTTAAGGTAACATTAAACGCCACCTGGCTCAAAGACAGCTGCCCACCTGCATTGCTGTCCCCAGGAAGCTTCTCTAGAGGAAGGCTAACTAGCTTGGTGGACATGTACATATAATGGGATAAGGGCAGGTGAAACCTATAATATGAACTGCTTACGGAGAATACCGTAGGAAAGAGGGGGGGTCACGTATATGACAGAACGCACAGCTTGGTATACACATCAAATACAGCAAGAGAGACAACAGATAACTGGTATTACCAACAGTTGGGAGAATAGAAATGCAATGGTTCCCTCAATGTAGAGGGAAAGAGAAGGAGGGACAGGTGACATCCAGCTAACCTCTGTTATTAGGTTATAAAATAGGGGAGAGGGGGGAGAAGGGGGGGGGGGAGGAGGGGGCCTAGGTACATGTGATCCTAGTCGTAATTTATTTTTCCATTCCACCGGAGTTAAAACCCTCTAGGAATGGTTTAAAACAGACGGCCTCGTTTAGGCCTGGGGACACAGTTGCCTTCAGTAAGTGGATCCATTTCAGTTCTCTCTGGAGTAGGATTTTATTCCAGTCACCCCCTCTGGGGCTGGGACGTATACGATCCAAGATTAAGAATTTAATGTGGGGAAACCTGCCTCCATGTACCAGTGACACGTGTCGACCCAGGGGGAGATCAGGGTCGGCCGTTTTCATGGATACAATATGCCTGTATGCTCTTCGCCAAAACTCTAGTTTAGTCTTTCCTATGTAAAAGCAACCGCAGTTGCACTGGAGTAGATAAACCACTCCAGTGGTTCTGCAGTTTGCAAAATGTTTTGGAAAGAATATTTTCCCATTAGGGAGGATGGGTGGTAGCTTTATTATAACATTTGATTCATGTTTCAATTTTTTTCAATTAATCCAGATGAACCCCTCTTTTCAACTATGTCCCTGAAGAAGGACCCAAATAAATATTAAATACCCCGAAACGCGTCGGGCTTGAAAAGAGTCTCTCTGTTTACCTCATCATTGTTTATTATCTGATGTTTACTATGTTGAGTATGTATTACCACTGTGCTATCTAGGATATCCACTTTGTTTTTAATATATGTATTTCTTTACCAAATAAAAATATATTCTTTTATACTATATATCAGTCTACACTCCTATATTCCCTCTACTTTTGTGCAAGTGCCGGGAAAGTCCATTTAGGGGAACCCTTTGTTTTTATGTTACTGATCTATTGGATGTGGCACGGCTCTTTCCTCCTTCCTAGGCTAATTGGTCGCCCTCTATGTTATCCTGTGTATAGAGTCTCCTACCATCTTCAGGGACCGGATAAATGATAAGTTGAATTGTCAAATCTCCACACCAAATAGTAGTAGATGCAATTTTGGTAAAGCATTTCTTTCTCCGAGCTAACCTACTTGCATGCATTCTTGCCTTTAAATATCCTTTGGGAGAGATTCTGGAGAAGTCATTATATTGTTTCGCAGAATGCAACATGTTCTGTGAATGAGGGAGAGGATCCTGTTATTCATCCAACTCTTCCCAACTAACAGCCTATGGAATACACTTTCTTAGTGGAAAGCTATGTCACTGAACCTATATGTCAGAAGAGTTAATATTATGCATAAGCATAATGGGTTTGCATACATTTCTTTTATTTATTATGGTCAGAACAAAATAATAAAATGTTAGAAAGAATTGCTTTCTGATGGAGGAAATATTGCTTATAGATATTTTGTATTTTCACCAGCAACCAGCAGGTGGACCAATGATAACACACATTACATGCGGGAGTGTGTTTTGTTTTATTACAGCAAGGCAGTCTCCACAACCGACAAAATAAAAGATAACAGGTACAAAGGAAGATACCAATCCACTGACTGATACAGGTAACATCAAATAACAATAATGCCAAAGGCCTACACATGGCAATAAAATTTGTTAAATTGAAAAGCAATGAGAAACAAATCCAGATCCATCTCTCTACGTAGTTACATTACTTACACTCAGGAACAGCTTAGCATGACATCAATAGAACATTCTGTGAGAACTCCCCAAAACTGTTTGCGAAATTAAAACAAAGAAGCAAGAATGAGAAAAGTCAGAGAGAAGAGAATAGTTGAAAAAGGACCAAGAGGTGTGAAGGGGGATGGAGGGGGGTATTGTCAGCTCGATCCAAGGAAGGGTGCAAGGTATCCTCTCACTCAGCAGGGCCCACCTCGAAGAGGGATTTACCATCCTCAGAAAAGATAAACATATTCCACGGGTTCCAGGTTTTGGAGTACACTTTGTGTTGTGTGGAAAGGACCAAGTCCTCCATCTGATTTAAATGTTCAACTTTTAGGAGCCAGAGTCTGATGGATGGAGGCTGCAAACTTTTTCAGGTAAGGGAAATACAAGATTTAGGCCTCATGCACACAGGGCTTAGAAAAAACGAGCTGCAAAGCCACTAACAACGCCAGGAAAAAAGTGGCTGTAAAAACGTGCTTTTAGTAGCTTTTTGCATTGGCGTTAATGCACATTTAGCTGTGCTATCTTTTAGCAGCGTTTCTCTGCCTCTGTTCATAATCAATTATTCCCTATGAGCTCATTGATTTGAATAGAAATCTCACCACAAGTTGGATCATGATGATCCGACTTGTGGTGCGGATTGTGCTCTGAGGATCTTGAAGAGGAACCCTCACCAAAATGAAAAAAAAAAACAAAAAACTGGATTATACCAGACCCTTCTGTCTGGTATGGATTTTAAGGGAAACCCAAAAACCAAAAAAAATGGCGTGGTGTCCCCCTCAAGATCCATACCAGCCTCTTATCCGAGCATGCAGCCTGGCAGGTCAGGAAAGGGAGGGGACGAGCAAGCACCCCCTCCTTCTGGACCATACCAGCCCTGTGCCCCACCACCACAAAGCACCTTATCCCCATGTTCATGGGGACAAGGGCCTCTTCCTGACAATCCTGACCATTGGTTGTTGGGGTCTGTAGGTGGGGGGCTTATCAGAATCTGGAAGCCCCCTATAACAAGAGTGGAGGGTCTAGTATGGTCTTGGGGGGGAACCCCACACCAGTTTTTGTTTTCATTTTGGCTAGGGTTCCCCTTCAAGATCCTCAACGCACAAGCCACACCGCAAGTCGGATCAGCATGATACGACTTCTGGTGAGACTTTTATTCTAATCAATGGGCTGTCATAGGAAACCATTGATTTTGACATGTCAAAAAAAAAACGTTTGACGAAGCTTAGCAGCTTTTACCAGCGTCAGACTTTTTTACAGCTGTGACGCTGATCTTCAGAACGCACTGGCCCTGGGTTTTTTTGCAGCTTGAAAACGCCTATGCCACTTACAGCTTCTAAAAGCCTGTGTGTGCATGGACACATAGAATAACAAAGAGAGGTGTTTTTAAGCTGCAAAAAAACATCTGATGATGCTAAAAGCAGCTGTAAAAACACCCTGTGTGCATGAGACCTTAAGGTGATGGAGTATCAATTTTTTATATACTTTGGTGGGCATATTGGAGGCGTGTAGGAGGAAAAAGGCCAGGTCGTCCAGAATGGCATAATAGGTAAAATCTTGAGCTACTCTACAGACCTCTTTCCAAAAAAACGGTCGTGGTACCATTTTTAATGGAACCTCGATACACCTAGAAGCACACTGCAAAATATGATACTGCATTACATTCAAATTACCTGACTTCCGTAATGCATGTTAATAATACAACATTAACATGTGACATATTGTGCCACACCTCAGCAAACTTGCATAAATGTATGGAATAAAAGTGCCCTAAAACTAAACTCTGGCAAGTAGTTAAGTACACAGTGAAATAAATAAGGGTGTTGTTTTACCAACAAAAGTATGTGTATCTTTGTTCATCCAGTTCTAAAATTTACAAAGCTCTGCCACTCGACATGGCTCTATCTGGTAGGAAAGGAGATCAGGTTCTTCTCTTGTCTCTTCTTAGTTCAATAACACAGACAGGTCCTCTCCCCCT
The DNA here is from genome assembly GCF_042186555.1 of Aquarana catesbeiana. Taxonomy (NCBI): domain Eukaryota; kingdom Metazoa; phylum Chordata; class Amphibia; order Anura; family Ranidae; genus Aquarana; species Aquarana catesbeiana. The sequence continues at coordinate 147,667,904 of NC_133328.1, read as the reverse complement.
CCTGCCTGTGGCTGGACAATGTAATGAGTAGCAGCAGGCAATCCTTGTGTTTGGTGAGCCACATTTCTCTTCCCTGTCCCTATCAAAGTTTCCCTTCTAGCAGTGGTGGCTGGTGCTCAAAATTTGTTTAGTTACTTTGAAATGTTGGCAACTATAATGCTGCATACATATGGTTGGACATTCCGACAACAATAAATCCTGGATTTATTTCCGACGGATGTTGGCTCAAACTTGTCTGGCATACACACGGTCGCACAAATGTTTTCGTAAATTCCGAACGTCAAGAATGCGCTGACGTACAGCACGTAGGACGGCACCATAAAAGGGAAGTTTAATACCAAGTGAGCCACCCTTTTGGTGATCTCATGTTAGCAGAAGTTTATTGAGAGACGATTCGCGCTTTTCAGCCTTGTGCTTTTCAGATTGTTACTGCTCTTCAGTTTGTGCTTGTGGGTTCGTATCTGTTTTTCAGTGCGTGTCGTCAGTTCGCATCCGGTTTTCAGTGTGTATTTTTATATTACGTATTTGATTTTCAGTGCGTTCTTGCATCTTCATCTCGTTTCTGATTTTCAGCTTTCTCTTCTCAGGCTTTTCTGATTTTCAGTGCGTTCTGTTAGTTCGTTCTGACCAGCCGACCATTTTGAAGCCATGTTGCAGGTATGTACTCATTGTAGAGTTAGTGCTGTGCAGGGGCTTGGTGTTGGGGTTCTTACTTTGACCCAAGCCCAGTCCATGAACAGGGCGGGGAGGAGTTCATTGACGAAGAACTGGTTGCTCCAGCGTGACCAATTCTCTCACATGCCTTTGTTGCAGGAGATCCGTGAAAATAATCCTGATGATTTCAGGATTTATCTCCGGATGACGGACCCCGTTTTTAACCACCTGTTGGCTTTGCTGTCCCCTTATATTACGAAGCAGGACCCCTGCATGCGGCAAGTCATCAATCACTCCTGAACCAGAGGCTAGTCGCCAGGTTGCAGTACTTGGCAATGGGAAGAAGTCTGCAGGACATCAAGTTTTCGACAGGCATCTCCTCCCAGGCTCTGGGGATCATTATTCCAGAGACCTGTTCTGCCATCTTACAGGTCCTGCAGAAGGACTATATTAAGGTAAGATTTCTCCTTTAACATCCCATTATATGTATTTAATGTTTGCTAATGTATTGTATTTATTTCATCATTCCCTAATTACCATTATTGTAATATGCTGTGAATGTCCTCTTTATCCTCATGCATGCTGGAAGTTTTTAAAGTTCTTTTTTGTCCTTCATGCATATTTGCCTTCACTAACCTCCCCAGCATGCTATCCTGGGCCCATACGCACCTAGCCTAGTCACTTGTAACAATGTATTTTGGCAGCTCCATAGTAGTGCTTTACCCTAAACACCCCCTAAAATGTGTACAGATGTTATTTATGTCCTTAAATTCAGGCAGAGTGCCAGAGGCTTTTTTTTCCGAAACCCATTTGGAACCCTCCCTCCCCCCCGACTGCTAAGTCAGCTGATACCAATCCTCTATCTGCTGACTTTGCCAAACCCGTACACACTATACCTACCTCTTTTGTGGTCATATTTATGGATGAATTCACCAAAGCATGTAGTGAAAGGGCCTGCCTGAATACTTTCAAATGGTACTGTTTAAAGTTTTTTCTCCTATTATCTTGATAAGTAATTGCAGAATGTAAAAATGTGCTTCAATTTGTACAGTGTGTATTCATATTTTTGGATTATGACACTTCTTACCTGTCCAGTGGGCTGCCAATAGTGTAAAGTAAGGAGGAGCTGGCCAAAGTAACACACATTATGTATGCATTCAGCTCTCAATGAAGTGGAGAGGGTTACCTGTCCAAAACATTCCCCCCCACCCTAAATTTTATACAATGGACCATCAGCGGGGGTGAGGAATCTGATAAGTGGACCCTATATTTTTGTCTTTAAATACTCCTTAAAATAAATGTTATACTGATGTTGGCCAAGAATGTTTGTGTCTAATCTGCTCGCAATGTTATGTGCAAAAGTACTATTTTTTTTTTCTTGCTAGACTCCACAGTTTTCTTCAACGCCATAGGAATGGCAGACTGTGGCTTCCTAATTTGCCCAGCAGTGGAACTTTCCCAACTGGGAAGGGGCAATAGATGGGAAACACATCCACATAGTCCCATCCCCCAACTCGGGGTCATTACAACTATAAGGGGTTTAATAGTATTGTGATGTTTGCGGTGGTGTCGGCGACATATGATTTTCTCCATGTAAATGTGGGGAAGAATGACCGGATGTCGGATGGTGGAGTCATCGTCCAGACCAAGTTCTATGGATGGCTCCAGAGTGGTGGCTTGGGATTGCCACCTCCGGAAGACAACATGGCTGGTCTGCTATTCGTCTTTGTCATTGATGAAGCATTTGGGCTGGGTGATCACCTGATGCGGCCGTTCCTGATGAGGACCCTTACCCCGGACCAGAGGGTTTTTAACTACCGGCTGGCCAGAACCAGAAGAGTGGTGGAGAATGCTTTCGGAATAATGGCCAGCCGGTTCCGCCTATTCCTTACATCAATAAACATGGCAGAATATAAACTTAACCATATAATCCTTGCATGCTGCACTCTCCACAACTTTTTAAGGAGAAATTCTATGAACTATGTGGCCTCAGTTGGGCTTGAGGCCTGATTTCAAGACCAAACCCTGACGGCCCTTAAAGCTGGCCGTTCTGGCTTGCCCCCCGAAGTGCCCGCAAGGTCCATATAAAATATATGGAGTACTTTGCGGGTGGGGGGGCATTGGATATGCCAGAAAATGTTTAAGAAACATTTTTAAAATACATTTTTATTTTAAACTGAAATAATAGTTCCTTTGATTTACTGCTTGCGTTTCTTTTAGCTGTCTCCTAGGTTATCCAATGGGCTTTTCTTTTTGGCTATATTCTTCAATATTGCAAACGTAATTTATTTGATACATGAGGTGACAATCTCTTCTTCAGCTAACTATTCATCATTTTCAGCACCATGAATTAATTTTTTGGAGTGACGGAAATGGCCTAATGGTTGCAAATTATAAAGCACTGTGGGTGTTATTTACTAAAGGAAAATCCACTTTGCAGTACAAGTGCACTGCAAAAGTGCACTTGAAAGTGCACTGAAACTGCACTGAAAGTGCACTTGTAGTGCAAAGTGGATTTGCTTTTAGTAAATAACCCCCACTGTCACTGTAAACACCAACTTACTCAAAAAACTGCTTTTGAGCATTGAAAGAAGAAGCCACACATTGTTGAGTAGAACATTTTTTACTCTGTGCACATTCACATGTGCATTAGAAAAGGGTTTTTTAACAAACCAACATTTTTTTTAATATTTTTTTTTTTGACAGTAGAAATATCCTTTTTTGTGTAAAACAGGCATGTTTAAAACCATAAAACAATACACAACTCAGGAACTTACAAAGTTCAATTTTGATAAATTGAAGGCAATATCAGACATTAGCATGTCCAAACTGTATTGATATTGCCTTCATCAGATGAGGTGATGTCACCCCTGTGAAAGCCAAATTTTGAAGATGCACACAAATTGAGAGTCAAAATGGGTATTTCCTTCCTGATCCCATGCCTAAGGTCAACATGTGCTAGCTTCCATCATGGGGGATCAATGGATGTGTTTCGGGGTGCAACCCCTTCCTCTCATCTACTTTAATTGCGAGGAAGGGGTTGCACCCACAAAACGCGTACATTCATATCCCGTGATGGCAGATAGCACATGTTGACACACTGTGTGCATCTTCAAAATTTGGCTTTCAATTTTTTTTAAAAAAGTTAGAAAAATATAAACAATTTGAAAAATGTTGGTGTGTTTTAGATTCTGCCTAAAACATCAGTGATGTTTTTGATCCTTTTTTCAATATCATTGATGTCTTCCTTGATGTTCTGTAAATCCCTATTGCACACCATGATCTCCCCGATGAGAACATGTGCACATGCACTTGTGAAATTTGGTTCTTCCTCCACAACATCCACATCACCTAAAATAAAAAAACACACCATGTATTATAAATATGCAGGCATCCATCTATTACCTGAAGCTGTGGTCTCAGACACTCACCTGTTGTGGTTACTATTTTGCCCAATTCATAAACCTCTCCTTCCTCCACATCCTCAGGTTGTGGTTTTGTGATTTCCCCTTCTTTAGGAGGTTGGGGGTCCCTGGTGTCCTCTGATGTCCCGAGTCTTTTCTCCCTTATGTGAATAAAAAAAAAAGTATACTTAGCACAAAGATATTTGAGGGCAGAAATAGTAATATGAAACATTACTTGGAAGTGTCGTCCAATTGTCTGTTTTGGCAGAGTTCCAAGCTGAAGCATTGATTTTTTCCCTTTCTTAAAGCTGGAATACTTACCTTTTTTGGTAAAGTTTCACACATGGAGACACCCCTAGTATCCACTGGAGCACCTGTGTGGGACTCCCTAAAAAGTTGGTTCCCACACTAGTGCACCTGTGTCCAGATGTGTAAACAGCTGCTGAGTGTCCTCTCCACTGAATCAAGTTTGCATTTCATTCTAGTCACAAACCCATCTAGACAACAATGTACTAAACTTCTTTTAAGACAAATAGGCCTGAACAAATGTAGTTAACCTGCATCTGCTGAAAACATGGTATTAGTGGGAGAACGAACGATGCTTACTACGAACGATTTCTATGCCCGCGAACTTGAAAGTTGCCATTTTAAACTGTACAACAGTAAAGAAAAGCAAGTAATAATAATAATACTATTAACACACGACTACTTACTTTTTTGAAGAACTCTCTTGATCCTTCTGTACTGATCGTGCTCCCTCAATTTCAGGTCTGACCAGCGTTTCCTCAATTGATCCTTGGATTGTCGTACCCCAAAATTCCTGTGCAGACTTTTCACAACTTTAGTCATGATCTTGGCCTTTCTCACATTTGGGTTTGGGCAAGGTCCAAACTTCCCATTATAGTCAACCCTCTTCCAGATGTCTACCATCTCCACCATCTCTACAAAGGACATATTTGAGGCCTTAAATCTCCTCCGGGATCGGGACGTTTGTGGCTCCGGGCTTTCGTCGTTGCTGCTGTCTTCATGCACTTGTTCTCCCTCCGCCATGTGCTCTCCCACTGTGCCAAAAGAGAAGGGGCGGGGAAAATACTAGAAAGAAGGTCAGGGGTGGGCAGAGTTTAACGCATGTGCAGTGTATATAAAGCGTAATAGGCGTGCGTCGTACATACGATCTGTGAGTGGAGGAAGGAGTAGCGGAAGTGCCGATCGTTCTAACGAAGGTACAATTTTAACTTGGGGCATCAGTGACCTATACTGCTTATAGATTGAGGCCTATGTTGGGACAATATTAGGAGAGTTTAGCCTGACACAGAAAATGGATCACTTCAACGATCAGGACTTTATCCCCTATTCACTGATATGTATAACGAGCTGCCCTGTCTCTGGCAGGTAAAACACCCTTTTTATAATAATCTTAGAAAGAGGAAGGCAGCACTGGATCAATTGCTGGAATTTGTGAAGCCGGTGATCCCCACGGCAACCATCTCCTATTTGAAAGCCAAAATTGATGGCCTGAGGAGCACTTATATTAGCAAGTGCAAGAAGGATCCAGGATTCCATGAGATCAGGAGCTGCAACAGATGACGTTTATGTACCCAGGCTGTGGTACTACAACAGACTGAGATTTCTGTCAGACCAGAGTGAACCCAGCCCAGCAGTCTTCACTCTTCCTTCAACGCTTCATTCCACCTCAGCTGAGGCTTCCGACGTCCAACCTGGGCCTTCCAGCCAGGAAGAAGTGGAGGAGCCCAGCTTGAGTCAGGTATAGCATTGTTCAACATATTTCTTGTCCAAAAATGAATGATGTTAACTAGATGTTATTATTGATCACTAATTTCTGATTTAACAGAGGTTAAAAAACGGTGGTTTACATATCAACAGACAGTAGTGGCCAAAAATGATTAGGACTAGAATGAAAAATGCTGGGGTCAGAACGATAATCTTTTCTATTTGTTAACATTCAATTTGCAACAGTCATGAGCTGAAAATTGTGTGTGATTGATGAACAAAAAACTAAAACTATGTCCCTTTTTTATACACAGGAAAGCCTCAGCCAGGAGGTGGCCGGGGTAAGTGGCAGCCAGGAGGTGGTGGGGGTAAGTGGCAGGGGCAAATTCACAAGCAAAAGCCAGGTTTGTGAGTTTGACCATCGTCCTCCTCCTCCTCCACCTCCTGCCACAAGTCCAACACCACAGCCACAGCCTGGAAGGAAGTGTGTAAGGAAGACAAGAGTGTGATGGCCTGGGTTCAGTCTGGTCTGACAAAAGACACAGGCTGTTGTATGACCACAGCCTGGGGACATATATGTCATCTGCTGCTGTTCCTGATCTCTTGGAGTCCTGGACCTGATTGTGCTCACTATTATATGGGCTCCTCAGGCCACCAATTTTGCATGTAAAATAGTTGATGTGTGCCCTGAGGTACAAAGGCTTCACAAATTTCACCAGTTTATCCAGCGTTGCCTTCCTCTTTATTTTGTTATGACCCTCTAATAAATGTCTATTTTATTTTCACAAATACCTGCCTATGTGTTTTAATTCAAAAAGGACAGTTTGTTTGTGTGTAGGCAGGTACATTTTTAAAATACAATGTCAAATTACCAAGGGACACCCACACCAACCAACCTCCTTGAGGTTAAAAAATACAAGATAATAATGGTGTTGTGGTAACTTGACACAGAAAACGACAAAAAATATTATGAAGATCACTATAAAAAAATTAAACATTATTATGGAGATCTGACGAAAAAAATTTAAAATATTATTAATGAGATCACGAGAAATAATAAGGAAATCAGTTTGTTAGAACTCTGTGTGAATATCAGCAGCAAAACAACTTCGTTATTCTAGCATTATAAAGAAGAAGAAAATGCCCTGCATTAAAAAAGTAAAAAATTTTCAGCATGACAAGTGTGCTATCTCCATTACGAATGCTAGTTTTACCAGACCGAGCACTTCCGTCTTGTACTTGATTCAGAGCATGCGTGGAATTTTGTGCGTCGGAATTGTCTACACACGCTCGGAATTTATGAGAATGGATTCTGTTGTCGGAAATTTTTTGTTGTCGGAAATTCTGACAACAAATGTCCAACGGAGCCTATACGCGGTTGGAATTTCCGACAACAAGCTCCCATCGAACATTTGTTGTCTGAAATTCCGACCGCGTGTACGCGGCATAATACTGTAATTGAATGAGTCAAAGCAGTACCTTCCCTCACCTTTCTCCTTTTTTTTCTAAGTGGCTTGGTCCAACGTTTCAATCAAAAGCATAGAGGAATAATAAAAAAATAAAAAAAAAAGTTTAAAAGGTATAAAAAAACATTGATCTAAAACCGTTTTAGTTTCCCTTTTAGTCTGTGGGTAAGTCTCCTTTAAGTGTTTTAGTGACAGAATGAATTGTGTTAATCACAGTCCAGATCTAGCTTTTATGTAAAAGTAAATGAATTTGTTTTTGACATATGTTTGCTACACCCAATATGATTTATACATTAAAACAAAAAAATCAAGTATATGTGTTAACTAATGAAGATGATGTTTTTCAGTCTGGTAGAGAAAACATTTTTATGATGTTTTTACTTATTCATAAGATTTGTCACTTCCAGTAATCAACTATTCCAAACACATCACTGCCCCTACAAACTGACACATTCACTTCAGCAATTTAGCATATTCTGATTCACTTGAGTGCACACAGATGAGATATCTCCGTCTGATGTGCAAGACAACTTCTCTACTGTAACCATCAAAATCATCAGAATAACTTTTAATATGTAAATTGGGATGGGAATTGTTTTGATACATCTATACAATTGCACCACTAAATAACCCAGCTAGTCTGAATCTGAAATTTAGGAATGAGGCAATGCGCTTATTATTTTGAGCAAGTAGTAAAAGTGAATAATTAGGAGCAACATTTAAAGTTTTAATTTCTCTGAAATTTCAGTGAAAAATCATAAAATTATGGTGACATTTTGCTATTTTAGGAAAATGTATTGGCGTCAATGTTTTTTTTTTGTGTTTTTTAGAATGGACCTTACAGTAAAATGCAAGTCCCCTGCCCCCTGTACAAATCATTATAGTCTATATAGGCAAAAATGTACCTGTAAGGAAAAAGTTTAAAATATATACTTGTCTTACCTCTATCTTTCTTCCGAGGTGCTTAGGCAAGGGTGTCATTATGATACTTCTGGTGAGATCCTGGGAACAATGAAAATCTTAAATCTTGTGAAAGTCTTTCCTGCACTGGACTAGTGTTTCTTTTTTTTAAGTACTAATTCCATATCGTGCACGTGGAAGTAAAAGATTAGGTAAGAATTCACATTTTTGGCCATATAATAAGAGATTTTTATATGTTGAGGGGGCCTTGAAATAACACATGAACCTTTAATTTTATTGCAAGTTTTACTATAAAAATGCAATGGGCTTTAAATGGCTCCAGAGGGTTACAGAAGCTCTTTTCAACTATCCTAGATGTATTTATGTTCCAAAAAACAGATCCTAAGTAACCTCATTATTTAACTTTTTTCATGAAAAGAAAGTGACAGATCACAAATGACAATCAAATAAACATAAAAATCACAAATACAAAAAACAGTGATTAAAATAAACTACCATCAATATCCCCCCACACACACACAAACATTTTTTTTTTTGTGTGAATAATTACCGTAAACTTTGAGATTTGGGAATCCTACAATTAAGGTAATATTTCATAAATGGGATCTATAGTATTTGCAATAATCTTTGAATTTACAATTAAGGCACATTTAGTTAAAAAATGCTGTGGTCCATTTCTGTGAGGACGAATTACATAATTAATAATGAACTTCTAATAAAGGTTACATAAATGATTTAACATGAATGATTTAATAAAATAGTGATTTTAAAGTGAACTTCAGGCAAATGTTTTTGCTGTGTAACAAATGGTTAACTCTTATGAGGCGTATGCCACCTCCAGGATTGGTTCCCTTTCTTTACCTTTTACAGATTCATTCATGCTGGGAAGTATAGCTCTCACTATACCTCTGGCTAGCTGCGGCTCTCATACACAGAAGCCATACTTGTTCTTTCAAAAATGCCTTGTATTTTGTGAATGATTCACCCCTTTCTCAGCATAAATGAAACTGTAATTAGTAAGAAAATGGCAGAGATCCTGGATATGGGTAACTATAATTAACACAGCACATTTTAACAAAAAATATTTGCCTGAAGTTCTGCTTTAGCAGTATATACAGGAATATGGTGTAACAGTTAACTTTGAGTCTTTTCCATCTGCTTGTGGTCTCTGTAGTGCACACCTGCCTTTATTAGGAAAGCTTAAGATGATTGCTGGATAGTCAGCCTAATGAACAGGTTAGTCTGTCTGCTCATCTGGTGCATTCAGTTCAGTTTGACTTGTGTTTGACTGTTCTTGCACTAAAGCAGTGGCGTCTGGTACTAAAATTTTTTTGGGGGGGGCGCAAACAAACTGAAAAATACTGACCCCCCTCCATCATTTGCAGCCTTACTGTGCCCATCAAATGCAGCCACCGGGTCCATCAATTGCAGCCTCACTGTGCCCATCAAATGCAGCCACTTGCCTATCAATTGTAGCAATTGTGCCCATCAAACGCAGCCACTGTGCCCATCATATGCAGCCACTGTGCCCATCATATGCAGCCACATGTGCCCATCATATGCAGCCACTTGTGCTCATCATATGCAGCCACTTGTGCCTATCAAATGCAGCCACTTGTGCCCATCATATGCAGCCACTTGTGTCCATCATATGCAGCCACTTGTGTCCATCATATGCAGCAATGTGCCCAAACGCAGCCACTTGTGCCCATCATATGCAGCCATTTATGCCCATCATATGCAGCCATTTTGCCCATCAAATGCAGCCACTTGTGCCCATCAAACGCAGACACTGTGCCCATCAAATGCAGCCACTTGTGCTCATCAAATGCAGCCACTTGTGCCCAGTATATGCAGGCACTTGTGCCCAGTATATGCAGCCACGTGTGCCCATCATATGCAGCCACTTGCCCACTGACCCTCCCACTAGCGGGGCTCGCAGCTCTGGCAGCTCCCCCAACCCCCCCACGCGTGGCTCTGACAGACCCCCCTGGCACTTACCGCCAGGCAGCAGCTCCTCTCAGTGCAGTGAGTGCACCAGAGCGGCGGCGACCTCCACTCCAGCGTGTGTCTCCTTTGCTGAGTCGGCTCCTTTTCCTAAGTGCCAGGCATCCAATAGGGTGGCCTGGCGCATTGGCCAATCAGGAAACAGGTCTGACGCCCTGCCTCCTGATTGGTGGGGAGGAAGGTTAGTGCAAAAATAGCGAAAATGAATTCGCTATCATAACACAATTGGGTGGGATCAGGGCGCACTCTCTGAGCCCCGAGCCCACCCTATTTTGAAGCCTATTAGAGCCTCTGCCTCTAATCAGGTGTTTCAAAAAGTACCATCCCCTCCCACCCCTGAGCCATAGGAATCCATGCGTCCGGTGTCCTGAAAGGGGCCGGGCGCATGGATGGGGGGCGGTGCCCGTGCGCCCACAGTGCACGGGCCACCACTGCACTGAAGTAAAGATATGGCTGACAATTAGGCACTCCTGGTTGAACAACTCACTAGTCTGCTCACCTTGAATGCACTTTTGTCTCTGAAAACCTAATGTTTTTTCTGGGTGAACGATGTTTACAAGTATGAGACAAACATATAGACCTCAAATGCAAAGCATTATTTTTTTTAAATTGTGTTTTTGAGTGTGTTTCAAGAGGATGTGGGTTGGGAGTTGGGGGATTAACAAATGGAACAAAGCCCAACTCAAAACATCAACCTGTCCTATTGGGCACCAGGCACTTACAGTATATACCTCCAATGTCCGAGGAGAAAACTGAATGTTACAATGCAATATTTTTTTTTCCTTGCCTGGCTACCCTTGGACTCAAACAACTGGGGTTAAAGCCAACAGTGAAAAGTACAGTAGGTGGGAAGAATTTATTTATCCACAGAGGTAAATCATACTTAGGTAGCACACAACCATAACATTTTTCTCTGTATTGTATTAATCTATAGACTGTGCAGTCTGGTGAGAGCTTTGCATGTAAAACTAGAGCCATAAAGATTTTAGCAGCGCATATAATACAACAGAACATTTTCAGGTAAATCTTTATGCCCCGTACACACGGTCAGAATTTCTGACAGAAAACGTCAGATGGGAGCTTTTCATCGTATATACATACATACATACGTCACCGCGTTCTTGATGGTCGGAATTTGGTGTGACCGTGTGTATGCAAGACAGCTTGAGTGGAATTCCGCCGGAAAAACCTTCAGAGTTTATTCCGATGGCAAAACCGGTCGTGTGTACAGGGCATAAGTGGTTATTCTGTCAGGGATGAAGGGCACAAGCCGATTGTATCTGTGTCAGCAGGAGGAAGGAGCTACAGATGCTTTGTACCACCATTCATATCTTCTGGAACACAATAATTACACTGCTCTATCCAAATATGATTCATTTTTATTGTTGCTTGTATAAGCAAAAATTCCTAGACTCCCGTATTATTTTTGTACACTTTTTTTATTTAGAGCTGTTACAATCCCTTTCAGCAAAAAACCAAACCCCTCATTTGGCAATATCAGACTTCTACTCAATCCATCAAACACCAAATGCCACCAACAACCCCCCCCAAAAAAACCCCCACAAACACTAGTATACTTTTATGTTGCTACCTCTCACTCTGTAATGACATAGTTATATTGTTACATAGTTACATAGTTAGTCTGCTTTAAAAAAGGCACAAGCCCATCTAGTTCAACCAATAAAAGTAAAAAAAAATCCTAAAAAAAATATCCTGATGCTGTTTATTGAGGTCTCCTATGAGGACTCCACTGATTAACTGATTGTTGCCAAGAAGAAGCATCCACATCATCCGGGAGCAATATGGGTACGCAAAGAAGGGTCTACCCACAATGAAGCCAATAGGAAAAAAGACCCAGATTGTTATGCTACTGCGGATACAGGTAAGAAATGTTTACCTGGAGATAAAAAAATATTTTTAAAGTATAATACTATACAATACACTAGGCATGAGCCGAACACCCCTGGTTCGGTTCGCGGCAGAACTTGCGAACAGGCAAACAATTTGTGCGAACACGCGAACACCGTTAAAGTCTATGGGATTCGAACGTGAAAAGTCAAAAGTGCTAATTTTAAATGCTAATATGCAAGTTATTGTCATAAAAAGTGTTTGGGGACCTCAGGGGACATGTATCAATGCAAATAGCCATTTTTTTTTGGGAGCTGTGATTTTAATAATGCTTAAAGTGAAACAATAAAAGTGAAATATTCCTTTAACCACTTCAATACCAGGCACTTAGACACCTTCCCGCCCAGGCCAATTTTTAGCTTTCAGCGCTGTCGCAATTTGAATGACAATTGCGCGGTCATGCTACACTGTACCCAAACAATTTTTTTAATCATTTTGTTCCCACAAATAGAGATTTCTTTTGCTGGTATTTGATCACCTCTGCGGTTTTTATTTTTTGCGCAACAAATAAAAAAAGACCGAAAATTTTGAAAAAAACAAGTTTTTCTTTGTTTCTTTTAAAATTTTTTGTAAAATAAGTACGTTTTCTTCTTAAATGATGAACACTGATATGGCTTCACTGACTGGCACTGATACAGTGGCACTGATGGGCACCGATGAGGTGGCACCAATGAGGTGGCACTGATGGGCACTGATGATGGGCACTGATAGGCGGCACTGATGAGCACTGATAGGTGGCACTGATGGGCACTGATAGGTGGCACTGGTATGCGGCACTGATGGGCACTCATAGGTGGCACCGATGGGCACTCATAGGTGGCACTGATGGGCACTCGTAGATGGCATTAATTAGTACATATGGGTGGCACTGATGGGTACTTATGGGTGGCACTGATAGGTGGCACTGATGGGCACTGATAGGTGGGCACTGATGGGCACAGATGGGCACTGACAGGTGGCACAGATAGGCAATGACAGGTGGCACTGATGACACTGATTGGTGGCACTGATAAAACTTATTGGTGGCATTGCTGGGCATAACTGAAACATAATGGTGCCAATCATTGCCCATTTGTGGGCACTGATTGGCACAGATTGGGCACATTGGGCACATGTGGATGGCCATGGGGTACATACCTGGCCATCCACATGTTGCCCCTTCCCTGGTGGTCCTAGTGGCCATCCCTGGTGGTCCAGTGTGGTGATCTGAGGGGGGCTGTTCTGATAAACAATCAGCGCAGACCCCCCCTGTCAGGAGAGCCGCCGATCGGCTCTCCTCTACTCGCATCTGTCAGACGCGAGTGAGGAAAAGCCGATCAACGGCTCTTCCTACTGACATCGTGATCAGCCGTGATTGGACACGGCTGATCACGTGGTAAAGAGCCTCTGCCAGAGGCTCTTTACCAAGATCAGTGGAGCGGTGTGTCAGGCTGACACACCGCTCCACCGATCGCTGCGATGCACGCCTCCGCGGGCACGCGGTGGCATGTTATCCTGCTGGATGTCATATGACGCCCAGTCAGGATAACGGAACCACTTCCCGGACGTCAATCTGCTATAGGCCGGGCGGGAAGTGGTTAAATATCGTGCCTGGGGGTGACTATAGTATGCCTGTAAAGTGGCGCATTTTTCCCGTGTTTAGAACAGTCACTGCACAAAATGACATTTCTAAAGGAATAAAAGTCATTTAAAACTGCTTGCGGCTGTAATGTAATGTCAGGTCCTGGCAATATAGATGAAAATCATTGAGAAAAATGGCAAGGGTACCCCCCCAGCCCATTACCAGGCCCTTTGGGTCTGGTATGGATATTTTTACTCTGAACAGCAGTATGCAGGCGGTCCCCGGGTTACAAAAAAGGGACTGTAGGTTTAAGTTAAATCTGTTTGTAATTTGAAACAGGTACATTTTTAAAGTGTAGCTCCAGCCAAAAAATCTATTTTTAAGCTTTTTGGATAACATAGGGAAGGGTTATCACCCCTGTGACATTTTTTTGCTGTCTGTGCCCCTGTTCAGAAGATTTCACCTCACTTTCTGTCCCAATGACAGTTGGATTTTGAAAATTTTGGGTTATTAGGGAAACTAGGATTGATGATAAAGCATCAGTGGAGATACCTTTTTCCCATATTAACTCTTACAGGAGAAAATTTTCCCTTCCTAGGGGTAGATTTCCTCTCATTTCCTGTTGTCTCCCTCCGTTTGTAAGTAGGAGTCGTTTGTAAGTCGGATGTTTGAAAATAGGGGACCGCCTGTATATACTATATGGCCTGCCCTATACACTCTGTGGAAAATTGGGCCTTAGGTGTTTGTGGTACCAGAACACTGTAAGCCCTTACAGTTACTCTTGGTGGGTGCTGGAACGGGCCCTGCGGTAAAATATTATATCAAGAATTGTAATTACATGCCCCGGTTAAACAGGGGCAGAAAAATTGGGCCTTAGGCGGTGGTGGTTTTGGCACAACACTATAAAGCCCTACAGATACTCTTGTTGAGTGCAGGAACGGGCCCTGCTGTAAAATATTAGATCAAAAATTGTAATTACGTGCCCCTGTTGAACAGGGGCAGAAAAATTGGGCCTTAGGCAGTGGTGGTGGTGGTGGCACAACACTGTAAAGCCTCACAGATACTTTTGTTGAGCGCAGGAATGTGCCCTGCTGTGAAATATTGGATCAAAAATTCTAATTACGCGCCCCTGTTAAACAGGGGCAGAAAAATTGGGCCTTAGGCCGTGGTGGTGGTGGCACAACACTGTAAAGCCTCACAGATACTTTTGTTGAGCGCAGGAACGGGCCCTGCTGTGAAATATTAGATCAAAATTTGTAATTGTGCACCCCTGTTAAATGGGCAGAAAAATTGGGCCTTAGGCAGTGGTGGTGGTGCCACAACACTGTAACCCCTCACATATTCTCTTGTTGAGCGCAGGAACGGGCCCTGCTATGAAATATTAGAGCAAAAATTGTAATTACATGCCCCTGTTAAACAGAGGCAGAAAAATTGGGCCTTAGGCAGTGGTGGTGGTGCCCTGAAACAAAAATATTCTTAGAAGCTATCATCATGAAGATTGAGGAGGAATAGGATAGTCACTCACCACTCACTCAGTGGTGGTGGTGGTGATGGTGGCACAACACTGTAAAGCCTCACAGATACTCTTGTTGAGCGCAGGAATGAGCCCTGCTGTTAAATATTTGATCAAAAATTGTAATTACACTCCCCTGTTAAACAGGGGCAGAAAATTGGGCCTTAGGCAGTGGTGGTGGCGCCAATTGCGAACGATATGGGCCGTTCTCGCTAAATTTGAGTGGCACGTCATGGCCCATAATTCACTGCGGCATCGCAGTGCATTGCTGGCTGATGATTGGCCAAGCATGCACTATGACCCGCATGCTTGGCCAATCAAAACGCCGTGTGTACAGAGAGCCGTAATTGGCCAAAGCCAGGGTGGCTTTGTCCAATTATGGCTCAGGGGGTTTAGTACACGCCCCACACTATATAAGGCTGCCTCTGTGGCGGCCTTGTGTAGTGTGTTGCGGTGGCGGAGAGAGATAGATAGAGAGACAGTGTCATTTGATTTAAGTTAGATAGAGTAGGCAGGTCGAGTCAGTTAGCTACACTTACAGTGTATTGTGTATATATATGCATCCCAGGTGTTGTATATATATATATATATATATATATATATATATATACACTGTATTCACTTTAGCTAAATCCGTTCCTGTTATTCTCTTCCTAATATACTGACAGGCAGGCAGGTGTTTTTACAGTATTTACAGTTAGTGTACTGTGTACCCTGTACAGTTGCACCTACAGTATAGCTACCTGAATACAAGTGCCTGTGTTCTTCTTCTGATCCCATTAATAGCACAGGCAGGCTCTTGAAGTATTTACAGTTAGTGTACTGTGTACCCTGCAAAGTTGCACCTACAGTATAGCTACCTGAAGACAAGTGCTTGTGTTGTTCTTCTGATCCTATTAATAGCACAGGCAGGCTCTTGAAGTATTTACTGTTAGTGTACTGTGTACCCTGCACAGTTGCACCTATAGCTACCTGAAGACAAGTGCTTGTGTGCTTCTTCTGATCCTATTAATAGCACAGGCAGGCTCTTGAAGTATTTACAGTTAGTGTACTGTGTACCCTGCACAGTTGCACCTACAGTATAGCTACCTGAAGACAAGTGCCTGTGTCCTTCTTCTGATCCCATTAATAGCACAGACAGGCTCTTGAAGTATTTACAGTTAGTGTACTGTGTACCCTGCAAAGTTGCACCTACAGTATAGCTACCTGAAGACAAGTGCTTGTGTTCTTCTTCTGATCATATTAATAGCACAGGCAGGCTCTTGAAGTATTTACTGTTAGTGTACAGTTGCACCTATAGCTACCTGAAGACAAGTGCTTGTGTGCTTCTTCTGATCCTATTAATACCACAGGCAGGCTCTTGAAGTATTTACAGTTAGTGTACTGTGTACCCTGCACAGTTGCACCTATAGCTACCTGAAGACAAGTGCTTGTGTGCTTCTTCTGATCCTATTAATAGCACAGACAGGCTCTTAAAGTATTTACAGTTAGTGTACTGTGTGCCCTGCACAGTTGCACCTACAGTATAGCTACCTGAAGACAAGTGCTTGTGTGCTTCTTCTGATCTTATTAATAGCACAGGCAGGCTCTTGAAGTATTTACAGTTAGTGTACTGTGTACCCTGCACAGTTGCACCTACAGTATAGCTACCTGAAGACAAGTGCTTGTGTTCCTCTTCTGATCCTATTAATAGCACAGACAGGCTCTTGAAGTATTTACAGTTAGTGCACAGTGTACCCTGCACGGTTGCACCTATAGCTACCTGAAGACAAGTGCCTGTGTGCTTCTTCTGATCCTAGTAATAGCACAGGCAGGTTCTTGAAGTATTTACAGTTAGTGTACTGTGTACCCTGCACGGTTGCACCTATAGGTACCCAAAGACAAGTGCTTGTGTGCTTCTTCTGATCCTAGTAATAGCACAGGCAGGCTCTTGAAGTATTTACAGTTAGTGTACTGTGTACCCTGCACAGTTGCACCTACAGTATAGCTACCTGAAGACAAGTGCTTGTGTTCTTCTTCTAATCCTATTAATAGCACAGGCAGGCTCTTGAAGTATTTGCAGTTAGTGTACTGTGTACCCTGCACAGTTGCACCTATAGCTACCTGAAGACAAGTGCTTGTGTGCTTCTTCTGATCCCATTAATAGCACAGGCAGGCTCTTGAAGTATTTACAGTTAGTGTACTGTGTACCCTGCAAAGTTGCACCTATAGCTACCTGAAGACAAGTGCTTGTGTGCTTCTTCTGATCCTATTAATAGCACAGGCAGGCTCTTGAAGTATTTACAGTTAGTGTACTGTGTACCCTGCACAGTTGCACCTACAGTATAGCTACCTGAAGACAAGTGCTTGTGTTCTTCTTCTGACCCTATTAATAGCACAGGCAGGCTCTTGAAGTATTTACAGTTAGTGTACTGTGTACCCTGCACAGTTGCACCTACAGTATAGCTACCTGAATACAAGTGCCTGTGTCCTTCTTCTGATCCCATTAATAGCACAGACAGGCTCTTGAAGTATTTACAGTTAGTGTACTGTGTACCCTGCAAAGTTGCACCTACAGTATAGCTACCTGAAGACAAGTGCTTGTGTTCTTCTTCTGATCATATTAATAGCACAGGCAGGCTCTTGAAGTATTTACTGTTAGTGTACAGTTGCACCTATAGCTACCTGAAGACAAGTGCTTGTGTGCTTCTTCTGATCCTATTAATACCACAGGCAGGCTCTTGAAGTATTTACAGTTAGTGTACTGTGTACCCTGCACAGTTGCACCTATAGCTACCTGAAGACAAGTGCTTGTGTGCTTCTTCTGATCCTATTAATAGCACAGACAGGCTCTTAAAGTATTTACAGTTAGTGTACTGTGTGCCCTGCACAGTTGCACCTACAGTATAGCTACCTGAAGACAAGTGCTTGTGTGCTTCTTCTGATCTTATTAATAGCACAGGCAGGCTCTTGAAGTATTTACAGTTAGTGTACTCTGTACCCTGCACAGTTGCACCTACAGTATAGCTACCTGAAGACAAGTGCTTGTGTTCCTCTTCTGATCCTATTAATAGCACAGACAGGCTCTTGAAGTATTTACAGTTAGTGCACAGTGTACCCTGCACGGTTGCACCTATAGCTACCTGAAGACAAGTGCCTGTGTGCTTCTTCTGATCCTAGTAATAGCACAGGCAGGTTCTTGAAGTATTTACAGTTAGTGTACTGTGTACCCTGCATGGTTGCACCTATAGCTACCCAAAGACAAGTGCTTGTGTGCTTCTTCTGATCCTAGTAATAGCACAGGCAGGCTCTTGAAGTATTTACAGTTAGTGTACTGTGTACCCTGCACAGTTGCACCTACAGTATAGCTACCTGAAGACAAGTGCTTGTGTTCTTCTTCTAATCCTATTAATAGCACAGGCAGGCTCTTGAAGTATTTACAGTTAGTGTACTGTGTACCCTGCACAGTTGCACCTATAGCTACCTGAAGACAAGTGCTTGTGTGCTTCTTCTGATCCTATTAATAGCACAGGCAGGCTCTTGAAGTATTTACAGTTAGTGTACTGTGTACCCTGCACAGTTGCACCTATAGCTACCTGAAGACAAGTGCTGGTGTTTTTCTTTTGATCCTATTAATACCACAGGCAAGCAGCTTGAAGTATTTACAGTTAGAGTACTGTGTACCCTGCACTGTTGCACCTATAGCTACATGAAGACAAGTGCTGGTGTGCTTCTTCTGATCCTATTAATACCACAGGCAGGCATTCTGCTAGCTGCTGTATAATCAATATATATATATATATATATATATATATATATATATATATATATATATATATATATATATATACATCCCATTTTTGTACAGCTACATCTCACTACAGTGCAGGCCATTAGTATGTCTGGAAGGCCAACAAGGAGAGGCAGACAGTCACAAGTCAATAAAAGAGGGCAAGCAGCTCTGTGTCTAGAGGTAACAGTGCTGGTCATGGACACGGTGCATCCTCATAAGCACATGGCCGTTGGAGATGCTTGTCCTTTTATTCGGCAGCTGGCCGTGTTGAGCCGCAACATGCGGAAGACTTGGTAGAGTGGATGACCAAGCCGTCCTCATCCTCCTCATCCTCTCTCACCCAGGCTCAGGGTACGTTGTCTGGCAAAGCACCTGCCAATGCGGCCTCGGCTCAATGGCATCAGTCACTTTTTCCCTAGCCCCACCATGTCCTCCTGAGGAGTCCCCTGAACTGTTTGACCACAGTGTTGGGTACATGCTCCAGGAGGATGCCCAGCATTTTGGAAGGCTCCAATGATGGTACTCAGCTAGAGGAAGGCAGTAACGTGAGCCCAGACAGAGAGTGTGCCCAAGAAGGACAGCAATCTGGCAGTCATGTTCCTCCAGCTGCAGCATACTGCCAGCTTTGCTTCAGTGATGAGGCGGGAGGGGATGATGAGGTCACTGACTCCACGTGGGTGCCTGATAGGAGAGAGGAGGAGGAAGAGGCACATCACCAACGAGGCAGGATGCCCTCCAGGGGCCAGCTTAAGGGCAGCACACCGACTGCATCACACCGCATCTGCATGTGCAGGGCACTGCTGTCCCTGCGCGTTATTCCAAAAGTTCTTTGGTGTGGGCCTTTTTTGAGATGAGTGCATCAGATCTCACCGCTGCTATTTGCAACATATGTTTCAAGCGTATCTCGCGTGGCCAAAACATCACCCGCTTGGGCACCACATGTTTGACCAAACATATGTTGACCTGCCATGCAGTTCGTTGGCAAGCGTACCTAAAAGACCCACACCAAAGAACAAAGAGGACCTCTCCTTGCTCCTCATCAGCTGGGATCTCCAACCCTACTATACCTTCAGTCCTCTCTGAGACCTGCACTGAGAGGAATTAAGGTGTAGAATTAGGTGTGTCACAGCCAAGTACTTGCGTGCAATTGGCTATCAGTACACCGACGTCAGATTGTACCAGGCAAATTTCCCTGCCCCAGCTGCTGCACCGCTGAAAGAAGTTCGCTCCCAGCCATCCACATGCCCAGCGGTTGAATGCTAGCTTGACTAAATTGTTAGCACTTCAACTGTTGCCTTTTAAGTTGGTAGACTCTGCTCCCTTCCATGAGTTTGTGGAATGTGCGGATCTTCAGTGGCAGGTTCCCAAGCACCACTTTTTCTCACGGAAGGCGATTCTGGCTCTCTACCGGCATGTGGAAGGCAATGTCTTGGCCTTCGCTGGACAGGACGGTCAGTGGTAAGGTGCATATTACCGCTGACTCATGGTCCAGCAGGCATGGACAGGGATGTTACCTATCTTTCACGGCGCATTGGGTGACTCTTCTGGCAGCTGGGAAGGATGCAGGACAAGGTTCAGTAGTGTTGGTGGTTGTTCCGCCACCACACCTCCAAAATGCTATGCTAACCTCCAAAAGGTATGTAACCTGCCCAAGAACCGCCTAATCTGTGACATGCCCACCAGGTGGAATTTAACGTTGGCCATGCTGCAGCAACAGGGACAACTGACCCATGTGCCCTGTTTGGCTCATGTCCTTAACTTGGTGGTGCAGTGGTTCTTGGGCAGGTACTCGGGCTTACAGGATGTCCTGAAGCAGGCCAGGAAAGTCTTTGTGCATTTCCGCAGGTCATATAATGCCAGTGCTCGGCTGGCTGACCTCCAAAAGGAATTTAACCTGCCCAAGAACCGCCTAATCTGTGACATGCCCACCAAGTGGAACTCAACGTTGGACATGCTTCAGCGGCTGCACACACAGCAGAGGGCCATCAATGAGTATCTATGCGACTATGGCACCAGGACAGGGTCAGGGGAGCTTGTTTTTTTTCCCCACGCCATTGGGCCATGATCAGGGATACATACAATGTCCTGTCACCATTTGAGGAGGCCACGAGGATGGTGAGCAGTGACAGTGCATGTATCAGTGACACTGTCCCCCTTGTCCACCTGTTGGAGCACACGCTGCGTGGAATAATGGACAGGGCACTTGAGGCAGAACAGAGGCAGGAAGAAGAGGACTTCCTTAGCTCTCAAGGCCCCCTTTATCCAGACAGTGTTCCTGCATGCCCACCGATCACACAGGAAGAGGAGGAGGAGGATTGTGTCAGCATGGAGGTGGAGCCTGGCACTCAGCATCAGCAGCAGTCTTTAAGGGATCATTTACAGTCCCAAGAAACCCATGGACTTGTAGGTGGCTGGGAGCAGGTGGCTGCGGATCATGTTGTCCTTAGTGACCCAGAGGACTCCGGATCGAATGCCTCAGCAAACCTACACTGCATGGCCTCCCTGATCCTGCAAAGCCTGCGGAAGGATCCTCGTATTCGTGGTATCAAGGAGAGGGATCAATACTGGCTGGCAACCCTCCTTGATCCACATTACAAGAGTAAGGTTGCAGACCTTATCTTGATGTCGCAGAGGGAGCAGCAGATGAAACATCTTCGGGAGGCCTTGCAGAAAGGTCTGTGCAACGCGTTTCCAGAGACTGGGAGGTTACAAACTCCTGTTCCTGGACAACATGTTGCCGAGGCTTCGGTTAGTCAAAGAAGGAGCAGTGGAGAAGGTGGCCGTCTGACCAATGCGTTCAGACAATTTTTTAATCCACAGCCCCAAGGTATGATCGGTTTCAGCAACCATCGCCAGCGTCTGTTTTACATGTGCAGGAACAGGAATACCTAGAGGCAAGATCTGACTTGGACACCTTTCCCACCGAAAATCCTCTGGGTTACTGGGTCTTGAGGATGGATCACTGGCCAGAGCTTGCACAGTATGCAATTGAGCTACTGGCCTGTCCTGCAGCCAGCATTCTTTCAGAATGCACATTCAGTGCTGCTGGAGGCTTTGTAACCGATCACAGGGTGCGCCTGTCCACCGACTTGGTCAATCGACTGACCTTCATAAAAATGAATCAGTCTTGGATCACCACCAACTACCAAGCACCTGATGTTGATGTAACCGAATAATTTTTTTTTGACATGTCAGATCCCTTCAAGACTGCCTATGCTGATGCTGAGTGACTATCCTGTTATGCTGAGTGACTATCCTCTTCCTCCTGAATGATCATGCTGATAGCTTGTAAGAATATTTTTGGTTCTGGGCGCCGCCACCAGTGGCTAAGGCCCAATTTTTCATCCCCTGTTTAACAGGGGCGTGTAATTAAAATTTTTGATGTAATATTTTGCAAAGAGGGTTCTTTGCTGCGCTCAACTAGAGTATTTGTGAGGGGTTGCAGTGTTGTGGCACCAGCACCAGTGCCTAAGGCCCAATTTTTTCAGCCCCTGTTTAACAGGGGCGTGTAATTACAATTTTTGATGCAATACTTTGCAGCAGGGCTCGTTCTCGCGCTCCAACTAGAGTATCTGTGGGGGGTTGCAGTGTTGTGGCACCAGCACCAGTGCCTAAGGCCCAATTTTTCAGCCCCTGTTTAACAGGGGCGTGTAATTACAATTTTTGATGCAATACTTTGCAGCAGGGCTCGTTCTCGCGCTCCAACTAGAGTATCTGTGGGGGGTTGCAGTGTTGAAACCTGCCCAAGAACCGCCTAATCTGTGACATGCCCACCAGGTGGAACTCAACGTTGGCCATGCTGCAGCAACAGGGACAACTGACCCATGTGCCCTGTTTGGCTCATGTCCTTAACTTGGTGGTGCAGTGGTTCTTGGGCAGGTACCCAGGCTTACAGGATGTCCTGAAGCAGGCCAGGAAAGTCTGTGCATTTCCGCAGGTCATATAATGCCAGTGCTCAGCTGGCTGACCTCCAAAAGGAATTTAACCTGCCCAAGAACCGCCTAATCTGTGACATGCCCACCAGGTGGAACTCAACGTTGGCCATGCTGCAGCGGTTGCACACACAGCAGAGGGCCATCAATGAGTACCTATGCGACTATGGCACCAGGACAGGGTCAGGGGAGCTTGTTTTTTTTCCCCACGCCAGTGGGCCATGATCAGGGATACATGCAATGTCCTGTCACCATTTGAGGAGGCCACGAGGATGGTGAGCAGTGACAGTGCATGTATCAGTGACACTGTCCCCCTTGTCCACCTGTTGGAGCACACGCTGCGTGGAATAATGGACAGGGCACTTGAGGCAGAACAGAGGCAGGAAGAGGAGAACTTCCTTAGCTCTCAAGGTCCCCTTTATCCAGACAGTGTTCCTGCATGCCCACCGATCACACAGGAAGAGGAGGAGGAGGATTGTGTCAGCATGGAGGTGGAGCCTGGCACTCAGCATCAGCAGCAGTCTTTAAGGGATCATTTACAGTCCCAAGAAACCCATGGACTTGTAGGTGGCTGGGAGCAGGTGGCTGCGGATCATGTTGTCCTTAGTGACCCAGAGGACTCCGGACCAAATGCCTCAGCAAACCTACGCATGGCCTCCCTGATCCTGCAAAGCCTGCGGAAGGATCCTCGTATTTGTGGTATCAAGGAGAGGGATCAATACTGGCTGGCAACCCTCCTTGATCTACATTACAAGAGTAAGGTTGCAGACCTTATCTTGATGTCGCAGAGGGAGCAGAGGATGAAACATCTTCGGGAGGCCTTGCAGAAAGGTCTGTGCAACGCGTTTCCAGAGACTGGGAGGTTACAAACTCCTGTTCCTGGACAACAAGTTGCCGAGGCTTCGGTTAGTCAAAGAAGGAGCAGTGGAGAAGGTGGCCGTCTGACCAATGCGTTCAGACAATTTTTTAATCCACAGCCCCAAGGTATGATCGGTTTCAGCAACCATCGCCAGCGTCTGTTTTACATGTGCAGGAACAGGAATACCTAGAGGCAAGATCTGACTTGGACACCTTTCCCACCAAAAATCCTCTGGGTTACTGGGTCTTGAGGATGGATCACTGGCCAGAGCTTGCACAGTATGCAATTGAGCTACTGGCCTGTCCTGCAGCCAGCATTCTTTCGGAACGCACATTCAGTGCTGCTGGAGGCTTTGTAACCGATCACAGGGTGCGCCTGTCCACCGACTTGGTCAATCGACTGACCTTCATAAAAATGAATCAGTCTTGGATCACCATCAGCTACCAAGCACCTGATGCTGAGGTAACCGAATAATTTTTTTTTGACATGTCAGATCCCTTCAAGACTGCCTATGCTGATGCTGAGTGACTATCCTGTTATGCTGAGTGACTATCTTCTTTCTCCTGAATGATCATGCTGATAGCTTGTAAGAATATTTTTGGTTCTGGGCGCCGCCACCAGTGGCTAAGGCCCAATTTTTCATCCCCTGTTTAACAGGGGCGTGTAATTAAAATTTTTGATGTAATATTTTGCAAAGAGGGTTCGTTGCTGCGCTCAACTAGAATATTTGTGAGGGGTTGCAGTGTTGTGGCACCAGCACCAGTGCCTAAGGCCCCAATTTTTTCAGCCCCTGTTTAACAGGGGCGTGTAATTACAATTTTTGATGCAATACTTTGCAGCAGGGCTCGTTCTCGCGCTCCAACTAGAGTATCTGTGGGGGGTTGCAGTGTTGTGGCACCAGCACCAGCGCCTAAGGCCCAATTTTTCAGCCCCTGTTTAATAGGGGCGTGTAATTACAATTTTTGATGCAATACTTTGCAGCAGGGCATGTTCATGCGCTCCAACTAGTGAGGGGTTTCAGTGTTGTGGCACCGGTGCCTAAGGCCCAATTTTTCTGCCCCTGTTCAACAGGGACATGTAATTACAATTCTTGATCTAATATTTCACAGCAGGGCCCGTTTCTGCACCCACCAAGAGTAACTGTGAGGACTTACAGTGTTGTGGCACCAGCACCACCACCATCAAAGGCCCAATTTTTCTGCCCCTGTTCAACAGGTGCATGTAATTACAATTCTTGATCTAATATTTCACAGCAGGGCCCTTTCCTGCGCCCACCAAGAGTAACTGTGAGGGCTTACAGTGTTGTGGCAACACCAACACCTAAGGCCCCAATTTCTACAGAGTATATAGGGCAGGCACCTACTTTCAAACATCCAACTTACAAACGACTCCTACTTGCAAACGGAAGGAGACAACAGGAAGTGAGATGAAATCTACCCCTAGGAAGGGAAATTCTCTCCTGTAAGAGTTAATATGGGAAAAACGTGTCTCCTCTCCACTGATGCTTTATCAACAATCCTTGTTTCACTAAAAACCCCAAATTGTCTAAAAAACATTTGTCATTGGGACAGAAAGTGAGGTGAAATCTTCTGAAGAGGTGCACAGACAGCAAAACAAATGTCACAGGAGTGATAACCCTTCCCTATGTTTTCCAAAAAGCTTAAAATAGATTTTTTGGCTGGAGCTACACTTTAAAAATGTACCAGTTCAAAATTACAAACAGATTCTACTTAATAACAAACCTACAGTACAGTCCCTGTCTTGTTTGCACCACCTGTATACTGCTTGTCAGAGTATATAGGGAATGGGGGCCCCACGCCTTTCCTTTTTTTAATTCGGGTGCGGGGTTCCCCTTTATATCCATACAAGACCCAAAGGGCCTGGTAATGGACTGGGGGGGGTACCCATGCCGTTTGTCTCACTGATTTTCACCCATATTGCCGGGATATAAAAGATAGAAAAACATATATATATTAAAAAAAAAAAAATATATATATATATATCTATATATATAGATATATATATATATATATATATAGTGTCGCATCCTCTGCCTGTTAATTACAGAGTGCATTGTAGAAATGGGTGCTAAACCTCAGACAGGTGTGACTAACTGCCGTACTACACCCTCTGGTGTAATATAACCACTGATGTGTTACACCCCCTGGGGTATGCAAACCAAAACCTGATCTATACCGTAAACTAAAGTTGGAGAAATAAAAGTACTCTATTGCCTGTGTGTACAAAGTGATCAACGTGATTGACCCTCTGTATGAAAACACAGAGTTAAATGTGCAAATGTATATTCCCAAAAGATCAAGAAAAATAAAATAAAAATAAAAAGGGGGAAATACATATATAAAAAAGGTGTAAATAAACGTGCAAACCCAAAAACAAAGCAAATACAAAAAAACAAACCCAGTGCGCCGTGAAAGAAAGGTAACGTCTCTGTCCATGTCTGCCTTACCATGAGTCAGCGGTAATATGGACCTTACTGCTGACTGCCCTGTCCAATGAGGCCAAGACATTGCCTTCCACATGCTGGTAGAGAGCCGGAATGGCCTTCTGTGAAAAGAAATGGCGTTCGGGAACCTGCCACTGAGGTACCGCACATTCCACAAATTCATGAAAGGGGGCAGAGTCTACCAGCTGAAAAGGCAGCAGTTGCAGTGCTAGCAATTTGGCCAAGCTAGCAAACAGACTCTGAGCATGTGAATGGCTGGTACCGAATTTCTTTCGATGGTTTAGCAACTGGGGTAGGGAAATTTGCCTGCTAAAATCAGATGTTGGTGTACCGCTAGCAGATTGGCAGCAAGTACTTGGGACACCGATTCCTATACCTTCATTCCTCTCAGTGCAGGTTTCTGAGAGGACTGGAGGTATAGTGGGGTTGGAGATCCCAGTTGTTGAGGAGCAAGGAGAGGTCCGCCTTGTTCTTTGATGTGGGTCTTTTAAGTAATTAGAACAAGGAAAATGCGGGGATTTTTGCTGTGCCAAAAAGAGTCAGAAAGGAAAACATTTGTTTAAAAATATTTTGTAATATATTTTGTTTTAGCAAAGTTAAAAAATCCAAAGAAACAAACATTCAAAATAATGACAATAATATAGTGCTCACAAGGATTTAGTAGGTTACAGCAAACCAATACATTGCACATTAGCCCGACATGTTTCGCTGATTGCTTCTTCAGGGGATGCAAATCGGGACAAAGGTAGCGCAAAGGACTAAATAAAACAGATATAAAGACAGAGAATTACAATGAGTTACCAAAAAATACATATATGAATTGTTTTTAATGAGAGCGTAGTGTTGAAACAGACATCACGGACAAAAACGCACACCCTACAGCAAGTTCCCACCAAAGACAAATGAGAGCTGGGCCCAACAAACCCATAACATCCCCCATACACAAGGGAGATGGTCAGATTGCAGTCATAGAGGACAGAAAGGCGAGACTATGAAACGAGACATTTTTATTTATTAGTTAATTGTGTCCCTAATAAAGAAAACTGTAAAAATGAGAGCCGGCATCTGACATCACTGACTCGATGCGGACGAAAAAGACGCCAGAGTGCATGCACGGGAGTCCGAGGAATCCCTGTTTACTACACTACCCATAGAGCCCTGCCAGGGAGGGAGGAGTCGAGACCGTCCACATAGAGCAGTGAGACGGACGTGACAGAAATCCATTCTCATTGCAGGATCCAGGGGAGGCAGCTGAGATGGAAATAGCACTGATGGAAGTGCAATATAGGGCAACGCCACAAGGTGCTACCTAAGGGATAGGGAGCTCCTGGCAGCGCTGCTCGGCGTAA
Source organism: Aquarana catesbeiana (assembly GCF_042186555.1). Classification (NCBI taxonomy): domain Eukaryota; kingdom Metazoa; phylum Chordata; class Amphibia; order Anura; family Ranidae; genus Aquarana; species Aquarana catesbeiana. Next base: position 147,640,363 of record NC_133328.1, on the reverse strand, counting down.
TATGGGCATGCAATTGATGGAAACAGTGCATGCCCTGGGCGTCCGTATGACTGCTGGAGACCAAATCCCTGGGAGGGGGGTGGGGGGCTGGGGAGAATGAAAACAAGCACGAATGCATTGAGAGGGAAGCTGATGAGGGGGGAGTAGAGGGGCACAGAAACTGGACCACTACAGGGCCCATCTAGGTGTCTGAATAAAAACCAGGCTCTCATTCAAAAAATTTGTACAAAGTTAGAGATAAATAATTTGATAAAAGGTACAGAGTGAAAACAAAACATAAATATTTTGAAATACATGTTCAAAAATTAACATATTAATTAATTAATAAATCTGAGAGAAAATAAATAAATGAAAATAAATATAAATATTAAACAAAGAGCTCGAAGGGGGAAAAAAAAAACCTTAAAGGGAAACCAACCCGGGGAGAATAACAAAGGGAAGGCTGACATTGGTCAGAGTTAAAGAAAGGGCTTGAAAGGGCTTGAAACTCAGGCTCTCATTGAATCCAGGAAATACTAGTACGCTTTTTTGAGGCAAGCATGACTATAACCTCTGATTTTTAATCTATTATAAAGGTCCCTAGAGGCAGTTTGGAAATCTGTGTCCTTACTGCAATTGCGTTTCAGCCGTAATTCCCCATGACAAGGGAATTGAGGTAATACAACATCATTTAGATGAAAGGGGTCCCTCTTTCACTAAATATAATAAATTTGTATTGGAATTGCTTGACTATATTCTGAAACATAATGTTTTTCAATTTGACTCTTCCCACTACCTCCAGGTACAGGGAGTTGCGATGGGGACCAAGTGTGCTCCATCGTATGTAAACCTGTACCTGGGGGGGTGGGAAAAGGAGTTTTTTTTCTAGAGAAGATTTGAATCATCTTCACGACAAAGTCATTGCATGGCATCGTTATATTGACAATGTCTTTATCTTTTGGTCTGGGACTCAATCAGAACTGAATGAATTCTTATGACTAATTTCAATTAATGATTTCAACTTGAAATTCACCATGCACTGCAGCCAGAGCAACATTAGTTTCTTGGATCTGGTCATTTACTTTTTTGGGTCTTTTAAGTGCTGTTGCCAACGGACTGCATGGGAGGTCGTCATATGTCTGGTCAAGCATGTGGTGCCCAAGCAGCTGCCACGCTTGATACGCTTCAGACATATGTTGCAAACAGCAACAGTGCGATCTGCTGCACATGTGTCAAAAAAGGCTCACACCAAAGAACTTTTCAAAATATGCGGGGAGTCAGCAGCCAACTTCACTTGCTTAGCTCTGCGGTGTGATGCAATAGGGTGGCTGCCCTTAAGCTGCCCCCTGGAGGGCATCCTGCCTCGTTGGAGATGTGCCTCCTCCTCCTCCTCTCTTCTGTCAGGCACCCATGTAGAGTCAGTGACCTCATCATCCCCTCCCTCCTCATGCTGCAGCTGGGGGAACAGCTGGGGGAACATGACTGCCAGTTTCTTGACCTTCTTGGGCACCCCCTCTCTCTAGGCTCATGTTACTCTCTTCCTCAACCTGGGTACCATCATCGGAGCCTTCAAATCGCTGCGCATACTCCTGCAGCATGTACCCGACACTGTGGTCGAATAGTTCGGGGGACTCCTCCGTGCATGATGATGGGGCTAGGGAAGAAGTGACTGTTGACATGGAGCCGATGGAAATAGCCGCTTTGGCAGCTGCATTGGCAGACACACTACTCTGAGCCTGGGTGACAGAGGATGAGGAGGATGAGGACAGCTTTGTTATCCATTCCACCAACTCTTCTGCACGTTGTGGCTCAATAACACGGCCATCTGCATAAAAAAGGACAAGCGTGCCCCATGGCCACGTGCTGAGGAAGCACCGTGTCCACGACCAGCATTGTCGACTGTGGACACAGAGCCTGCTTGCCCTCTTTTAGTGGCCTGTGAGCGTCTGCCTCTCCTTGGTGGCCTTCTGGACATGCTGTAAATTTTGTTTAGCAAAACCACACTACACTGTATTGTGTTCTGTGTACACCACCAGAAAAGTAGTAGCAACTGTACTAGGGGTGAACGGTATTGTGTACACCATCAGAAGTCTAATAGCAACTATGGGTGCACTGTATGTATTGTGTACTGTTTACACCACCAGAAAAGTAGTAGCAACTGCACTAGGGGTGCATGGTACTGTGTACACCAACAGAAGTGTAATAACAACTATGGGTGCACTGTATGTATTGTGTACACCACCAGATAAGTAGTAGCAACTGCACTAGGAGTGCACGGTATTGTGTACACCACCAGAAGTCTAATAGCAACTATGGGTGCACTGTATGTATTGTGTACTGTTTACACCACCAGAAAAGTAGTAGCAATTGCACTAGGGGTGCACGGTACTGTGTACACCAACAGAAGTGTAATAACAACTATGGTTGCACTGTATGTATTGTGTACACCACCAGAAAAGTAGTAGCAACTGCACTATGGGTGCACGGTACTGTGTACACCAACAGAAGTGTAATAACAACTATGGGAGTACTGTATTGTGTACACCACTAGAAAAGTATATATATACACGAGACTGGCTGTATATATATGTTAAATACACTGCAGCTAACTGAATAACCTGCCTGCTTGAATTATATTAGAAAAAGTACACCAGGAATGGCCTGCAGTCAGATATAGCTAAACTGGATGCAGTGTATTGTATATATATATATATATATATATATATATATATATATATATATATATATATATATATATATATATATATATGACTGTCTGTATATATATATATATATATATATATATATATATATATATATATTAAATATAGACTGCAGCTAACTGAATAACCTGCCTGCCTACTCTAATCTAAATGACACTCACTTTCTGTCCACGCCAACAACACACTACACGGGGCCGACGTGCAGGCAGCCTTATATAGTGTGGGGTGTGGACTTAGTCCCTCTGAGCCATGATTGGCCAAAGGCGCCCTGCCTTTGGCCAATTATGGCTCTCTTAGCTGAGGGTGCTGGGATTGCCCAAAGCATGCAGGTCATGGTGCATGCTTTGGCCAATCATCATACAGCAATGCACTGCGCTCCCGCAGTGCATTATGGGAGGCGCTCAAATGCACGAATGCCCCATAATGTTCGGTGTTCGAAGAATGGGCAAACAGCCAATGTTTAAGTCAAACTCATTTTTGACCCGAACATAAAGCTCATCCCTACAATACACTATAGTCTGAGCAAAAAAAAAAGACATATTTTACTTTTCAAGTCAAACTAATGAATGCTGCCAAGGAAATTACAAATAGAGTATCTCCATTCCAACTTCAGTTTCATCTAATGATAAATAAACAGAAGGCAAACCAGATCTTCCAAGATGTCAATGCTGCAATATTACTCACTACCCCAATATCTAATATTTCCTTTCAAAGCTAAAAATCAACTTTAGTTTTATTACCTTCAATTTGTTGAAAGCTTGAAAAAATATGTAGAAAACAATTTTCTGAAGAAGTTCTACGAGAGTTTTCCTGAATTTTGAGCCTTAAGAGCCCTTGCACACTGGGGCGGGGGGCGGCGTCGGCGGTAAAACGCCGCTATTATTAGCGGCGTTTTACCGTCGGTATGCGGCCACTAGCGGGGCGGTTTTACCCCCCGCTAGCGGCCGAGAAAGGGTTAAATACCACCGCAAAGCGCCTCTGCAGAGGCGCATTGCCGGCGGTATAGCCGCGCCGTCCCATTGATTTCAATGGGCAGGAGCGGTAAAGGAGCGGTATACACACCGCTCCTTCACCGCTCCGAAGATGCTGCTGGCAGGACTTTTTTTACCGTCCTGCCAGCGCATCGCTCCAGTGTACAAGCCCTCGGGGCTTTTACACTGGGATGACAGCAGCGGCACTTTCGGGGCGGTTTGCAGGCGCTATTATTAGCGCAATAGCGCCTGCAAACCGCCCCAGTGTGCAAGGGCTCTTAATCAAATACCCAATTCTGAAATGTGTACACATTTTTTTTAAATAATCCATCTATATGCAAATATTAAGTAAAAACTGCCAAGCCCCCTTCCCCCAATCCAGTAAGTAAGGTGAAACTAAACGGTTGCTGTATATTGTATGTGGAAGTTACTGATAGTATTTACACATACAGTGCATTCAGAAAGTATTCAGACCACCTTCACTTCGTTCAATTTTGTTATGTTGCAGCATGGTACTACAGTTTAAATACATTTTGTTTCATTTAATCTACACTCAGTATCCCTATAATGACAACGTGAAAACGGAATTTTAAAAATGTATGTGAATTTAATAAAAAGGAAAAACTGAAATGTCAGATGCATGTAAATATTCAGACCCTTTACTCAGTACTTTGTTGAAGCACCTTTGCCAGCAATTGCAGCCTCAAGTCTTTTTGGGTATGATGCAACAAGCTTTGGAGACCTGGATTGGCAGATTTTCTGCTATTCTTCTTTGCAAATCCTCTCAAGCTCAGTCAGGTTGGATGGGAACCCCCAGTGGACAGCCATTTTCAGGTCTCCTCAGAGATGTTCAATAGGGGTCAAGCCAGGGCTCTGGCTGGGCTACTCTAGGACATTCACAGAGTTGTCCCTATTCCACTCCTGTGTTGTCTTTGCTGTATGCTTAGAATCATTGTCATATTGGAAGGTGAAACTTCCACCCAGTCTGAGGTCCTAAGCACTGTGGAACAGGTTTTCATTGAGGATATCTCTGTACTTTGTGCATTTCATCGTTCCTTCAACCCTGACTAGTCTCCAAGCCCCTGCTGCTGAAAAACACCCGCACAGCATGATGCTGCCACCACAATCCTGTTGGGATGGTATTGAGCAGGTAATGAGCAGTGCATGCTTTCCTCCAGACATAAGGCTTAGAATTGAGGCCAAAGAGTTGAATCTTGGGTTTATCAGACCAAATGATCTTGTTCCTCACAGTCTGAGAGTCCTCCAGGTGCTTTTTTGCAAACTCTAAATAGGCTTTCATGTGTTTTGAGAGGCTTCTGTCTAGCTACTCTGCCATAAAGCACAGATTAGTGGAGATCTTCAGTTATGGTTTCACTTCTAGAACTTTGTCCCATCTTCACACAGGATCTCTGGAGCTCAGTCAGAGTGACCATTGGGTCCTTGGTCACCTCTATTACTAAGGCCCTTCTCCTTCGATTGCTCAGTTTTGCCAGGCAACCAGCTCTTGGAGAGTCCTAGTTGTGCCAAACGTCTTCCATTTGAGAATTATGGAGGCCACTGTGGGAACCTTCAGTGCAGCATACATATTTCTGTAGCCTTGCCCAGATCTGTGCCTTGCAATAATCCTGTCTCTGAGCTCTGCAGGCCTTTTACCTCATGTCTTTTGCTTTGATACAGCATGCATTGTCAGCCCTGAGGTCTTTTAAAGAGAGGTGTGTGCCTTTCCAAATTATGTTCAATCAATGTATTTTACCACAGGCAGACTCCAGTCAAGGTGTAGAAACTTCTTAGCAATGATCAAGAGAAATGGGAAGCACCTGAGTTAAATTTCAAGTGTTGTTGCAAAGGGTCTGAATACTTATGCTAATGTGATAGTTCAGTTTTTCCTTTTTCATACATTTGCAAACACAAAAAACTTGTGGTATTTGTTACTAGAAATAAGCATGTGATGTTCAATACCTAAAACAGTTGCAGTTGCATGCGCGACATCCAATTATGGCGGACATGTAATTCCTCCGCTCCGATCCCCGCCGCCTTCCACTGCTCCCGCACAGTGATCGAGAGCTCATTAGCCACGGGACCCCTCATATTGCACCACCGCAACCCATGGTGAAGTACAGGCCAAAGAAAATGGCTCATTCATCCACTCTGGAGCTGCGGCCTTCACAGACAGTTGACTTCTTCCTGCGTAGGCCCGAATCCCCGGCCTTGAGTATGCACAGTGCCCCACCTGATCCCGAGGACGCGCACGTGGATGTAGGAGACATCCCCCTACTGTTTGCACCCACTCCAACCGCAGAGATGTCGGCACCCCTCACAGTAGAAATATTGGACACCAAACTGCAATCCCTCCTACGCGTATTAGAGGCATCCCTGAATCTGTGGGAGACCGAGAGATTCGTCCTTACCTATTAAGCCTCTTTAATACCATAGCACCTCTTATCCCTGACATAGACTGGCGCCTAGACAGGGCACACAGATTACTGGCCCCTAAGCCTCCTGCATGGGCAAATCCCAGGGATGTCATAGTATGCTTCCACTACTACGATAGCAAGGAAGCCCTCACTATGGCCACCCGCAATAAAACACGGCTGGAATTCAAGGGTGATAAAATACAAATTGTCAGCGATTTATCACCTATAACCCTCGCTAAACATCGCAGCTTCCACTCGGTGACCACGCACCTGCAAAATCATCAGATCAGGTACCGCTGGGCCTTTCCCATTCCTTTATCTGTGTCATGCAATGGCACTCAATTCTCCATGAGGGATCTTCAGGAAAGCAAAGCATTCCACCGCTTCCAGATGAGGACTAGGGATGAGCTGAACCCCCTCCTGTTCGGTTCGCAGCAGAACATGTTAACAGGCAAAAAATTTGGCAGAACACAAGAACACCGTTAAAGTCTATGGGAAACTAACATGAAAAACCAAAAGGCTTATAAAGGCTTATATGTAAGTTATTGTCATAAAAAGTGTTTGGGGACCAGGGTCCTGTCCCAGGGGACATGTATCAACGCACATTTTTTTTTTTAAACGGCCGTTTTTTCGGGAGCAGTGATTTTTTTAATGCTTAAAGTGAAACAATAAAAATGAAATATTCCTTTAAATATCGTGCCTGGGGGGTGTCTATAGTATGCCCATAAAGTGGTGCATTTTTCCCGTGTTTAGAACAGTACCACAGCACAATGATATTTCTAAAGGAAAAGTTGTCATTTAAAACTGATCGTGGCTGTAATGAATTGTCAGGTCTCGGCAATATAGATAAAACTCATTGAAAAAAAGAGCATGGAATCCCCCCCTCAGTCCATTACCAGGCCCTTTGGATCTGGTATGAATATTAAGGGGAACCCAGAACCAAAATTTAAAAAAACATTGCGTGGGGGTCCCCCTAAAATCCATACCAGGCCCTTCAGGTATGATTTGGAAATTAAGGGGAACCCTGTGCCAAAATTTAAAAAAATGGCATAGGGGTCCCCCCAAAATCCATACCAGACCCTTATCTGAGCACGCAACCTGGCAGGCCGCAGGAAAAGAGGGGGCGACGAGAGCGCCCCCCCTCCTGAACCATACCAGGCCACATGCCCTCAACATGGGGAGGGTGCTTTGGGGTCTGACCCCAAAGCACCTTGTCCCCATGTTGATGGGGACAAGGGCCTAATCCCCACAACCCTTGCCCGGTGGTTGTGGGGGTATGCGGGCAGGGGGCTTATCAGAATCTGGAAGCCCCCTTTAACAAGGGGACTCCCAGATCCCGGTCTCCCCCCATGTGAATTGGTAATGGGGTACCTAATCGTACCCCTACCATTTCACAAAAAAGTGTCAAAATGGTAAAGAAGACAAGAGGCAGCTTTAATACAAAATGGATGCATTGATACATGTCTCTTGGGGCAGGACCCAGGTCCCCAAACACTTTTTGTGACAATAAATTGCATATAAGCCTTTAAAATGAGCACTTTTGATTTTTCATGTTAGTGTCCCATAGACTTTAACTGTGTTCCAGTGGCTTTCGAGGGTTTGAACTTATGTTCGGCTCGAACATCGGGCTCATCCCTAATGAGGACCCCGTACCACTTCCTGCAACACCTAAACCTGCATCCAGGCCGGATCTGGACCCCTGCTTGCCAGAAATCACAGAAGGCCTTTTCTACACCCCAGCGATACCCTTTTCCCAGGCTCCCAACCTGAGAGCCCTCTCTGAAGTAGTTTATTCAGTCCTACTTTGGTCCGCACACTACCAAGTTCCCTTAATTTTGGGAATTTTCATCTATACCCATGGGTTGACTTTATTGTTGGTTACAATTTAAACTTTTTATTGGTTTTCTTCCTTTGCTGGAAGACGGCAGGGATCACTCCAGACAAGTTGGAGCTCCCCATGCCCCTCTTCTCGACCCACGGCCACGGCTGTGGTACCCTGAGCGGTTCTGACCCCTCAGGTTATAGTTCACAGATTTTATGTTTTTTATAGGTCCCTTTTTGACCTATTTTTCACTTTTTGTTTACTCTGTTTAGACCTCTTTTCAATGCTGATTCTCAATGTTGATACATGCTACTCTATGCTTTCCCTCCACAGGATACACCACGGACTTTTCTATGCACTTTTTTTGCTTTGGTTTTTGATTTCTAATGATAACTACAGCATAGCCATGCTACACCATAATGGCTCTACGGATCCTCACTTATAATGCGAAGGGTTTGAATTATGTTCATAATCGATGGTTAGTCTTGAAGGAGTTCAAATCATCAGCCGCTGACGTAGTCCTATGGGGATCCCTTAAATTTGCTACAAAACATTTCCCAGCGCTTCGTAAATTGACCGCGCTATATAAGTAATAATTTTCCTGGACTGCAACTACTTATCACGCTTTTTTACTCTGGTTAACATTTACGCCCCCAACTCAGGTCAGATCCAGTTTCTCACTGATGTGCTTGGGAAACGGGAAATACGCTCAGCCCTTTAGGATTGTTGGGGGGGATTTTAATATGACGGTGTCCCCTAGAAGAGACAGACAAACATTATTTTCATCAAATCCTTTGGCTAAGGTGGAGCACCAATCCACCTATTTCCATAGGCTTATCAGATCCCACAGTTTATTAGATATCTGGCAGATAAAACATCCTAAACATAAACAATTTACATTTTACTCTCCTCCCCATAAAATGTATTCTAGATTAGATTATCTTTTTGTAACATCCCCGCTATTGACATCCAAGGTTGCTTCAGAAATTAACCCCATTACTTGGTCAGACCATTCCTCTGTCCATCTTGATCTCACACTATCCTCATCTACAACTAGAACCTGTCACTGGCAACTTAATGATTCCCTTCTCCACAACCCTATTATTAGAACTCAACTATCTCAAGAACTATCCGAGTTCTTCCAGCTAAATGAACACTGTGGCAGAGGTTTCCACCCTATGGGAGGCACATAAGGCCTACTTCAGAGGTCAGTGTATTTCAGCTGGCTCCCACCTAAAGAGAGACTCTGCTGCAGAAAGTTGATATCCTGTTTCAACTACGTAAAGCTGAAGGATTGCTGCTCACCTCCCCTACGGTGACATGTCTGCATACAGTCACCTCCCTGTACGAACGTCTGAAATCCCTCTATATGAATAAATGCTCTAAATCCCTTCTTTGGGCCAAACAGAAATGTTATGAGTATGCCAATAAGCCCCATAGAATGCTACTAAACAAGCTTAAACCCCACCCATTCCATTCCTACCTTGAGTTTCTTACACAAGCTGATGGATTGCTAACTCACTGCCCACAAACAATGTCCAAGGTATTTGGGGAATTCTATAAAAAGTTATATAACTGCTTAAACACAGACCCTAAATACCCCTCTTCCCAAGACGAATTCAATTCCTTCTTTGACCCACTAATAACTCCCAAATTGTCATCCTCCCAAATATCCAAGCTTAACGCTGCAATTACACCAGAAGAATTAGCCGGGGTAGTGAAAGACTTGCCACTACATAAATCCCCAGGCCCAGATGGTTTATCCTATTTTTACTATAAGACCTTCCTTCCAATTCTTAATAGATCTTTTTGCATCCTTACAGAAAGGTATTATCCCCCATCCCCGATTCTTGCATGCCCACATTACAGTTCTTCCCAAAGCCCGGGAAGCCCCCGTCATTACCGGACAACTTTAGACCCATAGCCCTACTTAACTCAGATTATAAGATCTTTACAAAAATCCTAGCCAATAGACTCACCTCTATAATCCCTAAACATATTCACAATGATCAGGTAGGTTTTGTTTCCTATAGACATGCTGGAGATAATACCAGACGCATCATTGACCTGATAGACCTGCTTGATAGGACTTTACGCCCAGCCCTTATTCTGAGTTTAGACGCTCAGAAGGCCTTTGACAGGCTTGGCTGGCCACATGTGTTTGCCACTCTCACTAGTTTCGGATTTACAGGTCCATTCCTGGCAGCTCTCCAAGCCTTATACTCCCGCCTTACTTCCCAAGTACAATTGGCATCCTTCCTATCTCTGTCCTTCTCCCATAGCAATGGTACTAGACAAGGATGCCCCCTATCCACTTTACTGTTTATACTATGCCTTGAACCCCTATCTGAAGCTATACGTATGCACCCTGACATAAGTGGAGTCTCTTTACGGCAAAGAGAATACAAATTATCTCTTTTTTTAGACGACATACTTCTAACACTAACATCTCCCTCCCCAATCTCCATACTTTACTAAATATCTTTGGCAAACTCTCCGGCTATAAAGTTAACACGGCCAAGACAGAAGCTCTACCTATACATATCCCCCCTACACTCCTCACTACATTACAAAGTAACTTTCCCTACCACTGGTGCCCCTCCTCTCTTAAATATCTGGGAATACATTTAACTGCATCTTACTCCACTCTGTACCAAGCCAATTACCCTCCTTTAATTTTGGAAATATATCACCTGCCACGTCAATGGGAAGGGTATCCTCAATTCCTTCTTTGACCCACTAATACTTCCCAAATTGTCATCCTCCCAAATATCCAAGCTTAACGCTGCAATCACACCAGAAGAATTAGCCGGGGTAGTTAACCACCTCAATACTGGGCACTTTTGCCCCCCTCCTTCCCAGCCCAATTTTCAGCTTTCAGCGCTCTCACACTTTCAATGACAATTGCGCGGTCATGCTACGCTGTACCCAAATTACATTTTTATCATTTTGTTCACACAAATAGAGCTTTCTTTTGGTGGTATTTATTCACGACTCTGTTTTTTATTTCTTGCGATATAAGCGAAAAAAGAGCGGAAATTTGGAAAAAAAAACAATATTTTCTTCTTTCTATTTTAAAACAAATCCAATAAAATCAAATTTTGTCTTAAATTTAAGCCAAAACATATTCTGCTACATGTTTTTGGTAAAAAAAATCCCGTAAGTATAATAATTGGTTCGCGTGATCACGGACATGTGCGCAAATGATCATGTACAGATGTGCGCAGGTGACATATGTGTGCAGACAATCATTGGGACATGTTATTTTACGGGGACTTATGTGGGGGACATGTGTTTTTACTATGTGGGGACATGTGTTTTGGGGACATGTGTTTTGGGGACGTGTTTTGGGGACATTGTGTGTTTACTTAGTGTTTGTTTTGTGTTTTTACATTGTGTGGGGTCACTAGACTGGTGATCAGTGAGTAAAAAGCTGTAAAAAACAGCTCATACTCACTGATCACCAGCCGGCTGCAGCGATCCGCTCTCCTCTCCTCACTGACAACTTCCGTGTGAGGAGAGCAGAGCAGATTGCCTAGCAACCGGCTCTGTGTTTACATCACATGATGGCTGTGATTCGACATGGCCATCATGTGATCAGGAGGGCCAATCGCAGAGTCCTCCTGCCGATCGGAGATGCGCTGTGTCCGGGTGACACGAGCGCATCGGGATCGCGCCGCTGCGCGGGCACGCGCGCGCGCGATCCCACTCCCTCTGAGGGACGTTCCTGAACGTCCACTCAGAAGGAGAGAGCGCCCACCTGGCCGTATATGTGCAGTGGCCGGGTGGGAAGTGGTTAAAGACTTGCCACTACATAAATCCCCAGGCCCAGATGGTTTATCCTATTTTTACTATAAGACCTTCCTTCCAATTCTTAATAGATCTTTTTGCATCCTTACAGAAAGGTATCATCCCTCATCCCCAATTCTTGCATGCCCACATTACAGTTCTTCCCAAAGCCCGGGAAGCCCCCGTCATTACCGGACAACTTTAGACCCATAGCCCTACTCAACTCAGATTATAAGATCTTTACAAAAATCCTAGCCAATAGACTCACCTCTATAATCCCTAAACATATTCACAATGATCAGGTAGGTTTTGTTTCCTATAGACATGCTGGAGATAATACCAGACGCATCATTGACCTGATAGACCTGCTTGATAGGACTTTACGCCCAGCCCTGAGTTTAGACGCTCAGAAGGCCTTTGACAGGCTTGGCTGGCCACATATGTTTGCCACTCTCACTCGTTTCGGATTTACAGGTCCATTCCTGGCAGCTCTCCAAGCCTTATACTCCCGCCTTACTTCCCAAGTACAATTGGCATCCTTCCTATCTCCGTCCTTCTCCCATAGCAATGGTACTAAACAAGGATGCCCCCTATCCCCTTTACTGTTTATACTATGCCTTGAACCCCTATCTGAAGCTATACGTATGCACCCTGACATAGGTGGAGTCTCTTTACGGCAAAGAGAATACAAATTATCTCTTTGCAGACGACATACTTCTAACACTAACATCTCCCTCCCCAATCTCCATACTTTACTAAATATCTTTGACAAACTCTCCGGCTATAAAGTTAACATGGCCAAGACAGAAGCTCTACCTATACATATCCCCCCTACACTCCTCACTACATTACAAAGTAACTTTCCCTACCACTGGTGCCCCTCCTCTCTTAAATATCTGGGAATACATTTAACTGCATCTTACTCCACTCTGTACCAAGCCAATTACCCTCCTTTAATTTTGGAAATATATCACCTGCCACGTCAATGGGAAGGGTATCCTCTGTCTCTTCTGGGTAGGATAAATGTCCTCAAGATGTCTATACTCCCAAAACTCTTGTACCTTTTTGAAACCCTGCCAATCTCAGTCCCCATGACACAACTTCGAAATATTCAAAGGTTCTTTACTAGATTTATCTGGGGTAATAAAGCACATCGGATTGCTAGTACCGTGTTATTTGCCCCTCGCTCTCATGAAGGGCTGGAAGCCCCTGACATAACTGAATACTACTAAACCCATCTTGCAGCAACCATCTCCTGGTCAACACGATTTGCAACAAACAGATGGTCAGAATTGGAACTGAGCATTACCAGCCCTGTACATCTCTGTTCCATGCTCTGGTCCGATCTAACTACCTCTATTTCCCAGTTAAGAAATATATGTTTGGTACCAATGTTATTTACTCTCTCCATCTGGAAAAAATGCTACAAAAGGTTCTCTCTCTCTTCTCCATGCCCACCTCTCCTAAACACACTTTTAAACCCGGATATCCCGGATAGCCTATCCTACAGCAACATGTACCCATGGTCACAGGCGAGTATTTTCCAACTCCGTCACCTAGTACATCCTGTGACATGTAAATTGCTCTTGTTTCAGGAGCTCTGAAACAAATTTGAGATTCCCAAAAATCTCTTTTTTTCTTACCTTCAGTTCAAACATTATTTTCACTCCATATCACCATCTTTATCCTTAGAAAAGCCTAATGCCTTTGAAATATTATGTACCCAGGGCCCCTACCAACCTGGCCTCATATCCTCTGTATACAAAATCCTTCATGAATCAAACCCACCCACGATAGACTCTCACGTCTATATGCAGAAATGGGCCAAAATAATCCAGACTCCTATTTCTCTTCCTCAATGGCAAAAGATCTGGGACTCCATATCCAAAGCCTCCAGATGTGTGGAGCAGAGGACAGCTTATAAGGTCCTCATGTTCTGGTATAGGACCCCAGAAGTTATTCATAAATATGACCCCTCTCTATCCCAGAATTGTTGGAGATGTCTTCAAGACATAGGAACACACTATCATATCTTCTGGGAGTGTCCGATAATCCTACCTTTTTGGTTCTTGGTCCAATCTATACTCCATACAGTTTTTGGGATGGATTTCCCATTGTCCATTACCTACTGGGTCTTCCAGTTCCTGGAATTCCTAAACACACTAAGAAATTGATGTCTTATATCCTGTTGGCGGCCAAAAGAATAATTCCCACCTATTGGCTATTCTTGAATTCTCCTACTCAGGCTCAATTGATACAGACCATAGCACAGATACGTAGAATGGAACATATCACAGCAGTGATCCATGATTCCCTACCCCAATTCTCAAAGATATGGGATCCCTGGGATAACTCTCAATTCAATTTAGAGGCAACTGCCCATACCTCTGACCAAATACCATCCACATAGCCAGTTCTTACCCACTCAAGTGGTCTAATTCTGTTTTTTATTGTTTTTCCTTTGTTATGATGACTCGCAATCTTTTAGCACATCTTTAGATTACACTCCACAGGCCCACAATGGAGCCGTGACGGAACTACGAGAGATTCCTGTGGCTACATTGATCGGCTACATGGGCCTTGGCCTTAACCTCAATAGAATTTTCTCTTGAATGTTATACCAGTTTCTTATAAGACTGAATGTACCTCTTTCATAGAGACTGTCATATGTTTGTGTTCTAATTTGCTAAGACATACTTTTCTTATTTGTATAAGGTTTTCTACAACATCTTTGTATTGTTTTGAAAAAAAAAACAAAACAAAACAAAAAAAAAACAAATAAATATACAATTACAAAAAACAAAAAAAACAGTTGACTGGGAGACTGGGGCTGGTAGTTGTTAGGCTGCAGAGCAGCTCACAGCAGGGGTCCAGTGCATCCCTGTTCACCATTTCAGGTCCGATTTCAATCCAAATTCTTGGCTGAATTCAGACCTGAAAACAGACCAGAAAATGCACAGGACTCCTGTGCAATTCGCTCCATAGCCGTTCCGGAGCTGTGTGAACCAGCTCCATTGAGAGACGATCACAGTCTCCTGTCATGCGAATTGGATGCGGGGAAAGCTGTATCCAATTCACAATAGTGTAAACCCAGCCTAAATCTCTTGGTACTGGGAACAATGTCCAAACCTAAGGGTCCTTTCATACTAACCTTCACTGTAAACCTACAAATACCAAAATAATTTCCAAAAACTGTGACTTTAAAGGTGCCATATAATACACTGTATATTTTATATTCCAGTGGGGACGGAAAGTATTCAGACCCCTTTAAATTTTTCACTCTTTGTTATATTGCAGCAATTTGCTAAAATCATTTAAGTTCATTTTTTTCCTCATTAATGTACACACAGTACCCCATATTGACAGAAAAACACAGAATTGTTAACATTTTTGCAGATTTATTAAAAAAGAAAAACTGAAATATCACATGGTCCTAAGTATTCAGACCCTTTGCTCAGTATTTAGTAGAAGCACCCTTTTGATCTAATACAGCCATGATTCTTTTTGAGAAAGATGCAACACGTTTTTCACACCTGGATTTGGGGATCCTCTGCCATTCCTCCTTGCAGATCCTCTCCAGTTCTGTCAGGTTGGATGGTAAACGTTGGTGGACAGCCATTTTTAGGTCTCTTCAGAGATGTTCAATTGGGTTTAAGTCAGGGCTCTGGCTGGGCCATTCAAGAACAGTCACGGAGTTGTTATGAAGCCACTCCTTCGTTATTTTAGCTGTGTGCTTAGGGTCATTGTCTTGTTGGAAGGTAAACCTTCGGCCCAGTCTGAGGTCCTGAGCACACTGGAGAAGGTTTTCGTCCAGGATATCCCTGTACTTGGCCGCATTCATCTTTCCCTCGATTGCAATCAGCTGTCCTGTCCCTGCAGTTGAAAAACACCCCCACAGCATGTTGCTGCCACAACCATGCTTCACTGTTGGGACTGTATTGGACAGGTGATGAGCAGTGCCTGGTTTTCTCCACACACACCGCTTAGAAATAAGGCCAAAAAGTTCTATCTTGGTCTCATCAGACCAGAGAATCTTATTTCTTACCATCTTGGAGTCCTTCAGGTGTTTTTTCGCAAACTCCATGTGGGCTTTCATGTGTCTTGCACTAAGGAGAGGCTTAGGTCTGGCCACTCTGCCATAAAGCCCTGACTGGTGGAGGACTGCAGTGATGGTTGACTTTCTACAACTTTCTCCCATCTCCCGACTGCATCTCTGCCACAGTGGTCTTTGGGTTCTTCTTTACCTCTCTCACCAAGGCTCTTCTCCCCCGATAGCTCAGTTTGGCCGGATGACCAGCTCTAGGAAGGGTTCTGGTCATCCCAAACGTCTTCCATTCAAGGATTATGGAGGCCACTGTGCTCTTAGGAACCTTAAGTGCAGCAGAATTTTTTTGTAACCTTGGCCAGATCTGTGCCTTGCCACAATTCTGTCTCTGAGTTCTTCAGGCACTTCCTTTGACCTCATGATTCCCATTTGCTCTGACATGCACTGTGAGCTGTAAAGTCTTATATAAACAGATGTGTTCCTTTCCTAATCATGTCCAATCAGTATAATCAAACACAATTGGACTCAAATGAAGGCGTATAACTATCTCAAGGATGATCAGAAGAGACAGCACCTGAGTTAAATATATGAGTGTCACAGCAAAGGGTCTGAATACTTAGAAACATGTGATATTTCAGTTTTTCTTTTTTAATAAATCTGCAAAAATGTCAACAATTCTGTGTTTTTCTGTCAATATGGGGTGCTGTGTGCACATTAATGAGGAAAAAAATGTAACTTAAATGATTTTAGCAAATGGCTGCATAACAAAGAGTGAAAAATTTAAGGGGGTCTGAATACTTTCCGTCCCCACTGTATATTAATTATATTTATATTCTTAAAATTCCAACAAAGTATTATATTTGTAAAACCATTACATTATATGGTGTACTCTACCTAACACACCATTTATTTTATAAATACAGATTTATAGTACATAAAAATTCTGTAAATATGTTTCACAGCATATTGCTGTATTTTAATATATAATAATATTGATGTTCAGAAGTGCTTTGACAGGGGAGAAATTCCATGATTTGTCACATATACCCCATTTCTTCATGTTCTGTGAAAATGTATTTTATAACCACCAAATTGGGAGCCTGGGGGCCACCAGACCACACCAAGTCTTCCTCTGGGTGGAGGAACAACAGATAGCCTGAAAAAACTTATGTGGAACTCCCTCAAGGAGTAGAAAAACAAAGAAGGAAACAAGGTACACCTTTAGACTAAGTATGGTAATTCTTCTCCACTAATTGCCAACAAATCACACACATTCCCTAAGGGGAGGGGCATCTAGAAATCAATCACACCTCAGATTAAGCAGGCCCAAACCACTTAGTAGCACCAATACCTATCACCTCAGGTAAGCATAGTGGCATGAGAAATAATGGAGAACATTTACCATACTTAGCCTAAAGGTGTACATTTTTCCCTTCTTCACCTCCCCCTACTTAATGGGATTTTTTGTGCTATCTGTAGGTCCTTCTCCTGGGGGGGCTTGGTGTGGTTTGGTGGTCCCCAGGCTCCCGACTCCCTGTTTGGTGGTTATAAAAAAAAAGTTCTCAGAACCTGAAGAAGTGAAGTATATGTGACCCACAAAACATGTTGTGTCAAATTGTGGAATTATTGAGTAGGGTGTCTTAGTTTAGACTATGATCTTCTAAGGCGCATTGAATGGATCACATCTTGGTGATCTGCACCTAAGTTATCTGATTTATCAAAACTGAAACATGATCCTGAAGAAGCCCTTGATTTGGGCAAAATGTGTTCATCCATTTGAATCAGTCACTGTATTGTCTGCACGGAATGGTCATATAATATGTTTGATTGTACTGTTTAATATGTTTTGATGATCCACATGCTTTTAACGATTTTGGTATTAATAAAACTTATGACATTTTAGAACGTGGTGTATTTATGTAGAACTTTTTTTTGGCACTTAAAAATTCCCCCTTTCCCATTATCTCTTCCACTTGAGGAGATGCGTGGACTTACTTTCTAATTATCAATTTATATGGGGATAGTACCAGGCATTTTGATTACAGCCCCTCCCCCCCCTTACCTAATTACTCTAAATAAAAAATAAATTGGAGTTTTAAAAAAAAAAAACACATTTTGGTGAATGTGGAATAAAGCATCAACATTGAATAACGTTTCCACACAAATTTGGTGGGGAAAATATCTTTCACTGCAAAACAGTTTACCATTAAATTCAATATGCTTCATGCTCTGTGATATGGTAAGGACCCAGCAAAGTTGACATTCCACAGTACCCTAGGGTGTAGAGAAATACCACTGCTGGCTACCATAGTATTGGGTTGATATCTGTTTGACGGCCCTTTCAAATTTCCAGTGTTGGTTACATTTGCAGTGAAATGATATACCTTCAACTATACTTTTAGAGTTCCAGCGCTGGCAACTTTTTTAGTGGATTTTTTATGTTATTATATACAATATCTATCTATCTATCTATCTATCTATCTATCTATCTATCTATCTATCTATCTATCTATCTATCTATCTATCTATCTATCTATCTATCTATCTATCTATCTATCTATCTATCTATATGTGTGAGGTTCAACTTGGAGATTACTTTTTTTTAATTAAATATATCTACAAATCCCTGATTACCATAAACCTCAGATCTGGGAATAATTTTAGGGTTTCTAGAAACATAGTTTTTATTCAAGGATTCCTCTAGGGTAGGGTTGAGAAAGACTATAGAGTATCTGCAAATCAGATGCACACATTCTGAGTGAAAAAACTCTACACTTGACCCCTAAAGGTCTGAAGATCTTAAAAGAAGTGGGGCCAGGAAACAGGAAATGACCTTGCTGCATTTAGAAGACAGAACATGTATATACTACTAATAAATCAATAAAAATTAGCAGGAAGTTAGAAAAATGCAAGGTTATGAATCACACATAACGTTTTACTGATACACATACATGTTGTACATATTGTAGCACAGCACGGCTCCATAGCCCCCAACTGCCTCTCATTTGTAGGGACTGTCTCTCTTTTGGAACCAAATCCTTCTGTCCCTCTATCTTCCTTAGTTATCACTCTATTTTTTTTTTTTACTTATATAAATATTAGTGTAACTACCAAACAAGGTATACTACACTAAACCATTCATCCAGCCTCTAATGTATTGCATTTGTTTTTTTGAAAAGCAAATATTATGGAAACTAGTGTGGCACTACCTTTGTAGGAGTCACTTGGTTTGGATGGGACCTCTGTTCTACCACAACTCCTTAAACTGTCCAGTCCCCACTGACACACCTGGTTATAGACTGAAGGCCACTCACTCCTGTTTAACTTAAATTAGTAGATTACCACTCTACAGCAGCACACGCAAATAGGCCACAGGCAATCAATAAAAAAAACAAAAAAAAATGGATAAAGTAAGTATTATATAGCAAAGTAGAATAAACACCATACACATACTAATAAACATACTAATCAACAAATACATTAACTGATGGGAATATTAGCCTCACCTATGACCATTGACCTACACCATAATAAGGTTAAACCCCACTATACTAGTATTCAGAGCATTAGTAAGAACAGCGTCAACCATGAAAGCATGAATGGAACAAAAAAGTCTCACCATAACCCTTGGCAATGACTATTCAAAAAGTGTCCCTGAATGCACTTTGCACATACAGCCCTTCATGACTGAATGTACACATTTCTAACAAAGGGAAACCCCTGGAGGTAACTGAAAGTACCTGGCTCCTAATTTTCAGTGTTGGCCAGCTTTTGTTAGAGCCCTTCTGTAGGTGGTACACATGTATCTGTCCCTTTAAGACACAAGGGATAGCTGAGGGGCTGTTAAGTAAAGGCAATCTCTATTGGCAATAACTGAGGGCAGTAAGGAATTATGCTAGGTTTTCCCTCTCACCACTCCTGATATGCAACTGATCCTGTCCCATACAATTGGCAGTTGATAATCCCAGAAAGTTCAGGTCCTCACTGGCTGTAAACACATGGCACAAGGTCTCCCAGCTCTGGGCAAAGGACACAGCAATTATTTACAGCTTAGTCTCTCAGCCCTGATGTAGACACACTCAGCTTCAAAATCTGGACGGCTCCAGCCCAGCACTTGGAAATTCGGTCTTAATACAATCCTCAGTAGCTCTGGCTCAGCTCTCCCCAGGTCTCTTTCTTTTAGTGGGAGCACAGACCCAGACAGCACAGGCCTGCACTCTTTTTCTCTCCATGTGGAACTACTCACATCCCTGGTAATTTGCCCGGGAAAATTTCTGTCTCTCTCCTCCCCTAAAGTGCAGAGGTTCCTGGGTATTTAGGTCTGCAGCTTCACTAACCCCCATAGACTTGTATTGTGCAGTGCTCCTTTAAGATCTACAGTTCCCATGACCCCAGGGATCTGTATAGCAGGTTCCTCCTTCCCCTTGATTGGCTCAAGCACACTGTTTCCAGGAATGAGGAGGGAGGATGTTGGACAAGTGGGGATTTCAAACAGAAGCAGTTCTGGCAGTGTAGCCACAGCAGGGAAGCACGGGGTGAGAGGCAGCTGCTGCACAGTACAGTGACAATGGGGAGAAGGAGTGAGGCACATGCAACTGCCAGCACATCTGACTACACTAGTGATGAAAAACGAACTTTGGGTTTAAACAATCATTTTATGCTCACAAACTCTTTATGGGTCCCAAAAAGGAGCGTGGTTTTGCCATCAAACTTTGTGCTAAAAGCCAATCATTGCAATCTTTAAACATTGAGCGGCGTGCTGCTATGTGATAAACCTATTTTTCTGATGTTTTTATCCGAATAATTATGATCCAAAACAGTAACCGCTCAGTGCTGATAAACAGACAAACATAACCAACAGAATAGAGGAAATCATTCTGAACTGTATTTTTGATTGCTTTGTATTTCTGTTTCCTTTCTGTTTATTTATACCATGTTCTGCTGAAGACAGTTCTGTTTAATATTCGCAGTACAGAAAGCTTGGGCAAAGCTGTCTGGATCAGAATATATATCTAGTATTAGAATGAGCTATGGTTACTAAATTTCAAAGAAACTGCTGTACTTTACTGCCTGGCTCTGTAGATATAAACATAACCAGCCCAATTGCACAATGTACTTTTCCACTTCACAGCTACTGCAGCAATGTTTAATTCTTTTAATATTTCACTCACTAGAAACATTTTAACAGTTTTTTTTTTTGTTATCACAATAAAGTGAGTATTTTGTGTTAGTGATCATGTGATTACAGGAGACTGCTACCAATCAAATTCAGGTACTTAATCTACATTTAAAATAAGATCAATATTTTAAAGAATACCTAACTACAGTATGACATTTTTTATTTTTAAAACTGATCTCCAGAGTAGAAAAAAAACATCTCCCACACCACCCCTTTTAACTAATCTATAATTTTTTTTACATGCCCCAAATTCGTAATGGGACAGATAATCATTTTTTTTTTTTCCACAAAGATAATCATATGGCTTATGTTATGGGAGGGTCCTACTTCCAGTGCCTATGTCACTCCCTGGTGATGTGGACACTTCCATATAAGGAGTCCTAACAGGGTGAATATCATGTGAACAATTGCAGCTACTACTGTTATATTCTCCAGGGTACCTGCTTTTAGAAAATATATAATTTTTGGGGGTTTTAACTAATCTTCAGGCCTAAATGTGCATTTCAACATGTATGCAAAAATGAAAAATGCCACTGGCAGTGAGAGAGTCAAGGGATATTCTCAGTCACAGTGTTCTTTGGCAGAGTATTTTTGGCTGAGTTAGTCATAGATGGGTAGAATTTCAAATGAAAGTTCTTTGGAAAAGAAGTTTCAGAAAAAATTTTAATTTTTCTAATCATTAGTGGGTCAAATAGATGTTTGTTTTTGACTGCTGTGATGAGAAAATTCAAAGGACCAGGATGGAATTTTTTTCTCAAATGAACTAATTTCTAATGCCGAGTACACACGGGCGTACTTTTCGGCATCAAAGGTCCTACGGTCTTTCCGATGGACTTTCGACAGACTTTTGACGGACTTCCGACGGACTTTCGAACTACACACAATCACACCAAAGTCCGACGGATTCGTACGTCATGGCGTACTGTGTTGGAAATGTTTATACCTCACTTAAATGATTATCGATACAAAAATAAGTGACTAAACCTTTGTCTATATATGAATAAAAATGAATGATAACAGGGCAAAAAGATAAACAATTACATTTATTTACACAGAAAAGAAAGTTAGAATAATTAGAATTTATCATATATCTCAAGTGATGCCACAAGTACAGTGTTGCTTTAGGCTGCAAAGATAACCTAGGCCAAACTCAGAAATGGTTACAATGGACATACACAGGCTATACAATATTATAAGACAACTCCTAGGTTACAAAAGGTTAGGAAGAAACAGAAAGAGAGATACAAGAATACTTTACACGGACATCATGTCGCCTCGATAGTCTTGGGCTGGACAGAGAGAGATACAGCTGGCTCTTTTCCTCTTTTATATACATTCTCCACCAATCAACAGATGCCACACATTCATTGGTTCGGAGTTGCCTCAAAGTCTGGTTGGCTACATTTGAAGCTTACTGCTCATTGGTTTTCAGTTGCCTCAAATTCTGATTGGCTGTAATTTCAAGCCCAGTTAAACATCATGCTGGAACATTAAGACTTACGGTGCCTCTCGGTCTATGAGGTAATGAACAATGTACAGTTATTGGAAGAATGCCAGACAGGAGCCATTAAGGCTAAATACTTATAAGGGGTGTAATGTGGACGAGTAGAGTGGGATCCCCACAGGGTACAGAGTCCGAGCAACAGCCAGTATCATCCATGGCCCTTGATGGTAGGGATAGTCAACACTGCCTGCTATTGCAAGGTCCCCGGGTTCAGCACACCTGCTCACGGGGCTCAGGTTAAAGCAGTAGGTAGACTAGGGGAGGTAGAATTACATTAAGACATAAAAACTGGATGTCCAGGGATATTTTGTGAACTATGGTACTTGCATGTTTCAGGAAACCATTCTATAGGAGCCACTGGATTTTAAAAAGGGAGTCTGGTAAACAATTCACAGCTTATCTCTGATATTCAAACGTTCCAAAAGTTCCAGAAGACCAATGTATTTACTTTTAAAGATATAGAAGAAGTTAGAACATTATCAGCTAATGGACTGGTACCATCACTTAAAGTAATTAAAGATAAGAATATGAAACAAAGAAAGTAGGAACGAGAAGGAAGAGAAAAAAATTAAATAAAGCAAAAAATGAAAAAAAAAACCATACAGGTTTAATGCTGCTTCAACCCAGATGTCAAAGAGCATTGAATCTGCATTCATAAAAACAAACGAACAATATATAACTGTCCTGAAAAATTATTATAAAGTGCTTTGAAAAATAATACATTGCCGCCGTTACAGTAGCAACTTAGCAAAAAATGGAGGAACAAAAAAAATAAAAATAGGTAACTCCTCTCCCATATTAGTGATCAACACCTGAACAGGATCACTGTCACTAAAAATTTACAAGTCGGGTACAACAAAAATATTAAAAAAAAGGAGAGAGTAAAACAAATGGTTGCCAAAAACTTTTAGAATTTAGACTGTATTATATTGCTCAAAATTATTTTAGAGGCTTTTTCCCAACAAAAGAAAAATATAGTTCTAGGGTCCTCTTTTTAAATGTGCACAATACTCTACATCAGTCTCTTAATAGTTACCCACATCAGGACAGCAACAGGGTGGAGTTTACTAAAGCTGTGGCCCTAAGACTGTACCTGAATAAACGTTTCCCACTAAGAAAGCTTAGTTTGAGATATTTGGATTAACCTCTTTTGATCTTGAGATCACCCAAATCGTCCACTTCACTCCTCCTGATCAGACATCCTGATTTCCAGCTCCCTTGTTACCTCCTCCCATGCTCAACATCAGGACCGCTCCAGAACCTCTGGAACTCCCCACCCCAATATGTCCAGCCAGGCCCTACCCTTTTCACACCTAGGGGTGATCCCGGGAAACCTAAAATGTTACCTCAGCCAACTCCATATTCCCAGCCGCTATTATTTTTGTACCACCCTCCTCTTCTTAGATCATAAATACCTTGAGCAGGGCCCTTCTATTCACGCCCTGCACAGACTGTTGGCACTAAATTCTGTGGCCCAAACTACCCAACTACCCAACTTTTAACTCCTCCCCGACTCCCAATGGAAGTTTCAGTAGGTGTACGGGGATGTCAGGTTTGCTATAAAACCTTTCTTCAGGGGTGATCGGGGTACAACCCGGTGTTCCTGCTATATTCATGCCAAGGGCTAGAGGAGGTGTACCATAGGCTCCCCGAGGTAGTGTACCCTACTGGGTACTATTTAACCTGATGCTGAAATCAGTGCATCATTAGACATGTGATACCAGCACCAGTACCCTGGTCTCCAGTCTCAAGTATTTTTAACTTTGTTTAGGACCAGTTGGGACACTACCCCGGCATCCATTAGACATGACCCCCTCCTGTGCCAGCATTGTTGCCTTTTCCCATAGCACAACACCTACCTTTCTCTAGCACTCATCAGTACCAGTCATCTGAGGCTGTCCATACTCAAACCATCAGAACAAGATGGACTCCAGGGTGTAACCCAGTACAGTCTGATAGGATAGTACCCAGATTGACCGTGATATCTGTACAATGTTCCATCCCTGCCATTAGGGATGAGAACAGTGCAAGTTAGATTTTTGATGATCCTGGAACTGAGTCATCCACCAATCTATTATGACTCATAGGCAACCTGGATACTACCCTCACCTGCCTGTCCTTGAAAAGTGATGCTGGACAGAACAAGTTGGCACCCAGTGCCCCACCTCCAGCTCCAAAGACAGTCTCCATTAAGCCTCTCTTTCCTAAGGATGGGAAATAGTCAGAATACCCAGATTGAAAACCACCTGCCACCAGGTACACTTGTTTCTTTATAGAGGCTGCACACCTTATGGGGCACTAGTCTTCCTGTCATGCAGGACACAGACCACTAGTTAAGGTACGCAAGGAGTCTAGGACAGGAAGGACACCTATGGGTATTAACTGAGGAAAATAC
This sequence comes from Aquarana catesbeiana, assembly GCF_042186555.1. Lineage (NCBI taxonomy): Eukaryota > Metazoa > Chordata > Amphibia > Anura > Ranidae > Aquarana > Aquarana catesbeiana. Next base: position 147,615,542 of record NC_133328.1, on the reverse strand, counting down.
AGCATGCCCACACAACTCCATCCCTGTGCCTGGGTTTCAGAGACCATGCCCAGGGTACACAATGCACCTCTACCTATGGTTAGGTTCAAGGAACCCTCTAGTTCCATGACTAACGTTACATCGGTATTCTTTAGGACAAAGAAACAGACTTGTCTATGTCCCAAATAATACCCAGGTGCTTCCTTCCCAGCAATGACCTCTCCATCCAGAACACAGAGTGCAATATCTTCCCAAAATTTTTCACTCACCACCATGTATTGACCTGGCCAACAAAGGACATCATGGTCATGCTTCCAAAAGAGGGAAGTATCAACTTGCCTCCAGCTTCCATCTTCTCTGATCACATGTGGGTAATTTAGCCTCAAACGCAACAAGATAGAATCCCCAGTCAGTAAGTAGATTGAGGCCACCAAATATACAGACCGAGTCTGCACTTCTGTATATGGGATCATACAGCATAACACCTTTCACAATCCAAACTAGTTTAGCCCATCCAGGCATTCGACCACCACTTTGGATTAGTGTAAGTAACGTGTTTTGGCAAAGTCTTCCTGAGCGGTGATGCTAACTCATCAGGCCACTGCCCCTCATACAGAGACTGTACAATCAGCTTAATGCTGGTTGATAATTCCGCCTGCTGTTGCGTGCACGCCAGAGCCCACGACAGATTTCTGTCCTATTCCATCACACTCTCTACCAACCTCTCAACATGTTTGAGAAAATCGGGAGCCACTTTACCCTGGGTATTTATGTGACTTTGTTGAATGTTATCAAGGATGCCACCAATCTCTCTGAGTAACCAAGCCCCGCTTACTGTCTGAAGCTATGGCTGCGAGTTTGTTCCTCAGGAGGCCGATGTCCACTCCAGTAACAACACCCATCCCAGCTCCTATTCCCCCAATATAGTGCTGAATACATCCCTCCTCTTCCGATTACTCCCCAGACATATGCATCCTGTATGAACCTCATTCTGTGTCTGCACACCTCTGGGAGTAAGTCACTGGTACAATGACTGTACTTGATGTGTATACTCAGCACATATAGGGTAATAGGTTTCTAGCAACCACTGTGAGATGTTGCAGTGCCATGTGGTGAAGGCATACTGTACCCTGGTAGCCAGCGTTTGTTCCCTTTATCTAACGGAGCATGCTCCTATGTGTATTCACTAGCATTACCTGTGCAGGGTTTCAACTTCTCAGGTGAGACATCAACCAGGCGCATCTCCCCCATGTCCAGTAACCGAGAGCTTCTCTGTGGGACTGATAAGACTGAAATACCGCCCCCACAAGGAAGTTTTCACCCTGTTGATGTGTCACCTGGCACCTTCTAGTCTGGCCAACCGACACCTTATTATGTATAAGTGTCAGTCTCCTGTCTACCTGCACCATATTACTTACGTTACGTCAATGCATGTCATACACTAAAAACCTTTTCTTCTTTCAACTTTATATCGGAAGTGAGGGCCCTTGGAACAGCCAAGAGCTGGGAACACCCCATACAATGTTCCTGCACAACTCTTCTCCAGACTTACCCAGAACTCTGCAGGTAAATCTAAAGGAAATTGGAAAACAAAAATTGCATAATGTGTATCCAGCTCGAGTAACTGCTGCTACCAAACACAAAGAAAAAAAAATCCCTTGCAGCACTGAGGCACCGGGATCACTGAACAGTAGCGGGTACATGAGCCGACCGATCTGCCTTGAAACACACAGATATTAGTGACAGATACGCCACAGACACATTAGACAATTGGTAACACATAGCCACGTAAAAACAGTGTCACTGGGCAGGAAGCAGGTTTCAAATACACTTGGGGACACACAGAAAAGAAAGCACTGACTGGGTGTGTAATTAATTACAATAACCGCAGGGGGGGTTAAGCAGTCTTAAACAAATCTACACAAAAGTCAGCATAGCCACTGATTTTCTAGAATTGGATCAGAACATACAACACTTAGGTAGTCAAAAACACAGCCGAATGGGCTGACAAATAGAAGCATCAACTAGATAATGGTGCTGAAACCAGAAAAAATAAAAAAAATTGTCTATGGAGGCTGTGATATTCTTTGTTCTGAAAGCCATGAATCTGAGGGATAAAACACCAATAAAATTTAGTAATAAACATTTAATTTTTCGCCTATAAACGACGAATCAATGGTTATATACCTGTAACAAGACATTAGCCTATGACACCCAAATATACATTACATTACATAAACAGTGCACTTTTTTTAAAATACCAAAAAATTGTTGAGCTCAAATTATCATTAATATGTATTACTTAATACATATTAATACCACGTGGATTTTTGTTTTATGGTATACCAATAATTCCCCCCCAAAAAATGTATTCACCATGATGAGAAAAAAATGAGCAACCCGTAATAAATCTTTTAGCGGTACCATTTATCTACAAATTATTAATACCTCACCACCAACCTCTCGCAGAACTGACTCTGGAAAACAAACACATAGATAATTATCTTGGCTCAGGTAACTTGCATGTCAATACAGTTTGCTTTACACTTTCACTGACCTGGTCAGAAAGAAGGATGGTCATTTGGGTGGGCTGTTAGCAGCTGAGAACAAACGTCACACAACACGACATATATTGCATATTCCACACACACTCACACAATTAGTTAGGTCAAAGATGACCTCTAGACATCACATATATCAGCATGTTTTCTATAATAACCTGTTCTTCTTCTTAAACTCATAACATCTGTTTGGTAAGGTTGAAATTCTTTCAGAGATCCATCCCATTTAGTTGGCCCCTTCTCAGCCTGTATGAACGCATTCTCAGGAGTTTGGAATGGGACCCATGATGTAGGCAGTTCATGCTTCGTACACCTAGGCCACTTTGCAAAGCACACTGAGTACACTTCGTAATCGTGTCTTGTGGTCCTGTATGGATTATGCTTACCGACTTTTTGACTGGAACTGGATAGACAGAATCTCGCGATGTGGCCAAATAAACCACATAAGTGACATTTTATCTTATTTAAAGTGGTACAACATCTCTTAACAAAAGGCTTTGTTTTAGATGACTGAGAATGTGGGATGGCCTTTTCTGGATTAGTAGTTTTTTACCTGCGGCTTACAAAATATAGGGGCAATTTTTAAAGAGCTCTTACCTTCCTGGGATTTATTCTTGTTGGTACATACCTTAGGTGTGGAGGACGTCCCTCTGAATTCAGACCTACCCAAATCAGTTACCCTGTTATCTTCTCTATCTGAAAACAGAGCCAATGGCTCCTGGCAGCTGTCAGATAATGGTTTCACGTCATCTTCTGCATCCTTCAGTCTTTTTCCCAACTGATGAACATCTTCCTGTAATCTTTGGTTTTCTAGTAGTAATTTCTGGTGAATAGCCTCAGAATTTAACATAGAAGCTCCTAAAGTATGAATGCTACCTTTGGTTATTTCTAGCTCTTCTTTTAGGGATGTGTTTTGCACTTTCAAATGTTCATACTGTTTCGCTAACCACCTGGCCGCAAAGATTAGCAGCAGTTTTCCCGTGCATTTACTACAGCTTCTTTCAGTGAGATTTAATTTCACATCCTCTCCCGTCAGTGGGACAGAAAGTGTCCCTTCTGCCTGGAGGCCTTCCTCCCTTAATGCCAACATGGCCATTTCGTCTCCATGTCCTGTTACTCTGCCTTCCTCTTCCTGTACCTCCCAATCCCCCTGTAATCCACATTTTACTGGGGTATCAGACTTGTGTTGTGGCTCTCCCTTTTTGTCCACCACTGAAAGGTGATAATTCATGTCAGCCCATGAGCACTCTGCTGACAAGGGCTGGGCAACTGCATAAGGCCCAAGTCCTGACAACTGCTCTTTGTCTCTCTGAAAATCACTGTCACCACTTGTAGGGGGTTGTGATGGTACCGCCTGTCCCTATGTTCAAGCATTGTTTGTAATTATTTCTCCTTAAATCCCATAGTAATAACATTAATTTCCTCTGTTTTATTCACTGACTCCAGCATCCATATAAATAAAGTATCTTTTTCACATGGCCGTGTCATCTTTTTGTGGTGAGCACGGTACAGATCTTCCCATGCTTTTGGCTTAAAAGTACCTCTTTTAGAATACTTTTTCCTAGTCCAGCGATCCCAATCTTGAATATATTTTAAAACCCAAGGTCCATATTTATCTATCATCTCTTCCCTTGGGGTCATTTGATAGGGTTTACCCCATTCAGACCCCCTCATTGAAGTGATTCGATTATCCATCCTTACGAACACTGGACCTTGAACTGATTCCCCAACCTTTTTACAGGTTGCCTTTACTCCAGAGGTAGCTAATCTCTGGCCAAGAATTGGGTTGACAGGTACCGCCCCTGTCACCGTTGCTGCTTTTTTTTTTCACTACTTGCCAGAACAATATTTTCCCTGTCCTGGCTATAGTCCTTCAAAAAATTAGCCTGGAGATTTCCCAAACGAAATAATAGTTTAATCCCCCCCGTGGACTTTTCTGAAGTACTCTAAAAGAAATGTTTAATGAAAGGCTATTACTAATGATTAGCACAAACTTGGATAATCAGGACCCTATGCGTGCTTGTAGTACAGGAGGCAGTTAACTGATGCACACCTAATTGCAATATGATTTGTAGGAGTTACAACATTACAGATCTAATTACAAAGCTTATGATCCCCAGTTAGTAGTTTACACAGAAAGATATATACACACATCGAAGATCATTCAGTGTGTCCTAGGCCCACAGGTGCAATTCAATCTCAAAGATCGGAAAGCATCTTGACCTAGACTCATGCAAGGGTCAACCAGAAGCTCTTGTTGGCAGAAAGGCCCAGATCCTAATTCTTTTCACTGCTTTCAAGCATCCAATCAGAGCCCCTTATCATTCATGCTGACACCCTCCTGCAGTTTTGGCCCAACCGAGCAGGATGTCTACTCACACACTCTCAGTACAATTTTATTTCACTTATACTGTTAATATCAGTCTCATCAAAGTATTAGTACAGACAAAAGGTTATATATATATATGTCAAGCTTCCTCACACGGGGCACCATATGTGTTGGAAATGTTTATACCTCACTTAAATGATTAACGATACAAAAATAAGTGATTAAACCTTTGTCTATATAAGAATAAAAACTAATAATAACAGGGCAAAAAGATAAACAAATACATTTATTTACACAGAAAAGAAAGTTAGAATAATTAGAATTTATCATATATCTCAAGTGATGCCACAAGTACAGTGTTGCTTTAGGCTGCAAAGATAACCTAGGCTGAACTCCAAAATGGTTACAATGGACATACACAGGCTATACAATATTATAAGACAACTCCTAGGATACAAAAGGTTAGAAAGAAATAGAAAGAGAGATACAAGAATACTTTACGCGGACATCATGTCGCCTCGATAGTCTCGGGCTGGACAGAGAGAGATACAGCTGGCTCTATTCCTCTTTTATATACATTCTCCACCAATCAACAGATGCCACACATTCATTGGTTCAGAGTTGCCTCAAAGTCTGGTTGGCTACATTTGAAGCTTACTGCTCATTGGTTTTCAGTTGCCTCAGATTCTGATTGGCTGTAATTTCAGGCTCAGTTAAAAATCATGCTGGAACATTAAAACTTCCGGTGCCTCTCGGTCTATGAGGTAATGAACAATCTCCTTTGATCCCCAACACAAGCAGGTTGGACATTTGCATGTTAATGGCTCCTTGGTGAGTTGAAGCCTTAATGTCTGCAAATACTCTTTGATTCAATTAACACCTGGGGACCTTCCCTGGTTCCCACGGGAGTCCCGAAAAAACTGCATTCCTCAAAAGGTGAGAGAGGCCTTTATTCATTAATATATATATATATATATATATATATATATATATATATATATATATATGTATATATACATCGAATGGGGCATGGCAATTTAATTAGAGTCCTTGCAATCGTTCCCTTGGATCTCCTGGATATAGATATGGAATTCAAAATCTCCATCACAGTACGACCGGACTAAAATAAGGAAGTTGATAGCCAGTAGCCAATAGCTGCCCTAGCGTTGGTTTTCGTCCGTCGGACTAGCATACAGATGAGCAGATTTTTCAACCGGACTCGAGTCCATCGGAAAGATTTGAAATATGTTCCAAATCTAAAGTCCGTCTTATTTTGGACCGAAAAAGTCCACTGCAGGTCCGATGAAGCCCACACACGGTCGGATTGTCTGACGGATTTGTCCCGTCGGACCAGTCCGGTCGAAAAGTCCGCCCGTGTGTACACGGCATAACAGTGTATGCGATTTTCATTCAATATAGTTCATTAATTCCATGATCAAATATTAAAACTAAACAAAATCTTCAAACGACAAACAAATGTTATGAGAATTTTCATACAAATTTTCCTAAGACTTTTTCTAAGAATTTTTGCTCTAAATTATATTCTTACTATGGCCAGTTTTACAGACAGCAGCAGCACCCCAATCTAATTTCATTTGCTTGACATTAGCATAATTGAAGGCTTTTCAGGTGTCTTGACCTGACCATTCAGCCTTCTCCACTAATTCAGTTGATACCCTTAAAACTGGCTGTGACTGGAGTTGATGTAATTGTTTCAGCACTCCATTTCTGGGTGAGGCTCTAGGGAAAGTAATAGCGATGCATAGCTCTCCTTTGGTTTTCTATCTCTTCCTCATCTCTATCTAAAATATTTATCTATATATCTACATATAAATAAAATGTATATTTAATTTTTTTATTTAAAGGTTTTACCAGGATACAGCAAATTTATAGTTATACTACAAAGCACTTAATGTCCAGAATGAGTATTGCACTCAGCAGAGGCATGTCTCCAATTCTTTGACTTTGCCAATGTATTCTTGGCCCTCCCAGGAAATCACAAGCTAGTTTTTATTTATTTATCTACTTATTTTATATGCATATAAGGGGAAAGACAGGTAGCAGCAAAAAGTAAGCCTAGAATCATATGGTCATAGGCTGCCTGACTTTCCTCAAATCTTGACTGCTTTAAAATAAAAGAGAGACAGATGTAAAAGAACCGATAGGGGTGCTCCATGTGGGGATAGAAAGTGGTGAGTGTTGCTGATCCACCTTTTTAGTCATCATTCACCTTCACCAATTCTTCCTTCTCCCTCACCTTCTCCTCCTTCACCCCTTACCCACCTCCATCTTTTCCTTCTCTGTCTCCTCCATCCCCAGTTCCTTCTCTGTTTCATCCTGTGATGCCATATGTCTGCTAACAGGAACAATCTGTAGTCCATCTTCATGTGGATCATTATTTTTTTGTTTTCTTCACTTAAATCTCCCTAAAACTCATTTAACACTGAGAGGCAATCTGAAGACTGTCATCCACTGTCATAGATTGAAGGTTGTGTTCTGTTTGCAGCAGGCTACACTTGTAGTCTGCTGTATCTGATGAGTTGATGATCTCTTATAATGAGTAAACAAAGACTATAGCAGCAGTGCTCAGGGTACAGTGACATGAGGAGAAAATTGTGCCTTTGAAGTATACCTGGCAAAGAACTGCTGCAAAAAGTCTATCACAAATGTTTGTAAAGCATGTTTGTAAAGCAAACTGCTTAAAAATATTGACAAGTAGAAAGGATTCTGCAAGGGGAGGGACGCAATTGGATTTTCCAGGGCCTCCACATTTGGTGGGAGACTCATCTCAACCCCCTTCAGTCCTCTTATTTGGCATTCTTATTTTTTCATTACAGGCATTTATCAAGATCTTATGCAACTCTTTACATACTGAATGGATGAATAACTTATATATAGCGCTACATATGCGAACTAAATCACCTCAAGGCTCTTTTGCCACCAGTGTCCATCTGGGTCTTCAGAAGAGATAGGTCCTGAGCTTCTTCCTGAAGGCCAGAAGGTTTTCTTCCGAACAGATGTCCGTGGGTAGAGCGTTCCATAGCCGTGGTCCTTGGACTGAGAATCTTTGTTCGCCTTTTAATTTATAACGGGTCTTGGGGATGTGGAGGAGGTTCTGGTTAGTTGACCGGAGAGGGCGACCTGGGGTGTAGTGTTTTATTTTGTCGCAGAGGTATTGCGGGGCTTTTCCTTGTGTACATGTGTGAGTGAGGCAGAGGGTCTTAAATGTAACCCGGTCCTTTACGGCTAGCCAATGGAGGGTCCTCAGGGATGGGGTGATTCATTCCCAGGATTTTTTTTCCATTTACCAGTCTGGCTGCTGTGTTCTGGACAATTTGTATACGTGAAATTTGGTATTTGGAAAGTCCTAGTCGAGTCGGGAATTGATGATTGTTCCAACTACTGCTGTTGTATCTCCTTCCCGGGATGAATGGGATGAGTCTACGCAATAGGCGAAAAACCTAGTGGGATCCGCTGACTACTGATCCTATTTGTGCATCCATTGTCATGTCTGAGTCAAAGATGACTCCTTTTGGCTTTAGTGCTGGGGGTGATGGGTTGTCCAAGGATGGTGAGTGGCGTGGAGAGCGTGCCAGGGTTTTTGTTTCGGTTTGCATGGAGGAAGAGGAGTTCTGTTTTGGATCCGTTGAGTTTAAGGGAGCTCTCCATCATCCAATCGTCAATCATTGAAAGACAGTTTTCCAATGCCTGGTATTTTTTTTTTTTATTGGTGATGCGTAGGTAGAGTTGGATGTTATCAGTGATAAAGCAGGTCCTGGTTGCAGATGATTTTGAGGGGTGGGCGGAGATAGATGTTAAAGAGCACAGGCAACAGGGGTGATCCTTGAGGGACTCCGCATATAATTTTTCTGAAGTGAAAGCTCCTAGTTTCACTTTCTGAGATCGGTTCTCTAGGAAGGATGCGAACCAGGGTAAGTCTGAGTCTACAACTCCTGCTACTTCTGTGAGACGAGTGAGCAGGGTTTTGTGGTCTACTGTGTCGAAAGCTGCACTGAGGTCCAGCAGCACCAGGAGACACGATTCTCCTTCATCTGCTGCTTCAAGGGTGTCATCCCAGATTTTGAGTAGTGCAGTTTCTGTCCCGTGGCCAGGGCGGAAGCCAGATTGTAGTGGGTCCAAAAGTTTATGCGTGTCCAGATGGAGTTATAGCTGTTGTACTGCTGCTTTCTCGATAATTTTGGAGATGTTGAGGCTTGTGACAGGCCTGTGATCGTTTGGGTCTTTGGGATCGAGGTTAGGCTTCTTTAGGAGGGTATCCGGAACCATGAATCAGATCGAGGAAGAAGTATAGTTAAATCACACTTGTTTAATGATAATAACAATAAGGTAAACAGAGTAAGCGTAGTCAAAACAAGCCAGAGTTCAGTAATCAGATCGGGTAGTCAGCCAAGCAAATGTCAGAGAGCCAGAGATAAATGTAGAAGTACAGCAAGCTGGATCAGGAGCCAGAAGGAACGTCAGCCGAGCAAGTCTTCAACAGGAATGCAGGAGAAAGTCTCTGTGATATTGACAAAGGTGAAGGCAGAGATTAAGTGAGCTGGACGACTTTAAGTAGGCAGGACTGACGAGCAGAATCAACAACAGCTGGGTAACTGTGGAGAGAGATGGGAGCTGGCAAATAGCTGACAGCTGACAGTATCCCCTCCTCAACAACCCCTCTCCCCCGGAGGACCACTGGGCTTAAGGGGAAAACGTCTATGGAAATTACGGAGGAGGACAGGGGCATGTACGTCCGAGGATGAGACCCAAGAGCGTTCCCCCGGACCATACCCCTTCCAATGCACCAGGTACTGTATGCGCCCACGGAACCTACGGGAGTCAACAATGGATTTACTTCATACTCCTCATGGTTCTCAACCTGTATAGGGTGAGGACGTGGCACCGAGGTGGTAAAGCGATTGCAGACCAAAGGTTTCAATAAGGAGACATGAAACACATTTGAGATGCGCATACTAGGAGGAAGGTCCAAGGCGTAAGGGTTAATCCTGCAAAGGATACGGAAAGGCCCAATAAAGCGAGTTGTGAACTTCAAAGAAGGAACACAAAGTTGGAGGTTGCGAGACGGCAGCCAGACTCTGTCCCCAACCTGGTAGGAAGGTGCAGGCAGGCATCTGCAGTCAGCATGGAGTCTGTACCTATCTTTAGCATGTTGAAAAGCCTCCTGAACTTGTGTCCAAGTGGAACGAAGACCACGGAGATGCTCCTCTAAAGCAGGAATACTCTGCGGAACAAACAAGTCAGGCAACATGGAAGGTTGGAAACCATAATTCGCCATAAATGGGGACAATCGGGAAGCAGAATTCAAGGCTCTGTTGTGAGCAAACTCTGCCCACGGTAATAGGTCTGACCAGTTGTTATGATGGTCAGAAATATAGCAACTTAAGAATTGCTCCAAGGACTGATTGGCTCGTTCTGTGGCCCCATTAGACTGCGGGTGATACGCAGAGGAGAAAGCAAGCTGAATTCCCAACTGTGCACAAAAGGCTCGCCAGAACCGGGAGACAAACTGACTACCCCTGTCCGAGACAATCACCTTGGGTAGCCCATGTAAGTGAAAGATCTCCCGAGCAAAAATGGAAGCCAGTTCCTTAGAAGTGGGCAGCTTCTTAAGTGGAATACAATGACACATCTTTGAGAACCAGTCAACCACCATGAGGATAACAGTGTTGCCTTGGGAGTTGGGTAAATCCACAATGAAATCCATAGACAGGTGGGTCCAGGGCCTCTCTCCATTGGGTATGGGTTGTAGGAGGCCCACTGAAAGGTGTTGTGGAGTCTTACTCTGAGCACACACGGAACAATCAGCTATGAAGGCAGTTACATCAGCAGATAGACTAGGCCACCAGGATTGTTGGGAAATGGCCCAAACAAGTTGATTCTTCCCAGGGTAGCCAGCTGCCTTGGGAGAATGGTAAGTCTGGAGCACGGCAGTACGGAGACTCTCTGGGACAAAGCAGGGGTCACAAGGTTTCTCAGGAGGAGCATGGACCTGAGCAGTAAGAATTTTGTCACCCAAAGGAGAAATAAGACTGGTGCGAATGGGGGGGCGTGACTTGGCACGCGGCTCAGATGGCAGCACACTAGAGGAGCTCCATCAAACACACAGCCTAACTGCCTGATACCCTTCCACAAAGCCTTCAATGCCAGGTAGGAAGCTGTATACCACCCCACAGTCTTGTCCCCATCGTGGGCATTCATCCGCCGCTGCGAGGAACATCATGGATCTGTTCAAACAGAAACCTCCAGTGGGCAGTAACACGGCCGGTCCTAAGATGGTGCCGACAAAGCACCAAGAGGAGGACTTCAGCGGGCACTCGGAATTGGCTGCAGAGGACACAGGTAGGGGAAAATCCAGAGCAAGCAAACCCCTGACTTACGCCGACATGTCCTGCTTCACAGCCGACGTTAAATCCACATTCTCGGCTGCTATTACTGACTTAAAAGCGAACCTTGTGGTTCTCACTGAGAAGCTGGCAGCAACAGAGCATGCAGGGAGGCAGAGGGATAAGGAAATCCACAGACTGGACAAGGTCTCCCATGCACAACACTTCATTGACATGAATAGGCATTTGGAGGACCTGGACAACAGGGGCAGGAGGAACAACATTAGGGTGAGAGGTATCCCTGAATCTGTGGACACAGACCAAATTGTACCTGCTCTCCAGAGAACGTTCAACAGTCTTCTAGACAGACAGGAGGACATAGAGAAGGAATTTGTACGGGCTCACAGGGCTCTTAGGCCGAGGGGCCCAGACACAGTGCCGCCAAGAGACATAATCTGCTGCTTGCAGAGTTTTCAGTTGAAGAAGGACATAATGCGTAAAGCAAGAAGAAATGACAGGATCATCTTCAATGGCGAAAGCATTATGTTGTTCCAAGACTTGTCGCAGATCACTCTCCAGAATCCCAGGGCTCTGCATCCTCTGCTTGAAAAGTTGAGAGACAGGGATCTAGAGTACACGTGGCACTTCCCCTTCGTGCTTATTATGTCATCAACGGTCACCAACATGTTTTACGCACTCCGGCGGAGCTGCCAGATTTTTGTGCTGGACTGGGACTGGTACTCTGACTTTGTCTTACCACCCCATGACAGGAGCCCGATCCGCTCACCATTCTCCACACCTGAGAAGAGACTCCCTAAGAAGCTGAAACAGAGCGAGTCAGGAGGCTCTAAAGCAGGCACGCCAAACCCGAGATTTAGGCCTGAGCGGGACCAAGCAGAGGGATAGGGGTCAAGCAGGCTCACTATCCATTACCAATGCAGTAATGAATAATCGCATAAGGCACAGATAGTCATGCGGATGACTGACAGCTTCTTTCCCAGCACATATAAAAACTTTTTTTTATGTTTGTTTTTTTTTTTTTTTTCTCCTTATACCTCGCCACTTTTTCTAACCTATCAGCCAGGATGTGACTCTCTCCCCACCAATATTTGTTTGTCTATCAGTGCAGGCATTGACCATCATATGCTGGTCACAGATGCACTCACGAGATGGACGTTACCATCCATGAATGTATACCACATGCAAACAGTCCGACGTACCAGCATGAACTTGTATATGCTATTGGTGCCAGACAAAAACAGCTTCATAATTGTTAAGCCAGAATGCCAAACTAGTGAGGCTTTTGTGGGAAGAGAGATTTCTGGTGGTCATGACGCTTTATAGGTGATGACCACATTGGGGGCTGAGGTGGTAGTGCTATGTATTTTGGTGAAGGCCAGGGACTCGGTGACCCACAGTTTTGGGTCGGTCGGGTAGATTAATAATTTTCAGATAATTTTGCCCTTAAAGGCTGTGTGTTATTTGGAGGCATGTTTTGCCAGTTTCGTATTTCCTAATCTTTGATCAAGTGTATTGCATATATTTGTCCACTCACCAAGTGGCCGCCTCCCTCTTCCCCACAAAGTGTTCTGGAACTTACTGGAGTTCACCAGATCAACTACAGTTATCCTAGATAGGGCTCTATCTAGAGACAGACCAATACTCTCCTTTTCTTCCTTAGCTCTTCTTTCTTTCCTTTAGGGTCTTGGGTCAACCACCTGGCTCTTCTAATACAGAACCTTAACCAAAGTATTAGTTTCTATTGCAGGTTCGTCAAGTACAGCGCCTCTACTGAGTCTGCAACATGGCCTATGCCTCCCTGGGCTGCAACCCTACGGTGGTTTCACATAATGTGAGGGGGTTGAATATCCCAGAAAAGCGCAGGGAAATCAAAAAAAGGTAAGCTGCACTTTGTGCTATTACAAGAGACACACTTCAAAACTCACCATGTGCCTAGACTCACCAACTCAACTTTCACTAAGGCATTCCACGCCACCAACGATCACGCAAAATTAAAAGGGGTATCAATCCTAGTGACTAAGAACGCACTCTTTGAGCTGACAGAACAATTGACTGACACAGACGGTAGGTACATATTCCTAAAAGGGAAGTATGGGGGAATGCCCATTACTATAGCGAATGTATACTTTCCGAACAAGGCACATTGACATTTTGCAAACACTTAGTCCACCAGCTAAAGGGCTTCACTTCAGGGTGTCTAATTTTGGGAGGGGACTTCAAAGAACCCTGACACTCAAACAAATTAAATCACTTTTGCGCTCCCTACAGTTAGTAGACTCGTGGAGATTCCTCAATCCTGACGGCCGAGATTATACATTTTATTCAATCCCTCACGAGAAATATGTCCGCTTGGATTATCTTTTCATTTCACAAAATGACCTCCCCACTCTAACAGATACTCTCATAGGCATACAGACAATATCAGACCATGTGCCAATTGCTCTAGCTTTAGATTTGACTAAGTCACCTCCAAAATCCCAGACCTGGAGACCTAATTCCTCCATAATTATCCTAGGCATTAAATGGGCAAATGGCTCGCTGGACATTACCACGGAGGCTATCGCAAAACACTTTCACACTTATTACTCCAGCCTTTACAATCTCCCACAGCAACACAGACAACCAAATATGGTGGGGGACAGGGCCCAGATCATAAAGGACTTCCTAGACAAGCATGGTCTACCCTCGTTAGACGGCTTAGAGGCCAATACCCTTGAAAACCCGATAGATTCTTCTGCGATCAGACACGCTATCAAATATTTGAAATTAGGCAAAAACCCGGGACCAGAAGGGTTTACAGCTATTTACTATAAAACCTTTGTAGACCTATTGACAGACCCATTGTCGGCAGCCTTGAACTTCACTCCATAATTATCCTAGGCATTAAATGGGCAAATGGCTCGCTGGACATTACCACGGAGGCTATCGCAAAACACTTTCACACTTATTACTCCAGCCTTTACAATCTCCCACAGCAACACAGACAACCAAATATGGTGGGGGACAGGGCCCAGATCATAAAGGACTTCCTAGACAAGCATGGTCTACCCTCGTTAGACGGCTTAGAGGCCAATACCCTTGAAAACCCGATAGATTCTTCTGCGATCAGACACGCTATCAAATATTTGAAATTAGGCAAAAACCCGGGACCAGAAGGGTTTACAGCTATTTACTATAAAACCTTTGTAGACCTATTGACAGACCCATTGTCGGCAGCCTTGAACTTCATGTCGCAACCTAGAGAAGTGACCCTGGACTTGTTCTCAGCCTTCATAATGGTTTTAGCAAAGCCAGGTAAGGACCCATCAGAGTGTGTCAGCTATAGGCCCATATCCTTACTAAACCTGGATGTAAAAATCTTTGCAAAGATACTTGCCAACCGACTGAGACCTTATTTGCAATAATTGATCGGTCCGGAACAAGTGGGATTCATGCCGGGGCGTGAGGATAAAGATAATGTTATTAAGTCCCTGTTACTAATCCACTTGGCTAGATCAAGCAATGTCGAGGGCCTTCTCCCGTCCACGGACACGGAGAAGGCCTTTGACTGCGTGGCCTGGGACTACATGTTGGCCACGTGTGGCCACGTGGGCCTGGGTTCGAAGATGTTGGCATGGATCTCAGCTCTCTACCATAATCCCACTGCTAGATTCAAAATAAATGGCACACTATCTCAGAAGGTCCACATCACAAATGGTATGAGACAAGGTTGCCCCCTATCTCCTCTCTTGTTCATTTTGTCCCTGGAACCATTTATCAGAATGATCAATGAAGCTTCTTCCATAGGCAGTTTCAGGGAGTGCAAGGTTGCTGCTTACGCGGATGACCTACTATTCTTTTTGACCAAACCCCATGTCACTCTCCCTAATCTAATAAAAGCATTCACACATTATGGATATGTGTCCAATTTGAAAATAAATTATTCGAAGTCAGAGGCCATGAACGTGACCCTCCCAGATCAAACCCTCACCTCCACCACGGAGAATTCACCCTTCAAATGGGACCCTAAATCCCTGAAATACTTTGGAATTAAATTAACCCCACAGATTTAATCAATTTACGATCAAAACTTCCCACCACTACTTAAAAACATGGAAAAGATCTAAAACAATGGCACGCAGGAACCTTTTCTTGGTTCGGCCGTGCAGCCATCATCAAAATGACTGTCCTCCCCAGGCTTCTTTACTTAATATGCACACTTCCGATTAAAATACCACGTTGTATGTTTAATACCTTGCACTCATTGTTGTTGAGGTTCATATGGGCTCACAAAAAAACAAGAATCAAGTACGAAACTCTACTCAAGGTAAAGAAGCATGGAGGATAGGAATACCCAATTTCCAAGACTATTACTTGACCTCCCATCTGGCAAGGATCTTAGACTGGCACTGCCACAGGGACAATAAAGATTGGGTGAACTTGGAAATGGCTAGTAATTCTGTCCCTCTGCAATTTGCCCCTTGGATACCGTGGCCTTCATATCCAGATGACCTAAAACAACATCCACTGACAGGAACCACACTAAAGCTAATTCATGAGCTGTCCAAAGAAACAGGGATTACCTCCTCACTTGGCCCACACACAAAAGATAATCCAGATTTTTTTCCCGGGCGTGGGAAACTCACATCTTAGGTTATCAGGCAGCAATAAACCACTCTTGGCTGGGGATTGCTATCAACACTCAAAGATTAAAGATTTTCCCAATATGAAAAATGATAACAATCTAAACAATTTACCTTTCTGGGCATACTTACAGATCCAAAGTTACCTTCAAAGTAATGA
Organism: Aquarana catesbeiana; assembly: GCF_042186555.1. Lineage (NCBI taxonomy): Eukaryota > Metazoa > Chordata > Amphibia > Anura > Ranidae > Aquarana > Aquarana catesbeiana. Next base: position 147,599,526 of record NC_133328.1, on the reverse strand, counting down.
AAAGTTTGGCGACTTTTTTAGACCCTTGATAGAGTCTGAGTCGGTGTGTCTTACAGATAAACAGGTTAGCAGGACAACCTCAATTGCCTATGCCTGGTTGCAGGAGGCAAAAAAGCCAACAGATGACAGACTCAGGAGGAGGTGGTCTGATGATTTACAGGTATCCATAACACCCAAACGGTGGAAGAATGCTTGCATTTTAGCACATAAGTGCTCGAGCCGCACTAAACTGGAAGAAACAGACTATAAATTGTTGACACAATGGTACCTAACACCCACGAAACTACACAAATTGAATCCGCAAGTATCCGATCAGTGCTGGAGGTGCATGGGGGATATTGGTTCTCTAATACATATTTGGTGGCAGTGTCCCTTAATTACCCCTTTCTGAGACAAAGTATTAGAATTAATCAAAATGATTACAGAAACCACACTGGTACTTGACGCAGCATGCTGTTTATTGCACATATCAAACTGGACTATTAAGAAATACAAACACTCACTCACAAAACACCTGTTAAATGCAGCTAAATCTCTTATTCCAATCCACTGGAACTCCCCCCAGGTTCCATCTATAACAGATTGGCTTCATAGAGTGGCATAAATTTATGAAATGGAAGACACCCTAGCGCAATCCACTGAACAGGTCGAGAGATTCCATGAGACTTGGCAACCCTGGACCATTTTCAAATACTCTGAGGCCTTCTCGGTCATTTCAGCTGAACAAAATTATATGCCTGGTCCGATCTAAGGTATCTGCCATTGTTGATAGGACCCGAATGTTATGGAATCGCGTACTGCGGTTGACCCTTTTCCTCTTCTTTTTCCTGTCTTTTCTCTCTCACCCTTGCCTTCAAATATGACTAGCAAGTCAGGAGATTACAATACAATAGTTGTTACCCAGTTCAGACAGGAGGAGCTATTATATAGTTCAAGTTTAGCAGCCTTCAGGGGACAACAACTTGAATACCGCATATATTCCGGCAAAATGTCTTTTTCTGTTACAAATTGTTGCAGAAGGTTATAGATGATATTGAACCTCATATATGTTACCTATGTATGGATATCTGATCGCATTGTTGCTTTCCTGATCTGTATTGTACTTTTACTTCAATAAACTCTTTTAATGCAAGACTGGTGCGAATCATAGTTAGAATACGATCAGGAGGAATCACAGGAACCGGAACCAACTCCAACTTGGAAGTGGAGGAAAATTGTCGTGACAAGGCGTCAGCCCTTACATTCTTAGTACAGGGTAAGAATGAGACAATGTAATTAAAGCTTGACAAGAAAAGAAACCAACTCGCCCTTCTGGGAGAGAGGCGCTTAGCCTCAGACAAGAATGTGAGATTCTTATGGTCAGTAAGAATGAGAATCGGCACAGTGGTACCTTCAAGGAGATGTCTCCATTCTTTCAGGGCTAAAATGATTGCCAACAGCTCTCTGTCACCAATCTTGTAATTGCACTCTGAAGATGACTATTTCTTGGAAAAGTAGCCACACGGATGCAAAGCGCTCTCAGAGTTAGGACGCTGAGACAGAAGGGCGCCAACTCCAGGCTCAGAAGTATCAACTTCTAGGATAAAAGGCAACGTAGAATCAGGATGTGCCAACACAGGAGCAGAATCAAAGGCAGCCTTGAGACTCTCAAAGGTCTTAATGGACTCCGGAGGCCAACTCTGTAGGTCATATCAGTCAGGGGCTTGACCAGAGACGAGAAGTTATGAAAAAACTTCCGATAATAGTTGGCAAAGCCCAGGAAATGCTGCAGAGGACGTAAACCCACGGGTTTGGGCAACTGTAGGACTGCCAAAAGTTTCTCTGGGTCCATCGAAAAACCAGTAATGGAAATGACAGGAATTTAACCTGTTCACGATTGAACTCCCACTTCACCAGTTTACAATAGAGATTGTTTTCTCTTAGTTTCTGAAGCACACGACAGACATCTGTGTGGTGGCTCTCCAGGGACTTGGAAAATATGAGGATAAACCACCACACATAACTGCAACAAATCTCGGAGGACATTGTTAATAAATTCCTGGAAAACTGCCGGGGTGTTACAAAGGCCAAAAGGTATTACGAGGTATTAATAATGGCCTGTTCTGGTATTAAACGCAGTTTTCCACTTGTCGCCCTCCTTAATCCGCACGAGATTGTATGCACCTCTCAAATCAAGCTTTGTGAAAACCGTTGCTCTCTTGAGGAGGTCAAATAACTCTGCAATCAACGGAATCAAGTAGGCATTCTTAATTATGAAATGATTGAGACCCCCATAATCAGTACAAGGTCTCAGTTCACCGCTCTTCTACTTCACAAAGAAGAAACCAGCACCAGCAGGAGACGAGGATTTGCAGATGAAACCTCAAGAAAGTGTGTCTGCAGCATACTTCTCCATGGTCTTATCCTCCAAGACCAACAAAGGGTAAACCCGGCCACGAGGGGGTATGGCACCAGGTTAAGGTCAATTGCACAATCATAAGGCCGGTGTGGAGACAAACTACCAGCTTGACTTTTGTCAAAGACATCGCTAAAATTGCGGTACTCCTCCGGCAGGGAGGAGAGTGAAGAGGTGCACAGGACCCTGGCTACCTTCTGGAAGCATGTCTCACTGAATTGTGGTGACCAGGAGAGAACCTCAGCACGGAGCCAATCAAAAGAGGGGTTGTGCCTCTGTAACCAAGGATACCTAATAACCAGCGGAAACCTAGGTGAGGAAATAACTTGGAATTATCTCATGGTGAAGAGCCCCTATGGCCATGGACAACAGAACCGTCTCATGAGTCCCATGGACAGGCTGTAGAGGTCTCCCGTCAAGAGCCTCAATGGCAAGTGGAGTGTCATGCAGCTGCACCGAGTGCTGCTATACAAAGGCAGCATCAATGAACAGGCCTGCAGCCCCAGAGTCGATTAGAGCCTGTATCTCGATGGACAACTCAGCCCCAGAAAGGGTGACTGAAACCAGGGGCTTATCCTTCTGGATAACTGGGGACGTAATAACGCCACCTAAGGTCTGTCCATGACAGGACCTCAATGTTCGGGCATTCCCTGGATGGGTAGGACAAGACTTCAAAAAGGGACCTGCCTGGCCACAATAAAGGCACAGTCTCTCCCTCCTCCTAAAGGTGCTTTCATCCGCAGAGAGACGCATGAAGCCCAAGTGCATGGGTTCATCTTCACTGTTCGACTCAGTACCAGGAGGCATGGGAGGTGAGGGAGGCACAGGTGGGACTGCAAAGCTCGGAGGCAAACGGGCAGAAGGCTTCCGCAAGCACTCCTTAATAGAGAGTCTTTCTTTGAGTCTGGAGTCAATGAGGATGGCAAACGTGATCAACCTCTACAGCTCAGTGGGTATATCTCGGGCTGCTATCTCATCCTTGATGGAATCCGAGAGACCATGAGAAAAAGCAGCCACGAGGGCCTCATTGTTCCAAGCAACCTCTGCTGCCAGAGTACAGAATGCAATGGTGTAGTCGGCAACAGTTCTCGTACTCTGTTTGATGGACATGAGGCACTTGGCAGCAGAAGTGGAGCATGCGGGAACATCAAATACCCTTTTAAAGGAGGCCACAAAGTCAGGGTAACTCAAGACAGCAGGTTTTTGTGTCTCCCATAGAGGGTTTGCTTAGGCCAAGGCTCTCTCAGAAAGCAAAGATATCACAAAACCTACTTTGCTTCTGTCCGTGGGAAACACCTGGGGCAGCATCTCAAAGTAAATCTCAACCTGGTTGAGAAACCCTATACATTGAACTGGATCACCCCCAAATCACTGGGGAAACGGAGCGGAATCAGACATACCTCTTATAGAGGTAATACTCGAGGCAGGTGCCTACACAGAGACTGGCGCAGCAGCAGGGACGGCCTGCAACACAGGTTGTACCAGAGCAGCCACAGTGGGAGTTTCCAGGTGAGCCGTGCAACTCAGGAGCATTTGTAACGCTATGGCAAACTGATCCATGCGGTGATCTTGCTCATCCAATCTGGAAAAAATATTACCAATAAGTGGATTGACTGTATCTTCTGAATTCATGGCCTTGGCCTACTATCAGGAACCATGAATCAGACCGAGACAGAAGTATAGTTAAATCACACTTGTCTAATAATAATAACAATAAGGTAAACAGAGTAAGCATAGTCAAAACAAGCCAGAGTTCAGTAACCGTATCGGGTAGTCAGCCAAGCAAATGTCAGAGAGCCAAAGATAAATGTAGAAGTACAGCAAGCAGGATCAGGAGCCATAAGGAACGTCAGTCGAGCAAGTCTTCAACAGGAACGCAGGAGAAAGTCGCTGTGATGTTGACAAAGGTGAAGGCAGAGATCAAGTAAGCTGGACGCCTTTAAGTAGGCAGGACTGACAAGCAGATTTAACAACAGCTGGGTAACTGTGAAGAGAAATGGGAGCTGGCAATTAGCCGACAGCTGAGTGGTCAGCTCAGAAAAGGAAGGGCTGAGCCCAACCCTGACAGAGGGGTTTGATTGTGCCTTGCTTGAGGGAGGTCAGGACGATTCCTTCTTTAAATGACTAGTTTATGAGGTATGTTATGATGGGTGCCAAGATGTCGGTACAGTCTTTCAGAAGTTGTGTGGGAATAATGTCGTTTGGCGATGTGCTGTCTCGGAAGTTTCTGATGATGGTTTTGGTGGTGTGAATGGTGATTGGGACCAGAGTAAATCTCGGTGGTTGTAGAATCTTTGTGTGGTTTTTGTTTTCTTGCTCTTGCCAAGTGGCTTACTTGCTATGTTCTGCTGAATTATTTCCCGAATGGTTGTGATTTTGTCAATGAAAAAATCAGATAACTCATTGCAGAATTCTTGTGTTTCGTTTGCTGGAGGCTCTAAACAGGTATGGTTCATAGTCTGGGCAACTAGATTGAAGAGTGCACGAGGACGGTTTATGGCTTTTGAGATGGTTTTGGAGAAATGTTCTTTTTTTGCTATGAAGATAGCTTTGTGATATTTTGTGGTCAGTGATTTGTAATTTGTGTGGTTTTCCATTGTTTGGTTCCTTCTCCAGGCCCTTCAGCTCTTCTGTGTTCTTGTTTCATTGATGTAAGAGAGTCATTGAATCAGCCCGAATTGTTTTTGCGGGTGGGGTCTCTGCGTATCGGTGCGACTATGTCAGCTGTCTGTAATAATGCTGTGTTAAGGGAGTTGAGTGTGTCTTCAGTTGAGTAGTTTTGGGTTAACACCACTATTTTGTTGGATAGTGTAGTTTTGAAGAGTTGTGAGTATAGTTTCTTCTGTGATCTTGTCCCGTATATTGTTGTTCAGTGTGTTGGTTTTTGGTAAATGATATTTATTTTGAAATTAATAACATGGTGGTCAGTCCATGGCAATGGCATGTTATCAAGTGTGTTAATATCAATGTTTTGTTTGAAGATGAGGTCGAGGGTATGGCCCGAAACATGCGTGGGAGCATTTATCAGTTGCTGCAGACCTAGTGCTTCCAGTTGGTTGATGCAAGCGGTAGTGATGAGGTCCTGGGAGGAGTTTGCCCAGAGATTAAAGTGCCCAAGTAGCTGGAGATTTTTGGTTTTCAAGTTGTATGTAGAGATAAATTCGATAAAAGGTGTGAAAAAGTGTGTCTTTGGTCCCGGTGGTCTGTAGCATAGTAGTATGTGAATGGTGTCCTGAGGTGTTGTTTGACATTGAAGTGTGAGTGTTTCCATGAATGGCAGTAAGCTCTGTAAAGTTGGTTTTGTGAACGTGAATTGAGATTTGTAGATCACTGCTAGACCACCTCCTCTTTGACCGACTCTGTGCTCAGTTAGGATGCAGTAGTTCTCAGGCACTAAATCTGCTAGAATGGTGTTACAGTCAAGTGTTAGCCAGCTTTCCATGATAAAGAGACAGTCCGTGTTATGTTGAGTGATAAAATCATGAATTTCGTGTTTGTACTTGACTGCTGATCAGCTACGAATAAGCATCCAAATGATGTGAAACGCGTTAGCAGTCTACCACCCTGTACGTCTTTGCAATTGACTGTATGTTTGGATTTTATTGAAATAAAGATGTCCTTATCCCAGAGTGCGGCTATCCAGGATTTCTTTCTACCTTGACTGCTGATCTAGTGTTGATCAGGGCGCATGATAGGTGTTGTCCTGGAAGTGGTGTAGTCCTGTTTTGGGCGGTTGGTTTCAAATTAGTTCTTAATAGTTGTTCTTTTCATAGTATTGTTTGAGTGGTGGTTGGTAATATTGTGGCAGAATTCTTTAGGCTGCAGAGAGTGTCAGCTGAATAATTGATGGTGCATCTGATGGGAGAGTGCTCTGGGGTGAGTGTTGTGGAGTGAGTGGCTCGAGGTGCCATGGAGCCGCTTGGGCTCTGCCCCGGAGCAGAGTTGGCAGGGCAGGTGGCAGTGGTCGGTTGTGTGGTGGTGGAAGAAAGGCTGGGGCAACCCGGGTAATGTCGGGGAGGAGATGTCCGTTTAAGAAGTTAAAAAGTTAAAAAGTAAAAAAGTTTAAAAGTTTTAAAAAAGTTAGTAAAATTCTATGTCCTTTAATCTGGCCAGGGTGTAGCAAGATGGCCTCCGACACTTTCTATGTCCCTTAGGCTGGCCAGGGTGTACACCTGTTTAGTGGAAAGCTGTACATTTACATACTTTAAGGAACTTACAATGTAAGGTTCCTACCTCACAAGGATACATAAATATGAAGTGTCTTGCACATAGTGTCCTGGCTGGAGATTGAATTGAGAACCCCAGTGCTGCAAGACTAAGCCACTTCCTTTGAGTTTATCTCTCGGGCCAAGAGGGGAAGGGCAAACAGCAGCAAATTTAGGCATACAATCCTTCAGCCATAAGCTGCCCATCTTTTCCCAAATCAAAACTGCCCCAAAAAGAAACATAAAAAAAATAAACAGGAAAGTCTAAAAGGAGAGGTAGAGGTGCTGCCACATGGTGGTATTTGGTGGTGAGCTTTGTTTATGTAATCTCTTCCTTCATCTCCCTTTCCTTCACCTCCTTCCTCCTGCTTTTACCTCTTCCTCCCCCTCCTTCACATTCACCTCCACCACTTCCTCCGTTTGTGTGATCATGGCACAAGGAGAGGTTCTAGGGGTTTTAGAGTTCTATGGAGAGAAAAGTGCTTACTATATCACACATGGTAAAAGACTAGGGAATACAGGGGGACATTTACTAAAACTGGTACACCCAGAATCAGAGGCAGCTGTGCATAGTAACCAATCATCTTATAGGTTTTATTGGCAAAGCTTAATTAAATAAACTGCAGTTAGAAGCTGATTGACTACCATGCACAACTGTACCAGACTCTGGGTGCACCAGTTTTAGTAAATCAACCCCACAGCCTCCTTCCTCCAATTCCTCCCACATTAACATAGTTTTACCCCATTACAATTCTAATTCATTTTAGTTTTTGTTAATAATTATTTACAGATTTTCTTTTTTTATAATGTTTTATTATATTTATTATTTTATATTCAATTTTTGTTCCCCTATAAGGCCACCCCTGTCTTGGATAAGCAAACACAGGCAATCAATGCAAACTGGGTGAAAATAAAGGCAGCTGTAAGAGGGGGCCCAGTTGGAATTTCCATTTTCATGCTGTGAACCTACACTTTTAAATTGAGGATTTGCCTTATCCAAATGTCACCTTATGGGTCTTTTAATCCAGTTGACATCAATTCAAAGGCCAGGCAATGTATTCTAGTTACTACTTATTAAGGTAAATTCCTACTTTATTTCACCAGGTTTGATAACTGCAAACACCCAGTATTCTTCGCAAAATCCCTAATTAGGACATTTTTGAATGATCACTTACTGAAGAGAACTCAGGAAAGTAGGGAATAATCTATTGTTTGGAGATATTTGGATAACTAGGAGATTACTAGATACCAAATGTGAAGGTTTGATCTGGACTGAAAACTTCCCATACTCCTTTCAGTTCAATATGCTTATACAAGGTCATCTTGGATATAGACATCTTGCTTGGTAAAAATTATAACATAACGTATTACCTCTTATTACATAGAGGTGACAGAAGGCTTCTCTCCTTTAGGAAGATGGTTTTGTCATACAATGTGTAGGACTTCACCATCATTCACTATGTCAGATATGGGTACTCACCAAGGCCGAGATGCTGAGTGTGGTAACCTCTTGCAACTAAGCGCACTCCACTCCTGGAGATGGTACAGGGTGTAAAGGGCACAAAGGGGCACGAGTCACCAGCAGGCAGGGCAGGTCTTGTGTGAAGGTCACTGGGAAGGAGACAGCTGTGCAGGACTGAGAGATGCTGAAGCTCGGGGAGGTAGATGAGCAGCTAGTCCAACAACAGGCCGGGGGTCAAACACTGATGACTGGCAAGAGTCTCTAGAGAGGCAGAACAGTCTTATGCTGCAGAGTGATAGCAGGTGCAAACAGGCTGATGATTAAATGCAGAAGACTGATAGGAAGTCCGTAAAACAGGCCGAGGGTCAAACACAGGTGACTAGAGGCAAAGTCTGAGAGCAAGCCAGGGGTCAAACACTGGAGACAAATAGGAGAGTCTGAGAGCAGGCCGAGGGTCAAACACAGGAGGCAAGTAGCAAGGTCCGAGAGGCAAGCCGAAGGTCAGATGCAGGAAGAGATTAGCGTAAGTCAAGGTCAATCCGGGTCACAACGGGTAATCAAGAATCAGGATACAAGCAGGAAACACACAGGAAGCTGAAAGACAAACCAGCAACTTGGTCATGGCACAGAGTGGCTTTTATAGGCAGTGGGAGGCTGAGGTTGTGCGTGCGCTATTGCGTACGCGCGTTCGCCATTCCGCTGAATTGCATACGCGCATTAGCCATTCCGCTGTATTGTGCCCAGGCATGCACCGGGGTGCTGCTCTACCGCGCATGTGCGTAGGAAAGCGGCGATATTGGGGAGGCTGGTACTTGCTTCTTTCCTGACACACTATCTAGGACTAATCCTTGGTGACTTTGTTTTGTATTACTCCTAAAGTCGTAGATAAACATAGACAAGAGGGAGTGTTTAACTGGATTTTTTAGGTGCTGAATATACTAAAAAACCATATACAATAAAAAATATCACTTTTTATTTAAGACATATAAAAAACAGAGATATTTAGTGTCAGATAAGGTATACATTAGTACAACTGGTATGGAGAAATGCCAGGTATGGAAAAAGATATCTTGTCATGCGGGTGGTGGTACATTTATCCCAACATGTTTCGCCACCGTGGGCTTCCTCAGGGGATATACCAAAGCAGCACGACACACATCACTAAATATATAGAGAGAACATATATTTAGGTCATAATATTTAGATTTCATGCTCATAGAGAAAAAACAAAAACAAACACAAGACTTTCGAGAAACACTGTCTGCCAGGGCCAGTCACACAACCACTCACCCAAACTGGACTCCACGCAACTCCAATGATGGAGGCTCAAACCAATATGGAATCACACCAGTGGGGCAACGAGAGCGGCCAAAAAGGAGATTTTATCTGACTATAGGGTAAGAAAGATAGAAAATAAGAATAAGAATGAAAACATTTATTATGTCTGCCATCACAAACAGATAATCTGACGGACAGACAAAAGTAGCTAAAAACAGTCAAAAAATACACAAAAAATATACTCACTAAAATAAATGTTAAGTTATAGATAAATTGGGGGAACTTGTTTTGCCAATGGCCAAAGCCAGAAAAAGGACTGAAAGAATGTTAAAAAATATTGAAAGGACAATTAATAAGTATGATTGGGCTTTTGCATAATATATTAATATTAGATGTGCTATTGACACATCCGTGTACAGGGATCGTTGTATTATTGTCATATATAGATACACCACAAATTGAAAGTTCAAAGAGACATTTCACAGACTCAGAGAACTGCTGTGTATATATATTTAAACTGAAGTGCTGCAAATCATCTGTTTCCTGACAGGTAACCAAACAGATGGCAGCAGATAGGGCAGAAGTAATGCCCTGTACACACGAGCAGAAATTCCGCCAGCAAAAGTCTGATGTGAGCTTTTGGTCGGAAATTCCGACTGCGTGTATGCTCCATCTGACTTTTGCTGGCGGAATTCCCGCCAGCAAAAGATTAAGTGCAGGTTCTCTATTTTTCGGTTGGAAAAAGTTCCGATCGGAAATTCTGATCGTCTGTACCAATTCCGACGCGCAAAATTCCTACGCATGCTCAGAAGCATTAAACTTAATTTCCTCGTCGTAGTGTTGTACGTCACCGCGTTCTTGACGGTCGAAAGTTCCGAGAGCTTTTGTGTAACCATGTGTATGCAAGCCAAGCTTGAGCGGAATTCCGTTGGAAAAACCACTCAAGATTTTTCTGATGGAAATTCCACTCGTGTACGGGGCATGAGATTCAAAGTAGGTCACTGTGGACGGATGGCAATAAAAACATATATTTAGCAGAAAAAGAGCATGGTTTAGAGTTGCCATAAAGTGGAATTACCTTTAGATAGGCTGGTTGGAATAAACGGTCACCCCACAAGTAGCATCTCCTACACGGAGTGACCGTTCTTTTTATGTGCACGCCAATCGGCCGGCATCTGATGTCACCGTCCGTGTATGAACGTGCATCGGTCAGTTCATATGCGCAAATCGTTGTTTCAGACTACAGAGACCATAATGCACAGCATCCCGTCGGGAAAGGAAGTGACATGCCCCAATAAGTGGGCGGGCATCTTAAATGTCCCAAAGACCGAATGAGGCTGTGCTACTGGTTCTGTAGTGAACTCAGATGAAGAAAAAATATGTTAGAAAAAATAAAAAAGGAAATAAAAAGGGAATAAAGGGAGTAAAAAAAGGAGCTGGTAGTACATGGCTGATCTTTGTGCTGAACCATTGTTGGGTCATCCATTGGACAGGTGCATAATAGGAGAGGCATGAAACCCTGGAGGGGAGAGAAATAGAAGGAACAGAGGGCACAGCATTCTCAGCAGACAAAGACACAATGGAGCATTAGATCAGCGATTATATAAGAATACATAGATCATTTCAAACAATTTCAAAGTAGATGCATATTGTTATAGCAATTGTTAATAAAACATTGATATCTTCCATATACTATTGAAACAGCAGCGACCTACCAATTAAGGCATAGAAAATTGATTAAAGCTGCTTCACGCATGCACTACTGCTGCATGTTCACCAGACGCCAGCTGATTGGCAGGCACATAAAAAGAATGGTCACTCCGGGTAGCAGATGCTACTTGTGGGGCGACCCTTTATTGCAACCAGCCTATCTAAAGGTAATTCCACTTTATGGCAACTCTAAACCATGCTCTTTTTCAGCCAAATATATGTTTTTATTGCCATCCGTCCTGTCAGAAACATGACTGAGGCATAAGTACAGTTAAATCTCACTTGTTTAATAATAATAAAAAAGGTAAACAGAATAAATATAGTCAAAATAGCCAGAGTTCAGGAACTGGAACGAATAGTCAGACAAGCCAAAATGTCAGGGAGCCAGAGATGAGCGTAGTAGAAAAGCAAGCAGGATCTGGAGCCAGAAGGAATATCAGCCAAGCAAGTCTTTAACAGGAAAGCAGGAGAGTGTCTCTAGAGATGTGACCAAGCGAAGGCAGAGATCATCTGGGCTGGACGGCTTAAGTAGGCAGGACTGACGAACAGGATATCATCAACAGGTGAGTCACTTTGGAGAGATAGGAGCTGGCAATTAGCCGACAGCTGAGCAGCCAGCTCAGAGAAGGAAGGGCTGAGCCCAGCCCTGACAGTACCCCCTCCTCAATGACCCCTCCCCCTCAGAGGACCACCTCTGAGGGGAAAAAGTCAGAGGTTGCGGGATGACAGCCAGACCCTGTCCCCAACCTGGTAGGAAGGTGCAGGCAGGCGTCTGCAGTCAGCATGGAGTCTGTACCTATCATTAGCATGTCGCAAAGCCTCCTGGACTTGTGCCCAAGTGGAACGAAGACCACGCAGATGCTCCTCTAATGCAGGAATACTCTGCGGAACAAATGAGTCAGGCAACATGGAAGGTTGGAAACCATAGTTTGCCATAAACAAGGACAATCGGGAAGCAGAATTCAAGGCAATATTGTGAGCAAACTCCGCCCATGGTAAGAGGTCTGACCAGTTGTTATGATGGTCAGAATTCTAGCAACATAGGAATTGCTCCAAGGACTGATTGGCTCGTTCTGCGGCCCCATTAGACTGCGGGTAATACGCAGAGGAGAAAGCAAGCTGAATACCCAACTGTGCACAAAAGGCTCGCCAGAACCGAGACACAAACTGACTACTCCTGTCTGAGACAATCACCTTGGGTAGCCCATGTAAGCAAAAGATCTCCCGAGCAAAAATGGAAGCCAGTTCCTTAGAAGTGGGAAACTTCATAAGTTGAATGAGATATTTTCGAGAACCGGTCAACTACAATAAGGATAACTGTGCTGCCCTGGGATTTGGATAACTCCACAATGAAAGGTGTTGTGGAGTCTTACTCTGAGCACACACAGAACAGGCAGCTATGAAGGCAGTTACATCAGCACGTAGACTAGGCCACCAGAATTGCTGGGAAATGGCCCAAAAGAGTTGATTCTTCACAGGGTGGCCAGCAGCCTTGGGAGAATGGTAAGTCTGGAGCACAGCAGTACGGAGACTCTCTGGGACAAAGCAGCGGTCACAAGGTTTCTCAGGAGGAGCATGAACCTGAGCAGCAAGAATTTTGTCACCCAAAGGAGAAGTGAGACTGGTGCGAACTGTAGCCAGAATACAATCAAGAGGAATCACAAGAACCAGAACCGACTCCATCTTGGAAGTGGAGGAAAATTGCTGTGACAAAGCGTCAGCCCTTACATTCTTAGTACCGGGTAAGAATGAGACAATGTAATTGAAACTAGACTGGAAAAGAGCCCATTGCACCCTTCTGGGAGAGAGGCGTTTAGACTCTTATGGTCAGTAAGAATGAGAACCGGCACAGTGGTACCTTTGAGGAGATGTCTCCATTCTTTCAGGGCTAAAATGATCACAAACAGCTCTCTGTCACCAAGTTTGTAATTTCCTCTCTGCAGGTGACAATTTCTTGGAAAAGTAGCCACAAGGATGCATAGCGCTCTCAGAGGTAGAACGTTGAGACAGAAGGGCGCCAACTCCAGTCTCAGAAGCATCAACCTTAAGGATAAAAGATAATATAGGATCAGGATGTGCCAACACAGGAGCAGAAACAAAGGCAGCCTTGAGACTCTCAAAGGCCTTAATGGACTCTGGAGACCAACACTGTGGATTACCGTCCTTTCTGGTCATATCAGTCAGGGGCTTGACCAGAGAGGAGAAGGTACGAATAAATATCCGATAATAGTTGGCAAAGCTAAGAAAATGCTGCAGAGGATGTAAACAAATGGGTCGGGGCCACTGTAGGACTGCTGAAAGTTTCTCTGGGTCCATACAAAAAACCAGCAGTGGAAATGACATAACCCAGGAATTTGACCTGTTCACGATGCAATTCGCACTTCTCCAATTTACAATAGAGATTGTTCTCTCTTAGTTTTTGAAGCACACAACAGACATCTGTGTGGTGGCTCTCCAGGGACTTGGAAAATATGAGGATATCGTTGAGATAAACCACCACACATAACTGCAACAAAACTTGGAGGACATCGTTAATAAATTCTTGGAAAACTGCCGGGGCGTTACAAAGGCCAAAAGGCATTACGAGGTACACATAATGGCCTGTTCTGGTATTAAACGCAGTTTTCCACTTGTCACCCTCCTTAATCCTCACAAGATTGTATGCCCCTCGCAAATCAAGCTTTGTGAAAACGGTTGCTCCTTTGAGGCAGTCAAATAATTCAAGGGAATCGGATAGGCATTCTTAACGTGAAATGACTGAGACCCCTATAATCAATACAAGGTCTCAGTTCACCACTCTTCTTCTTCACAAAGAAGAAACCAGCACCAGCAGGAGATGAGGATTTGCGGATGAAACCTTGAGAATGTGCGTCTGCAACATACTCCTCCATGGCCTTATCCTCCAAGACCGACAAAGGGTAAACGAGGGGGTATGGGACCAGGTTGAAGGTCAATTTCACAATCATACGACCGGTGTGGAGGCATACTACTGGCTTGACCATTGTGAAAGACATCGCTAAACTCATGGTACTCCTCCGGCAGGGAGGAGAGGGAAGAGGTGCACAGGACCTTGGCTACCTTCTGGAAGCATGTCTTATTGCATTGTGGCGACCAGGAGAGAACCTCAGCATGGAGCCAATCAAAAGAGGGGTTGTGCCTCTGTAACCAAGGATAACCAATGACCAGCGGAAACTTAGGTGAGGAAATAACGTGAAATTGGATTTTCTCATGGTGAAGAGCCCCTACGGCCATGAACAACAGAACAGTCTCATGAGTCACATGGGCAGGCTGTAGAGGTCTCCCGTAAAGAGCCTCAATGGCAAGTGGAGTGTCACCAGCTGCAGCGGAATCAAGTGCTTAGATACAAAGGCAGCATCAATGAACAGGCCTTCAGCCCCAGAGTCGATTAGAGCTTGTATCTCGACGGCCAATCAGCCCAAGAAAGGGTAACCGAAACCAGGGGCTTATTCTTCTGGATAACTAGGGATGAAACAATGCCACCTAAGGTCTGTCCGTGACAGTACCTCAAGGTTCGGGCGTTTCCTGGACGGGTAGGACAAGACTTCAAAAAGTGACCTACCTAAAAGGCACAATCTCTCCCTCCTCCTAAGGGTTCTCTCATCCACAGAGAGATGGGTGAATCCCAAGTGCATAGGTTCATCTTCAATGACCGACTCGGTACCAGTAGGCATGGGAGGTGAGGGAGGCAAGGGTGGGACTGCAAAGCTCGAAAACAAATATACAGGTGGCTTCCGCAAGCGCTACTTAAAAGAGAGCGATTCTCTGAATCTGAAGTCAATGAGGATGGCAAACGTGATCAACTTCTCCAGCTCAGTGGGTATATCTTAGGCTGCTATCTCATCCTTGATGGTATCCGAGAGACAATGAGAAAAAGCAGCCACAAGGGCCTCATTGTTCCAAGCAACCTCTGCTGCCAGAGTACTGAATTCAGTGGCGTAATCGGCAACATTTCTTGTACTCTGATGGACACGAGACACTTGGCAGCAGAAGCGGAGTGCATGGAAAGTCAAATACCCTTTTAAAGGAAGCCACAAACTTAGGGTAACTCAAGACAATGGGTTTTTGTGTCTCCCATAGAGGGTTTGCCCAGGCCAAGGCTCTCTCAGAAAGCAAAGCTTCTGTCCGTGGGAAACGCCTGGAGCAGCATCTCAAAGTATATCTCAACCTGGTTGAGAAACCCTCTGCATTGGACTGGATTGCCCCCAAATTGCTGGGGAAGGGGAGCGGAACCAGACATACCTCTTATAGAGGTAATACTCGAGGCGGGTGCCTGCACAGAGGAGACTGGAGCAGCAGCAGGGACGACCTGCAACACAGGTTGTACCAGAGCAGCCACAGTGGGAGTAACCATGTGAGCAACTCAGGAGCATTTGTAACGAAATGGCAAACTGATCCATGCAGTGATCCTGCTCATCCAATCTGGAAAAAATATTACCAACATGTGGATTGACTGCATCTTCTGAATTCATGGCCTTCGCCTACTGTCAGAAACTATGAATCAGACTGAGACAGAAGTACAGTTAAATCTCACTTGTTTAATAATAATAGGTAAAAGGTAAACATAGTAAACGTAGTCAAAACATAGCCAGAGTTCAGGAACCGGAACGTATAGTCAGACAAGCCAAAACGTCAGGGAGCCAGAGATGAGCATAGTAGAACAGCAAGCAGGATCTGGAGCAAGAAGGAATATCAGCCAAGCAAGTCTTTAACAGGAACACAGGAGAGCGTCTCTAGAGGTGTGACCAGAGATCATCTGGGCTGGACGGCTTAAGTAGACATGACTGATGAGCAGGATATCATCAACAGTTGAGTTACTGTGGAATGATAGGAGCTGGCAATTAGCCGACAGCTGAGTGGCCAGCTTAGAGAAGGAAGGGCTGAGCCCAGCCCTGACACATCCACAGTGACCTACTTTGAATCTAACTTCTGCCCTATCTGCTGCCATCTGTTTGGTTACCTGCAAGTCAGGATACATATGATTTGCAGCACTTCAGTTTAACCATATATACACACAGAAGCTCTCTGAGTCTGTGAAATGTCTTTTTGAACTTTCAATTTGTGATGTATCTGTATATGACAATAATACAACAGTCCCTGTGCACGGATTTGTCAATAGTACATCTAATATTAATATATTATGCAAAAGCCCAATCATACTTATTGAACCGAGCGAGCAAGGGGCTCGTTACACTTATTAATTGTTCTTTCAATATTTTTTAACATTCTTTCAGTCCTTTTTCTGGCTTTGGCCATTGGCAAAACAAGTTCCCCCAATTTATCTATAACTTAACATTTATTTTAGTGAGTATATTTTTTGTGTATTTTTTGGCTGTTTTCAGCTACTTTTGTCTGTCCATCAGATTTTCTATTTGTGATGGCAGACATAATACATTTTTTCATTCTTATTCTTATTTTCTATCTTTCTTACCCTATAGTTGGTCAGATAAAATCTCCTTTTTGGCCGCTCTTGTTGCCCCACTGGGGTGATTCCATATTGGTTCGAGTGCCAATTATTGGAGTTGCGTGGAGTCCAGTTTGGGTGAGTGGTTGTGTGACTGGCCCTGGCAGACAGTGTTTCTCGATAGTTTTGTGTTTGTTTTGGTTTTTTCTCTATGAGCATGAAATCTAAATATTATGACCTAAATATATGTTCTCTCTATATATTTAGTGATGTGTGTTGTGCTGCTTTGGCATATCCCATGAGGAAGCCCACGGTGGCGAAACATGTCAGGATAAATGTACCACCACCCGCACACCAAGATATCTTTTTCCATACCTGGCATTTCTCCATACCAGTTGTAATAATGTATACCTTATCTGACACTAAATATCTGTGTATTTATATGTCTTAAATAAAAAGTGATATTTTTTATTGTATATGTTTTTTCAGTCTATTCAGCACCTAAAAATCCCATTAAACACTCCCTCTAGTCCATATTGCCTATCCAGGGATGTTGGTGAATTTTTTTGAACCTATCACCACTCCAAATCACCAACTGTGTATTGTATATAAACATATTTCTCAGTAAAAAGATTAAAACTAAACCTGAGTTTGTTAATGCCTCAAAGATTTAAAGAACTGAAGGCTGTTTCTTGGATATGATGATATATGCACTTCCACATTTCAGAAAATATTCACAATATTGTTGCAACTCTATGTGAAAATAATTTTTTTAATGACTTTTATCCTACACCCTGGATTGTGCACTTTACATACCATTTTTATAATCTACAGGTGCATTAACAGAATGGATCAAAGAGATTTATCTACTATGCCTATATAATTAATCATTCTTCTGCTGTTACATCCGGAATCGTTGGAGAAGGGATTAATCTAATGGAACTTATACATTTATAACCCATGCTTATCTCCAGTGGTATCATTAAGTGTTGTTCAATAAAGAAAGTAATAATAGGGTTGACTTATCTTTATCTACTGATCCCTAATTAGAGGAAGTAAATCACACTCACATTCCATTCACAGCTTTTATCTCATGACAGTAACATGGAAATTCATGATGCACAATATTTCTGCATGGTATCTCCATACAGTGTTTTGTATACGCATGTGCATATGAATACATTTACAAATGTTTTAATACCTTTTGTACTATTGGTTCATGATTAAACTGACAGACCCCTTAGAATGTAATAATAATTTTATTTTCAGAACTACCCTCAGAATCATTGGACATTTAATTCCATTCTTTTACAGGGTAGATACCATTTCAACCATTTCCTCAGAGGGCACTTAGCTGCTAATGAGTAGGAGTATCCTACGAAAAAACTATCAAGATTCTACATCTGTCATTTCATGTCTTTGTTTACTTTTAATAATTAAATGGTCTAAATGTCTTTGTTAACTAAGCATGTAATAACAAAGGTTAGTATATATAGTATACATACAGAATTTTGAAACAATAAAAAGGCAATTAATCCCAGTCACTAAATACTTATATAAATTTTAACATTTTATTGTAATTCGAAAAAATATATATATATTTTCCAAAATTAAGTTTATTTAGTTTTAACAAAAAAACAAGGAATAAATCAAGGTACAAGTACATTAAGACAGAAGCGTACATTAAGAGGATAGACGATACCGAGCCAAGCATAGTGACTGTAATATACAATAAAATTAAAACCAATGACTGTAGTAATCAATTAGTGGATCATGAATACCGAAGGAGGGGGGTTGGTCAGGGCCCATACGACCATTCATAGCATATCTTCTTGATAGTCAGACCTGGGCCAGGTGAGAATCAAGAAGGGGGGGAAGCTATTTGGAGTGAAGGGGGTAGATATGTAGGGAGGGCCTCTGGTCCCTACTCAAGGGTCATGTGCCTAGCTTTCACCCAGGCCGCCCAGATTTTATCAAATTTCTTCAGGCAGTTCCTTCCTAGATATGTTAGTTTGTAGAGGGGTAGGGCTGCATTTACCAGGGAAAGTAATAGTTGTTTAGTGGGGGGTTGGGCTTGATTCCAGTGGAGGAGGACTGCTTTCCTAGCGTAGAACGTTGTATAGAAGACAAACATTTTTTTTCCTCTGGGGGGCTTCAAGGAAGTCACAGATGCCCAAGAGAAGAGGGATAGGACTGTTCGGGACATTGAGCTTTCCTATGGAGTTAATTTCGTCCAGGACCACCCTCCAGAAACCCTCCACCCTTGGGCAGGACCAAACTATGTGGAAGAAGTCAGCATCTTCTGAGCCACATTTGGGGCACACTGCTGATCCGTCAGGGAAGATTCTCGCTAAGCATACCGAAGAGTAGTAGGCAAGATGTAAAAATTTTCAAATCTATCTCTTGATGAAATCGTCAGAGTTAGATATTGTTGTATCCCCTCCTCCCAGTCATCGTCAGCTAATTCAGGGATGTCTCGCTGCCAGCATGTAAATAATTGGGAAACCTTGGATGTGTCTAGCACAGCAAACATATTATAGAGAGTCAAGAGTGTTCTGCTGCTTTCAGAGGACCAGGGCTCTGTTTCCAAGTCGGACATCTGTAGGATAACCGTGTTGGGGAATTGGGAGCGAAAAGCATGACGTACTTGGAGATACCTAAAAAACATTTGGTTTGGGAGACCTCTGTTGCTCTTAAGAGTATCAAATGAAACTCAACTGTTAACTGTCCCTGGGTCACTATGTCTCCTAATGTTGTGATCCCATGTCTGGCCCACACAACCGGGTCTGGGATAGAGTGAAAATGGGGTAGTCGCGGGTTGCCCCACAGTGGTGTTGCGGGGGACCATGTATTTGACTTCCTAAATTTCAGACTAACAGCATCCCACACTCTAAAGATTGTCCTCATAGAGAGGGTCACCTTCGGGTTGGATCAGGGGCCCCTATGTATGAGGTTCCTCAACTCTGAGTAGGAACCTAGCAGCGCCGTCTCCACAATGGATGTCGGGTTAGCTGGCTCCTCTGCCAACCACCACTTAAGTGTCACCAGGACCGCAGCCCCATAATATTTTTAGAAAACATGGTAGTGCTAGACCACCTAGCGTAACAGGTAGTTGCAAGGTCGTTTTCACTATCCTAGGGACGTTTCCATTCCAAATGAAGGAGATTATAATACTGTCTAGTTTGTTAAAGAAGGAGATAAGTATGGGGAAAGGAGTCTGTCGAAAGAGATAGTTAAATTTAGGCAGGATTGACATCTTAATCAAGTTAACTAGTCCTACTGGAGTGAGGGGGAATGACTTCCAGGTTGTACAGCGATGGGACAACTGGGAGACTACCGGGTTCAGATTAAGAGCAATAAATTGGTTGAGGTCTCTTTGTATTTCCACTCCTAGGTATCTGAACTGGGATACCCACTGGAGCTGCGCATCCGACGGTAGGGGGGCAGTTCTGGAGTAGAGCGGAAACAATATAGATATTCCCGAATATCGACCGATCTATCACTGAAAGTGCTTTTTGTAGGGAGATTCCATCATCTCTGAGATACAGTAAGGTATTGCCAGCATATAGTGACACTTTCTCATGAAGGGGGCCTATGACTATACCCTGGACCTCAGAAGTAGATTGCATGATGATAGCAATGGCTTCTATTGCTAACGCGAAAAGCCCTGTCTCGTTCCCCTACTCAGGGGGAATGGTGGGGAGAGGACAGTTCCAATACATACCCTGGCTGTCGGAGATCTGTACACAGCCTCGACCCAGGAGATGAAGACGGGTCCAAAACCAAACCTGCGGAGGACCTCCCATAGATATTTCCACTCCACTCAATCAAAAGCTTTTTCTGCATCCAGGGAGGCCACAACTGCATCTATGTTGTCTCCAACTCCAGAGGCCATGATGGCATACAGTCTCCGAAGATTAATATCTGTTCCCTTTCCTGGCATGAAGCCCGATTGATCTTCCTGGATTAAAGTAAGTATCACTTCATTAAGACGCCTAGCAAGAATCTTAATCAATACTTTAGCATCCCAGTTAAGGAGGGAGCTAGGCCTATAAGACGAACATAGTTGGGGGTCCTTTCCCCGCTTAGGTACCACTAATATGATAGCTTGTGCCATGGATGGGGGGAGGGCCCCCTCCGTGAGCGTCTTTGTGAGCATACAGTGCAACCTAGGTGCTACATCCTCCATGTACTGTTTATAAAATTTGGGTGGAAACCCATCCATACCTGGAGTCTTACCCGATAGCAGTGAGCATAGAACTTGCTGAACCTCCTCCAGTGTAATTGGACTATCCAGGCTTTCCCGTGCAGCAGGGGTGAGAGTTGGAAATGACACCTCATTAAGGAACCCAGTTAGCTCCTCGCTAGAATACCCTGCTCTGGTGGAATAGAGTTTGGAGTAGAAATCCGCAAAACAAGCATTAATGTCTATGGGATCCACTCCTTCTGAATTCTAGCTATAGTGGAGATCGGGGACTGTTCTCTAGCAATCCAAGCCAGGAGCCTACCTGTTTTTTCCCCCCTGTTCAAATATCCGTTGTGTTTGGACTAGTTGCTGTTTATGTACCTTGGCCACTCTCAGGAGCATCACCTCCCGTTAAGCCACTTTCATGTTTTGTCCTGTGACAGGGTTAGCAGTGAGGGCATAGCGAGATTCAGTGGATTGGGCTTTGGCTTCAGCTTCCTCCAATGTGATCTGGTCATTTCTACGTTCCTTAGCTATAGAGGAGAGATAGCCTACCCTGATAAAAGCCTTAAAAGCATCCCAATCATTCCCTGGTGAGGTAGTCTCAGCATTTAGCAGCCAGTATTGTTTAATCATTTTAGCAATTTCAATCTCTATAGTGGGTTTAGCTATCCAAAATCTGGAAAGGCGCCAGATTCTATCCGATGGGGGCGTCATTGTTTGTATACTGCAAATCAGTGGTGAATGGTCGGATATACCCCTGGGAAACACCGTAATTTCTGTTATATTAGGCAGCACGCTGGCACTGGCATAGAGGAGATCAATACAAGATAGTGTGTTATGAGAGAGAGAGAGTGACAAGTGTAAATACGTTCTGTGGGGTGCTTCCACCGCCATACATCCTCCAATCCAAATAGTCGCACTCATCTAGAAAGGGCCGAATCAGTAGCAGGGTCTGGGGAGAGTCTGTCTAGGGAAGGGTTCGGAGAAATGTTGAATTCCCCCGCAAGAAGGCCATTATCTGTGGGGAATTGGGCCAGGGGGGCACGATACTATGAAGCAAGGAAAGGTCAGCTGGGGGGCAAGTATATACCCACTACCACCATTTCTACCATTTCTATATATGCATGGATCAGCATGTACCGTCCCTCGGGGTCCAGCTTAACATCCAGGAGCTCAAAATTAAGGGACTTGTGGATCAAGATGCTAACTCCATGGGAGTATCCCAAGTGGGTAGCATGGAAATGGCATCCCACCCAGGGTCTTTTAAGACTCAGGATTCTACCTCCCACTAGCTGTGTTTCCTGGAGGATACATATGTGGGGGTTATATTTTTTAAGGTATTCAAAGACCAGGGAGCGTTTGATTTTATTATTAAGGCCCCGGACATTCAAGGAAAGGACTTTCAATGGGGCCATGATTTGGGAGGCCAGGGAAAACTAACGGAAAATTCAGAGTGTTTTGGACCCGGAGAGAACAGCAAAGTCACTGGTATAAGGTTAGTACAGGCCCACCACCCACAAAAGCGGTTTAGCAGCAAGGCCCTGGATAACAACATTTGCATTTTATATGCACTGTCACATATCTGTCTGACATAAAAAAAAGGTTAAAATATAGAAAACCAAATCAAAATGTGAACACCCATCCCGACCCACCCAACACCCGGCTAAACATAGCAGGGGTGTTTAAATACCCAAACCCAACTGAACAAAAAACCTAGATAGGAAGGTCTCCTATGGGGGCAATACGTTGCAGATAGCACACCACGGACACATTTCCTATTGAGGGGGGAGCAGGAGGCTCCGCATATTACATTTACTGGAGGCAACATATGAGTAAGGGATCACATCATGGGTAACTTATCACCACGTGTTGAACAGTATCATTCTCTTAGATCTAGCTAAGGGCTCTAACTTAGTTGCAGTGCATTCTAAGGCATCTGAAGTGAAATAAAAATGTTTTGAGAAAAAAAATTAAAACAAAAACTTTAACCTCAAGTATAACCAGGGACGTTCATATGGGGGGTTCCCCATTACCCCACCTCCATCCCCAACCATCTGGCTTTGGCAAGGCGGCAGATAGGCTTGAGTTTAGGAGTAGACCGGCAGGGCAGGTGATCAGGGAAGTTATAACTCTCGGGTAATGTTGCAAAGGCCTCGGCACCCCCTGTTGCGGCCCCCCCACACGCCCCTGAGAGCATCCACCGTGACTCCCATAGACCAAGGATAGGGATTATCAGACCATCTTGTGGGAGGTAGACCACCCGCATGCAGCAGCTATGTGGTTGGTAGCCGAAAGTCACACAGGCTACACACAGGCTAAGTCAGCCAGCAGCTTGCAGAAGGGTCCCTTCGGATCAGTGAGCTGTGGGGGGGTCTCTACCCATCCCAATTAGCCTCAGTCAGTCTCAGTCAGGTGTCATACAGCTATCGGCCATGGGGTCAACACCTCCTACCAGGTGTATGTAAAAGTGCCATGTTCACCAAAAAAAGAGGGGAGGTAACCAGATTGTCATAGAGGAAGACATGAGGGGGTAACAAGTCCCCTAACCGGGGTAAATACGAAGGTTGGAAGCAGAAGAGGAACAGTACAAACCTCAGGGAATAAAGTTAGCGGTCCTGGGGTAGAGATTCGATCCAGCGGGATGCCTCCTCCAGGGAAGTAAATAATTTAGTAGTCTCACCATCCACAACACGAAGACCTGGTCGAATGTGCGCCAGAGCCGCTGCATTTCCACCGAATAGTCTGGGAACAACATGATCTTAGTATTCTCGTGCTCACCCATCTTCCTCGCCTCCCTCAGGACAAGATCTCGATCGTGAAAATTTAACAATCGGAAAATGAAGGTTCTCGGCGGTGCTCCAGGTGGTCCCCTGACAGATGGCATCCTGTGCGCTCGTTTGATTGCGAAGTAGGGTGAGAAGGGAGCCTGCGGTAGGAGCGTGCGTAGCAGTTTGTTTGGTGTAAGCCGCAGGATCATGGCCCTCAACCCCCTCGGGAAAGCCGGCAAGGTGGAGGTTATTTCTCCGATTCCTATTTTCCTGGTCTTCCGCGTGGGATTCCATTGCTTTCATCTTAACTTGTAGTGTGCGGAGGATGTGCGCAGATTGTGTTCTCCATGTCTCCTACCCTCCGTTCCGCCTCTGAAAGTCTGTCATGGTATTTATCCATGTCGTGCCTGGTCAGACCCATCTCCATCTGCATTTGCTCTATCTTCGCCGTAAGCGTGGTCTGGCAGCCCATGATGGCTTGCATGAGGGCAATAAACTGTTCAGTCCCCATAGGAGATGGCTCAGGCTGCTCAGTCTGGGACACCATGTTGTTAAGATAAGGCACACGTGGGCCCCGGGAGACAAAGGGGTTTTTGTGAGCCAATTGCCGCTTACGTTGCGAACCAGAGTTCCCCCTTTTCATACCCGGTGTTAGACAGCTTCACTCCAGCAAGTTAGCAGTGTTGCAGATCCTTTAAAGTCGGATAATTAGGCCATCCAGGTGCGGAGCTCCAGTCACACATGTCCGCTTAGGTCGCCATCTTGACCACGCCCGGAAAATACATTTTTAATATTTTTTAAATCTGCACATTTTATTTAAGCAATACCTAATGATTCTGCCATGAATGCAGGGGCAGCACTGGGTGGGTGCTTGCATGTGCTGAAGCACCTGTAAAAAAAACCTCCAGCATCCCCATTGTAATGTAGCATCCACAAGTATCAGAATTTCCCCCGTCTTCACATATTTGTAATTGCCTGGATGCAAACAGCTCTAGTGGCAATGGACTTGTTTATTTCTGTGGAGGGATACAGAAACTCCTGGTCACTGTTTCTGATGCTTTGATTCTAGTTCCAGCTACTGGTGCCCTATCAGGACTGCTCAAGCTGGCAGACCGATCTATTGGAAAGGATATGTAAGTGTATCTGGGTGGAAAGAGGAAGGAGCTGCACAGACGGTGAGTGAAGAAGAGAAGCTGGCTGCCCATTACCAGTCTAAATATGTATGTATTCATCTGATAGTATGTTGTGTGCAATGTATTTATGCATGTATGTGTGTTTTAGAGTATATATCTCAGTGTGTGTATAAAGTATATCTGAGTGTGCATGTGCATGTATATAACTGAGCATATGTATATACTGTATCTGAGTGTGTATGCAATTGAGTGTAAATATATGAGAATGGGTATGTGTGTATACATGTATCTGATTGTGTATATATGTGTGTGCATGTATGTAACTGAGCATATGTATATATCTGAGTGTGTATGTATGTATCTCAGTACGTGTACAGTATGTATGTAAGCGTGTATATGAACTTAAGATATTTGTACAGTATAACTGAGTGTGTATGTATGTATGTATGTATGTATCTGAGTGTACAGTGCCTTGAAAAAGTATTCATACCCCTTGAAGTTTTCCACATTTTGTCATGTTACAACAAAAAACCTAAATATATTTTATGGGGATTTTATGTGACAGACCAACACAAAGTGCCACATAATTATGAAGTGGAAGGACAATGATAAATGGTTTTTAACATTTTTTACAAATAAATATGTGAAGTGTAGCGTGCATTTGTATTCAGCCCCCTTTACTCTGATACCCCTAACTAAAATCTAGTGGAACCAATTGCCTTCAGTAGTCACCTAATTAGTAAATAGAGTCCACCTGTGTGTAATTTAATCTCAGTATAAATACAGCTGTTCTGTAAAGCCCTCAGAGATTTGTAAGAGAACCTTAGTGAACAAACAGCATCATGAAGGCCAAGGAACAGACCTGACAGGTCAGGGATAAAGTTGTGGAGAAGTTCAAAGCTTATGATTTAAAAAAATATCCCAAGCTTTGAACATCTCAAAGACCACTGTTCAGTCCATCACCCGAAAATCAAAAGAGTATGGCACAACTGCAAACCTACCAAGACATTTATGAAAGAGTGGCAAGAAGAAAGCCATTGTTGAAAGAAAGCCATAAGAAGTCCCGTTTGCAGTTTGCGAGAAGCCATGTGAGGGACACAGCAAACATGTGGAAGAAGGGGCCTGGTCAGATGAGATGAAAATTTTACTTTTTGGCCTAAAGGCAAAATGCTAGTTGTGGCGGAAAACTAACACTGCACATCACCTTGATCACATCACCCCCACCGTGAAACATGGTGGTGGCAGCATAATGTAGTGGGGGGATGCTTTTCTTCAGCAGGGACAGGGAAGCTGGTCAGAGTTGATTGGAAGATGAATGGAGCCAAATACAGGGCAATCTTGGAAGAAAACCTGTTATGCCACGTACACACAAGCGCACTTTACGGCACACTTTGTCCTGCGGACTTTTCGACTGACTTTATGACGGACTTTCCTAATGAACGGACTTGCCTACACACAATCAACCAAAGTCCGACGGATTCGTACGTGATGACGTACGACCAGACTAAAACAAGGAAGTTCATAGCCAGTAGCCAATAGCTGCCCTAGCGTCGGTTTTTGTCTGTCGGACTAGCATACAGACGAGCGGACTTTTCGACCAGACTCGAGTCCGTCAAAAAGATTTGAAACATGTTTCATTTCTAGGTCCGATGAACTTTTGGGGAAAAAAAGTCCACTGGAGCCCACACACGATCGAATTGTCCGACGGACTCCGGTCCGCCGAACCAAGTATGCCGTAAAGTCCAGTCATGTGTATGCAGCATTAGAGTCTAGAAAAGACTTGAGACTGGGGCGTAGGTTCCCCTTCCAGCAGGACAACAACCCTAAACATACAGGCAGAGCTACAATGGAATTGTTTAGATCAAAGCATATGTATGTGTTAGAATTACCCAGTAAAAGTCCAGACCTAAATCCAATTGAGAATCTGTGCCAAGACTTGAAAATTATTGTTTACAGACACTCTCCATCCAATCTGACAGATCTGTAGCTATTTTGCAAAGAGAATGGGCAACAATTTCACTCTAGATGTGCAAAGCTGGTAGAGACATCCCCAAAAAGACGTGCAGCTGTAACTGCAGTGAAAGGTGGTTCTACAAAGTAATGACTCAGGGGGGTTGAATACAAATGCACACCACTTTTCAGATATTTATTTGTAAAAAATGTTGAACACTTTTTATCATTTTCCTTCCACTTCACAATTATGTGCCACTTTGTGTTGGTCTATCACATAAAATCCCAATAAAATACAGTTATATTTTTGGTTGTAACATGACAAAATGTGCAAAATTTCAAGGGGTGGGAATACTTTTTCAAGGCACTGTATATATCTGATTGTGTATGTATGTATCTGAGCGTGTGTATGTTTGTGTGTATGTATAAATATACTCAAATAAGAAAGCTCTACTTATTATCCTCCAATGATGTGAACTTCAAGATTAAAGATCAAAGATACAACTATGTTGGTGTTCCTTGTCAATTTTACATTGTATTTTTTTAAATGTAACTGCCTACTCCCATTTGAAGTAAAACACATAGCCAAGTATTATTCTACACAATTTTTTTATTGTGCATTAAAAAAAGAAAACAAATACAATTAGGCATGCTATTTGCCAATAGAAATTAACCAAAAAGTCCATTCTATGCA
The DNA here is from genome assembly GCF_042186555.1 of Aquarana catesbeiana. Lineage (NCBI taxonomy): Eukaryota > Metazoa > Chordata > Amphibia > Anura > Ranidae > Aquarana > Aquarana catesbeiana. The sequence goes on along the minus strand of NC_133328.1, from coordinate 147,572,320 downwards.
TCCAAAAATATAGAAAATATACCAAATCAAACCATTATTCAAAAAAAAATAAAATAAAAACCTCATGCATGTGTCCTGCTTCTTAATATAGGGGGTCAAAATGCCAAGAGTTGGTGAAAGCAGGGGTCCTTCATCCGGAGATAATTCCGAAAATCATCCGGATTATTCTCCTGGAGCTCCCGCAGCAAAGGCGTATGACATAATTGGTCACGATTAATAAAGCAACCAATTTTTGGTCCAGGAAATCCTCCTCCTCCTTCTGTTCCTGGACTGGACTTGGGTCAAAGCAATAACTCTAAGGCCAATAATAAATAACACGTTATCTCCTCCAATTCCGCAACATGTCTGGTTGACGAACGGCCGTTCAGAAACGTACTTAAAAGCACAAAATGAAAAGCACTAAATGAAAAGCACGAAATGAAAAGCACGAATCAACACTCACCAAACTTCTACTAACACGAAATTAGCAGAAGGAGCCCAAAGGGTGGCGCTAAAGAGCTGAAAAAACACGTAGTAGTTCACTACGTTTGTGTTTGTTGGCCAACAATTCCTTGCCGTTTGTATGCAAGACAAAATCCAGGCACACGCCTTCAGACAAAAGTCAGAGGTTGTGTCTGCGGAAAATCCGTTCTTGTGTATGAGACTTTTGGATCACAGACAGTGCAACCAAATCTCAGAGATCAAAATCCACATAAGCACATCAAGAAGAGATGGAACTCTCAATGAACCTCTCCAACAAGTCGGCCTGAAGGCACAGTTTAATTGGGCAACTATGTGGCAAATAAGGTTTAACCACTTCAGCCCCGGAACAATTTACCCCCTTCCTGACCAGAGCACTTTTTGCGATTTGGCAGTGCATCGCTTTAACTGACAATTGCATGGTCGTGCGGCGTTGTACCCAAACAAAATTGACATCCTTTTTTTCCCACAAATAGAGCTTTCATTTGGTGGTATTTTATCCTCCTAGAGGTATAGACTCTAGAGAGATATCATTTTGCCCCTGCACAAATCATTAGTAAGACCTCATCTGGAATATGCAGTTAAGTTTTGGGCACCAGTTTATTACAAGGATATTGAGTAACTGGAGAAAGTGCAGCGAAGGGCAACCAAACTGATAAGATGCAGGGAGAAGCTCTGCTATGAGGAACGATTAGAGGAAATTAATGTATTCTCTCTTGAGAAGCGGCGATTAAGGGGTGATATTATTTTTTTCCCCTGCTGGAGCAAATTGGATCATGTTTTGCTGTTTTTTTTTGCCTTCCTCTGGATCAACTGTGGGTTTGGGATTGTGTATATAGAATTGTAAAAAGTTTTTCCTTTTCTTAAAGTTTTCCCCTTTTTATTGGTTGAACTAGATAGGCTTATGTCCTTTTTCAACCAAAGTTACTATGTAATACTGAAATACCATCAAGAATTTTTATTAAAATAAATAAAATATTTGTGCACTCATATGATCAAAGCTTCAAAAAGCATCTAAAGTCATACAAGAGGTGACTGACATAAAAGCAAACACACTATCCCATACATCCCATCTCTTAAAGTCTGCTGGTGTATGTGGTGACATCACGAACACCCACCCAACGAACACCTGTTTTGCAGGTGGATATATATGTGAATTCATGAATGTACACTTATGATTTTTTATACTTATTATAGATGTTTATATATATGGAATGTACAAGGCTCCATTTACAGAACCAGATCGCACGCAGTAATTAGGTGTTTTCGCAAATACTGCAACCGATCCTGAAAATGTCAATTGACTATTGCTTACTGTGGTATTTACCGCATAAAGCAAATACCGCATAAAACATGAATGAAAGTTAAGTCACAGTAAGAAAAAAAATGCATGCGGTAAAAAAGTAGTGGTCCCAACATGCGCTATTTAACTTCTTCCCACTTCTTCCCACACATCTGTCCCAGTAATCATCTGTCACACATCTGTCCATGATCATTTGCCAAATCTGTCCCAGTGATCATCTGCCCACATCTTTCTGTGATCATATGTGCACATCTGGTGCACATCTGTCTATGATAATCTGCCACATCTGTCCATGTTCATCTGCCACATCTGTTCCAGTGAACATCTGTCCCAGTGAACATCTGCCATATCTGTCCCAGTGAACATTTGCGCACATCTGTCCGTGATCATCTGCCATATCTGTCCGTGATCATCTGCCACATCTGTGATCATCTGCACACATCTGTCCGTGATTGTCTGCCACATATGTCCATGATCATCTGCCACATCTGTCCCAGTGAACATCTGCCACACCTGTTCAAGTGAACATCTGCCACACCTGTTCCAGTGAACATCTGCGTATATTTGTCTGTGATCATCTGCCACATCAGTCAATGATCATCTGTCCCGTCTAGCTGTGATCATCTGCGCACAGCTGTCTGTGATCACATGCCACATCTGTCCGTGATCATCTGCATGCATCTGGCACACATATGTCTGTGATAATCTGCCACATCTGTCTGTGATCATCTGCCACATATGTTCATGATCATCTGGTGCACATCTGTCTACGATCATCTGCCACATCTGTCCATGATCATCTGCCACATCTGTTCCAGTGAACATATGCGCACATCTGTCCATGATCATCTGCACACATCTGTCCGTGATCATCTGGCACATCTGTCACACATCTGACACATCTGTCCCAGTAATCTGTCAACATGGCTAAAAAATTATTCAGCAGTGAGGAGGCTTTCCAGATACTCCAGAGTATGTCAGACAGGAGTAGCAGGAAACTCTCTCCATCAGACTTGGATAGCGAGTATGAGCCAGTAGAAAGCAGTGGCTCTGAAAGGGAAATCCTAATAAAGTTTCTCAGGAGATCTGAGGAAGCGCAGACATCCACCAGGAGTGCAATAAATCCTGTGGCACCCACCAGCAGTGCAATAAATCCTGTGGCACTCACCAGCAGCGAAGCACTCCCAGATAATAGGCAGGCATCCACCAGCAGTTCTTCAAGTCCTTGTGCAGTGGCAAGCACAAACAGGTCAACATTCCCAGATGCTAGTAATGGGGCGTCACATCCACAACAAAGAGGCAGGGATAAAACTAGCCTCCCAGATGTTCTATTGTATCCTACTTGGCTGCCCGCTACTTCGGCAGAGCCTGGTATTCCCCTTTTACAGCACAGCTAGGCCCTCAGATACAAACAGAAAATTTAACCCCAGCCAACACATTGCCAGCAATCCCAATTCTTCCTTTGCCTGCTAAAACCACAGGTAATCCTTTATGTTTACCCTTTGCTAAGAAGAATGTATTTTAGGGTGTTATTCTTGGTATGTACATGCTATGTGTTAGAAATATTTAAAAAATTGACAGCTTTGTGTAAAAAAAATACATTTTCATTCTTTTTCCATTTTTCATAAACTTGTAGAAAAAATGACATGTTCAAAAGACTCATTATGCCTCATAGAATATATGTTGGGGTGTTTGCTTTCCAAAATGGGGTCATTTTGTGGGTAATTCCATTGTCCTGGTGCTCCAGGGCCTTCAAAAATGTGATAGGTAGTCAGTAAATTAAATGTGTAATTTATGCCTTTAGAATTCTTGACGGTGCTACTTGGATGTTGGGCCTCTCTATGTGGCCAGGCTGTGGAAAAGTCGCACACATGTGGTATCGCCATACTCATGAGGAGTAGCAGAATATATTTTGGGGTGTAATTGCAAGTTTACCTATGCCATGTGTGAGAAATAACTTGTTACTATGACAATTTTGTGGGAAATTTAAAATTAATTTTCCAAACAATTGTGGGCAAAAAATTGCCACGTACTAAATACCTTGTAATGTCATCTTTACAAAAAGGGGTCATTTGGGGGGTATTTTTACTGTCATTTTAGGGTCTCAAGTAATGAGATCAGTACATCAGGATTGATCAATTTTCAGTGATACATAACACTATAACTTTCACACAAACCAATTATCATATGCTTATCAGGATTTTTTTTTTTTTTACCAAAGACATGTAGCAGAATACATTCTGTCCTACATTTATAATGAAATTAAATTTTATTGGATTTTTTTTAAAACAGAAAGTAGAAAATATTTTTTTTTCAAAATTTTCGCTCTTTTTCCGCTTATATCGCAAAAACATAAAAAACCCAGTGATGAATAAATACCACCAAAAGAAAGCTCTATTTGTGTGAACAAAATGATAAAAATTTAATTTGGGTACAGTGTAGCATGACTGAGTAATTGTCATTCAAGGTGTGAAAGCACAGAAAGCTGAAATTTGGTCTGGGAAGGAAGGGGGTGAAAGTGCCCAGTATTGAGGTGGTTAAGAAAGCAACAGCTGCAGGCATCCCGAACAACTAGTAAACAACATGGTTGTTAAGTAGAGGATGCTGTGTCCTTAACAACCGATGAGTCATCAGCTGCCAGCGGGCTTCCCTGTTGAGAGCTAATTGTAAAAGTAAAAAATGCCAGCAATGAAAAATTAAGAAATAAAAATGGTGTGGGGTCCCCCCAAATCATACCAGGCCTTTCGGGTCTGGTATGAATTTTGAGAGAACCCCCACGCCAATATTTAAAAAAAATGGCATGGGGTCCTCCCAAACTCCATACCAGACCCTTATCTGAGCATGCAGCCAGGCAGTTCAGGAAAGTGGGGATGAGTGAGCGCCCCCCCACCTGAACCATACCAGGCCACATGTCCTCAACATGTAAGGTGCTTTGGGGCAAGGGGGGCTCTGCCATTTTGATGTGGACAAAGGCCTCTTCTCTTACAACCCCACAATCCTGAACGGTGGTTGTGTGGTCTGTGGGTGGGGGGCTTATCACAATCTAGAAGCCCCCTTTCACAAGGGGCCCCCAGATCCTGCCCCCATTGTGATTGAGTATGGGGCACATAGTACACCTACTCATTCATTAAAAAAAAAGTGTAGTGTAAAAAATGACAGACAGGCAGTTTTTGACAGGGCCTTTATTTAAAAAAATTAAAAAAGTGTCCCCTGGTGTAGAACCATCATCAAACACGAGGCCCGCTGCCACCACTGACCTGAAAAATAGAAACAAAAATGCTACACTCCTGATGAAGGCTCCCACCATCTGCCCGCTTTGTCGTCTAACAGTTCTTAAATAACCGGGGCATGCTGGGTCGGTGACATCACAAGGGGTGGTGCCACATGATGATGTCACTGGGTGGCACTGCCCCTTAGTTATTTGAGAACTGTCAGAAGGCGGAGCTAGCAGATGGCGGGAGCCTTTGTTAGAAGCAGAGCTTTTTATTTTTTATTTTTTTGGGTCGGCCGTGGCGGTGAGCATCGTGATTGATGATGAATCTACAGTACACCTGGGAACATTTTTTTATTTTTGTTTTTAAAATATAGGTCTTGTCAAAAGCTGCCTACTGTCATTTTTTACACTACACTTTTTTTTGATGAATGAGTGGGGGTACTACATACCCCTTCTCATTCACATGAGGGGTGGTATTTGGGGGCTTCCAGATTCCAATAAGCCTACTCCCTGCAGATCCCCACAACCACCGGCGAGGGTTGTGTAGAAGAGGCCCTTGTCCCCATCAACATGGGGACAAGGTGCTTGGGGGGGGCAGAGCCCCTCTTGCCCCGAAGCACCCCCTTCATGTTGAGGGCATGTGGCCTGGTATGTTTCAGGAGGAGGGGGGTGCTCACTCGCCTCCCCTTTCCTGACCTGCCGAGCTGCATGCTCAGACAGAGATCTGGTATGGATTTTGGGGGGACCAAACACCATTTTTTAAAACATTCTAACATGGGGGTTCTCCTCAAGATCCATACCAGACCACTCAGGATGCCCAAAGGTGCCCCAAGTCTTTTATAGTCCTAGACACACCCCTTTATTATACCCAGGCCATCCAAAATGACCACCAACACCATAAAGTACACAATACTACACTCCGGGGCTGATTTGCCTAACATTTAGCCCCGTTCACATTGGCGCGACTTGACATGCGATTTGACAGGTCGGAGCCTATTGCCGGCAATAGGAATGTCCCACTCAGTGGCTTTGCCGATTTCCAAAAGTAGTTCCTATACTACTTTGGGTGACTTTGGGGCGATTTCAATGGACATCTGTGCATGAACCCGCACAGACGTGTTTCAGGTCACCCCCGAAGTCAGACTGAAATGCAGCTTTGAAATTGTGCAAGTTCAGATGATTTCAAAGTGGTGTTCAGTGTGAACGAGGGCTAAAACAGACTGTTTGCAAGTTTAGAAGCAGTGTATTTTGCCCCTCATAGAATGCTATGTTTATTGAATAATACAATTTAATTTACTCTCAAAATGTTTTCAGTGTATCTGCAGATATATTTGTTTTGTCTAACCAAAGGGGGAAAGGTGGTACACTACAAGCCATACAAAGTGAAGCAGAGTACAGACAGAGAGAGAAGCAGCACAAGGAACCAACTACTGTGTGCTGCAGGGCAGGGATCATGTGCTAAGAAGGTACATGCTAATAGGAGGAGAGAGCATAGTGACAGACAGAGTGACCAGAACTGTAAGTGATACTTAACTCCATCAGAGAAAAAAATCAGCCATGCCAGAGAGCAGGGCTAGCCCAAGACATTGTGCTGCCTGGGTCCAAGAATGGAATGCTGCCCCCCCAAAAAAAAATAATTTCCCCCAACATCATGTGTCTCTGTGTAGATTGTAATGTGTGCAGACAGACAGATCTCCCCTATCATCAGACTCAACGGATCCCCAGACTCCTCGTGCAGACAGATCCTCCCCATCCCTTGACTCCTCGTACAGACATCACCACCAGCACCCTGAGCAGCCTCTGCATGGCCAGGGTGAAAACACAAAACATGTGGGGGCAGGGCTGAGTCACAGGGGGTGGGCAGGGGGCAGGAGGGGGCAGCAGGACAGGAGGGGGCAGCATCACAGGAGGCGGGCAGAGAGACAGCTGGAGGGCAGTATCACAGGAGGGGGACAGTTTCACAGGAGGTGGGCAGAGGGACAGGTGAGGAACAGCATCACAGGTAGTGGGCAGAGGGACAGGTGGGGACAGTGTCACAGGAGGTGGTCAGAGGGACAGGTGTGGGGCAGCATCACAAGAGGAGGGCAGCGGGACAGGAGGGGGCAGAGGGACAGGTGGAGGGCAGTGGGACAGGAGGGCGCAGAGGGACAGGTGGGGGCAGCATCACAGGAGGGGGGCAGAGGGACAGGTGGGAGGTAGCATAATAGGAAGTGGACAGAGGGACAGGAGGGGGGCATGCATCACAGGAGGGGGCAGAGGGACAGGAGGGGGCATGCATCACAGGAGGTGGGCAGAGGGACAGGAGGAGGGCATGTGTCACAGGAGGAGGGCAGTGGGACAGGAGGGGACAGAGGGACAGGTGGGGGCAGTGTCACAGGAAGAGGGCAGAGAGACAGGTGGGGGCACTGTCACAGGAGCGGGCAGAGGGACATGAGGGGGCATGCGTCCCAGAAGGGGGGCAGAGGGGCAGGAGGGGGGCATGCATCACAGGAAGAGGGTAGTGGGACAGTAGGGGGCAGAAGGACATGTGGGGAGCGGCATTACAGGAGGTGGGCAGAGGGACAGGTGGAGAGCAGCATCACAGGAGGTGGGCAGAGGGACAGGTGGGGAACGGCATCACAGGAGGTGGGCAGAGGGACAGGTGGAGAGCAGCATCACAGGAAGAGGGCAGAGGAACAGGACAGACTAGAACCTCTCCAGCATCAGGTCATCAGGCAGCGGTGGGTGGTGGGGCCTGTGCAGTACCAGTTAGGAAGGTGAGCGCGGGGAGGTGAAGAGGTGCTCATAGGCCAGGGGTACGGTGGTCATGAGGCAGAGGGTTTCAGGCAGGTGTCTATCTCTGACAGCTGCTGAGCCACATTGTGACACTTAAAAGGATGAGACCTGTGCCCTCACACCTCACCTCCGATGCTGGCTCCCCCCTCCTCCTCCCCGCTGCCTCCAGTCTGGTCTTACTCCTGCTTCATCCAGGCAGCAGGACGGGCAATATGAATGTATAATTCATCCATCCACCTGGGGGCTGGGCTCCCCGCTGCTCCATTAGTCAGGTGTGCAGGGGGAAGGCCGGTCCCAGATAGGAGCAAAGCACTCCTAGTTTGAAAAGCGGGGAACCCAGCCCCCAAATGGATGGATGGATTATACATTCAGATTGCCCGCCCTGCTGCCTGGACAGAGTGGGAGTTAGACCAGACTGGAGGCTGTCCCATCTTGGCGCCCTAAGGCAAAGGTGCAGACAGTGTTTCAGAGCTCAATGGAAACCCGCCTCTGCCGCCCCTCTCAAGTGCCGCCTGGGTCCTACGGACCCACCGAGACCCATGGTAGGGCTGGCCCTGCCCGAGGGGGCTGTGTTGTGCAGTAGAGCTTTTTTGGATGTACTGTAAAACTGATCTCATAAACTTATTTTTTCTGTGTATAAAGTTGTTTGGCTGGAGTTCAGCTTTAAACACAGGCTTGTAAAAGCACAAAATGTTAGAAAAATAAAAAGATTTCTCTGAGCAGTATGGCATTCTGTGTCAATAAATTATACAAGAGTACATTTTCAGAAACATCTGGGATGATAAATGAAGAGCAGTAAAATGGGAGTTTATAGAATACAGTAAACCATAAAAGGAAGAATAATGGTTAAGATAGTGGGAAAAATGTTTCAAAATGTTAAAAAATGAAAATATAACAAACATATTTCACATTTAATAGTCAAAGAGAAAAAGGATGAAATGTATACAATGACTGACAATAATTAATATGAAAAAATAGTATTACTTTGCTAAGTTAAAGTTTATCTTTACGTTATTTTGAAGAGAAACTAGACTCAAGAATTGAAAATTTACAATGTGATAGGGTACATTTAGTAGTGTTCATTTTGTCTGAAAAAATGTGGCTGAATGCTGTACTAAGAGGTACTAGCATTTAAGGCCATATGATTAGTGTTAATAAAAAAACAAAATAGCATATATGTAAAACAAAAAAAAAAAAGAAGAAGGTATACAGTGCATCCGGAAAGTATTCACATCGCTTCACTTTTCCACATGTTACAGCCTTATTCCAAAATGGATTAAATTCATTATTTCCCTCAAAATTCTACAAACAATACCCCATAATGACAATGTGAAAGAAGTTTGTTTGAAATCTTTGCAAATTTATAAAAAAAAACAAAACAAAAAAATCACATGTACATAAGTATTCACAGCCTTTATTCAATACTTTGTTGAAGCACCTTTGGCACCAATTACAGCCTCAGGTCTTTTTGAGTATGATGCTACAAACTTGGCACACCTATTTTGGAGCAATTTCTTCCATTCTTCTTTACAGGACCTCTCAAGATCCATCAGGTTGGAAGGGGACCGTCAGTGCACAGCCATTTTCAGATCTCTCTAGAGATGTTCAATCGGGTTCAAGTTTGGGCTCTGGCTGGGCTGGGCCACTCAAGGACATCCCAAAGAAGTTGTCCCATAGCCACTCCTTTGTTATCTTGGCCGTGTGCTTAGGGTCGTTGTCATGTTGAAAGATGAACCTTCGCCCCAATCTAAAGGTCCAGAGCGCTATGGAGCAGGTTTTCATCAAGGATGTCTCTGTACATTGCTGCATTAATTTTTATCTCTATCCTGACTAGTCTCCCAATTCCTCCTGCTGAAAAACATCCCCACAGCATGATGCTGCCACCATAATGCTTCACTGTAGGCATGGTATTGGCCAGGTGATGAGCGGTGCCTGGTTTCCTCCAGACACAAAGCTTGCCATTTAGGCCAAAGAGTTAAATCTTTGTTTTATCAGACTAGAGAATTTTGTTTCTCATAGCCTGAGAGTCCTTCAGGTGCCTTTTGGCAAACTCCAGGTGGGCTATCATGTGCCTTTTACTGGGGAGTGGTGTCAGATAAGGGTACTCACCGAGATGCTGAGAGCGGTAACCTCTTGCGACTAAGCGCACTCCACTCCTGGAGATGGTACAGGGGTGAAGGGCACAAAGAGGCACGAGTCACCAGCAGGCAGGGCAGGTCTTGCGTGAAGGTCACCGGAAGGGAGACAGCTGTGCAGGACTGGAAGATGCTGAAGCTCCAGAAGGAAGATGAACAGCTAATCCAACAACAGGCCGGGAGTCAAACACCGGTGACTGGCAAGAGTCTCTTAGAAAGGCAAAACAGTCTAGTTTTGTTAGCAGGTCTGTCAGCAGGCTGATGATTTAGTACAGGAGACTTATAGCAAAGTCCATAAAACAGGCCGAGGGTTAAACACAGATAACTGGAGGCAAAGTCTGTGAGCAAGTCAGGGGTCAAGCACTGAAGACAATAGCAAAGTCCAGGAGCAGGCTGAGGGTCAATCACTGGAGACAGGAAGCAATATCCCTAGACAGGCTGAGGGTCAAACACAGGAAGCAAGTAGAGAGGTCCGAGAGGCAAGCCGAGGGTCAGATGCAGGAAGAGAGTAGGTCAAGGTCAATCTGGGTCTCAACTGGTAATCAAGAATCAGGATACAAGCAGGAAACACACGGGGAGCTGAAAGACAAACCAGCAATCTGGTCATGGCACAGAGTGGCTTTATAGGCCAGTGGGAGGCTCATGTTGTGCGTACGCGTGTACGCTGTCCTGCTGAATTCAGCAAGCGCATTAGCCGTTTCGCTGAATTGCACACACACTAGCCGTTTTGCTGAATTGCGCATGCACATTAGCTGTATTGTGCCCAGGGATGCGCCGAAGTGCCGATCTACCGCGCATGTGTGAAGGAAGGCAGCAATATTGGCGAGACTGGTATTTGCTTCTTTCCTGACAAGTGGCTTCCGTCTAGCCACTCTATCATACAGGGCTGATTGGTGGAGTGCTACAGAGATGGTTGTTTTTTTGGAAGGTTGTCCTCTTTCCACAGAGAAACCCTGGAGCTCTGTCAGAGAAACCATTGATTTCTTGGCCACCCCTGACTAAGGCCCCTATTCCCCAATAGCTCAGTTTAGCTGGGTGCCCCATTCTAGGAAGAGTTCTGGTGGTTCCAAACTTCTTCCATTTAGGAATGATGGAGGACACTGTACTCATTGGGACCTTTAATGCTGCAGAAATGTTTCTGTACCCTTCTCCAGATCTGTTCCTTAATACAATCCTGTCTCAGAGATCTACAGACAATTCCTTGGACTTCATGGCTTGGTTAGTGCTCTGACATGCACTGTTAACTGTGGGACCTTATATAGACAGGTGTGTGCCTTTAATGTAATACAATTTTGGAAAAAGGCTTTAACATAACAGAATTTCAATGAATCCATTTTGGGATAAAGCTGTAACATAATAAAATGTGGAAAAAGTGAAGCGCTGTGAATACTTTCCTGATGCATTGTTAATTTTATTCTATAGTTTGTCCTGTTTAAAATTACTAATAAAAATCTAAATGTGCTAACTTTAAACAGTACTTTTTCAATTTTGGATTTTTTTTAATATAACACTCAAAAAATTAACAAACAAAAGAAAATAAAAAACAAAAAAAGTTATTATTGGTTAGAAAAATAGAAATAAAAAACTGCTATTTGCTAAGAAACTCAATTCATTTGCCAGTCAGGAGGCTCCCAGTTAGCATCTTGAATGTAAACAAATGGGTTGGGATGCTGGCTGACATCAGCCAGCATCCTTGCCCCTTTGGTCACAATCAAGCTACCCTGGGATCTGTCAGTTGCGGCCAGTAGTACATCGGGAGTGGACAGGTCTGGGTTTTTGTTTAGGCGGGTCAGCAGGCATTGGTCATATCGATTGATAATGGATTTACATCACTGGGCAATGTGATTGATGATGGATTTTTTTGTTAATAAATGACTTGTCATATGTGTATTAGACACGTGCACACTGAAATATTTTGTTTGGGAATTTCGTTTTCGTTTGAAAAATACATTTATTTAGTTACTCCCGAAATTTGTTTTTATATATTTAGTTTTTCGTTAAAAATTGCATTCGTTCGAAAATCCAAATTAAGGTTGAATCTGTCATTGAAGGCTTATGGTGTCTGTCGACTGTTCAAAGAAGATTCGACGGAGCAGCTAAACTGTACGACGCCGTATAGTTTACCTGCTCCGTCGAATCTTCTTAGAACTTTCAACAGACACCATAGGCCAAAGTATGTGTGTACTTAGTTCTAGCTATTTTACTGCTCCTCCTCTTTGGTTACAATCAGCCAATAACATTCATCATCATCATTATTTTTACTTATCTTTACTCCCCTACGTCAAATCTTTTCTCCCCTATGTCGAATCTTTTCTCCCCTACGTCGAATCTTTTCTCCCCTACGTCGAATCTTTTCTCTCTATGTCAAATCTTTTCTCTCTATGTAGAATAATCTTGGACTAATAGAGTTAAGGTTAGGCACATTCGACCACAGGTTTGATGGACAGATTGTCATTGTCATCATCATGTCGAATCTCCTATCTATATCGAACTGTTGTAGCAACGAAAATGAAAATAGAGCATTTGTTTATGTCGGATCTTTTATTTTTCGGATTCTGCACTTTCGTTATCGTTTGTTAAAACGATAACGAAAATACCTGAAATTCGGACGAAAATGCATTCGGACGAAAACGAATGCACATGTCTAATGTGTATGTGTTATTTATATTGTCATTGTTTGCAATCAAGGGGTACTATCTACATACATGCACAGTACATACTATATACCCCTTACTCATTCACATAGGGGAAAGGGTGAATATCTAGGGCACCCTTATGTTAACGGGGGGGAATCAAGATTTTTAAAAGCCCCCACAGACCCCCACACCCACTGGGCCAGGGATGCAGGGAAGAGGCTCTCCATCAACATTGGGACATGACACCCTACCAGGGGGCTCCCCTGCCTGGATTAGAGTCTGGTATAAACATTTAGGCAGAACCCTGCTTTTTTTTCCGGCACTGGGCCCCTTGAAATATCTATTTCAGACTTCAGATTATTGTTTTTTTGACTCTTGAAGTTCAACTCACAAACCTTTAACACAGGGATAAAAACCTTCATTTTAGTTATTTACTTTAATTTTTAAATCTCTGTTCAACAACTGTCACATTTTTGAAAGTAAGAATCCTTATCCTTGTGTTTTAATTTTGTAAACAAAGTCATTGCTGTCCATTTAACTGTTTGCTAAGGACCCATTCACACATATGCAGTGCAGTGCTTTTTTCTGCATCAATAACAATTAAAAGTAGGTTATATGGGTTCCAATGGCATAGTTCACACCAGCGCAGTGTGTTCCAGTGCTTTTCAGTTCCAGAAAGCGCTGGATCCCAGTAAAGATTTAAAAAAAAAAAATCTGGAAAAAATAAGAAAAAAGCTTTTGGAATGTATCTGGAAATGCATCAAAAACAGATCTGCAGAACTTTTTTGTGGTGTGAACTGGCCCAATGTGTATACAGTATCTCATAAAAGTGAGTACACCCTTCACATTTTTGTAAATATTTTATTATATCTTTTCATGTGACAATGCTGAGGAAATGACACTTTGCTACAATGTAAAGTAGTGAGTGTACAGCTTGTATAAAAGTGTAAATTTACTGTCCCCTCAAAATAACTCAACACACAGCCAATAATGTCTAAACCGCTGACAACAAAAGTGAGTACACCCCTAAATGAAAATGTCCAAATTGGGCCAAAAGTGTCAATATTTTGTGTGGCCATCATTATTTTTCAATACTGTCTTAACCCTCTTGGGCATGGAGTTCACCAGAGCTTCACAGGTTGCCACTGGAGTTCTCTTCCACTCTGCCATGATGACATCACGGAGCTGGTAGATGTTAGAGACCTTGCGCTCCAACACCTTCAGTTTGAGCATGCCCCACAGATGCTCAATAGGGTTTAGGTCTGGGAACATGCTTGGCCAGTCCATCACCTTTACCCTCAGCTTCTTTAGCAAGGCAGTGGTCATCTTGGAGGTGTGTTTGGGGTCGTTATCATGTTGAAATACTGCCCTGCGGCCCAGTCTCCGAAGGGAGGGGATCATGTTGTCAGGGCTGGGCTCAGCCCTTCCTTCTCTGAGCTGTCTGCTCAGCTGTCGGCTAATTGCCAGCTCCTAACTCTCCACAGTGACTCACCTGTTGATGATATCCTGTTCGTCAGTCCTGCCTACTTAAGCCGTCCAGCCCAGATGATCTCTGCCTTCGCTTAGTCACATCTCTAGAGACACTCTCCTGCTTTCCTGTTAAAGACTTGCTTGGCTGATATTCCTTCTGGCTCCAGATCCTGCTTGCTTTTCTACTACGCTCATCTCTGGCTCCCTGACATTTTGGCTTGTCTGACTATTTGTTCCAGTTCCTGAACTCTGGCTGTTTTGACTATGTTTATCCTGTTTACCTTTTTTATTATTATTAAACAAGTGAGATTTAACTGTACTTTTGCCTCAGTTTGATTTGTGGTTTCTGACAGGACGGATGGCAATAAAAACATATATTTGGCTGAAAAAGAGCATGGTTTAGACTTGCCATAAAGTGGAATTACCTTTAGATAGGCTGGTTGCAATAAAGGGTCACCCCACAAGTAGCATCTGCTACCTGGAGTGACCGTTCTTTTTATGTGCCTGCCAATCAGCTGGCGTCTGGTGTCTGGCCGAGCGTGAACATGCAGCAGTTAGTGTGCATGCGTGAAGCACCTTTAATCAATTTTCTATGCCTTAATTGGCTAGCTCCTATCTCTCCACAGTGACTCACCTGTTGATGATATCCTGCTCATCAGTCCTGCTTACTTAAGCCTTCCAGCCCAGATCATCTCTGTTTTCACTTTGGTCACATCTCTAGAGATGCTCTCCTGTGTGCCTGTTAAAGATTTGCTTGGCTGATGTTCCTTCTGGCTCCAGATCCTGCCTGCTCTTCTACTATGCTGATTTCTGGCTCACTGACTATCCGTTCCGGTTCCTGAACTCTGGCTTGTTTTGACTACGTTTACTCTGTTTACCTTTATTTATTTTTATTAAGCAAGTGTGATTTAACTGTACTTCTGTCTTGGTCTGATTCATGGTTTCTGACAGTAGGCGAAGGTCATGAATTCAGAAGATGCAGTTAATCCACTTGTTGGTAAATGTTTTTCTAGATTGGATGACCAGGATCACTGCATGGATCAGTTTGCCATGGCATTACAGATGCTCGCATGGCTCACCTGAATTCTCCCACCGTGGCCGCTCTGGTAGAACCTGTGTTGCAGGCCGACCCTGCTGTTGCCCCAGTCTCTGTGCAGGCACCTGCCTCGAGTATTACCTCTATAAGAGGTATGCCTGGTTTTGCTCCGCTTCCCCAGTGATTTGGGGGTGATCCAGTTCAATGCAGAGGTTTCTCAGCCAGGTTGAGATATACTTTGAGATGCTGTCTCAGGCGTTTCCCAAGGACAGAAGCAAAGTAGGTTTTGTGATATCTCTGCTTTCTAAGAGAGCCTTTTTGAAGTCTTGTCCTACGCATCCAGGGAACGCCCGAACCTTGAGGTCCTGTCATGGACAGACCTTAGGTGGCTTGTTTCGTCCCCATTTATCCAGAAGTATAAGCCCCTGGTTCCAGTTACCCCTTCTTGGGGCTGAGTTGTCCGTCGAGATTCAGGCTAATCGACTCTGGGATTGCAGGCATTTTCATTGATGCTGCCTTTGTTTTAAAGCACTTGCGTGCCACTCCACTTGCCACTGAGGCTCTTGACGAGAGACCTCTACAGCCTGCCCATTTGACTCATGAGACCGTTCCGTTGTCCATGGCTGTAGGGGTTCTTCACCATGAGATAATCCAATTCCAAGTTATTTCCTCACCTAAGTTTCCGCTGGTTATTGGTTATCCTTGATTACAGAGGCACAACCCCTCTTTTGATTGGCTCTGTGCTGAGGTTCTCTCCTGGTCACCACAATGCAGTAAGATATGCTTCCAGAAGGTAGCCAGGGTCCTGTGCACCTCTTCACTCACGATTTTAGCAATGTCTTTGACGAAGGTCAAAGGTCCTCCCGGGGGGAGGAGCTACAGTGCGGACGTCACCCGCTGCTCTTCTGTGTGATACACTCGTGGTTGTCATACTGCCCACCACTTCTTTCATACCTCAGATGTATGCCTCTTCAGTTTGCTGATTATTTAATACACTCGCGGTTGTCATACCGCTCACCGTTGCTTTCATACCTCAGATGTATGCCTCTTCAGTTTGCTGATTATTTGTTTTTACTGGCTTATGCATAAGCCTTAGACCATTTTGTTTGACTCAATAAAAGACTTTACAGTGTACACTTTGATTATGTTCACTTTTTATTCCCTTCTCATCCACCTGGGACAATCCTGTGTGTATGCTGTCGGATCTACTCGCCTTCTTCACCCCTGTGAGTGGGTAACAAACTTGTTTGATCATTTGTTCATTCAAATGGTCCATCCTATCTGGTAAGAGCAATATTTTTACTGTCGGTAGAGGATTCTGCACTATGAACTTTGGTTGCATCATCTGTTTTTTTTCCCCATTTCTTCACGTGGTGGATTTTATTCATGATTGAATTTATGGACTTTTTATCATTATTGTGCTGCACTTTTTCCTTTTTTACATTCATATCTATATAGGTGTTGTGATTTACCTGTTGGTGTTCAGCTAGCAATTATCAGTTTAATTCTTTTTTACCTGTGTGCGCTGATTGCTACATTTTATCTAAGGTCTTGTAAACTAGCATTCGTAATGGAGAATTAACATTTGTGACGTGGCAAATAATGAAATCTCAAAATGCAGCGCACAATTCTCTTCTTCTTTAATGGGATAATAATGAAGCTGCTTTGCTGGTGATACTGATGGAGTTATTGCAAACACATTTTCAAAGGCTTTTTTTTTCAAGTGATATCAAGAATAATATTATTCTGTTTTTTTTATTTTTATTTGGGCAAGTTAACACAACACCATTACCCCATAGTTTTTAGGATAAAAGATACAACTATGTTGGTGTGCCTTGTCAATTTGACATTGTATTTTTTTAAATGTAACTGCCTACTCCCAAACTGTCATTTGAAGTAAAATACATAGCCAAGTATTATTCTCCACATTTTTTTATTGTGCATTAAAAAAGAAAACAAATACAATTAGACATGCTATCTGCCAATAGAACTTAACCAAAAAGTGCATTCTGTGCATCCAAAAATATAGAAAATATACCAAATCAAATTATTATTCAACCAAAAAAAATTATGTCAAAGCAATAACTCGGAGGCCAATAATAAATAACATGTTATCTCCTTCAATTCCGCAACATGGCTGATTGATGAACAGCCATTCAGAAACTAACTGAAAAGCGTGAAATGAAAAGCGCAAATCAACACTCAAACTTCTACTAACAAGAAATTAGCAGAAGGAGCCCAAAGGGTGAAAAACAATGTAGTATGTCACTATGTTCGTATTTGTTAGCCAACAATTGTGTGGCCGTGTGTATGCAAGACAAGTTTGGGCCAAGGCCCTTTGGACAAAATTCCACGGTTTTGTTGGCGAACAATCCGATCATGTGTACGAGGCTTAAGTCTCCACAACACCTTCCAGTGGGCCTCCTACAACCCATACACAATGGAGAAAGGCCCTGGACCCACCTGTCTATGGATTTCATTGTGGAGTCACCCAACTCCCAGGGCAAAACAGTTATCCTTATGATGGTTGACCGGTTCTCGAAAATATCTCACTGTATTCCACTTAGGAAGTTGTCCACTTCTAAGGAACTGGCTTCCATTTTTGCTGTGGAGATCTTTCGCTTACATGGGCTACCCAAGGTGATCGACTCGGACAGGGGTAGTCAGTTTGTGTCCTGGTTCTGGCGAGCCTTTTGTGCACAGTTGGGAATTCAGCTTGCTTTCTCCTCTGCATATCACCCGCAGTCTAATGGGGCCGCAGAACGAGCCAATCAGTCCTTGGAGCAGTTCCTACGTTACTATATTTCTGACCATTATAACAACTGGTCAGACCTCTTACCATGGGCAGAGTTTGCTCACAATACTGCCTTGAATTCTGCTTCCCGATTGTCCCTATTTATGGCAAACTATGGTTTCCAACCTTCCATGTTGCCTGACTCATTTTGTTCCAGAGTATTCCTGCGTTAGAGGAGCATCTCCCTGGTCTTCGTTCCACTTGGGCACAAGTCCAGGAGGCTTTGCAACATGTTAATGACAAATACAGACTTCATGCTGACTGCAGACGCCTGCCTGCGCCTTCCTACCAGGCTGGGGACAGGGTCTGGCTGTCATCTCGCAACCTTCAACTTCGTGTTCCCTCCCTGAAGTTTGTACCTCGGTTTATTGGGCCTTTTGTTATTCTCCACAGGATTAACCCAGTGGCTTAAGTGGTAGACCTTCCTTCTTATATGCGTATCTCAAATGTATTTCATGTCTCTTTATTAAAATCTTTGGTCTGCAACCGCTTTACCATCTCGGTGCCATGTCCTCACCATGTACAGGTTGAGAACCATGAGGAGTATGAAGTACAGTCCATTGTTGACTCCCGCAGGTTCCGTGGGCGCATACAGTAGCTGGTGCATTGGAAAGGGTACGGTACGCTCCTGGGTCTCATCCTCGAACATACATGGTCCTGTCCTCTGTGATTTCCATAGACACTTTCCCCTCAAGCCTGGTGGTCCTCCGAGGGGGAAGGGTCGTTGAGGAGGGGGTACTGTCAGGGCTGGACTCAGCCCTTCCTTCTCTGAGCTGGCCGCTCAGCTGTCGGCTAATTACCAGCTCCTATCTCTCCACAGTGACTGATGATAATATCCTGCTCGTCAGTCCTGCTTACTTGCCGTCCAGCCCAAATGATCTCTGCCTTCATCTTCATCACATCTCTAGAGACGTTCTTCTGTGTTCCTGTTAAAGACTTGCTTGGCTGACGTTTCTTCTGGCTCCAGATTCTGCTTGCTGTTCTACTACGCTCATCTCAGACTCCCTGACGTTTTGACTTGTCTGACTATCTGTTCCGGTTCCTGAACTCTGGCTATGTTGACTACGTTTATTCTGTTACCTTTTTTTATTATTGTTATTAAACAAGTGTAATTTAACTGTACTTTTGTATCGGTCTGATTCATGGTTTCTGACACATGCTCTGCTTCAGTATGTCACAGTACATTGGCATTGATGGTTCCCTCAATGAACTGTAGCTCCTCAGTGCTGGTAGCACTCATGCAGCCCCAGATCATGACACTCCCACCGCTGTGTGAACCAGGGCAAAAAGATATAATAAATTATTTACAAAAATGTGAGGGCTGTACTCATTTTCATGAGATACTGTATATAAAGGGATTCAATTAAATCTCCTTTACCTCATTAACTTATAATGAATATTCTATTTTCATAAGAATGATTACTTACAATAAAGTGTATGGAGCAGATATATATGTAACGATTAAAACTAAACCAGGTAGTTCCACAAGGGACTCTTTTAAGGGGTTTGTGAAAATAGGAAATTTATGGATTCAAAATCCAAATAATTTCTTGGGATGAATGATAGCCTGAGTTTTACAGATTCTGTAAATTCATACAATGCAATCTTACACTGCAGGATACAGACTCATTTTTTAACATCAAACACAATGAGTTCTTAAGCTATGGGGTTAAACATGCAATTTTGTAGCAATAAATCAACCATAGATTTGAGTGCTTCAAAATATTTTTTGCTTGGAAATGATTAAATAGATTTGGTCACATTTATTTTAATTTCCAATTAGGACTGACTTACATATCAATTTAAATGGCCTTTATAAAGTGGTTGTTAACCTTTACATACACCCAGTGAAGTGACTAGCCTCAGGTGATATACAGAGGAGAACAACTCCTCCTACATAAGCTGTCCCTGTTTATCTGCAGCAATCTCTTCTCCAGATCTGTTCAAAGTACACAGATCAAAAGGTTTGTTCTCAGTTCTTACATCATGGGTTCTGGGGATCTGACATTACAAACACTCCAGGCTATTGAGGACAGAGTGCCCTGGTATCTAATAGCTGATTGGAGGAAAGAAACACACCCCATCTACACAGATTTATAGGCTTTTAGAAAAATTCACATAAGTAAGACTATGAGTCACCTGCTGTGAGCTGGAGGGAGGCAGGCCATCTCTCTCTGCGTTGTTGCATCGGTACCCCAGTTGATGTCTTTTTTAGACGAAACGCGTCGGGTGTAGGACGCTACCTTAAACCATCTGTCTACTGCGCTAAACACATCTTTTTACGTCTGTAAGAACTTTGTTTTTATTTTGAATTTTTGTTGGAACTTTTTGTAAAATAAATTTCCTGATAATCCGGAATTTACACTATGTGGAGCCTTTTTTTTCCCACTTTCCCTGTCTCAAATTGCCTGAGACCCAAGTGATTGCTGGAGGACGAATCGGGGGGATCGCTCGGGATTGGAGACCTTCCCAGGATCCTTCTGTTGTGGACCAGAAACAGCTGTTGCCTTCCCGTGTTTTACGGTTCAAGCTCGTATGACTCACCGCCAACGGCCTGTGAGTCCACCACGTCCGGTAAGGGCATTTTATGTTACTGTTGTACCTGGCTGAACATTGGAAGAATCTATCGGAGATAAGAATAGATGCTATTATGAGTTTTACGTCTATGCTCCAGGATTTCTCTGCTTGATTTAAAGAAACTATCCAAAATCACAGGGACCTATCACTTATCCCCACCCTTACATGCTTGTGGTTTGTTTTGAGGGTTTGGGTTTAACCTTTTGATGCACATATAATCCACACTGTTTATTACATAGGATATGTCACTAGTGTTTTTCTTTTTGAATATTAGATTTTTCACTGGTTTATTATTTTTTCTTATGAGGTCTAGCAGGACCTAATATTTGATATACACTGGCTATGTTACTCGGCATACTTCATAGTGTTGCTGACTGACACATTATAGCGCTACACTTTTTTGTTTTTATAATGTTACTTGTTTGGCTTGTATTAGGCCTACAAGCCAATGATTGCATAGATGCCAGGAACCTGATGTGCTTGGCTCCTTATAAATGGTTACAATTCTAATACCACCTGGTCCCCCAGCTTTGCCTCAATACATTCAACAAATGGCTGAAAGTATGTATAGGTGTGCTAAGCCCTTTTTGTTTACCTTATATACTTATGATTGCGTCTCCCACTTCAAGATGGATATGCAAAAATTTGCAGATGACACCACATTAGTTGGGAGAATAAGGAATGGCGACGGGGCTAGAAAAACTAGTGGGCTGGTGCAGAGAGAATAATTTAAGGTAAATGTGGGTAAGACAAACAAAAACATTGTAGATTTTAGGAGATGTAGAGAGACTAGCTATGAGCCAGTTGTGATTGATGGGGCAGGGCATAAGAGGGTACAGGAATTCTGTTTTTTGGGAACAGCGACTAGGGAGGATCTGTTATGGACAGGGCATGTATCCCATCTGATGGGTAGAGCTCATCAGAGACTGTACTTCTTGCAGAAACTGTGGAGGCGAGGCTTTTTGGAGCAGGTCCTACTCAGCTTCTATAAGGCTACCATTGAGACTGTGCTGACTTGTCACATCTCTCTGTGGCAGGGAATGCACATGGTCCATGACAGAAATGCCTTGCATACGGTAATAAAAACAGTGCAGAAGATTAATAAAGGGTTAGATTTACTATGTATTGAAGAACTGGAGGAAGGGAGATTCCTTTGGAGAGCTATTAATACCCTGAAGGATTGCTCCCATCCCTGTGAATGCTTTGTTTTCAGAATTACCTTCTGGCAGGCTATGTATGAATATATCCTCTCATACCACTGTAAGGAAATTTCTGCTTCTAAGACCACCCAGATAGGTTCAGGTAATGCAGGAAGACCTCCGTAGACCCCCAGGCCTGGAGATATCAATAAAGTGACACAGGAGACAGGTTTGCTTAGCCACTTAAAGACATCTAATTAGAAATGGTCAATGGTACAGTATTTATGTCATTTGAGAGGATGGGAGGAGTTTTACTAAACTTATACATGTCATTGAAATGAAAATAGGTTCAGTTAATATTTACCTATTAGCTGGTGTTATAAGACAAAATCTTGCATCATTTTCACTATAAAAGTATATATGTATTCTTAAACAGATGTTGAGGGAAACATTTATCTTATCAAGAACAAACATGAGCTAGGACAAACTCCACATTCTAGCTATATTTAAATTTATATGTAACCCTGAGTTAGACATGTTCTATAGATTACAGCTTAAAGATGATGTGGGTTTCAGTTGAAACTCATATTTGAGTTTTCTCAATTTTCCTGTAAAACATAAGATGGTGTCTTAGAATTAAAATGGAGTCCCTCATGATATGTGCTATGTTCTTTACAATCCCCTCTTTGAGACATTATTATATGGCTCACTACCTTTCACAGTTATGTAATTTTTCTTCTATCATAATACATACTGAGATAAATTCTATTCGCAGCAGCAGGATCAGGGGTTCGGGATGCCTTAACAATTATGCACATTATAAGCTTATAACAGGCATATAGGAACAAAACAAAAAGAATAATCATAATTATAGTTATGGCAGCACTTTTTATCCATGCCAAAATTCCTATCCCAGAACTTAGGTTTGCAAAAGGATCCCATGTCTTAGCAATGTTTCTAGCTTCATCTTGTAATTTGCTTACTTCTTTCCGGTGTTGTGCAATTATATCATAATAATCTGGTACCTCAATACTTGTGTTATGAAACCAGGTACAACACTCATAATCTTCTGTGTTTTCACATAACCCAGTTAAAGCAGCACTCATGCTTTCTATGGCTAACTCGTGTAGTTCTAATTGTTTTCTAATTGCCCTAGTTTCTATATTTAATTTAGTAATATCATCAGAATTCTTTTCCATTATTTCATCAATGATTCCAGTGTAATTATTCAACCTTTTCATTAAGTCTATTCCCCACCCAGTCCATGAGGGGAACCAAGCCCATGCCATATCTTTTGTAAGATATAACTCCCTTTTATTGCGGTGTTTGAGGGGGTACCTAGGATGCATGCTAGCTTCAAGGAGGTGTCTTCCCTTGCTATCTCCTACTACGCCCATGATGGGGACTAGGGATGCAAGATAACACCATCCTTGGGGCTCAGTGGGGATCCAAGGGTGACAGATTTTTCCACAACAAATATAAATACTGTTTCCTAGAGCTAAGGATCGTTTGTTGAATATTGTCATCATTTCGTCAGAAAAACTGGAAAAAGTTAAACTCGACAATAATTGTCCTACTGTGGAAGTGGAACTGGAGTTAAGAAAGTTTATTAGAGTGGTGTTTAGGGCAGGTTCTGAAGTATGAAAGAAAGGGCTTTCAATTGAAGTCATTGAAAAGTTAATATTAGCTTGTTGGAAAACGTCAGCTCCGTTTGTGGAGTTTCCCAACCTAAAACACCAGTCTGGGGAATGACTTCTACCAGTAATTTGGAAAGTAAGGGTATTATTTGAAAGTGTTCTTATGACTTCTGTGAGGATGACAGGAGGTGTGCCATTAAGGAGTGGGGTGAAGTTTAGAGGTACTGCCATTAAGGGGATTCTAGCAGTGCTAGGATGGAGTTTACTACATATCCAACATTTTTCAAATCCAGATTTCTGGGCGTAGCTATATTTAAACTTCAACAATAACATTTTATCTGTAAAACTTTCTGAGTTTTCATTTCTCTTGTGTCTGTCATGTGTATTATTCTGTTGTAGAGTGTTAGAGGCCCCACAAATACCCTTTATGAGTCCCAAATCTTCAGAATGATAAATACAGTTAGTTATCAGCCAAGTTGGCAGGAACACAATCAGGGCAGCCCAGCATAGGAGGCACAAGGCCTTCCCAGAAGTCCGTGGTGAAATAAGCGACGTCATCTTGTTCAGAGTCTTGACCACCTGCTTCACTCAGTGTTCGAGGATTTATATCATTTGCTTCACCTCTCTGTGCTTTATCTTTGCCTTGCTTCTTAGGGTCCTGGTTGACCTTCTTTACGCGACTTGCATGAATCCAGGCCTGTTGTCCTTCTACCAAAATAGCTGTGCGGGTGACTGCGATCACTGTGGTTGGGGGTCCGAAGGGATACTCCTGTTTCTTGGTGCGGTTCAATCTCTGGACCACCACGGTGTCACCCACCTGGAAAGGGTGTGTAGGTTCCTGTGAAGAAGAAGGAGAGGTGCGAGCAACATTCCTTTCAACTTTATCCAAAGTTTCAATAAGTTTTTTTACATATTCTTCCTGAATAAGATCTAGGTCCCCTCTTTCTAACATAAGTGGCTGTCTGGCCCATGGGGTGGGGAATGGCCTACCCATTAAGACTTCAAAAGGAGAGTATCCTGTCTTTTTAGAGGGTGTCATTCTTACCAAGGCTAGTACAGCTGGTAGGACCTTCTTCCAATTTGCATACGTACCTCCAGTGGCCTTCCTGATCTTATCTTTAATGGTTCTGTTCATCCTTTCCACTATACCTGAACTCTGGGGGTGGTAAGGAATATGAAACTTCCATTCTATTTTCAATGTTTTTACCAGGTCTTGACAAACTTTGGCCACAAATACAGGACCATTGTCAGAGTTGATCTGTAGTGGGCAACCCCACCTTGGGATAATTTCTTGTATCAGAATCCTCACTACTGTTTGTGCATCTTCCTTTGTAGTTACAAACAATTCTATCCATCTTGAGAACATGTCCACTATTATTAGCAAATATTCCTGTCTTTTATCTAGTTTGGGCATGTGTGTAAAATCTATCTGCAGATGAGTGAATGGTGTAGATGGATATATCAGATGTTCGTGTTTTGCTTTGTGAGGGTTGCTAGGGTTATTCCGAATGCATGTGATGCATCTGGAAACATATGCCTTAACGAGAGAGGGAAGACCTGGAATGTAAAAATCCTTATCCAAAAGTTCACATGTGACTTTCCACCCTCTGTGACCTATCCCATGGTATTGTGAAATAAAAATGGGTGCACTGGCTACAGGGATACATGGTCTCCCCTCTTGGCAGACAAGGTCAGTTTCTGGGTTTGTCTGCACACCTATTGAGTTCCATTGCTGGATGTCTTGGTCTGTGGCATATGCTTGGAGATCACGCAATGTTTGATCCAAAAGAGGAATTTCTGGTGAGAGTAATGGCATTTGTATGTTTGCAGGCTGTGTGGATGCTGCTTCTCTTGCTGCTTTGTCAGCTAATGCGTTGCCTTTGGCTATGTCATCCTGTTGCCCTGTATGTGCCCTACAGTGTAGTATAGCTATGGACCTTGGTAATTGTATAGCTTCTAACAGACTTGTGACAAGCGTGGAATGTGAGATGGATTTACCGTCTGCTGCTATATAGCCCCGCCTTTTCCATATGACTCCAAAATCATGCGCAACACCGTACGCGTACTTGGAGTCTGTATAAATGTTTACATCCTGCCCTTCAAAAAGCTGACAAGCTCGAGTAAGGGCTATAAGTTCTGCAGCTTGTGCTGATTGGAATGGGACAGGGTTTGCTTCCAGTATTTTATCAGGCAGCTGAACAACAGCATACCCTGCATGGTATGTGTTATCATTTGGTCTTGAACAAGACCCATCCACAAAGACATTCTGTGCTCCAGGGAGAGCAGTTGAAGACATGTCTGGTCTCGGGGATGTGTCTTGGTGGATGAGGTCCATGCATTCATGTTGAGGCACTACCTCATCTTCTTCACCTTTCAAGCCTAGCAAGGCATTCAGGATTGGAGCTGGGCCAGAAGTGGGAGAGGCATATTTTATCTCAAGTTTTGGGTTAGAAAGTAAAATTACTTCATAACCGCTCAGCCTCTGGGCTGACATGTGCTGGGTATGGATATTCTTTAGTAGAATGGATACATTGTGAGTGGTGTGTAGTGTGGTGGCATGTCCTAGAGTGAATGATGTAGCCATTTCCACCACCATCGCACAGGATGCCAGAGCTCTGAGACACGCCGGCATGCCCTGTACTGGCATCGGCACAACTTTTGAAAAAAATGCAATGGGGCGGAGTTTCCCCCCATGCTCCTGAGCCAGGACCCCCGCCATCGTTTTACAGTTGTCCCTTGCAAACAAGTGAAACATTTTACCATATTCAGGTAGTCCAAGTCCAGGAGATGTGACCATTGCAGTTTTAAGATACACAAAAGCATTGTACATTTCATCATTCCATTTCACACAATCTGGCATGTCAGTACCTGTGGCTTGCCTCAGGAGATTATCATAGTAGGAACAATCAGGTATTCACTGGCGGCAGTAACCAATCATTCCAAGAAAGGATAGCATGTCCTTCTTAGTAAGTGGGCGGGGCAGACCCACGAGAGCCGCAGCTCTCTTGTGACTGATTTTCCTTTCTCCTTTGGAGAGTACAAAACCAAGGTATTCAACAGTTTCCTGACACCATTGTAGCTTTTTCTTAGAAACCTTGTGACCATTGTCTGCTAACCAATGTAACAGATCTAAACCATCATTTTTACATGCTTTCTGGCTTGGACTACACAACAACAAATCATCAACATATTGAAGTAGGACGGAACCATGGCGGGGTGTCCAAGACCACAGGGTTGCTTGGAGGGCCACTGTGTACACTACAGGGGAGTCTACATAGCCCTGAGGTAATCTACACCACGTCATCTATCGGTTTCTGAAATTGAATGCAAAGATAGGCTGTGTCTCTTCATCAACAGAAACTGAAAAAAATGCATTACAAAGGTCAATGACCGAAAAATACTCTGCATCGCATGGTATGGAGGTTAAGAGTGATGGCACGTCAGGCACTATGGGAGCGATGGGTATCACTAGGTTGTTTATAGCTCTGAGGTCTTGTACAAACCTGTAAGAGCCGTCCGGCTTCATTACTGGGTTAATGGGGGTGTTGTAGGGTGACAGTGTCTCTTTAAGAATTCCTAGCTGCAGGAACCTTTCCACCATTGGGGCCACTCCTTCCTCTTTTTCTTTTGAAATGGGGTATTGTTTGTGATAAACTGGCTGTGCCCATGATTTTAAAGCTGCCTTGTATGGGGTACAAGAAATAAGACCTACATCCAAGGAGCTTTTTGACCATACCGGATCATCTGGTGGAGGGAGATCACTATCCTCAGTGTAATATATTGGTATTACCTTGGAGTGTACGAAGACCCCTCCTTCAGTAGTCATTTTCAGTGTTATACCCAATTTTCCCATCAAATCTCTACCCAAGAGATTCACAGGACAATTTGGTATAATCCTGAAACAATGATGCAAGACTGTTGCACCTCCCCTTTCAACATCACTTACTGGTAAAGGTGGTGTTTTGTATGTTTTGGTAAGTATACCATTAATTCCCATAGAAGGTTCAGCAATTTTAGTCTCACCTCTGTAGTAGTCCTCACTGAGGGTACTCCGAGTTGCCCCTGAAACGGTTAAAAACGGAACAGGCCTATTTTTGACATATAGGGTCACAATTGGTTGTTCATTGTAAGAGTGTGAAATCAAAGGAAATGCTGGGATACTACCTTCCGGGCAGCTTCATTTCAGTTGCTGTTGATTCCACTGTATAGGGAATCGGGGACCCTGTTGCTTTGGGGCAACTTGATTCGGTTGGCTAGATTGGGGTCCCTGTGTACGCATTTGATCTTGATCTTGAGTATTTGGGTTATTCCATTCATAAGGACATTGATTTCTCCAGTGACCCTGTTGTCCACAGTTAAAACAACATGTGCGTGACTGCTGGGGTGGTCTGGAAAAACCATGCCCTCTCCCTTTTGTTTTTCCTCTTCCTCTGCCTCTGTTTCCACTGCCCCATTGTCCACCATTATCTTGGGGAGGCTGAGTTCGCACTCCACCCTGATAAAGGCTACTCACTGCTTTCTCTTTTATTATATCAAAACACCCTGCTGCTTCTTTCTGTATTAAGGTTTCCTGAAATTGGTCAATCGTCTGTGTGGTCCATTCAGATATCATCTGTTTCACCACCAAGGCGAACTGGGGTTTTAGATTATTCATAAAAGTTTGAATAAACAAAGCTCCCACATCAGTAGTTGTAGCTAATCCAGCTTCTGTTGTCCAATTTTCATGAAACCTTTTCCAGAATTCAACTACAGTTTCTCCTGACTTTTGTTTGCATGCTATGGCAGTAGGGAGGGAACTTTTATTTTTAAATACTCTCATCATTTCAGTCTCTAATTCTGTCCACATGGTGTTTCTACCTGGTACTGTGTTTAGCCCATATGCTCCCGCGTTTCCAGTGTCAATAGTGTTTATACTTGGAACATTTGCCCAGCTCCAGGAACTGGTGTGTCCTATGATACCATCAATGATAAGACGCATGTCTTCCTGTGTGTAATTTCTACCCTTACAGGCCTTTTTTAAGTAAGTTAAAGTGCCTCCTGCAGAGGCGGTGGGTTTGGGGCAATGTTTTACTATCCTATCAATGTCCTCAATGTCTATTACCTTTTTTAATAATTCATTTCCAATGGTCATGAAGGGTGCTTGAAGGTTAGTGTTACTATATACAGTTCCACTCTTTGTTTTAGGGGGACTAAGTATTCTATCCCCTTTAACGTCTTCTTCCTCCTGCTCTTGGCCAGGTGGTGAAACTACCCCTCCTATAGCTCCTTGATCTTCTTCTGGTTCACCTACCTCGACTCGGGCCCTCTGTGGGTGCTGTCTATCTTGTTGTGGAGCGGGAGGCATCTGCTGTTGTGGTTGTGGAGCGGGGGGGACCTGCCGTTGTCTGGTTGCATAATGTCCAGTCAGAAGATCAATATCTTCCTTTCTTAAACTTGGATAGACATGTACATATGCGGGTGGAGGATGACTGACTATTGGCAGGGGTGGGGCTATTGGGTCAGGGACATATCTCTTTTTATTGGCTTCTTCTCTATGTTTCTGGTCATAATCTTCCTTACTTAAACATTTGGTGGGCTTTTTCTGTTTCCTATTATCCCTCTGAAACCAATATGGGGCGTATTTTAACCAGTTCTCTCCTCCCTTTTCCATATAATCCAAATCCCATTGAGGATCCCCGGGGTACCAAGGGAAAGCTCTCTTATCTCCTAAACACAATCCTTTTATCATATCTATGTGAAATTCGTCATTAGCGCCATCCCGGGGAAAAGGGTCTACACTGTGTATGGCTTCGGTCCATCCTGCTAAATTTGAAACCCATGGGACTATGAATTCATAATTAGTACCACAAATTCTGGCTACAAAATCCTTACACGTTTCTCCTGGATTGGGAAGAGGGGGAGGATCTTCTTTACCTTGTTTCTGACCCATATTGACAGTGGGAGCCGACTGTTCTTACCACCCAGTCTTCTGATCCACACACACACGACAGATTATCTTATAACTTCTAATGCGATAGATAAGAAAAAGCAAAAGATTTTGGGGTCACCAGAGTCTATTTCCTCATTAACCACTTCATATCCCTTCCCAAAAGGAATGTCTCTATATATGTGTATGCAGTACTGTTTATCTTTGTGGGTTTCCCAAAAACCCTCCAATATTAACCTCTGGCGTGGTTCTTATCCCCTACTAATTTACGGGTCTAAAAAGCTTTAATCAGAGCTGAGGCAAGAAATATTTCGTCAATAAAGACAAAATAAAGACTTACCTTTCAGATGATTTTTGGCTTTTATCCCGGACGAGCCCCCAGTTCTGTAAGGAAATTTCTGCTTCTAAGACCACCCAGATAGGTTCAGGTAATGCAGGAAGACCTCCGTAGACCCCCAGGCCTGGAGATATCAATAAAGTGACACAGGAGACAGGTTTGCTTAGCCACTTAAAGACATCTAATTAGAAATGGTCAATGGTACAGTATTTATGTCGTTTGAGAGGATGGGAGGAGTTTTACTAAACTTATACATGTCATTGAAATGAAAATAGGTTCAGTTAATATTTACCTATTAGCTGGTGTTATAAGTCAAAATCTTGCATCATTTTCACTATAAAAGTATATATGTATTCTTAAACAGATGTTGAGGGAAACATTTATCTTATCAAGAACAAACATGAGCTAGGACAAACTCCACATTCTAGCTATATTTAAATTTATATGTAACCCTGAGTTAGACATGTTCTATAGATTACAGCTTAAAGATGATGTGGGTTTCAGTTGAAACTCATATTTGAGTTTTCTCAATTTTACTGTAAAACATAAGATGGTGTCTTAGAATTAAAATGGAGTCCCTCATGATATGTGCTATGTTCTTTACAACCACCAGGCTGCAAAATAGCTTCTTTCCATGGTCCATATGGTTTTTTGAACGCTAGAGGCTTTCTAGGGTTAAATTAAATGTGCAATAAATATCTATTATGAGATGTAAATGTTGTTTTTATGAGAGGTATGTGATGCTTTTTACAGTGAAGGGACTGTATCTGCGTTTCACTTTATGATTTTTATTGTAAAAAGACAATACTTTTTCTAAAAGGAAAGGGGTCTGAAAAGATTATGATACTCTTTAAAGTTTATGATAATTTCCAGGGAGACTTCAGAAAAGGGAGCCTGGCTACCTCCTAGTGTCTTAAACCGCTGATCAAATTTTGGTAGTGGCAGAAGCAGAGCAAGGATCTACTGAGAAAAAATCTACTTGCAAGGGATATGGCTAGTTAAAACAGTCTGGTTGATACATTTCATCTAGAAAACACAAAATAATTGTTTTTTGTGGACCCATGCTTTAAAATAAATAGTTTTTTCATCTTCAGCAGTGCATTATAACATGCATTTTGCTGTGATGGGCCTCCTCATGCATTTTAAAGTGTTTCAGTGTTGGAGTTGTGTTTTGCCAAAAAGGCAAAGTAGCTTATAATACTCCAGCATCCTTGGAGCTGTTCTTGTAAGTGTTACAAATTGCTGATCAGAAGGAATTTTACAGAGGCAGCCTTCATCCCCTCATTCCCTTAGGTCAGGATCGCCAGCCGTCACAGTAGAGTTTCACTTTTTTATTGTGTGAAATTCTTTTAAATTAATTTCATAATTTTTGTTTATGTGCCAACTTAGTGTATATTGCAAGCATAATATGGTATTTAATTTTTCAAATTGTTTTCATTTCTTCCTTGATGAGAATCTAGAGACACAAGTATTAGAGTTAAAATTTCTGTTATAGATATAAACTTATACTCCTAGGAAGCCATCAGCCAGGAGTGAAACTTTCACAAACTTGATGATGCAATTAACATTTCTCAGTCGAAATTTGAAATCTCAGGAGACCGTGCAGGCTTGATGGTATGACAACAATACTGTTACCAACATTTTAAGAAATAAGAGAGGTCAAACAACAATACTTGTGGGAAAGCAACATAAAATGCAGAAGCTGAAAGAAATTATAATGTTAACGATTATCTCTAACTACATTGCAAGCACAGCTGCAGCCTCACAGAGAGTTTAAACTTCAAAGAAAGCCAAATGCAGGGTCAGGATTTGGAGGTTTTAAATCCATTTAAAGTATAAAATAATCACATTGCTTTATCCTGATTATGTTTTAATCCCTTATTAATGTCAATTCTATTACATAATCTGCCCCAAGGTTATTCATATTTAGGAATACCCAAAATGCTATGAATCATATTCTTTATAACTTTGAAATGTCATTGAGGCACCTGTTTCATCTGGTCACGTGAGCCTTGCTACCTATATTAAATCTAATTTGGAACCTTTGATCTTTCATGAGCATAATGTTGCCATTGTTGTATATTAAAATATACAGCAATCACTCAAGCTGTTTTACGTTCTCAGCAACCCAACAATGAAAATGTTCCTTTTGATTTATTTTTATACACCTGTTTTTTATTAAGCTAATGACATAGTTAATTGACTGCCTTTGTATTAGTTTTTATTCTACATCCATTTCAATTAACAATGCTTTATATCATTAGCAGTACCGCAAAATATCATTGTTTTCAATCTGAAATAGCAGAGGCCTTTGGTAAACATCAATTAAATAGATGCTTTGGGGTTAATTAGTTAGTAGAGACTGCTAAATTGAAAGTTCACTTTGTTTAATAAAAAAAAAAAAAATGGCAGGCTATGTTCATTTTAAATAGCCAATCAAGCGCAAGGGAAATGAAACAAAATGATTGGTATTTATACCTTTAAAAATAACTGTATGTAAGCAGAGTAAGCAAACAGGGTTGCTAAAAATAGCATTCCAAAATTGGATGATATTCTCAATGTTTAGCACCTGTAACAAGTGCTTTAGTCATAGGGTTTGTTGCTAAATTTTATTGCTATGTTACCTAGGAATATATGCTCAGGGTTTTTTCTGGACTTTTCCAGAAAACACTGTGGGGTTGATTTACTAAAGGGAAATAGGCTATTCACTTTGCAAGTGAATTTTCTCCAGAGCTTGTTGAATATTGTGAAATTTCACTTTGCAAAGAAAACGCAAACACCTGCAGGGAAAATAAAAATACAGAATTTTTACTTGAACATGATTGGATGATGGAAGCCTCACCACATTTACTAGACGCTGGGAAAAATTCCTTTGCAAAGTTCAACTTCCCTTTCAAATAGAACAATCTATTTGCCTTTAATCAACCCTTTTGAGTTGAGAATCTTACTCAATGGTTTGAGTGACTACTCACATCAAATATCTAATCTAAAGCAAATTCCTGTTTATTTCATCTGCACATTGCAGGGTATTCCAAATGAACTCAGCTACAATTTACTGATATTTTTAACACCTTAAGTAAATTATCCCCATTGCTCCTGTCTTCAGTCTGGTTTGATGCAATGATATTAACCATATAAAACACAACCAACCTATAGGTTAAAGTGTAGAACAGTGTGTGCTCAGTACTGTGCACAGCAATCAAATATATGCATAAAAACAAGAAATGATGAAGCAGAAATGGCTGTACTGCATATGAAAACCTGGCTAATATAGCAGATAATTGAGTAAAGCATGTCATGGTGAAAAATGGGCGTGACTAATTAAAAATACACGTTAAAAAGAGTGAGAAAAATGTTAATTAGATTTCAATATTTGTCTCTTACAGGAAACAACCCTTTTATAGACATCTAGTAACAATCAAGCTCATAAAAGTTGTCACTGTCAGCTTTTTTCTGCAAAGCATAATATTTCATTGCTATCAAAATCAAAATTCCATCTTTTTAGAGTCTGAACTGATATATATATACTGTATATATATACATTTCTGCTGCAGAGTGTTATTTATGCACTATGCTTGACTGCCACACAAACTCCCTGGGTTCCAGGACACACCAAGAAAGATACGTTTCTCTGCTTTCCCCCCTCAGTAGCTCAGAGAGGCTACACCCAATGAGGCAGGTGTTATATTTTTATTATTCAGACGAGAACAAACGTCCGTCAACATAGGCCATTACTGTGTTATATTGTGCATTGTAGTGGTACATATCCTTTGGTACCTTGCTCTGTAACTACATACAGTTTTAATGCATGCCTGTAATTTAAATGCTGTGTGTATTTTTTAATGTTGTTCCTAAAGTCACATGAAAGGGCCCTCTACTCACTAAAGTTTTTATTTAATTTTAATAAATTTAACATTGGTATTGGTCCCCATGGTAGTGCCCAGTTAGCATTTTGTGTGGAACCTTGCTTATTATTTCTACAAAAAGCCTGCAATAAGTAACAAGATTTGCCCCCAAAGGTCTCAATGGCGTTCACCACAAAGTTTGCATTTTCTGAATTTTGAGCAAGATTCACAAAGCAGCTTGTGAATTCAACCTAGGCCTGTTTGGACACCAATTGTTTCTAAATACCACTGTCATTCAGTACCACTTTTGCCTATAAGGGAGGATGTGCTGAGAGAAGTAAAGGCTGTAGTTTTCTGCTACCTCACTGTGACTCTTTTCCTTGCGCAGCCTGGAGATTCTAGTCTCATAGCATCTCCTGAGGCCTTTGGAGTTTGGCTTTAACTGTGGGAAAACTGTGAAAGGATCCTTAAACCTGCATGTCTCTTGAGTTTACCAGGTATGTCAATGCTGTGTGCCAGTGACCCATGTAAGCAGAACTCCTGGAAAAGCTTTATGCAAGGCATAGTCACTGGAATATGGAGGCCAGTGGATAAAAGTGCTTATACCCCTTTTGGGACACAAGAACCATCACCTGTCTTCAAAAGAATGATACAGAACACTGTTGGGGCACTGTTCCTTGCTCAACTACAAGTATACAAATAGATGTATTATATAAGTGTTACTTAATCATATGAATTTTACAAGCAAACATATTTCTAAGACTTCATTTTAAAAGTATACTAATTTCTAATAACAAAGCCTAGCAAAAGTTTCAAGCTTTCCGGACTGAATCAATCTACTAGGTAGAAAGTTTTCTTCCTCTAATGCCCTGTACACATGGGCAGACTTTTTGGCATCAAAGGTCCGATGGTCTTTCCGTCGGACTTTCGACGGACTTTTGACAGACTTCCGACGGACTTTCGAACGAACGGACTTGCCTACACATGATCACACCGTCCAACGTATTCGTACGTGACGACGTGCGACTGGACTAAAAAGAGGAAGTTGATAGCAAGTAGTCAATAGCTGCCCTAGCTTCATTTTTCGTCCGTCGGACTAGCATACAGACGAGCAGATTTTTCGACTGGACTCAAGTGCGTTGGAAAGATTTGAAACATGTTCCAAATCTAAAGTCCATCTGATTTTCAACTGAAAAAGTCCGTTGGTCGGATTGTCTGACGGATTCGTCCCGTCTGACCAGTCCGGTTGAAAAGTCCGCCCTTGTGTACACGGCATAAGTGATTCACTTACTAAGCAAAACACAAAGTGAAAGAAACCAGGCGAAGACAGCCTTGGGCAGAACCCTTTCTTTAGGTTGCAGGTGGCAAATATGAAAAAAAAAACTTTTTATATTATCCATAATAAAAAAAATATTTTTATAGTAATGAGCACAAGTAAAGAAAATCTACTGATTCAGTTCAATACATTTCAATCCAAGTCCATATAAGATGCAGGAGGTATAAAAATTGTTAAGTAGTTTAGTTCTTCAGCACTAGGGATGAGCTTCGAGTTTGAGTGGAACTCATGTTCGACTCGAACATTGGCTGTTCGCAAGTTCGCCGAACAGTGAACAATTTGGGGTGTTTGCGGCAAATTCGAATGCCGCGGAACACCCTTTAAAAGTTTATGGGAGAAATCAAAAGTGGTAATTTTAAAGGCTTATATGCAAGTTATTGTCATAAAAAGTGTTTGGGGACCTGCGTCCTGCCCCAGGGGACACGGATCAATGCAAAAAAAAGTTTTAAAAACGGCAGTTTTTTCAGGAGCAGTGATTTTAATAATGCTTAAAGTCAAACAACAAACAAAGTGTAATATCCCTTTAAATTTCGTAGCTGGGGGGTGTCTGTAGTATGCCTGTAAAGGGGCGCATGTTTCCCGTGTTTAGAACAGTCTGACAGCAAAATGACATTTCAAAGGAAGAAAAGTCATTTAAAACTACTCGCAGCTATTGCATTGCCGGTCCGACAATACACATGGAAGTTCATTGATAAAAACGGCATGGGAATTCCCCACAGGGGAACCCCGAACCAAAATTTAAAAAAAAAATGACGTGGGGGTCCCCCTAAATTCCATACCAGGCCCTTCAGGTGACTTGACGGGACTTCCCTGTGACGTCACGGGGAATGCCACAGGGAAGTCCCGTCATGTCCCTTGCGTCAGCGGGGGGCGGGGTCACTGGGTGGCCCCACCCCCATTATTTAAGAACCGTCAGAAGAGGAGACGCGTCACACAGCGGGAGCCTCCCACCATGCCAGCATGGGTGCGGAGTGGCCCGGAGAAAAAGATGAAGAAGAGAAGAAGAGAAGAAGATGAAGAAGATGAAGAAGAGAAGAAGATGAAGAGAAGAGCGGGAGCCTCCCCCATGCCATGGGTGCGGAGCGGCCCGAGGAGAAGAAGATAGAAGACGCCGCGGAGGAGATGCTGGACGAGAACACCGGAGGAAGAACCAGAAGAGCCAGAAGAACCAGAAGAAGAAGAAGAAGATGAAGGAAGATAGAAGAAAGAAGAAAGAAGAAGCATTTAAATAAAGGAATTGTCAAAAACTGTCTCTTGTCATTTTTAACATTTTTGACAGTTTTTTAGTGAAATGGTAGGGGTACTTTTGTACCCCCATACCATTTCACACAGGGGGGGCCGGGATCTGGGGGTCCCCTTGTTAAAGGGGGCTTCCAGATTCCGATAAGCCCCCCGCCCGCAGACCCCCACAACCATTGGCCAGGGTTGTGGGGATGAGGCCCTTGTCCTCATCAACATGGGGACAAGGTGTTTTAGGGGGATACCCCAAAGCACCCTCCCAATGTTGAGGGCATGTGGCCTGGTACGGTTCAGGAGGGGGGGCGCTCTCTCATCCCCGCCTCTTTTCCTGCGGCCTGCCAGGTTGCGTGCTTGGATAAGGGTCTGGTATGGATTTTTGGGGGGACCCCACGCCGTTTTTTTTTTTTTAATTTTGGTGCGGGGTTCCCCTTGATAACCATACCAGACCTGAAGGGCCTGGTATGGAATTTAGGGGGACCCCCACGTCATTTTTTTAAAAATTTTGGTTCGGGAGTTCCCCTGTGGGGAATTCTCGTGCTGTTTTTATCAATGAACTTTTATGTGTATTGTCGGACCAGCAATGCAATAGCCGCGAGTAGTTTTAAATTACTTTTTTCCTTTGAAATGTCATTTTGCTGTCAGACTGTTCTAAACACGGGAAACATGCGCCCCTTTACAGGCATACTACAGACACCCCCCAGCTACGAAATTTAAAGGGATATTACACTTTTATTGTTTGACTTTAAGCATTATTAAAATCACTGCTCCTGAAAAAACGGCTGTTTTTAAAACTTTTTTTTGCATTGATCCATGTCCCCTGGGGCAGGACCCAGGTCCCCAAACACTTTTTATGACAATAACTTGCATATAAGCCTTTAAAATTAGCACTTTTGATTATTCATGTTCGTGTCCCATAGACTTTAACGGTGTTCGCATGTTCAAACTAACTTTTTTCTGTTCGCATGTTCTGGTGCGAACCGAACAAGGGGGTGTTCAGCTCATCCCTATTCAGCACCTACAAAAAGCTAAAATATTAGTTTTGAAGAATAGACAGTTTTGCCTTTTTTAGCCTACATTAGAAGCTTACATTGAGCAATAGTTTGAAAACTAAAGTTGTACATTTTCTGTATAGAAACATTATTCTTACTCATCATTTTAAGCAAATCTCTAGTGTCCTTAAGAGAATTCAGGTTGCATTTGAGATCTGGTTGAGATACTTCTGAGGTCCCTCTAAGTTTATTCACAGTGGCCCCTAACCTTCATTTGGCTTCCTTCTAAGCTCCATCAATCTGCTTCAATTGCAATCAAATTAGCTTGTGTGGAGAAAAAAAGTCAGTTCTAGCTTAAACAATAGCTTATGTACACAAGCCCTGTGATATATAAACTTCCCCTGGCATGTAAGTAAATGCAGGCCTTTGATGCCTGCAAATAGATGCCTGCACTTTCTTAGAACTTGCTGGGAGCCCTAAAACCTCTTATATACAAATACCAGGAACGCCTAAACATTTGTTATCTGGCCTTACCCTTTCCCATGTCTTCTATCACTGTCATAGGTGGCATTAAGGACCGGAACTGAGTTGTGGGAGTGGCAGGGACAGATTTCCAGATGAGGTAAAAAAATAAATCAGCTCAGGTTCCAATGCTCACCTGTTCTCCTGCATTGTCCCTCGCAGTAATATAATTCCACCACTAGATGTTGAATTCTTCTAAAAGAACTGGGAACAGACTGTGATTTCAGAGTGCCATGAATTCACCCCCTCAGGGGCATTACCACAGTGTCTTGCACTCAAGGATACAGTGAGCAGGGCTGATGCCACCATATCAGTGCCACTCTCTTCATGGTTAAAAACCTTCCACCCCTAGGACAAGATTCCAAAAAAAAAGAACCCTGTGCATACCCTAACTGGTCTGAGAACATGTAAAAAAGGTAATATCGAGGGCTACCATTAGGGGAAAGGGAGTTGATTGGGTGACAGAGGGAAGAGCTGGGCTTTAAGGTTTTTCGGACTTCTGTGGTGCTGTGCGATAAATAAGCACTACCCCCCTTAGGAGCCACTGAATAGTATAGGATATATGCCTACTCTGACCTTCAGAACACTTCAACCTTTTTGACAGTCTATGTTTATTAATGCATCTTGCAACCACACCAAGAAGTTTGTCACAACTAGCTTTCAGCATACAGAAGAAAGCAAAGTAATAAAATTGGACTGTATTGACATAACTCAAAATAGTGACAATGTCAACAATCAGGTGTCTCAACAGTTGTAAACAGGTAGATAAACAGCTATAAATGGCAAATGTAATATAACTGCCATAAAATGAACTAGCTAACTAGACTAAGAACAACTGTAATAATAGCCCTGAAGTACAACTATGGCTGCTGGAATAGGAAAATATTGGATCAGGAGGTTATGCTGTCACAGAGCACCCAGGGATATGGTAGGCCTTGGCTGTAGTTAAGGAAGTGGAGGAGAAAGAAGATAGCAGTTCTGAGGATAACTGGAATCCTAATGTCCTTATGAATGTCCTGCTGGGGATTCTAAATCTTCTGCTGGCAATGTCAGGACCCTATTAATGTCTTGGAGACACTTAATATTAATGCTGATGGTTCTAGTAGCAGAGAGGTATTTATGGAAAATGTATAGTATTCCACTGGGCGGAGTTCTGCTCTAAGAGTTCTAATAGTCTATCTGGACTTGCTATCAGAGTGATATGATATAACTGGGCCTGCTCTAAGAGTGATGTAATATAACGGGGTGCACTGCCTTCTTACCAATCCTCAGTGTAGTCCTGCTGAAAATCCTGTGCTGGTGATGATGCTCACTGAGTAACTGAAGACATACACTGGTGTGATGACTGCTGCACTGTTGAAGGCATTTTCTGGTGTGATGACCATTGCACTTCTGAAGGTATTCACTGGTGTGATGACTGTTGCACTGCTGAAGGTATTCACTGGTGTGAGGACCTCTGTGTCACTGGAGATATGCTGTTGAGAAGGGACAGCTGCTGGATAACTGAGGACCTTCCTCTCATGAAGATGCTGGTACAATCTGATTTGCCCACTATAGCTCAGTGCTATCAAGAGAGTGAACCCACCCACAGCAGTCTCTTATGAAGCCTCCTGACCTGCCTTTTGCGGCAAGGCTTCCTGGGAATTGCAGTTTACTCAGGCCATAATACAATGTTAGAAGGTGGTTTCAGTACTACAAGTACCATAATTCTCTGCTTCTTATTCAGTTGCAATCCCCCTCTAGTGAAGGGCACTAGACTATTACAATAACAATGCATAAAAAAACAAACAAAAGGATCCAACATAGCCCACTTAACCTTCTGGGACTTTTTAAACTAAAGGGTACTGACTCACCAGATTAATGGAGGTGCCCATAAAACTATATAAGCCTGGCAACAATTTATGGCAAAAGTACCCACCAAAGTAGTTTAGACACAGGCAAACTGCAGTTTCACCTTAGAAAAACTTTATTAGGTACAAAAATGTAGTAATTTAGTAATACATATACAAAAAAGAGCCAGCATGGCTTCCACAGTAAAATTTAAATTTACATTTCACTGTGGAAGCCATGCTGGTTCTTTATTGTGTATGTATTACTAAATTATTTAATTTTTGTACCTAATAACGTTTTTTTCTAAGGTGAGACTTCAGTTTGCCCTTGTCTAAACTACTTCGGTGGGTACTTTCCCCAGAAATTGTTACTAGAGTATTACAGCAAAGTGAAAGTAAAAGTCACTGGGCAGAGTAGTGTCTCTTCTCTTCTTTACTTGTGTAGCCCAACACTTGGATACATGTACAGAACTTCTGAGAGTCTGCAATAACATGATGAGTTAATCCCTTCCCGCCAGGCCTATTGTAATTTGACGGCTGGGCGGGATCCCTATTATCCTGGGAGTATGTCATGTGATCGCGCCTAATGCACACCCCACAGGCTGTGCTCCAGCACGATCTGTAATGATCTGTACAGTCATCTGTGACAGGTGACTGTACTGGCCCGCTCCCAGTACCATGTGATCGCTGTTGCCAATCACAGCAGATCACATGGCAGTTGTACACAATGAAAGACCTTGATTAATGCCTTTCATTGTGTACTATTGTTATGAGCTCTGTGATTGGTCACAGTGATCACATGGTACAGACAGGGCCAATCACAGCCCATCTGTACCATGTGATTATTCATGGCCAATTACAGCTAATCCCAATAGTAAACACTGAATTAATTGCTTTCATTCAGAAAAAATGGTTGCTTATAACTGTAAAATTCACAGTTCTAAGCAATCACAGTGTGTAAATAAAAAAAACCTGATCACCTCCACAGAGTAGTACAGTGTTACTGGAAATGCTGTAGTCACTGTATGTAAAAAAAAAAAAAAACAATTGTAAAAAAAAAAAAGAACAAAAAATATTTATTTTTTATTTTCGGGCCTCAAGAAATGAGGCCGTCAGTACATCAGGACTGATCGATTTTCAGATACATATACACCATAGTTTGAGGACTCTAAAACCTTCCTACAGACTAAATAATGTACACTAATTTGGGTTATTTTCATCAAAGAAATGTAGCTGTATATATTTTGGCATAAATATATGAAGAAGGATTATTTATTTGCAAAATGTTATAACAGAAACTAAGAAAACTCATAATTTTTTCCAAATTTTCAGTCTTTTTTTATTTATTTAGCAAAAAAAAAAAATCTAGCGGTGATTAAATACCACCAAAAGAGAGCTCTATTTGTGTGAAAAAATGATAAAAATTTCATATGGGTACAGTGTACATGACCGCGCAATTGTCATTCAAAATGTGACAGCGCTGAGTGCTGGAAATTGGCCTGGGGATGAAGGGGTTGAATATGCCTGGTATTTAAGTGGTTGAAACATAAAGTCAGTGTTTGTAAACATAAAGTCAGGACAGGTACTGTTTTACTATAAAAAATAAGGAAGCAATGCACAGCAATAGTTGTATGCAAAATGTTATTTTAGAGCATCTGTTTGAGATTTTTGAATGTATAGTTAGTTTTATAGCATTGAATAAATTATGGGATTTTTAAAACCAGCTGACTGATGCATAAACTCTCAATGTGGGCTTTTATTGCCAGTAATCAGTTAACATTAATGACTATACTGGCTGCTGAAATAGACAACTCTTAAACAAATCTACATAAAGAAAATTTGAAAAGCACAAGGGACATTGGTGAATTACTATCAATTAAGTACTTCTTATATTTTGGTCTTCTCTCTTCTAACTTACAGAAAATTCAACCAAGAGGCTTCCTGCTTAGCATCTGTTGCTCCTGTAGCAAATAATAATCACACCCTGTCATAGCCGATAACATAACAACTGGTGTCAAGTATTGTTTCAGTTTTAATCTCTTTGTGGTGCTTCCCTCTTCCCAGATGCCAGTGACAGCGTTGTAGGTTTTTGCTGCTTGGATGTTAATGTCTCATTAACCCACGCAAGGCCACCAAATTTAACTTAGTTATCATTTGTAATTAAATTACTACTTTCTTTATGCTTTAAATTATAATTAAACCTTATCCTTATATTTCCGTATCATGCTGTAAACTGATCCCTTCTGAGGTGTGTTAGTTTTGGTTGTAGGAGACCAGTGCTATGCTGCTTATAGTTTTGGCACCCATGTTTCATTCAATAAATGTTTATTTTAAAAAACATAAAAAATGGGAGTACCACTTATCCAAGCACACATGCAAAATAACAGTTAAGAAAGGTTAAAATTCAAATTAAAAATAAAAAGTTCATTGAACAATAGCTGCTGCTATAAATCAGTCCATCATTATAGATCTTAT
The DNA here is from genome assembly GCF_042186555.1 of Aquarana catesbeiana. NCBI lineage: Eukaryota > Metazoa > Chordata > Amphibia > Anura > Ranidae > Aquarana > Aquarana catesbeiana. Next base: position 147,530,647 of record NC_133328.1, on the reverse strand, counting down.
GCCCTAAAATTAATGTTAATTCAAGCATTAGCAGCACTCCTCCAGTGTTATCATTGCTGCGTATTTGACAGTTCCTATTAAGGATAGCTCATATATATTCCACCATTGTGTGTGATTATACAATTGGAAACATCTAGACGTGTATGGTCCTTGGAATCGTGCTGAAAGGTCCTGTGGCAATATACACCATCAACACACCTTGTGGATCCCATTCCCTACATGTATTGCACTGACCAGAACTCCAATAAAACAAGCCTTATATGATTAGGCACTCCATCCTCGATAGAACACACACACAGCCAAATCCTTCTCCCAGCGCAGCTCGTCTCACACAAAGACAAAGACAAACACCATAGCGTAATCCCGTTAGGCTTTTATTTTACAAAACCTCCCCCTTAAAATCACATTTACAAGTATAGTATAAAAAAACAGCATTGATAAATGTCACAACACTGTGACATTTATTAATAAAAATGCCAATTATTAATAAAAATGTCATAAAACTATCCCCTATTTTGTAGACACTATAACTTTTGCGCAAACCAATCAATAAAAGCTTATTTTGATTTTTTTTTTACCAAAAATATGTAGAAGAATATGTATCGGCCTAAACTGAGGAAAAAAAAGTGTTTTTTTATATATTTTTGGGGGATATTTATTATAGCAAAAAGTAAAAAATAATGCGTTTTGTTTTTCAAAATTGGCACTTTTTTTTGTTTAGAGCGCAAAAAATAAAAACCGCAGAGGTGATCAAAAGAAAAGCTCTATTTGTGGGGAAAAAAGGACGTCAATTTTGTTTGGGAGCCACGTTGCACGACCGCGCAATTGTCAGTTAAAGCGACGCAGTGCTGAATCGCAAAAAGTGTTCTGGTCTTCGGGCAGCCAAATGGTCCGGGGGTTAAGTGGTTAAAAAAAAAACAAATGCATATATTTTTTCAGGAAAAAATGTGCAATTATTATTTTTGTTCACAGAAGCCTTGGGTGCAATATCAGCTTCCTGCAGACTCTTCCTCCAGCTCCCTGACTGTACTGAGGTACCGGCTTTTAGTTGGAGAACTGAAGGAAGTGTCAATGGACTACAAGTACAGTAATGATCGCACTTATATTCCATTGAGAACTACAAGTCCATCTCCTATGGTGGCAGACGGGACCTGTACTCATAGTGCCCAACTGTCCCTAATTTCGAGGGACTGTCCCTGATTTGGAGCAATGTCCCTCTTCCTCCCTCATTTGTCCCTCATTTTGGTCTGATATATATAGTTGTATATAAAATGCACTTTTTTCCTTTCAAAAAGTGTTTCCCAGAGCTAAACCTTTCATCTAAATTCTAAATTGCTGCATTTGTAAATTTTGAAAGCCAATATAAAAGAAATGGTAGTGGTAAAAAAAAGCCCTTGTGGATTTAGCCCCCGAAGAATTTACCCCCTTCCTGACCAGAGCACTTTTTGCGATTCGGCACTGCTTCGCTTTAACTGACAATTGCGCGGTCGTGCGACGTGGCTCCCAAACAAAATTGACATCTTTTTTTTCCAACAAATAGAGGTTTCTTTTGGTGGCATTTGATCACCTCTGCGGTTTTTATTTTTTGCGCTATAAACAAAAAAATAGCGACGATTTTGAAAAAAACGCATTATTTTTTACTTTTTGCTATAATAAATATCCCCAAAAAATAATTTAAAAAACATTTTTTCCCTCAGTTTAGGCCGATACATAGTCTTGTACATATTTTTGGTTAAAAAATCGCAATAAGCGATTATTGATTGGTTTGCGCAAAAGTTATGGCATTTACAAAATAGGGGATCGTTTTATGGCATTTTTATTAACATTTTTTTTTACTAGTAATAGCAGCGATCAGCAATTTTTATTGTGACTGCGACATTATGGCGGACACATTGGACATTTTTGACACATTTTTGGGACCATTGTCATTTATACAGCAACCAGTGCTATACAAATGCTCTGATTCCTGTGTAAATGACACTGGCAGTGAAGGGGTTAACCACTAGGGGGCAGGGATGGGTTAAGTCAGTACTAGGGATGTGTTCTAATTGTAGGGGGGATGGGCTAGCGGTGACACATCACTGATCTCTGCTCCCCATGACAGGGAGCAGAGATCAGTGACACTGTCTCTAGGCAGAACGGGGAGATGCTTGTTTACATCAGCATCTACCCATTTGTCCTCTCTGTGAGGTGATTGCGGGTATCCCCACGGCGATCGAGTCTGCGGGACCCGCGACCCGACTCACGGAGCTCCCGGCCGCACTCAATGGCACGGCGGGGAATTCAAATGGGACTTACAGGTACGCCCATTTGCCCAGCCGTGCCATTCTGCCGACGTACAGCGGCGTGCACTGGTCGGGAAGTGGTTAATTACCTTTTGTTTTTGGTTAATTCTCCTTTAAGGGGGTGTGGCAGGGGCGTGCCCTATGCCTACATATGTTTGCTAGTAGGTGTCCCTCATTCCCATCTCAAAATGTTGGGAGGTCTCTGTGAATAAATGACATGGCTGTGTGGGCTAGACAAGCCTGTGGGACAGTTAGCTGAGAGGCTTAACCCTTTGGTGCCCCCTCATGCACACCCTCCCACCATGTATCCCGTTTGCCCATCTGCCGGCCGAGGACCCCCATAGCAGGTGCCCCCAGGTAGGGAGGATGGAGCTGAGTGGACCCATGTCCGCTCTCCTCCCTTCAATGTTGCTGACCCAGAAAGCAAGGTGTTTAATGTCACTTACGGGTGTGCCTCTCGGTGTACCCAGCCAGCCTGGCCGTGAAAGAGTGTAATGCAATGTGATCTGCATTCAGTGGAACACAGGGGAATTTTTTTTTTAAATTGTAAAGAAATTAAAGTTTCACTTAAGCAAATAAAATCCCCCCCCAAATTTTTTGAAGCCCCCGACCCCCACATATACGCACGTACAAACATAGATGCACGCGTGGGGGGCCTATGCCTATGCATGAAACACTGATTTCAATACACATGTTACATATCGTTGAGCACGCCGGAGTGAGAGCAATATTTCTAGCACTTTTCTATTTTTTTTTAAAGCTTCACCTATGGAAAAAGTAGGGTACTGGAGTTTGATGCCATTTCACTTTTGTGTATTTTTTACCGAAATTTTGCATTTTCTATATCTTTGCAGCAATATTGTGTGAAATAAAAAAATGGAGCGACCATTATTTTATTCTCTGGGGTGTCTGTTTTCAGAAAATATATAATATTTTGGGGCTGTAATGTAATCTTCAGGTCTAAAATTATTTTTTAATCTTAATTTGTGCAAAAAAATGCAAAAATGTCTCTAGCAGTGAAAGGGCTAAACCCTGTATTTCATTGTACACCCTGCGTGGGAAACTGATGGAAAAGTGTATGCAGTCAATTGCATTAGGGTGTGAACTCCACAGCTCAAACACACATTTGTATGCGTGTATGTATATATACAGTACCTTCCAAAGGTTTTATGCAGGAGTGAAGAAATGCTGTAAAGTAAGAATGCTTTAAAAATATATATTTGTAAATGTTTATTGTTATCAATTTGCAAAATACAAAGTGAGCAAACAGAAGAAAAATCTAAATAAAATCAATATTTGGTATGACTATCCATTGACTTCAAAATAGCATTAATTCTTACACTTGCACACTTTGTATACTTGTGCAATGTCAGGGATTTTGTAGGATTTGAGTCAGGTTTATGAATAACCAATTATAACAAACAGGTGCTAATGATCATCAATTTCATATGTAGATTGAAACACAGCCTTTAACTGAAACAGAAAAAAAAGTTGTGCAGGGTGCTTACAACTGGGTGAAGAACAGCCAACCTCTACAACTAAGGTGAGGCTGTAGAAGACAATTTCATGTTGCATGACATACACCATGGCAAGACTGTGCACAGCAACAAGACACAAGGTAGTTATACTGCATTAGTATGGTCTCTCCCAGGCAAAGGTTTCAAAGCACCCTGCGGTTTCAAAATGTGCTGTTCAAGCTCTTTTGAAGAAGCACAAAAAAAATGGGGAACGTTGAGGACCCTAGACGCAGTGATCGGCTAAGAAAACCTAATACAGCAGATGACACATCATGCTTACTTCCTTTCAACACCTGTAGATGTCCAGCAGTGCCATCAGTACAGAACTGGGAGAAACCAGTGGGACCCAGGTACACCCATCTACTGTATGGATAAGTCTGGTCAGAAGTGGTCTTCATGAAAAAATTTAGGCCAAAAAGTCATACCTCCGACATTCAAACAAGGTTAAAGTGGTTCCAAAGGCAGAAGGTTTTCCACCTTAATGCATTATATGCACTAAGGTAAAAAACCTGGTGCAGCTCGTACCCCAGCCCCCCCTTTTATGTAAATGAGCCCCATCTCGATCCAGTAATGGGCATATGACAGGTGTTTCCCTCCTCATTGGCTCACACATTAGCCAATGGCTCCTGCTGCTGGATAATGTCCATTTGGGGGCTCTCAGTAGGGGGGGGGAGCCAGGACCGAGAATCGGGGCTCATCTGTGAAAAACCATTGCGACAGAGCAGGTAAGTATAACATGTTTGTTTTTTGTGTTTTTTAATTACAACCGTTAGAATTACTTAAAGTGACTCAACTATGCATGAAAACTTAGGAACTGGGGTGCAGAAAAATGGCAGCAGGTGCTCTGGACTGAATTTGAGTCAACATTTGAAATATTTGTCTTTAGAAGGAGACAGTTTGTTTACCAAAGGGCTGCAGAAAAATGACAGCAGGTGCTCTGGACTGAATTTGAGTCAACATTTGAAATATTTGTCTTTGGAGGAGACAGTTTGTTTCCTGAAGGGCTGCAGAGTTATACATTAATGTACTGTCTGCAGGAAACAGTGAAGCATTGTGAAGGTTCTTTGCAAGTTTGGGGCTGCATTATATATGTGCACAGACACACACACTCTTATAAATAAAGGTAAACAAACATTTTAAATGTATCAAAAAAATTTTAATTAAATTAAATTAGTGATGTTTTTGCTTGTGCGTAAGTACTTCTCTTATGGTAGAGCTGGTCAGTGGGAGATCTTTCCCATCTCCTCGCCAGTGCATTGGCCTGTCGGCATTGTGAAAGAGAAGTGCGGAAGCACTCCTTTTATGGCTGAGCCGGTCAGAAGGAGATCTTTCCCATCTCCTTGCTGGCACACAGAGCGATAATACTAATGTGCACACGGTGATTAGAGTGTGCCCAGGCACACTCGGTACACCCTGTGCGCACGCCTATGCTTTGATGTTTGTGTCTCTATAGTGGACTTGGATGCTACCATGCTTTGCCTTGGAAGATCATTTTTTATAGGGCATATGATTGAAATTCAGTCTTGTTTCCACTTTGTGTGCTAACAAGAGAAAGGAGAAAAATCTGTCAAAAATAGTTACATGTATGTTTACGCTGATACTTGTCTTGCCTTATCAGCCTCCTGTAATCTACTGTACAGTGGCTGCAAATCAGCCTTTGTTATATTGATTGGTGCTTCTGTTGTCCAATAAGCAGGCTGTAGTGCACTGAAGAATATATTTTGCTTAATCCCAACTTAGAAATGTGAAGTCACCAAACTGATTGTACTTTCTGACAGGATTGCTTGGATCGCAAGAGTGGATGAACAAAATTACAGTTATGCCCTGTACACAAGAACGGAAATTCCGCCAGCTAAAGTCCAATGAGAGCTTTTGGTTGGAAATTCCGACCGTGTGTATGCTCCATCAGACTTTTGCTGGCACAATTTCTGCCAGTAAAAGATTGAGAGCAGGTTCTCTATTTTTCCGACGGAAAAAGTTCCTATCGGAAATTCCGATTGTCGGTAGCAATTCCGATGTGCAAAATTCCTACACATGCTCGGAAACAATTCGACGCATGCTTGGAAGCATGGAACTTCATTTTCTCAGCTCATCGTAGTGTTGTACGTCACTGCGTTCTTGACGGTCGAAAGTTCAGGGAACTTTTGTGTGACCGTGTGTATGCAAGGCAAGCTTGAGCGGAATTCCGTCGGACAAACCATCCAAGATTTTTGTGATGAAAATTCTGATTGTGTGTAAGCGGCATTAGACAGCTGAGATATAGTATTCCAACTGTTTATTTAGCTGTTTGCCTAATTTCAGCTCTAAAGTGACTCGGTATGGGGTGAAAAGCAAAATAAAAACTAAGGCAGAGGCTGCAATGTAGGAACCAAAATGTAAACATACTCTCCTACCGCCCAGTTTTAATGCCATAATCTCTTAAAACTCCTGTGCCAGTATTTAGAATTCTGAAAGAGAATTCTATCACACATCAATTTGCTCTACCCAAGGGATGATCAATGCAAGAGAATGTCAAGATCAGGGGTCAGGCTCAAAGACCAGTTGCTATAGCGGTAGCGGAACGACCACTGACCAGCAGGATAGGTATATAGGCAGGTCACTCTGGTGGATGTGGGCTCACCAGTGCGGAGTCTAAGTACTAACCGGTGTTCCCCAGAGCTCCTGATAGTGGAGATGGATTTTGCTGCATGTTAGTACTATATTGCGGTCCTCAGGATCGCCCCACCAGGAGGTGAGCAAGCCGGGGTCAAGTAGCAGATAAGCAGGTAGGGATCAAACAGAAGTGTAGTTAGTAAACAAGCCAAAGGTAAGTAATGAGTAGTTGCAGGTTGGGATCAGGCAAAAGCTTAGTTGAGGAACAAGCTAAGGGTCAATAACGAGTGGTAGCAAAATATGGACGGCAGCAAGGAAGACAGTAGTGAGATACTGGCTGGGGAGAGCACAATAATCAGGCAAACTAGAAGTGTATAGACATGGTTTAAATCAGGAAGGGAGGAACAAAGAGTTCAGGGTTCAAGACAAACAAGGTTCAAGACAGGATCATTCAAGGAATTGTCCAAGGAGCTGTCCAGAATTGCAGGTAGCTCAGCAAGAAGAGACATTGCCTGACACAGCAGAGGTTCCGGCTTCAAATCCAGGCTCTGACAGAGAATTACCATCCCACTGGGATTTCAAATCCCTGGACCGGTGAAGCGGCTTTCCGGTGTCTGACAGCGGGGGGGGGGGGGCGCGGCAATCTGGTACAGCCGCACCAGATGGGCAGGGGGTCCAGTGTAAGGTCACCTTTACAGATTTTCTGTAAAGGTGAACTTACACTTTAGAGAGAAAAAAACATTTTTTAAATATGCAGACTTTTTTCAGATTGGAACGTTTCTGTAATCACTGATGGTTTATATTTGGATTCTATTTTCCTTTATACTAAACTTATATTTTCCTTTTTTTACTTTATACTATTTATAATCTTTCTGATAAAGCCTGGAAAGCTGCATTCTTTTCACAACTTGTTAGAATTTGCCCCTACAATCCTTCTTTCCTGTCGCATCATGGCAGCATACACGTTGGGTTGTGACTCCGCCCCCACCACCTGATAGGACCACATAGCTATAAATTAATGAATAGGCACCCAGTATTCTCTTATTTTTCCTCACCTGTCAGGACCGCACGGATCAGCACCCCCTTACCGATTCACCCCAGCCAGATTCTAGCCTCTCCTGGGTGGAAGTCCTTCTTGTACAGCCTCTAAACGAGCTAAATGGAAGGAGCCCCACTCTGGTGATCTCAGGGGCACTCTCTTTCTCATTCTGTCTGACTGACCACGATATAAGCCTTAAACAGGCTTCATGTGCAGCAGCCCATTTAAAGCCTTAAACAGGCTTGCTGGAGGAATGGCCATGGAGTCCTCAGTTTGGCCTCATGAAATAAGCCTTAAACAGGCTTAGTTGTGTGCAGCGGTCTCCCCCTTTACCCCTTCTCTCCCCTTTCTACCTGCTGGGCTCTGTTGACCTCCATACTGCCCTCCGTGGGTGCCGAGCATCCTCGGCGTTCTCGCGCATGCGTGGTGTGTCATTCGGGGCGCTCCTCTGCCTTTTCCAGCTTCCAAGATGGCGCTGAGTGTTCCGCGGCGCTACTGCGCATGAGCGAGCGTCCGACGCTAATGGCGGCAGTTTTAAAAAGCCCAGCTCAGCTTTGTATTGCTGCTGCTGGATGACTGAACTAGGACAGTTTGTTTCTTCCCTGTAAACGTTCTACAAAGGTAAGTGGCTTGTCCTTTATTCAGCTGTCAGCCTTAAAATCTTGCTCCCTCTGCATATCTCTTCTTACTATATCTGCAGGTTTCCAATCCACTCCTTCACCATGGAGACCGCCGCCCCAGTAGATCACTGCCAGCCTAATAGGTAAGGGGGGGGAGACAAGGGTAAGTAGTGAAGATCGAAAAAGAGAGCACTACTAATGCTACCTAAATTGGTCAGCCCTACCAGGTCCTCAGGAACGTCTGCTTCAAGACAAGAAGAGACCTCGCATAGAAGAAGTCGCTCCAGACACAGACAGAGCCGTTCCTACCATAGAAGAAGCCGCTCGAGAGGAAGCCGCAGAAGGAGCTGTTCTAGATCTTATTCCAGACATGGTCGATCCCACCATAGAAGGTCACCTTCACTCAGACCTCGTTCCCCTGCACGCCATTCCCGTCCTGCCGGGAATGCCTGCTGGATTTGTGGTGCGGCGGCTCTCCCGGATAAATTGGCCTGCCAAAAATGTCTAGAGGAGGCCACAAGAGAAAGAGTCTTGGATACCGGAGATTCCGCTGGGGCCTTAGCACTGCAGGTCTCGATACCAGACGTGGATTTTTCCACCACTGCCTCTCCAGCCCGGGCCAGCTCTCTCTGTCTGATAATGAGGGTCTGGAGGTATCGGCCGGATTCAACTTCTCTCTGATAGAACCGTTTGTCAAATCGGTCAAAGAGGCGATAGGATGGGAAGAACCCCAGGAAGTTCAACCAAAGCAAAGGAAATATTTCCCTCATCTTAAAAAGGATCCAGAGGCTTTTCCGTTCATAGACGAACTCGATGACCTGATTAAAGAGGAATGGCAAAGACCAGAGAAGAAATCTAGTTTAAAAAACAGACTTCTTAAACTATACCCACTCAAGGAGCCTAAAGTGAACCCCCTGGTATCCCCTCCGGTAGTAGACGCATCTTTGATGCGCCTAGCCAGGCATGTTACACTCCCGCTAGAAGACGCGGTAACATTCAGGGACGTGCTCGACAGGAAGATCGACACGAATCTCAAGCGGGCGTACCTATCAGCAGGAGGTGCCTGCAGGCCTGCGATAGCACTCACAGCGGTAGGAAGAGCCATCTCGAGCTGGTCTGCAAGCACAGAGAAGCTTGTGTTGGAGGGTGCAGACCAAGAAAAGATAGTGAAAGCTTTGCAAGAACTAAGCTTGGCAGGTGACTTTGTGGCAGAGGCTTCGGTCGATACCATCAGGTCTGCATCAAAATCTATGCTGGCCTCGGTAACGGCCAGAAGAGCACTATGGCTGAAACCCTGGACGGCAGACCCAGCCTCCAGGTCTAATTGATGCCGTATCCCGTTCGATGGGGAAAATCTCTTCGGAACGAAATTGGGCTCAGCTATCTCTAAGGTGACTGGTGGCAAGTCTGGGCTCATCCCCTCGGACAGGAGGCCCAAACAACCTCTTCCCTTTAAGTGAAACCTTCCAGAGAGGTATAGGGACACGAAAGCGTACAGACCGGGGAAAAAGTACCAAAGGAGCTGGAAGAATCCTCAATCTTCCTTTATGAAATTCCAGAAGCCTAAAACTCCCGCTTCCAGTGACCAGAAGCCTTTTTGAAGGTGCGCCCGTCTGGCCAGCGATAGTGGGAACAAGACTCTCCAGATTCAAGCTGGTCTGGGCGGAGACCATAAAGGATACCTGGACTCTGGCCACCATCAGTTTCGACCACAGGTGGTCCTTCAAAAATCGACCCCCAAGGGATCAATTTTGTCCAACCCGTATTCCTCCATCTCGGGAAAGAAGGTTGTCTCTACTAAACTATATTCAGGATCTTCTCAAAAAGCGAGCAATAGTAAAGGTCCCGCCAGCACAACGAGGCAGGGGATTCTATCCTCCACTATTCCTCGTCAAGAAAAAGTCAGGGGACTTTCGACCAGTTCTAGATCTAAAGAACCTCAACAAGTCCATCAGGGTGGAGTCATTCAGGATGGAAAGCTTGCAGTCTATCCTCCAGGCCATAAATCTGGGAGACTAGATGCTCTCCATAGATCTCCAAGATGCCTACCTGCACATTCCAATCCACGTGGCATTCCAGAAATTCCTGCGATTCTCTGTGGGTCAGGGGCACTTTCAGTTTCAAAGCCTTCCTTTCGGGATCTCAACAGCCCCCAGAACATTCACAAAAGTCTTACTACCAGCAATAGCTTACATGAGAGAGGAAGGTCTAAGGGTCCACCACTACCTGGATGACATCCTCCTCCTCTCAAGCAGCCAGGAGTCACTCGTGTAACATCGCGAGATCCTAGTCTCCACCCTAATAAACCTGGGATGGATAATAAACTGGCAAAAAAGCAACATCCAACCTACCCAAAGGATGGTCTTCCTGGGGGCCGAACTAGACACCCCAGCAAATACAGTGGAGCTGCCAGGGGAAAAGATGTCTCTACTAATCCAAAAAGTAAAGAATTCTATCCCGGCACCGTGCCTACCAGCCAGAGCATACCTCAGCCTTCTGGGTTCCCTACAGGGGCGGATCCAGGGGGGGCAACGGGGCAATTGCCCCCTACAAGAATTCGGGTGAGTGAGTGGGCCGGCAGGCATCGCCCGGGTGAGAGAGTCGGCGAACGGCGGCTCCGCGGCTGAGAGCACGGGCAGCTCCGTTGCTGAGAGACAGCGACAGACAGGTGAACAAGTGAAATTCTGCAACGTGTGGCAAGGGACGTGGCAAATGACGTGGCAAGTGACAATCTGCATCTGGTGACAGGCGACGTGGCAAGTGACAATCCGCAACATGCGGCATGGGACGTGGCAAGTGACGTGGCAAGTGACAATCTGCAATGTGTGGCAAGTGACGTGACAAGTGACAATCTGCAACGTGTGGCATGGGACGTGGCAAGTGACATGGCAAGTGACAATCTGCAACGTGTGGCAAGGTACAAGGCAAGTGACAATCTGCATCTGGTGACAGGTGACGTGGCAAGTGACAATCTGCTTCTGGTGACAGGCGACGTGGCAAGTGACAATCTGCATCTGGTGACAGGCGACGTGGCAAGTGACAATCCGCAACGTGTGGCAGGTGACAGTGGCAAGTGACACGCTCGGGGCTCCCACTGATTCTGCATTATGGTGAGTTGAACCATTTCATTTTTTATAACAATGTAATTATAGTAATAATGCGCTTCAATCATCCTGACACCATAACAACCATGGTGCCATGATGATTGAAGCGCTAACACCAGCCATTTCCCCAATAAATTTACCCCAAAAAAAGTATTTTCTGGCAGTGCCCCTCCCGAGACTAGGCTCTGGATCTGCCCCTGGTTCCCTATCAGCAACCATTCCAATGGTCCGATGGGCGCAATGGAACACCAGACCCCTGCAAGCCTCCTTCTTGCGCCAGTGGGACGGCTGGTCCATGTCCCAATTGATTCGCATCTCGGAAGAAGCCAGTCTATCTCGGCATTGGTGGACACACCCCTACAACCTCAGGAGATGCAAACAGATAGTCATTCCCCACCAGGAGGTAGTAACTTCGGATGCCAGTCTGGAGGGATGGGGGCACATTACCTACACTATGCGGCTCAGGGCCGCTGGCACTTCAGAACCGAGGACCTGGTCTCAAATGTTCTAGAGATGAGGGCAGCCTTCCAAGCCCTTTTGGCATTCAGCACCCTCCTGAGAGGGAAACAAGTTCTCATAAGTATGGACAACCGAGTGGCTGTAGCCTACATCAACAGGCAGGGGGGTACCAGAAGCATCTCCATGATGCAGGAGGCTGGCCCAGTGATGCGGTGGGCTCAACTGAACCTTCGAGACCTAAGGGCGGCCTATATTCCGGGTGCCCAGAACCTTCTGGCTGATTCTCTCAGCAGAACATTCGTTTCCAACAACGAATGGTGTCTGAGCCCCCAAGCATTTGCCCTCATATGCCAGACATGGGGTCATCCGGACGCGACTTAAGGATCACCATGGTAACCATACCAAACTTACACTTCCCACGTTCAAGCGGTGCATCCTGATTGGATGCTCACCGCTCGTTTTTTTAATTACACAGATGATTGTGATAAGGGGCTATCTATATAAGACTTAGTGGCATTATGGGACTCCATCACCGCTGAGGAAGTCCCCTGGACGATACGCGTGCGGGAGCTTCCCTGGATGTCACTGCAGCCACTTTATCATCTTTTGCTGTTACCAGTCACTATATGCTCTTTATCCTAGCACTTGGACTAAGTGCTATTTATGTGAGTACCTGTCTTTATAATAAATGATACCTGCTTCAAGTTATACAGAGAGCACTAGATATTTTCTTTGCATTTTATGTCGTCACGGGAGATATACAAGTTCTATCTGCGGAGTTTAAGAGGTGCCTGGCTTCCATCTACAAGTTTACCTTAACCACCAGTGGTGGCGAATGCCCTTATGACCTTCCTGTTAGCTCAGGGGTCTATTATGCAAGGTGAGCAGTTTGGCTAACAAATGGCGTGAGCACGGATTAAGGAGCACTTCAGACTTTGCATGAAGCACCCTTTATCACCGCTGACGTCTCTGGTTTCCCATTTACATGTGTGTTTTTCTTCGTATGAGCTTATGGACTTTTTATTCGTTGATCATTTTAGTTGTTTATTCTTTTAGCGCTGCACTGTTCAGTTTATTAAGTCTCAAAGGGTTTCTATATTTGCCTTTAGTTTCCAGCTGCTGTTAGTAGTTATTGGGTTTTGCGCTGACTGTCTGTCTTTGATTGGTCATCCGGACATAGACCTTGCAGCAACGCCAGTGAACAAGAAATGTCAGAGGTTCCTGTCAAGGACCCCCTTCCCCTCAGCGGAGGGAACAGATTGTCTCCAGCACCCTTGGAACTTCCACCTTGCCTACATTTTTCCACCAACACCTCTTATGGCCAAGTTTCTTCTGAGGCTCAAGCATTCAGCGGCCCTAGTGCTGGCTGTGATTCCCTTCTGGCCATGGAGGCCTTGGTTCACCACCCTCCTACAGCTGAACACAGCGGATCCACTTCCACTCCCAGTGTCAGCAGATTTACTAACCCAGGGCCAGCTTCTCCATCCGAGTCTGGAGAAGTTACACCTAACGGCCTGGAGGTTGAAAGGTCTAGATTCCTAGACCAAGGCTGTTCTCAGAAGGTAGTCGATACCCTGCTCCAGGCTAGAAAGTCTACCACAAATAATACCTACGGAAGAATCTGGGAGACGTTCACTTCCTTTGCCCAGGATCAAGGTTGGAACCCTTCCTCCCCATCAGCAGTGCAAGTGCTCGAATTCCTCCAGTCAGGTCTGGACAAAGGCCTTAGGTCCAGCACCCTGAAGGTACAAGTTTCTGCCATCTCCGCATTGACAGGAGTTAAGTGGGCGCTTAATCCTCTGGTGATTCAATTTCAGAGAGCCTGTCTAAAACTAAGGCCCCCTAGAAAAACTTTGTTCCCGACATGGGATCTCTCAATCATCCTGGAGGCCTTATCCAGAGAACCATTCTTTCCACTTGAAAACATCTCCCTTTGGGACCTGACTCTAAAAATATAATTTCTAATCGCCATCACATCAGCGAAGAGGGTCTCAGAAATGCAAGCCTTGCTAATCAAGGAACCGTATTTGATGGTCTACCCAGACAGACTAACCCTGAAGCCTTCAGATAGATTTATTCCAAAGGTCTCCTCTTCATTCCACTTTAACCAGGAGAATGACCTTCCAGCTCTAGTCATGGATCAGGGCGTTCCCCACCCTCTGGATGTGAGGGGTAACGTTTTACAGTACCTTTCTATAACCAAGCCATTCAGAAAATCCGAAAACCTTCTAATCATCCCACACGGATTCAGGAAGGGCCAAGCGGCTTCTGCCCGTACCATCGCCTCATGGCTCGTGAAAATTATCAAGAAGGCCTACTCCTTGAGCACCTTGCAGATTCCAGAAGGCTTAAGAGCACATTCCACCAGGGCAATGGCTACTTCATGGGCAGCTTACTGTAGAGTCTCAGCGGAAACCATTTGTAGAACGGCCACTTGGTCTTCTAGAAACACCTTCATATCCATTATAAAGTAGTCGAATTCGGGAGGGCCGTTATACAGGCCAACTCTTCTGTTTCTTGTCAATAAATTTACTTTGCATTCCCACCCAGTTTGGCGAGTTACTCCCCAACGTGTATGCTGCCATGATGCGACAGGAAAACGGAAAATTGTATACTCACCTTTCCGTAATTTTCCTTTCCTGTCGCATCTTCATGGCAGCATACAATCACCCACCCTTCTGAGATGACATGTATATACAGATACAGATACATGTATATATATACAGAGAATACTGGGACGGGTGCCTATTCATTCATTTATAGCTATGTGGTCCTATCAGGTTGTGGGGGCGGAGTCACAACCCAACGTGTATGCTGCCATGAAGATGCGACAGGAAAGGAAAATTACGGAAAGGTGAGTATACAATTTTCCGTTTTCTCTACTGCTCTATTCTGGACAGCAATGCGGTACTGCACTAAAAGCACTGTTACAGATTATCTGTGATGTCATCTGTTACTAGATTTAAATCTGTTTAAGAGCATTATACTAAGGCTTTGCGAGGACTGTGTTTTGTCTGCACAGGATGCACAGGTGTTGCATGCATCCTCATGCAGGCAGGCCCAATTATGTCAGATAGGACCAGGGACGGACTGACCATTAGGGCACTTGGGCGCTGCCCAAGGCCATGGGGAGCCAGCAGGGAGCCCTGTGAGTGTCCCCCTGTCCGTCCCAATCTTTGCTTATCCCAGAGCCAAGTGCCAGAACAAGTCCCAGCACTGAGCTCCGGTAACTAGGCTGACAGGGGCTCGCTAGTGTCGGGCAGTGAGTCAGGATATCTTCTGTGCCCGGGCAATGATTCCCCTTTGTGGCAGCTGAGCCGACATATCTCCCTCCTGAGCCTGCACACAGCTCACTGAGGATCCTCCTCCTCAGCTCCAAACTACACAGACAGGAGGGGGAGGAGCCGGGAAGAAGAGATCTTACACTGCAGGAGCCGCGCTGATTCTGAGGTCTGTGTATAGTTTGTGGATAGGGGAGGGGGTTGGGGGCAGGTAATACATGGAGAAGGGGGGTATAAGAAAAAAATGTGCTGGGGGGTGTTTGAGGGAAGAGGACATGTGCTAGTAGGGGGGAGGGGATTTCAAAACCACCCCCTTCTCCAAAGCAAAGAGTTGCCACTTTCCCCTCTCTACCCCCATCCCAGGGGCTCCTCTCTGCCCCCATCCCAGGGCCTCCTCTCTGCTCCCATCCCATGGATCCCTCTCTGGACCCATCCCAGGTGCCCATCTCCGCTCCCATCCCAGGGAGCCCTCTCTACCCCATCCCAGGGGCCCCTCTCTGCTCCCATCCCAGGGATCCCTCTCTGCCCCCATCCCAGGGGCCTCTCTCTGCTCCCATCCCAGAGATCCCTCTCTGCCCCCATCCCAGGGGCCCCTCTATGCTCCCATCCCAGGGGCCCCTCTCTGCTCCCATCCCAGGGATCCCTCTCTGCCCCATCCCAGGTGCCCCTCTCTGCTCTCATCCCAGAGGCCCCTCTCTGCTCCCATCCCAGGGGACCCTCTCTGCTCCCATCCCAGGGATCTCTCTCTTCTCCCATCCCAGGGATCCCTCTCTGCCCCCATACCAGTGATCCCTCTCTGCTCCCATCCCAGGGGTCCCTCTTTGCCCCCATCCCAGGGGCCCCTCACTTCTCCCATCCCAGGGGTCCCTCTCTGCCCCCCTCCCAGGGGTCCAGAGGTGTACACATGTTGCAGCCTCAGCAGAAATTATAGACCCTGTCACACTTGGCATGGGGCTGCACTGCAAAGGTTGTGCAACCTTATGCAGTACAGCGACCAAGTGGTTAAAGCAGGCTATAAGGAGGCGTTGTATTGCCTCATCACATAACCTGCTTTAACCCCTTGGATCCTACACTAGCATGCTGCTACTGCGTGCATTATACAGTACATTGCTGGGTTGCTGGATGTTTGCAGAATGGCCCTATTTACTTGATTGGGTCACGATCACCCACCAAAAGCAACAGGGGGTATAATTCCTGCCACAGCATGTGTACATCTTCAGCTGCTGCCTCTGCAGCTAAAGGGGGTAGAGACCAATATATGTAATGTGGGCAGTGTGGCAGGGACACAGGAAGGGGGCCCATGATCTCCTATTGCCCGGGGGTCCCATGAGTTGTCAGTCCGCCCCTGGATGGGACACAGCAGCTGCACGGACATCACTGCTCCCAAATTGACATCTGTGTGGGTGCAGGTGCAAGTCCCCCAGCGCAAACAGTTTCAATGGGTGTACGCTTAAGTATGAATGTGTGAATGAGGCCTAAGGGTGACCATGCATTGTTACTAAAATGCTAACAGATTTCTTTATCCACAAAAAAAGGAATCCCACTAGTACAGTGTATTTTGACAGTGGCACCTACCACTGCTGACCAATAGAACATTTTCCAACATGCCCCTTCAACAGAAATCAACAGAAATGACTGGGATCAAGCCCATGGGCACTGGCCAATAGGGGCCCCCGCGGGCCCGCCCTGTTTGGAAAGCCGCCGAGAGCCGCCGAAAGCTGCCAAAAGCCACCGAGAGCGGCCGAAAGCCACCGAGAGCACCGAAAGCCGCCGAGATACACAGGACATCCGGTTCTGTATCTCGGCGGCGCCATTTTTAAACTGAAAGGCTGCAATGACATGGCAGCAATGACACTGGAGCAAGGCTACACTGACAAGTCTGCAAATGACACTGGGACAAGGCTACACTGACACTGACAAGGCTACACTGACACTGACAAGACTGCAATGACACTGACAAGGCTGCAGATGGACACTGATAAGGCTGCATTGATTGGCATTTAAATGTTTTTTTCCTTAAACTTCCCTCCTAAAAGTTTTTTCCTTAAAATTCCCTCCTAAACTTGGAGTGCATGTTATACGCGGATAAATACGGTAATTATCATTTTATCCATTTTTATTGCTTTTATTAATCATGGACCCAGGACGAATACCAATACAGTATCCCCCACTTATAAGCTTATATATTATCTACTTTTGTGAGTAGCCATTTGGCTGTTTTGTCTTGTCCAATTAAACAGAAAGTAGGGCCCGAAAGTGACTCAAGCCCAGGGGCCCCAACCACCCTAAGTCCTGCCCTGGTGCTGAGGTGTTTTAACTGTCTGTGTCCAAGTTACAATGTAGAAAAATTCAATTACAGTTGTCCAAGAAGGGATTTTCCTAATTTTGAAGAGATTACCTTTCCCTTGTTGTTTGTATAGAACAGAAAGTGATGTGAAGTCTCCCCAATGGGACACAGATGGAAAAAATAAAATACTGACAGTTTTTGTTTTATCATTTTCTATCATTATTTGGATAGGATTAGGCTAGGTTTCCACTATTGCGACCTCAAAGTCGCGCGATTTACAGTGCGACTTTGCAATATGATTTTTGATGCGATGTCATGCGACAAGTAGTGCATGACAAGTAGTGCAAGTAGTGCAAGTAGTGCAAAACCCTTTTTTGGAGTTGCTGTGACTTGATTCATACCAATTAGAATGGGGACCATTGAAATACATGGGTTTTGACTTGTCGTGCGACTTGACATGTGTCAAGTCGCACAACAACTTGCAGAGTGGAAACGGTGCCTTAGGGCAGCCAAGGAGATGAGAAGGGGGGTTGGAAGGGAATGGAAAACGGATTGGGACAGGGGTAGGGAAGCTGGTAGTGCCCCATTATATTAGATTACATTCAGGACCCCAGGACTTTACTTTAGAGTGGCTCCCAGATTTAGGCTTGGGAACTTATAATGTCACAGTATTCAGGAGAATGGGTAAACTAGGTTTAAATGGTTTTAGAGGTACAGGGGTTAGGTGGAGGAAAAATGCAGCCATCTGGGATACGCATGTCTGTAAATTTAAAGATTGAGTGTTTGACCTGAGACCAGAAGATCTGGGGCTTGTTGTGGGACCAGAAGATGTAGAGCATGGTACCCTCTTCTCCCCAACATCTCTAGATTGGAAAGCATTGCAGATATAGTTTATGTCTTGGGAACCCTATAATATTCAGATATGATTTTGTATTCTGTTTCCTGAACACTACATGAAACTGATGCTTTATGGGTCATTTGTATGATTCTGTCTAGTTGTTGGTCATTAAAGGTAGTGTGAAGGTTGCCTTCCCACGGCGTGAGATATTTTGGGGGTATTGAGTTTGGTGAGCAAGACAAAATATGATATGACTGGGAGAGGCTGTGGGGGATTGCCTCCTCATCTAGGCATCATTTGTAAAATTCAGTGGAGTTAGAGAGCATTGTCATCTTTCCCTAACTGTGGTAAATAAAACATTGCAACATTGACCAAATGCTTACCAGGGACTGCTATTTGCCGCCTTGGAAGAAATGCATCACCCTGTATTGATGGTCTCTGAGGGTGGATAAAAAGGACCCACCATTATTTCCAGTACAAATTTGGGGTGTGAAATAAATGGAGAGGGATGTGCATCCTACAAAACCAAAGATCCTTTCACTAATGTTAATGTTACTCCAATTTTTCGGTGGTTAAAAAGATGGTGAAAGATATCTGTCTGCAGCTAAGGAAGACCTCCCAGGATACAGTCAGACAAAGAATGTTCAAACTGGACCCACCATTTGGTCAGATTCAGAATGTACCAGCTCAGGATCCATGGAGTTTGTGCTACTTGAATAAATCTTGAAGACCATTGCCGACCTGAGTTTTGGGCCTGGTCAGGTTGCTGCTGGATTCTATGTGGCTTGCCTGCACACAGGAATTTTCTGAATTCACTAAACAGTTGTTTCAAAAGTAGCTTGGAATGTGTATCAGAAGTGTTTGGAATAAATAAAGTAGGCGGAGGAGGGTGGTCTATAAAAACATACACAAGAGGGTGCAAACGCCTAGTGCATTACCACCAGACACCATTTATCAAAAGCACACAATAGTAATATACCCACAAAAATGCAAATAAAATCAAGCATATCGAGTAGACAGCCCCGTGCAGGTGAGACGGGTGTCCCATTCGGTGCCACGTGGTGGAAAAGCTTACACGTTTCAGTGGACAAACCCCCTTCACCAGAGCTCAGGGGGAGGGTGGTCATCTTAAGTGTGCTTCTCCTATCAAACCAGGATTGTCACTTACCTGGCCATGCCACAAGGTCTCTTCTAGTCTGGGTCAGGAATGTGGAAATGTTGACATGGAACAAGTCTCCCACTTAATGGTGTGAGTACTATCCCTTGGTATTTTAGGTGGCCTGAGTTCTAGTTAAATGGAAAGTGGTGCTGGAAGGATGGCCAAGGTTACCTAAGATACATTAATGTTCATTGCCTCTGATTTTTGTAGATTGATTTTAAAATTTGAGAGCTCACAACCATTTCCCATTCTAGCCAAAATGAAAAAAAGGCTGCACACTGGCTGCAAAACATGTGAATATCTCCTAAACAGTACATGTTTAGGAGATACATATTTTACCTACAGGTGAGCTTTATTATAAGTTTACCTGTAGGTAAAAGTAACAAAGTGGAGTTTACTACAGCTCTAATCAATAGAATGGGGATGATCATGACAGATTCTCTTTAAAGAATTATCCTTTATTACTTACTGCTTAATGTGAATTCTTTTTCTGTGAAAATGAAAACATGTGAGACTATTTAAAGATCACTGGAACATTACTTGACAAAAAGATGATTTTAAACGTAGTCTTCATAGAATATGCATGTTTGACAGGACACTTGAATAGATAGCCACAATGACTTGGTCAACATCTTTCTAGTTCAGCTGTCAAACACTGTATATGAATAAAAATGTTCATTAAAATGTAAATGAGAATGTGCTATATTATTCATTTTTAACTCATCGGTACTCAATCATCTTCAAGACAAGTCTTTCATTAGCATTACATGGATATTTTTATACCTGTTTTGTGCTACAAAATATGCATTATCTGGACCTGAACTGCTCATAAAAAAAACAGCATTGTAAATGCAGATAAGCAGATAAATAAAAAGATAGTCAGTTGGATACATCCATATTTTTAGTTTTAAATTGGTTTTCAAAAATTGTGTGTTGGGCTGGTGATTGTATATGTCATAAAGCTCAAAATATGGTGACCCCATGTCTCCAAAGCTTCCTTCAAACATAAATATTACTGAATACATTTGCCCCAACTTAGGATAGTCCAGTGGGTGACACCAAAAATCAAAAGATAATAAAGCAAATAACTATTACTTTACGAAAATAAACATACATTTTATTATAAGAAAACCTAAAAAAAAAACCAAAACAAAATAATTCAGAAACTACATTATGTCAAAAAAGTAAATAAACAAGGAAAGGAGAAAAATGAACAGAGAAAACAAAATAGAAAGACAAAAAAGACAGGAATTTTAAAAACACTTAAAGTGTTACTAAACTCACAACAATAAAATCATTCTGTATATGCAGTAAAGCATGCTTGCTAACTTCACTGTGGAACCGAAGGGGTTAATCCTCCACATTGTGTAAAAAGGCTATTTGATCCTGTCTTCTCTGACCCTCCCCTTCTTCCACTGTCCCCAATCCATCTCCTGATCAGATAGAGCCTTGGAGTCACTCTGCACATGCTCAGTTTGGTGTGTATTGCTAGAGAGTTTGTTTTTATCTTGGGAAGGTGCATGTGATCAGCACAGGGCCAATCAGCACTGTCCAGACAGAGGTTAAAATATCCAAACAAAAAAACACAATGTGAAACACTTGCACAGACCACAGGGATGCTCCTTGTGTGTCCTCACTGCCCTAAGAAATACAAAGATAATGAAAAACTATCTTGCAAACCCATACCGGGGCTATCAACTGTCCCTCATTTGCAGGGACTGTTCCCTCTGTCCTTTATTTCTTCTTAGATGTATAAATCTTTATGTAAAATGTAAATACCAGAAATGTCATACTGCCCCAACCCTTTTATCCCACCTCTAAATTATTGCATTTTTAAAACATAAATAAGGAACTTGGGCTTACCCAATTAATTCTGCATATCAATTATTCATGATCCATTTAACTTGGGTTATGGCAAGGGGTTGTCCTTTGCTTATATACTTTGTGCTAAAAGGTGCCCCCCTCATCACAGAAAAAATGTAGGCATGCCAAACTTATGCCCGCCTCCAACCCACTGTCTACACTTCATCACATAACCTTACTAAAAAACAACATACACACACACACACACACAATTTAAATGTTTATTGAACAAGTTGTAATCAAGGTTACAGAGGAAGACATAGATGGGGTGACAGATAGAAAAACATTTTAGAGGTTTAAAGCAGACTTCAAAAATTGTTTGTGGGGATGGGGTCTTAACCACTTCAGCCCTGGAAGGATTTACCCCCTTCCTGACCAGAGCACTTTATGCGATTCGGCACTGCGTCGTTTTAACTGACAATTGCGCGGTCGTGCAACATGGCTCCAAAACAAAATTGATGTCCTTTTTTTCCCACAAATAGATTTTTCTTTTGGTGGTATTTGATCACCTCTGCGATTTTTATTTTTTGCGCTATAAACAAAAAAAAGCGACAATTTTGAAAAAACGCATTATTTTTTACTTTTTGCTATAATAAATATCCCTATCCCCAAAAAATATATTAAAAACCATTTTTTTTCCTCAGTTTAGGCTGATACGTATTCTTCTACATATTTTTGGTAAAAAAAAAATCGCAATAAGCATTTATTGATTGGTTTGCGCAAAAGTTGTAGCGTTTACAAAATAGGGGATAGTTTTATGGCATTTTTATTAATAATTATTTTTTTACTTGTTTTGGCGGCGATCAGCGATTTTTATTGTGACTGCGACATTATGGCGGACACATCGGACATTTTTGACACATTTTTGGGACCATTGTCATTTATACAGCAATCAGTGCTATAAAAATGCACTGATTCCTGTGTAAATGACACTGGCAGTGAAGGGGTTAACCACTAGGGGGCGGGGAGGGGTTAAATGTGTCCTAGGGGAGTGATTCTAACTGTCAGGGGGATGGGCTGTGTGTGTGACGTCACTGATCTCTGCTCTCGATGACAGGGAGCAGAGATCGAGTGACACTGTCACTAGGCAGAACGGGGAGATGCTGTTCACAACGGCATCTCCCCGTTCATCCTCTCTGTGAGGCGATCGCGGGTACGACCGCGGCGATCGAGTTCGCAGGACCCGCGACCCGACTCACGGAGATCGTGGCAGGCGTGCGCGTGCGTGCACATGGCGGCAAATTCAAAGTAACGTACGGGTATGTTACTTTGCGCAGCCGTGCCATTCTGCCAACATAAATGTACAGCCGGTCGGGAACCGGTTAAACAGGGGCTAAATTTAGCTGTGCTAGGTAGTAACTAACCTGGCTAATTTGTAGTCTTTGTGATTATTTGGGTTTTCGCTTAAGCCTGGTTTAAATGTAATTTCTCCCTTCTGTCAATAGGTGGCACTGTTGTTGCCTTTGGCATAAGTTTGATAAGCTACCGCGAGACTGAGTTATCAATATGCATATCTCCTTGATCCAATCAGTAGGAGTTTCAGGCTACTGAGCATGCTGAGAGAGAATATATATTTGGAGGAAGTCAGGTGATTGGGGTCCTCCCACTCAGACCTTGGTCTGGTGTGGATGTGTGAGGAACAGCTGCGTTGGGTGAGGCCTGGAGTCTAAGGCCTGGCCATGTGCTTAAGGCTCTGCCAGAGACAGCCTGTTTGCTGCCTGGGGTAGTGGGAGAGGCTCCTGAGAGAGCCTTTTGTTGCCTGGCGCATGAGGAGAAAGTTGGAGTTCTGAAATGAAGTACGAGAGGTTACCTTCATGAGCCGGGGACTGTGGAGAGGCTGGAAAAGCTTCAAGAGGGACTCATCCAAGGAAACCCTGCTCAGTGTGGTGAGTTTTTGGTTGCTATGGCTACGTAGGTACAGACCATTGGGTGCAGGCCTAAGGCCCTTGTTTTGTATTGCTGTCTACCTGGCTGTTTTGTTTTCAGAGCCTGCTGATCTGCCTGCTTACTGTCCCTGGGTGTCCCGTCCCGTGCCTAACCCTTTCTCCGCATTTTTCTGTTGTGAGCAATAAAATCAATTTTGTTCATCCAAAATGTGACTGGAGCCCATCTTTTCTGCAACCGTCCACACCCACCATACCTAAGAACCAGCACCCTGAGGTGAAATGGCAGCCCTCCCTGATGCCGGTGGTCAGGGGGATACTACACGTATATGTTAGAAAGCTTAAAAAATATGGCAATGACAGGACTTTAAAGCTTCCTTCAAACAAAATATTACTGAACACCGTTTTCCCTAATAGGGCATAATCCAAAGGATGGCACAAAAAAACAAAAGATGATAAAGCAAATAACTTCTAATTTACAGGAAAAAAAATATATAAATGTTATCGTAAGAAAATCTAAAAAAAAACACAAAACACTAATGGGAATAAACACAATTCTGAACCAACATTACTAAAAAAAGGTAAATAAACAAAGAAAAAAAGGTAAATAAACAAAGAAAAAAAATGGAAAGCTAGTTCCATGATTTTTAAAGAAAATACATCACTAAACTAATTTGTGTTGTGTAAAACAGAACAGAAACTGTGAGCTAATCCCCTGTGATCAGAGCAAAGCGGGCGGATGACACATCCATGTCTGCTCAGTTTCTGCAGCATCATCCAACCCACTTTTTTTGGGCCCAGGTTGTCATAGACCCAATCCCAGGGTGCACATCATCATGCAACCAAGGCTCAAGTAGTAACAGTAGAGGAGGGACCCATGATGCTACCTGATCAACCTGAAAAATGCTGGAAAAGCGCATGTATATTGTATTTATTTTCTTTCTTTCATTTTCTTTGTTTGGCGTAGGGGTATGAAGAAAGCTGAAATTTAGCTTTAATAATAAAAAAAAGTAATAGTTTTGGAAGTTGCTGTAGGTTAAACAATAAACGATTTTGTGTAAACATGTATAGTTCCCTGACTGTTTCTAAGTTACTAGCTAGCAATGTAAGAATACTTTTCTCATTAAAGGCTTTTATTTTCAGTCTAAAGCATGGTCACATATCGCTTCCAATAGCCAGTGATGCCATCATTACAGGTTATGCATTACTTCACATAGCCAGGCCTTTTTTGCCAGCTTCCAAATGTTAACAGCCTCTGACACAGCAGTGAGCTTTCTATGTGTGCTGCTTATAAAGGTCATTGTGCTGCTGTCAATGAGAAAGGTCATTTCAAGCCCTGCTTATATTTGACATGTACTATATTGCTGTGACAAGCTGAATACTTTGCAGTTTATAAACAAATTTTTTTTTTTGTTTATGTCTCTGAAACCCTTGTGCTAAGCATGATTTACATCTTAATTTGTATGCGCTGCCAAATGGTCACACAGAATGAACTTGAGAATGAATTAAACATCACCATAAACATATGGTAAAATATTTAATAGCATGGAATAAAAAAAAGCAATACTGAATAATGTGCAGATTATACCATAAAGGTCTCCTGAAACATGGCTGCCATAAAAATCTATAGACAATAATTGACAGAAAGCTCTTGCTGCAATTGTGATTTTTCAATTGAAGGATTTGCAGCAATAAGAAGGCAGCTCCAGCATACTAAAAAACTGTTTACATTTTGTTTTCAACTTGAGTTTGAAGTGTTTATACCTGTTTGTTGTCCTTGTATTACCACATGATTCAGTACTGTTAGCATACAAAAATATATTTTCTATGTAGCAAGGCAATTTTTTTAATTTTGGAGCTGCCTCGTTATTCTGTTCAACACTGTAGACAGGCATCTGTTACGGAACAGGCAAAGCAATGCCTCCTTTTGTGCCAGACGAAAGAGCAGATTATTTTGACTTATGTGTTTGGTTTTCAGCACCAGTTGAGGTATCCACAGTGAGGAGGACTGGGCTAGAGGGAGAGAAGGAAATTGGCTCCCAGGCCAGTAAATAGGCAAGGCCAGTAGACATAATATATGTTGGGTTAGTGGCCCTAAGTGGATATTCCCCTTTTCAGAACTTAATCAGTGTATAGTCAATGACAGCTGCATTACTTGTTCAGACCTGAGATGACAGCATCTGGTAGTGGGAAGTCCTCCATTATTGACTTAATTTGTGAATCTGAGATGTCATATGAAGCAATCCAGAGAGCTACCAAGTCAATGCTGAAAGAATACATACTTGTGGAATTCATTGTGATAATTTGTGATAGGAGGGTACATGAAGAGGATTTACAAACACATTTACAATACTATTTAGAAACATACAGTTAACACGATCCATGTGTTTTAAGCAACAATGCTTCATATAATAAGAGAACAGCAGAGTGGTTACTCTGCACTCTTTGCACAGGGCTGCAGAGTTCAGAGGTATACAAATGCATTATATTAAATATGTGATGAATGCTGCAGCATCTGGGCTATAGGAGAAAGGGTACAGGGAAAGAGAAAGCGCAATCCAACAGGGAAACCTGGGATCAAACTGTTCAATAATCTAGGGGGTGACAAACATATCTCTTTAAGTGGGTGCTGTATTCGCCAATATGAATAAAATTGGGAAAGCATTTAAATATTTCTCCACATCCGAAAGAGGAATACATTACTTTTTGGATACTGGTATACAGATGATCAGCTTGGATAGCTTGTTGGCACATCAACCCATGGGCACAAGTAGCCCCAGTGTAATGTATGGCAGAAATATCCAATAGACCTGCTGTCGACCCCCCCCCCCTATACTTTGTGGGATCAACAAATTGGGGAAGGTTAAAGTGTTACTCACAGTTCTCCTTCCTGGAGAGAACACTGTTTATGGGGAGTAGGAAGGGACATGCATCACAAGCCCTAAAGCCCTGCTGTAGCTATATTCCTTTTGTGGATCTGCGCTTTTTGTACCTTCCGTGCTGCTTCTTGATCATTACCCCACCTATCATCAGATCAGTAGTCATTTGGGGATGGAAAAGCTATGACATGAGGAAGCAAAGCCTTCTCCATTCCCAAGATGGTTGCCTCCACACAGAGACATAGAGGCTGATTTACTAAATGCAAAAAGGATGTTCTCTTTGCAAAGGATTTGTTCCCAGATTTTAGTGAATGAGGTGAAGCTTTACTGACTTACATTATCCAATTAAGTGCAAGCAAAAATGCTGCATTTTGCTTGCACATGATTGAGTATTCTTTGCTAAAGGACATTTCACTGTATTCACAAAGCTCCGAACAGCCTGTCTGCCTTTAGTAAATCAGACCCATAGTGTAGAACAAGGCATGGTAAATCAGTAATAGGGTAAAGATCTACTGCAGTGAACCTACAGGCAATAATGGTGACCAGTTATTTTCCCTCCTCTTGCCTTCTTTTTTTTATTCTGTGTGCACGGTCAAGGAGGGAATCTCTGGGGGACAGGTCAGGCAGCAATTTAAGGACAGCTGTTTCAGATAGGGGAGGAGTTCCCGTGTTTTGACTGCTTCAGGGATCCCTCTAAATTTGACAGTGTTACAGCAGGATCTGTCTTCGAGATCCACCACTTTCAATTGTAATTTATGGATCATCTCGACTTGCACTTCATGAATATCAACCACTTCATTCATCTCCTGTGCTTATTTCATATTACTCAATCTCAACGCTTGGGACCAACAGTGCTCAGCAAAAATTAGTACACTTTTGAAAAGTAAGATTTTAATTAATATCTCAATGAACACAAGAATAATTTCCAAAATCTTGACAACACTGAGTTTTATAGAACATTTGTTTAGCTTATTACATAAAAGTAAGGTTAATAATATAACTTAGATTACAAAATATTCAGTTTTACTCAAATTAGTTGATGCAAAAATGATTACACCCCACAACAAAAATGACTACATCTAGTGTTTTGTATGACCTCCATGATTTGTAAGGACAGCACCAAATCTTCTAGGCATGGAATTAACAAGTTGGTGACATATTGCAACATTCTTCAAGAATGACCTCTTTTAGAGCCTGGATGCTGGATGGAGAGTGATGCTCAACTTGTCTTGATGAGGTTGGGTATAGGTTAGAGTTAAGTAGGCAGCGATTGTTTGGTTAAAGTGTCAGGATTGTGTCAGAGTTGAGTGCTTGGGTGCAGTGGCGTAGCGTGGGTTGTCAGCACCCGGGGCAAGGCAAGTAATTTGCGCCCCCCAACCTGCGGACTTTTAGCACTCCCTGAGTCCCTTCAAATACAATAGTACTGACCACTACACTGTCCACTACACTGAGAACTACATTGTCCACTACACTGACCACTATACTATACTGTCCACTATACTGACCACTATACTATACTGTCCACTATATTACACTGACCACTATACTGTCCACTACACTACACTGTCCACTATACTACACTGACCACTATACTAAACTATGCTGACCACTATACTACACTGACCACTATACTACACTACACTGACCACTATACTACACTACACTGACCACTATACTACACTATACTGACCACCATACTACACTGACCACTATTCTACATTACACTGACCACTATACTACACTGACCTCCATACTAAACTACACTATACTGACCACTATACTACACTATACTGACCACTATACTACACTACACTGACCACTATACTACACTACACTGACCACTATACTACACTGTCCACTATACTATACTACACGAACCACTATACTGACCACTATACTACACTGTACTGACCACCATACTACATTACACTGTCCACTATACTACACTGACCTCCATACTAAACTACACTATACTGACCACTATACTATACTACACTAACCACTATACTACACTGTCCACTATACTATACTACACTAACCACTATACTGACCACTATACTACACTACACTACACTGACCACCATACTACACTACACTGACCACTATACTACACTATACTGACCACCATACTACACTGACCACTATACTGCATTACACTGACCACTATACTACACTGACCTCCATACTAAACTACACTATACTGACCACTATACTATACTACACTAACCACTATACTACACTACACTGACCACTATACTACACTGACCACTATACTGACCAATATACTACACTATACTGACCACTATACTACACTCCACTGACCACTATACTACACTACACTGACCACTATACTACACTACACTGACCACCATACTACATTACACTGTCCACTATACTACACTGACCTCCATACTAAACTACACGATACTGACCACTATACTATACTACACTAACCACTATACTACACTGTCCACTATACTATACTACACTAACCACTATACTGACCACTATACTACACTACACTGACCACTATACTACACTACACTGACCACTATACTATACTATCCACTATACTGTCCGCTACACTGACCACTACACTACAGTGACCACTATACTACACTGTCCACTACACCACATTATACACTGACCACCATACTACACTGTCCACTATACTACATTACACTGTCCAATATACTACACTGACCACTATACTACACTACACTGACCACTATACTACACTACACTGTCCACTATACTACACTGTCCACTATACTACACTGTCCACCATACTACATTACACTGTCCACTATACTACACTGACCTCCATACTAAACTACACTATACTGACCACTATACTATACTAACCACTATACTGACCACTATACTACACTATACTACACTACACTGACCACTATATTACACGATACTATACTGACCACCATACTACACTACACTGTCCACCATACTACACTACACTGACCACTACACTGTCCTCTATACTATACTGACCACTATACTACACTACACTGACCACCACACTATACTACACTGACCACCACACTATACTACACTGTCCACTACACTAACCACCATACTGACCACTATACTACACTACACTGACCTCCATACTAAACTACACTATACTGACCACTATGCTAACCACTATACTATACTACACTAACCACTATACTGTCCACTATACTACACGACACTATACTGACCACCATACTACACTTTCCACTATACTACACTGACGACTACACTATACTGTCCACTACACTGCCCCCATACTGACCACTACACTGACCTCTATACTAAACTACACTATAATGACCACTATACTGTCCACTATACTGACCACTATACTACACTGTCCACTATACTACACTACACTGACCACCATACTAAACTACACTATACTGACCACTATGCTAACCACTATACTATACTACACTAACCACTATACTGACCACTATACTACACTGTCCACTATACTACACTACACTGACCACTACACTATACTGTCCACTACACTGCCCCCCATACTGACCACTACACTACACTGACCTTCATACTAAACTACACTGTAATGACCACTATACAAACCACTATACTATACTACACTGACCACTATACTACACTACACTGTCCACTATACTGACCACTATACTGACCACTATACTACACTATACTGACCACTATACTACACTACACTGACCACCATACTACACTACACTGACCACCATACTACACTACTCTGACCACTATACTGTCCTGCCTACAGTCTCTCTCCCCCCCCCAGCCAGTAACAAGACTCTCACTCGCCTTCTTGTCCTGGCTGCATCGATCCGGATGAGGAGGAGAAGACAGCGGCGGCTCACATTGTTTCTTCTCTCCCCTGCGCTCTGCCTGCTGCCATGTTCAGTGCCCGGCGCCCTGTGATTGGGCGTATGGGGGGTCATGTGCGGAGGCGGGACTTCAGGAGCGATCAAGGACAGGCCAGCCCAACGCCTCACATGACCCCCATACGCCCAATCACAGGGCGCCGGGCACTTAACATGGCGACCGGAGCCTGGGGACACAGGAATTTGAAATTAGGAGGAGGCAGCCAGTGACACATACTGGCGCCCCCCTAAATGTCGCGCCCGGGGCCACGGCACCCCCTGCACCCCCCACGTTACGCCACTGCTTGGGTGTGCCTGGGGTGAGTGGCGACTCAAAGGAGTCAAGCAGTTAGGGATCATTTAGGGTAGTGTGTAGGTTTGTGTGAGGTTTGAGGGTCTGGTTGTGACTGGGGTGAGTGCCTGAGGTGAATAGGAATCAGTGAGGCTGGTGGTTGGGTGGTGGATATAGTGTAAAGGGTTTTTTTTCTCTCCTCTTTCTCTCTCTCTCTAGTATTGTCCTATGGGCACCATAAAAATCTGTTCTTTTAATGTTAGAGGCTTAAATGTAGCAACAAAAAAGATTGCAAATATTGTCCATAAACAAAATGTTGGCATCATTCTCTTTCAGGAGACGCACTTCCGCTCAGACCGTATACCTAATATACAAAATAGACATTATACTGCCTGGTATCATGATACGTATGCTTATTCTAAATCGGGGGAGTTTATATAGCAGTTCACAAGTTAATGCCCCATCAAGTAGTAGAAAGTTGGATGAACCGAGATGGTAGGGCACTGTTATTGAAACTCACTATATATGGTAAAAAATATACGTTTATTAACGTTCACCTACCAAACATGGATCAGATTAAAACAGGTACTTAACTTTTAATAGATCTAATGGAAAGAGCAGAGGGGGTGATAATAATAGGGGGTGACTTTAATTTTATTTTCAATCGGGAGTGGACATTACTGCATCCTAAATCCCCCAGATAAGTACAGATAAAAAGAAATTTAATGATATGTTAGATAAATACCATTTAGTTGATATATGGAGGGCCTTTCATCCAATGGAGAAAGATTATACTTTTCACTAAAAAGTTCATGGCGCATACCATAGGTTAGATTACTTTTTGACAAATCAGTTAGGAATGGCCGCCGTCTCCTACTTTGAGATAGGTAGTATTGTTTGGTCGGACCATGCCCCCATATTTTTGGTGCTTGATTCACCAAGTGCCAATATAATAAGAGGCACTTGGAGATTAAATGACAATTTATTATATGATGAGGTCTGTACTTTAGAGATTAGGTAGGCTATATAGAATTTTACACTAGATCATGTAAAGGATGGTACTTCCCTGCCCATTCAATGGGAAACACTAAAATGTATACTGAGGGGTCTATTCATAAAGCATGGAGCTAGGTTAAAAAAAGCAAAAGGAAATAGATCAGCCCAGTTACTACAAGATATAGATCAATTGGAAAAATTGCATAAACAAAATTCAGCACAGGAGATATTAATGGATCTGGCAGAAAAACGACTCGAATTACGAACTTTATTAAATGAATAAACCCTACGGGTTAGGGATAAAAATCGTACTCTATATTATCAACAGGGTAATAAACACAGTAAATTGTTAGCCAGAGTACTACGCCAGCGAGTAAATACAACATCTATAGTGAAGGTTAAGTCAGAAACAGGTGATATGGTATACGACCCAAAAGGAATATACCTAACCAGCTTGCTGAGAGGGATCCTGAAATATTTCAACAGAATATACGACAATATATAAATGATATTGCTATACCGACTTTAACATCAGTGGAGGTTGAGCAATTAGAAAAGGAATTTTCAGATACCGAAATACAGAAGGTAATCGATGCATTAGTACTGGGAAAAAGCCCCGGTCCGGATGTTTTTACCCCACGGTTCTATAAGTCATCCAAAGATCTATTAGTCCCAATTATGAAACGGACCTTTAATTCAGTGTCTGCCTCTCAACCATTTGTCTCACAGGGTATGCGGGCATATATTTCACTCATACCAAAACCTAAGACCACACAATGTGTGGAAACTATCGGCCGTTCTCGCTGACAAATATTGATCTCCGACTATATTCAAAGCTTATAGCCAATAGACTTACATCGAAAATGCCGAGATATATCCACCTAGACCAAATGGGGTTTATAGAGGGACGAGAAGTGCGGGCTAATACCCTGAAAACCCTTACACTGATGGAATATGTTTGGAAACACGCCATCCCATCCTGTCTTTTGGCAATTGATGCCGAAAAGGCTTTTGACAGGGTGGGATGGCGGTTTTTAAGACAATGGGGAGTGGGCCCTAGCATTCGGGAAAAAATAATGGTCTTATATAACAACCCAACTGCCAGTATACATGCAAATGGAGATCTATCCGAAATAAGGGTGGGATGGCGGTTTTTAAGACAATGGGGAGTGGGCCCTAGCCTTCGGGAAAAAATAATGGTCTTATATAACAACCCAACTGCCAGTATACATGCAAATGGAGATCTATCCAAAATAATTAATATAGCTGATGGAACTTGATAGGGTTGCCCCCTGTCTCCATTGCTATATGTATTGGCTATGAAGCATCTGACGATAGCAATCCGGAACAATATAGATATATAAGGAATAGAAGTAGGAGACAAGGACTATAAAATGTCGGTTATTGCAGACAATCTGTTATTGTATATTACGAATCCAGTGGTGACAGTACCAAACTTAATTAAGGAATTTAAACGCTTTGCTGAATTGAGTAACTTAAAAGTGAATTATAACAAATCTGAAGCTTTAAATATAACAATACCTATGAACATTGTGGATTCTCTTAAAAAAACTTTTCTTTTAAATGGCAGGATAATGCATTCAAATATCTAGGGGTATTTATTCCTAGGGAGAAGCTCCAGGAATATAATTATCTTCCAGTAGCGCAAAAAATAATCAAGACACTCCAACAGTATGATAAAGGTGTTTTTTCTTGGACGGGCAGGATAAATATTATAAAGATGGATATATTGCCTAAAATACTCTACATATTTCAGACCATTCCAATATTTCCCGCAAGAAACATCTTGAACCTCCTACGAAAAGCTATAGGGGGTTTCATTTGGGTGGGTAAACCAGTTAGAATTAGTAGAGCAGTACTAACTAGACCTAAAGAAGATGGGGGCCTGGCGCTCCCAGATCTATCAATGTATCTTAGATCGGTATTTGTGGCTAGGATAGTGGACTGGTTCCACAATGCAGAATGTAAACAATGGGTGAAATTAGAGGAGGAGATCGTGGCCATGAAACTTAAGTCACTTCCATGGATAAAGAGGAAAAATAGGCCCTCTGTCGAGGAGTTGCCGCTCTTGATGGCATCAACACTGAAGGTATGGGATGGATTGGTGAGGAGGGGGATAGGGTCCACTTATATTGGCCCAATGACTCCCCTCTTCAGCAACCCAGAATTCCCACCGGCATTGGAGGTTATGACCTTCCTAAAATGGCAGAGAAGGGATGATATAAGGGTGGTACAGATAATGAAGGAGAATGGACCTCCCTCAATAGAGGATTTAGGTATGGAACATAAAAGAAAATGGATGCAATGTTTGCAACTTCAAAAGTTTATCATCTCTCTCATGAAAGGGGGGAAACTGGACAGATCACTGACAATACTAGAAAGGTTATTTCTACAAGAACAGAAGCCAACACACACACTATCTAATGTATACAAATATTTAATGTCAGAAAACAAGGACCAGGAGATAGGTTATATTAAAAAATGGGAGGAAGAGCTGGGGATTGATATACCTAGGGCTAAATGGAAAAAGCATTTATATTAATACATAAAATATCGATTTCTTATAGGCATCAAGAAAGAAATTATAAATTACTAACTAGATGATATAAATGCCCTTTAGACATGCACAAAATAAATCCAGAGAATGAGGACATTTGTTGGAGATGTCGGGTGACAAAGAGCACTTTGTCACATATATGTTATTTTTGTCTGGGGGTTCAGACATTTTGGAACAAAATATATAAAATATATCCGGCTAAGACAGGAATAAATTTACAACCAAATATATTGGTATCGGTACTATCAGTGATTCCAGGATCGGTAAAGAATATAAAAAAAGATATCTTAAAATATTTTTTAACGGCAGCACGAACTACTATAGCTAGAAAGTGGAAAAATAGGACAGCCCCTTCCATAGATGAATGGATGAGCGAGATGAGTGAGATGCGTTCTATGGAAGAGAGGATGATGATTGAAAAAGGTTTAAAAAAAACAAATAGTGGCAGCATGGGAAGTGTGGGAAGAGTTTAATACATCGTCCTCCCTATTAAAGGAAATATAGGATGCATGATTTAATAGTGACAACCAAGAGAGGAAGGGGGGGTGGGGGAGGGGGGGTTCTTCATCTTTTTATTTTTTTTTCTTCTTTCTTCATAGAAGTGGGTGGTGTATGTAGGGGGTATGAGAGGAAGCGGGGGGGGGTGGATGTATGAAAGGTGGGGAGAATGAAGATAATAGGGCCATGGACTTAATATAAGGTAAATTTAGGGGATACATTAAAGGCCAGGAATGGATTTTATGTGTATTTGTGAAAGCCAAATGTATTTAAACATATTGTTACATAAGAATTGATTTGTAAATGTTGGTTAATAATAACTGTAAAAATGTTTTGTCAAATAAAGATTATTAAAAAAATAACTTGTCACTTCAGAATTCCCTATAGGTGTTTGATTGGGTTCAGATCAGGAGAGATACTTGGCCACTGGATCACTTTCACCCTGTTCTTCTTCAGAAATTCAGCAGTGGCCTTAGATGTGTGTTTTGAATCATTGTCATGTTGGAAAAGTGCATGACGACCAAGGGCACAGAGTTATGGTAGCATCTTCTCTTTCAATATAGAGCAGTACATCTGTGAATTCATGATACCATCAATGAAATGGAACTCCTAACACGAGCAGCACTCATGTACCCACACAGAAGTACACTGCCACCACCATGTTTCACTGTAAGCACCATGAATTTTTCTTTGTACTCCTCACCTTTGCGACGCCATACCGTTTTGAAGCCATCAATTCCAAAAACATTTATCTTGGTCTGATCACTACAGAGTACAGATTCCCAGTAGGCTTCTTATTTTTCAGCATGGGCCCTGGCAAATTATAGGCAGCCTTTTTTGTGCATGGGCTTTAGGAGAGGCTTCCTTCGTGGACGACACCCATGCATGCCATTCCTCTGCAGTGTATGCCATATTGTGTCACGGGAAACAATCACCCCAGTTTGGCTTTCTTCTTCTTTAGCTAACTGCAGTGCTTGCATGGTGAGTTTCTTCAACCCTTATCAGAAGATGCTTCTGTCGAGGTGTTAACCTCTGTGGACGGCCTGGACGTTTCTGTGAGATGGTTGCA
The DNA here is from genome assembly GCF_042186555.1 of Aquarana catesbeiana. Lineage (NCBI taxonomy): Eukaryota > Metazoa > Chordata > Amphibia > Anura > Ranidae > Aquarana > Aquarana catesbeiana. The sequence continues at coordinate 147,495,524 of NC_133328.1, read as the reverse complement.
GTTTCATCAAGGTTTTCTGACAAATCTGTTGGGGTTTACTAATTTATGCTGAGTACCGTACTTGGGTCAGCTGCCATTGATAACATGTTAATGGTGGTTCTTGGGGCTGCTTCTCCCTTGTGATTCCATGTGGAAAAAAGTGAAGCCCACAAAGTTGTTGTTTATTCTTAGTGTTTTCCCTTTTCTGCTTGTTTTGTTCCATATGTTCTATTATCTTTTTTTCATGTGCTCTGGTTTATTGACTAGTCCGCTCCTTCATGATCCCCTAGCTCCCTTAAGTCAGTTTCTCAGGATGTCACTCTTTCTGCCCAGGAGTCTGTCCATTTTCCCTCACTATTACCTGCATGCATTGCGTGCTTACACCGCATTTACATGAGAATTATTTCTTGGAATGTGAAGGGCCTTTGCTCCCCAATCAAGCGTATGAAAGTCCTTAGACACCTCAAATGTTTACGAGCAGACATAAGGGTTTATTTACTAAAGAGAGAGTGCAAAATCAGGCTCGTTTCCGCATAGAAACCAATAAGCTTTCAGCTTACAGTGTTGCGCTTCCTAAATAACTACCAACAAATCCTTAAAGAGAATAGATTATTGACTTGCAATAAAGCAACATACTGAGTGCACAATCAAATATTTGTGTTCCCTGACTGGGAATAATGAACAATACGCAATAATGAAATATATGTGTTCCCTATATGGGAATAATGAACAATAAACAATAAAGATGAAGTCCACACACTCAAAAAAAAAAAAAAAAATTGAATAAAAATAAGAGTCCAAATGCACAAAAATAATCCTCAGAGTATTCTGCACAAAAACGCACAACACACCACTAGTGCATAAACGTTGAAAATGCAATTGCTCTCCTCCACCTCAATATCCTAGCTGCTTGCCTCACGTTCTGACCCCTGTTTCCCCAGAAGGTCAGAAAAAGCAGGTTCCCTTTCAGGGATATAAACAAATCAGCTGGTCATGGAGCTCCTATTCCGTCCGTGCTGCCTCCAGCTGATTAGATGGATACCAGCCAGTACAGATTCCCTCAATGGGGTCCGGTGCTTATAGGAACAGAAAAGGCAATATCTAGTGCTCTCTGTATATCAAAATGGTTTATTTCCTCATAAAAACATTGAAACGTTACTCACAAATGCAGCCCTTGAGCAGTGCGGGCTCAGGATGCATAGAAACGACATGATGCTCGCAGGATGACGTTGCCACTGCAACTTCTTCCCCCTATATGCATTACATCAAATGGGCTACTGCACCACTGTGACTTCTTCAGTAAGGGTTGAAGGCTGGACGTCTCACCATGGTTTAAGTAGACTAATACTATCTAATCAAGTGTGTTGCATCATCACTTCCTGGTCCGGCCCACCTTGCTGAACCAGGCCTCATGGCACACCCATCCGGGCTGACAAAGGAAACAGGAAGTGGTGAAAACAGCACCAATACACATGGGGACATCTGACAAGCTGAAAATCAATTCTTCCCAAGTCAGGTTTTTTCATAGAAAAATTTATTGGGTTAGTGACCATTAATAAACCTACCACTGGCAACACCATCTTGTAAGCATCTTGACCACATTTAATATAATAAAATTACACAAATACATCAAAAAACCAATAAAAATAATATAATTATAAAATAAAGATACATATATATATATATATATATATATATATATATACATATATGTATATATATATATACATATATATATATATATATATATATATATATATATATATATATATAAAATATATAAAATCATGAATAACTGAACTCATAAATTACTGATAAAATAGTTAAAATCGAAGTCCACGTTCAAACCCCTCAGCCAAAGTACTTTACTTTCATAAATCCAGGAGGATTCCCTTTTGCTGAGTTGTCTGATATAATGCCCCCTCCCCTTCAGTGTCTATCCACCTGTTCTATACCCAAAAATTTCAGCGAACTGGGATCCTTATTGTGTACTAATTTAAAATGTTTTGGGACACTATGGGTGGTTATACCTTTTTTAATATTAGCAATTACGCTCAGTCAATGCACGTTTGTGAACCACCCCTGGGTTCTATAATGGTAACAGGATCCTGGACTTCCCACGCAGTATCTCGGGAATAATGGGAAATAAAAAGCCTCGATAGTGTGATATGGCTTTAAACATTTTATCAAACAAATAAGAACAATCCCCCAATGGGGTACTCACATGTACCAGGTGCGTCAGTGCACCACTCTGTGTATGGCATGAAATATTACAGCGGCTGGTTTTGGAATGGTGTATGTTTCCTCCTAGGCAGATAGACTACCTGTCGTACCGTCCTGGCCCCTCCCCTACACGTGTTCGATACAGCATCGAACACGTGTAGGGGAGGGGCCAGGACGGTGCGACAGTCCAGGTTACCATTATAGAGAACCCAGGGGTGGTTCACAAGCGTGTATTGACTGAGCATAATTGTTAAGTCACACGCTCCAAGGTGAGCATTTAATACCTAGGGGATCACTGGAATAAGAGCACAAATGCATGATTTGCAACACCTGTCAATCATCTTTAGACACATGAATTTATAAGCATGTCAACAGTGCTATTACTGGATACCAGGCATATGCACTTTTTTCAACAGGACTGTCGCAGTATTGTTTTATAAAAAGACTTGTTTTTGCACAATAGCACTTTTTGCTATTTAAAGTGAGACTAGTGTTGTTCCCTATATACCACCAGACACTTGGATGCACATGAGCACTTTATTATTAATGTTTTAATTAACATTTATTGTTTTTATTTTGGTCATATCACATCTATGTCGCATATGTCACTTATGTCACATTAACACTACACTTGTTTTTTTTAATCTTCAGCATGCATTTATTGTGTAATATTTTAAACCGCAGCGTATAATTTACTATTTTTGTCTAAGTGCACTAGCTTATGAGATGTGTGTAATGCTTGCAACTGGTTAGTGATATTTATTAGGCTTTGGGTTGATTGAGGCTTGCAGGAATTTTATTACTTTTCTAACCTTTATCTCCTTATTTGTCTGAGGTAGTTCCTTTGCTCGGTGTTCATGTAGGCAGGATTGAGTTATGCACTGCCCTTTTTGCTAACGATGTTCTCATTTTTACCTCTGACCCTACCCCTGACATGGTCACTCTAAAGCAGGGGTTTCCAAACTATGGCCCACCAGTTGTTCAGGAACTACAATTCCCATCATGCCTAGTTATATTTGTGAATGTCAGAGTTTTACAATGCCTCATGGGACGTGTAGTTCTGCAAAAGCTGGAGGGACGTAGTTTGAAGATCCCTGCTCTAAAGAATACATCTGATGAGTTTCGGCTATGCTCTGGCCTCAGCATCAAATATAATAAAAGTGAAATACTCCCTTTAGGGGCCTTTAGGGCTAGATCTTGGTATGAAACGATCCCCTTTCCCTATAGCCAAATGCCACATCACATACCTAGGCATTAGGATAGGGAAACTTCCTTCCTCCTTGTATACTCTTAACTTTCTGCCTCTAATACAGAAAATTGTCCAGGAATTGAAAACTTGGATGGAATTGCCTATTTCACTTCTGGAGAGATGTCACTTGTTTAAAATGGTCAGTTTCGCCTGTTTGCTATACCTTCTTCAAACCATTCCAAACCATTAACACATAAAGATATTATTTTGTTGAATAAGGCTGTTACCTCCTTTTTATGGCAAAAAAAACATGCATAGCTTTACCAAAACTGTATCTAGCCAGGAGAGAAGGGGGAGGTGAACCTTCCCAACATCAGGATGTATGATTTGGCCCATCTATTAGGTATAAGGCTAGACTGGATATCTTCCTCATCCCACTATTCTAACTGGATTCTTGAATCGGAAATGGCACGCCCTTATTCTTTGCTGCATAGCAAATTTAATCAAATACCGACCAATCTTCAACACAATCTACTAGTAAGGGACACCATCATTGCATGGAGAGAGACCTGCAAAAATTAAGCTTCATACCTTTTATCTCTGGGCATCTTCCCATTCAGATCAATGGTCATCCCCATGACTAAGCTCTGGGGGCGGAGTCAAACCTGTTAGGGCGTGGCCTGGTTGGAGTCCAGGCTGAGGTTGCCACTCCATTCATTGCAGCAGGACACCATAGATGTGCGACTTCAAGGGGTCACCCTTCCTTTCTTGAACCTTTGCAGGAGCCAGGACACACTCCATCCCCTGTCAGCACTCTAGCAGCAGCTGCGGATGCACTGTCATACCCCCTCCCTATCAAGCCTGAGCCACCCACACACTTTTCTCAGGTCACAGGTCAATTCAAAGTTTCCCTCAGGACTGCAACATGAGGCTTTTACAACCTTAAAAAAACCAAAGGACTAATGTTGGTTTCCCAACTATTTGAGTGTGATTCCCACAACCCACGGTCCTTTTCAGAATCTCGACTACCAGTTTGCTCTTTCCACAACTCACCTTTTCTACTACTGGCAAGCCGTTAGTTATGCAAAATCCTGCTGCCATGACAGGGTCAAGAGGTTTCAGCTATCCCTGCTGGATTGCTTTTTTTACACTCAAAAGCATACCATCACAGATAACTACTGGCCTCTTAACCTACGTTGTATGAACTCTTTCAGCTCATCCTCGGCTGCAGATTTGTGCAAGGACTTTTCATCGGACTCACTCGCTGACACATTGCTGAGTGGGTATAACAAAGTCTCTCATCTGATCACCAAAAAAGTTTGGAGAAAGTCTCAAACTTATACATAGAGCTTATGTTCCATTTCTGTCTGCTAAAAATAATCTGAAGGCTGTTCTATGCCCTCTATGCAGCTCACCAAAACTATCACTCACACATTAGCTATGGTTATGTCAGCCCAGATTTTTGGGACTAGGTAATCAGTTAAATATTTGGGGTAACACATTGTCATGTCCCTAAGGACCACCTATTACTTCTTTTTGGTCATGAAAGGCCGTGGTTCCCATCACCATTGTTAAGTAAAAGGAAGATTCTCTCACTCACATTGGATCTTAATATGCTTGTTGGTGTCACACAGGGCCATAATAAAGAAATGGACAACCTTTATTCTTAAAATCCTTCTGTATCAGGAAAAGGTGGGCATTCTACTGTTCCACAAGACTTCTGAAAAGCGCTTTGCCTCTAGGTGGCAAACTTTTATAAACTCCACCTTCTCTAACTCCAAAGCTCTGTTTCACTCCACGTATTTCTGTTACAACGAAGGATTAGCCCACATATGTAAACACTTACTCAGTGATTTCTTGGAAAATCTAACATGTTTAATCTTGCTATGGTCATATTTTATCTTGCACGTCACTGACTTGCTAGGAACATTAATGCAGTCTGTGAAGGATTGGTTAGTTTCCTCTTTCAGTAGCTCCTTTATAGAGTCTATCACCCTCTCTGCGTGATAACTATAGCCAGCATGTCAGACCACTTCTTACATCGGTAGCGACCTCTCTGAGACAATCCATCAGTGTCTCCTAACCTCCTAAAAGTTCACACTTTATTTCTTACCTATGTGGGCTATGTATAGCTTGTTAAGTGATATCGTTCACCAATTTTTCTTATATTTTTCTTACTGTCGTTTTTTTAAGGGCTGCGACCCTAACTCAGCAGCATCTCGACGCTCTGGTTAACCCTAAATAAACTAAAAATAATAAAAAAAACCTTCATCATAAGAACATAACAGTCCTCAAATCCAATTAAACATTTTGCTTTTCCCATGACCAGGAGTTGTAATCTTACACTTTAGTTTAAACTTAACCAAATAGTACAGTTCACCCATCAGGGTATACTGTAATTGTGCTCCATGTTAATGAACAGTTTGCAGTGGCAATACAAACAGCAAGCAGTGTGGTATAGCTGTGGGTTTATGTGGATATATTCCCATCTGTGGATGCCAAAGTTATGATGAAGGGAATATTATAGTCAAAGACAGTGAAACAACCAGTTATGGCATCAATATATACCATATTGACCATCATTTTTTATGTTGTTCTTGAAGCATACATCGTATCAACAATTGCTCATATAATGCTTATTTCTAGGTAGAAACTTTAGATACAGTCTCATTTAAGAATATTATTTAAAAGTGACTGAGTGCGCTTCTCTAAATAATCACCAATATAATCACAAGTTCATAAACAGTGTATCTAAAATTAATTTATGTGTGACAAGGTAAAATAAGGTAAAATATCAGTCAAAGTCCATCATGATGATTTACATGCATGGAATCCACTATTGATAGTCCAAATAGCTATCTCAGTGATTCAGTGTGCAAAATCAGCTAACAAAAAGTGACAGGGTGCTCATGGAAAGGCTGTCCCCACATCAACTCACACCTCTTACCAGAGACTTTGGATCTCAAGTTATAGAGATCTTAATTGCCTTTTTATTTCCACATGTCCCTCTGGTATCATCTACATTTAGCCTCAGCCGTGTTGCCATCCAAGGGTTTTACCCGATGTTCAATGAAGCATATATTATATCCAGTCCTCGATAGTTCTCAGCCATGCATAGGAAGAGGAAAACCTTCAAAGGGTTTCCTGAGCTGTCAGCACCCCTGACAGCTCAGGAAACCCTGGAGGCAATTAAGATCTCTATAACTTGAGATCCAAAGTCTCTGGTAGGAGGTGTGAGTTTATGTGGGGACAGCCTTTCTATGAGCACCCTATCATTTTTTGTAAGCTGATTTTGCACACTGAATCACTGAGATATCTATTTGGACTGTCATTAGTGGATTCCGTGCATGTGAATCATCATGATGGACTCTTTTATAGATAACTGATTGATATTTTACGTTATTTTATTTTGTTCACATGTAAATTCATTTTAGATACACTGTTAATGAACTTGTGATTATATTGGTGATTATTTAGAAGCGCACTTAGTCACTTTTAAATAATTTTTCGAGTCTTATATTCAGACCTATTGGGTAGCGGCTCTCAAATTTTGATTATTTAAAGTATTTGGGGTGTCTTGTTGTTCACGTATTAATTTTTGCAATATGTGTTGGAGGTTGGATAAGCGCAGGATTTTTCAAGAAGTCATTTACAGAATACTCTGTCTAAATTGATATAATTTACACTGACAAAATCATCTCCATGACAGTCCATGCCTATGAGCAATATATGAACAGTTTTTTTGTGTTGTATGAAGCCGAGCCTGCATGATTGTCACCCTGAATACAATAAAACATGACATTCCATTGATATAGCAGTGTCTTTTGTTTCTTCATACTGATAAGCAACAATTGGCAATTTTACTTTAGATATAATAAGTAATTATTTGTATATCTGTAATTGTAAACAAGGAACAATTTGGGGTTGATGTACTAAAACTGGAGAGTGCAAAATCTGGTGCAACTCTGCATAAAAAGCAATCAGCTTCCAGTTTTTTGGGTTTTTTTTATAACAAGATGAAGTTAGAAGCTGATTGGCTACCATGCATAGCTGCACCAGATTTTGCACTCTCCAGTTTTAACAATTCAACCCCTTTGCATCAGTATTGAATAAAGATTATCTTCACCCCATTAAATGCTTTAGGTTTTCTTGCCTTTATATATTTTGGGGTGGAATCCTGCTTAAAAACATATGTAGATTTTGACGACACATATTTGCAAAAGATGGCTATGAAATCTGATCCTCAGAAAATGAGTCTGAGGATCAAAATGGGTTGCATGTAAAAAGCTTAAAGTGCAAGAATTAAATTACTGTGAAAAAGTGCAATGTTATAATGAATATAAAGTCCATGAATCAAGTTCATAAAAAGGGACAATATAGTGAAGTGCTGGGTGCTTCCACAACATATACACATTTCCAAAAGTGCTCCAATGTGGCAAGAGCAGCTCCTAAATGAAAGCAGATGGCCCTTTACCCAAAACGAGTTGATCTCGGTTACAGAGATCACAGACAGCCTGCACTTAACATCCAAAGTGTTGATTTCACATAAAGCAAGTCTCCACAGCATGAGTAGGATAGAATCCATCATCCGAGTTACATGTATAAAGTAGGGAGAAGCCTTACAACCACTCTAACTTGCTTTGAATTTGCTTTGCAGATCAAAGGGATGAGCCTTTTTGCAATGTCAGCTAAAACAACCTGTAGGAGAGATTTTGTTGCTATTGTTCTCAGCACGTGTTTTCTGAAGGGTTTACCACTTTCTAAAGATTACAATAAATAATTGCGCCGAGCTATAGTGCTCTAAGTGCTCAAAAATGCAAATGATATCAACAAAGTTGAAACATAAATATTAAAAACCATATACATAAACGTGTCCTTAACCCACACCTCATATAAAACAAATATTGCATAAAACAAAAAAAAAATTGAAATCACATGTATGCTCCCATTGAATGTAATTCCAGTGCTTAAATGGTTAATCAAAAAGTGCAGTCCAAAGTGCAATTTGTGCAGGTAATGGTACAACCGCGTTGTCCGAACAATGTTCACAAAAGGTAATTCTTATCCCCTCTGCTCCTTACTAGTGCTCCTATGACAAACAATCAATAAGGCAAGGATTGGCAGTGTGTGCAGGAAACTTGGTCCGTCCAATCCAATATGTCAAACAAAAGAAAACCAAGTGCACAAGGCACAGTATAACCCCTCAGGATTTTTAAATGACAGACCAAGTATAAAGTAAAAATATGTTTATTTGGTAATCACAATTGATAAAATTACAATGTCAAAAAATTGTAATGTAAAGGTATTGGTAACAATATATATACTAGGTATACAAAAAATTGGCATGAAACTTAGCTGCCCTATTCGAAGATTAGGCTAGCAGAGGTGCATGCAATAAATGACGCCTGACATTTTTCAGATGATTAAACCTCTGAGGAAGGACGTCATCGTCCGAAACATGTCAGGCGTCATTTATTGCATGGACCTCTGTTAGCCTAATCTTTGTATTATTATTGAGATTGAGATTCATATTTACCTAGGTGGATGCAGAATCAGACTGATGCTGCAACTGTCCCCCGGCGTCTCTGCACTGAGAACCAAGCCACCGAACACCGCCGATGGCTCGGCTCTCACTCCTCCCTGAGCAGGGAGCTGCTGACTCCTGCTCTGCTCCTCCACGCTCACTGGAGCACTGAGCTGTGGAGTGGCAGTCTCAGCCTTCCAGTGGCTCGCTGAGAGGCTGAGACTGCCATCAGTCAAGGCAGCTGGGGGATCCAGACTTCTGAAGTCAGGATGACGCACTGCCTTGACTGATTGCAGTAAACATTCCTTGTAATAGAAAAAAAAGCATGACAAGACCTATTAAATATGAGATCTGGGGTCAAAAAGACCTCAGATCTCATATTTACACTAACATGCTATAAAAAAAAGTCACGTAAAAAAATTTCCCTTTAAGAGCTATGGGTGGAAGTGACGTTTGACATTGCTTCCACCTTCCCATGCTATGGAGCCGAGCGGGGGCCATCTTCCCCTCATTCGGTAGCCAGGCATCCACGGGAAAGGACGCAATTACCTCTGCCGCTACCGGCAGGTCCAGTAAGCGGAGGAGACAACAGGAGCATAGCGGGAGGGGGGTTGGCACCTCTCCCGCAACCGATAAAAGTGATCTTGTGGTGAATCCGTCGGGTAGACCACTTTTATCATAAAGAAAAATGCATGGCGTTCCCGAAAATACTGGGGTTATGGCAGCTAGCTGCTGCCATAACCCCAGTATTTAGCATCAAAGTACCGACGTACGGGCAAGACGTTTTGCGTGAAGTGGTTAACATGTATAAACAAATGGAAAAAATTAATTTGGTAGTAAACTGGTTAAAGGAAAGCTATAATGGCTTTTCATGAGCCTGTAACTTGGGGAAACCAATCATATGCAAAATAACAGAACATTATATCAAATACTTAATATAAATTTCCTTTTCTTATGCCTAGCCATGGCAGCATACCTATGACAGAGCTTCCCCCCATTTCCACTCACAGGGGCAGTTTAAATTTATAAAAAGAAAGAGACTGTGACGGGAGTCACTTTGAGCGGGGGGAACCCAGTTTACCTTAGCGAGGTTGGGAATCCCCTGTCTCAGCTCCCCAGGTCCCTGTTATGTGTAAGGGACCCTGTGTCTATTAGGGGCACAGGTTGACCGAGCAAATAATGGACAACTACTTAATGGACACTGAGTATGTGATTTGGATTACTTCAAATGGGACAGTAATATTTATCAACAATATCCCTCAAGAAATATATGAAGACCTGGTTTGTTTGAGTCTGAACTATACATGTTCATTGAAAGAGCTGGTCACATTGATCTCTGTTCCATGATTTTTATAAAATCTTAGGAACAAAGAACACAGAGGCAAAATGGGTGTGCTTTAAGAGGATATTAAATAAGGGTATTAGCCAGTGCATCCCAATGGGAAACACATTTAAAAGAGCTAATAAAAGTCCTGGGTGGCTTAACCAATGTAAAAATGCATATAAAAGCAAAGGAGAAGGCCTTCAAAAAATATAAGGCTGATGGGTCATCATCAGCATTCCAAGTTTACAAGGTATGCAATAAGAAATGTAAGGGTGCAATCAGGGTGACTAAGATAGAACACGAAAGGCACATAGCAGAGGAGAGTAAAAAAACCCCAAGAAATACTTTAAGTATATAAATAGAAAAAGGGGGAGGTCATATCGAATTGGCCCCATAAAGAATGATGAAGGGAATTTGGTTACAAAGGATGGAGAGATAGTGAAGGTATTGAATTTATTCTTCTCCTTAGTCTTCACAAGGGAAACAAGGGGCTTCAGTAACCAAAACTGCCAGGTTTATCCTCATGACACATCACAGGAAGCACCCTCATGGCTAACAGAGGATACAATTAGGAATATACGTGAAAAACGTAACATTAATAAGTCACCAGGACCAGATGGCTTACACCCAAGGGTCCTTAAGGAACTCAGTTAAGTAATTGCCATTTTTATGAACAGTCTACTCACTGGAATGGTACAGCTTGTCAGATGTTTATACTGAAATAATAAAACAGTATTATATTTATGAAATTATGCAAAATCTGTGTTTAAGGAGATTTTCAAATTTTTTCCACAATACAACCAATTAATTCAAGTTTGTTTATCCATGCTAGTTTGAAGACAAGTGAGTACTACAATGTGCTAGAAATATATATATTTAATAACTAAAAGTTCAGTGTAAAATAATCAGATATTATTGGTGATATACAAAAAGGTATATAATTTCAAATAGCAAATAAATGGGTGATACAGATGATAATAAATTATACCACAAGCTCTTGTTACAACATGTCATATTTCAACACTTAGTAAACTTATAATTAGTAACCCTTAGTAAATAGTTTTCTGTGGCTCTATAGACTTAAACAAGGTGTTCACTTTAACACATGTGATTTTTCTCAAAACAAATAGACCTTCAAGCTTAAACCTCTTTTACAGTATATGGACAATTTTATTAACCATATACAAGCTTGGTAATTTAACCAAGACTCATTTTTAAATAAAAATACATTTACAATGAATCTATGGTTCAACACATACTATAACTAATCCAATCATAATACTTTGAAGTGAGTTTTGTTGAGATATAACAAGATATTTATCTCTTTGTTTAAAAGGGGGGGAACTCATACTGCAGTTAGAATTCAACTCACTCCCAAAACTGACACTATCAACATTGATTAGTTTAGTTAAACATATGCTCAAACAACTTCAATTACCCAAAAGGTAAAATAAAAACATTACTACTTTACCATGGCTTAAGACTCTTTTGTTTTGAGAAGTATCAACTGGATGTCCAAAGGACTTCTTTGACCCTCATTACTACATCTCTGTGCTTTGTTTTATCCCCCATCTCTCTGTCTCAAGATCTTCTCCCCTCTCCAAATTTTTTCAGCCTCCTCAAGATTCTCTCCGCCTTTCTCAAGATCCTACAAAACTGTCATATGTATCTTCTTTTATCCCACCCTAAAAATAGGTGTGTGTGTCATTACTACGTAATTGATGATGTCAAATGAAGGGATGTTTCCATGTAACCATGACAACCTTGTCTGGGTGGTAAATTTGGACTCTTAATATTTTCACCAGCAGGGGGCAGTATTGTATTAGAATTGACTTTATTTAATACTTGAATAACCTTTTGACTTAGGCTTAAATAAAACTATTGATTAAACTGAAATGTCACTACCCCAGACCTAGCGGCGATTCATAAGATCTATTACTTTAAGAAAATATAATCACACTAATTACCTTATCTTTAAATACCTTAAACTAGGTAATGTAGAACCATGTTTCTGACTAGAAGTATATTGGCTCATTCTTAAACATCCCGAGTAATAGAACTTCTATGTGACATTGTTCAGTTAATCCTGCCTATAACTACTCCAATATAATTTATTAATATATTGGAGATTGCTGTTAATATGATTGCTTATTCAGTACATAATGTAAAGTATTTCAAAAACATTTCTCTTCTACTTTCATTCCTTAGTCAAGGAGACCATGGCTGTTCACTGTTTTTTGAAACTTAGGAGTCCCTTATCTTAACATAACATTGGGTCTTTACATTTACAACTTAGTAAAATATATGGTGAGGCCTTCTCTAAAGACAGTGAACTTAGTTTCAACTTTAGAGAAAGAGAGATTTTTTTTAACAAAATGGCTTCTGAGTTGTTTAAAAATATATATGAAAAATATATAATGCAGAGGACTTAGGAATTAATTCTTTTTAACCCCAATAGTTCTGACAAATCCCCCCCCCAGTATCCTCTAATATTCAGGCGATCAGCCTTGGATATTTTAGGGAAACTGGTCTGAAGAAATATCATAATTGTTTAAAAGATATGATCATATATTTTTTGCCTTATACTCGAAGGACGTTTGTCTTTTATCTATATGGTAAAGGAATGTTCTAGCTGACTTGGATTTTCCTTGATGGATTCAAGTCTTTATGAAAACAAAATTAATTGTTGCAGTGGTGGTGTATCCCACCATTTCAAGTGTAATGAAAACAATGTTGGTAAACCAGAAATTGAAACTCTTCAGTGGATCCGTTCTTGTGTCTCTACAAGCTGAAAATGGGATATATTATCCCTCCTTTAAATGGATATTCTTGGATTCATACACATAAAGATCTTCTGAAACAAGTCTTTCTTTCCGGCAATAAGAATCCTGGAGCGTCTTGCATCATGATTCCTGATGAAGGATTCGGTTCGGTGACAGGTTCCACCCGGAACTGGGTGACAAGGATTAACACCATCTATATGATCGCTGTGTCTTTGGTAGTCAACATCGCCTTTACCAATCAACGATCTGGTCTGGATTGTCAATCTTTTTTATTTAATTAAAAAAACAGTATGAATACATATTCTTATTAATTAGTATTTATATGTTCTAACAATGATGATAGTATTCTTACATGATTGGCAGGCTCAAATAATAATCCATAGAAGTATAAGATATGAAGATCTGTAAGTTATGAGAGAATATCACAATGTCAAATCATTACATTCACATTCTCTTTAGATCCTTATCAAGTCTCTTCCTATACATTACCTTCCAGCATTCTTAGTCGGAACCTAGGATGATAAGCACACAATTGAATACTTTATACCATACCCAAACATGTCCTTAGTTCACTGATATTGGTAGGGGTTTTTGATTCCATCACAGCCTCCATGTCCTGGAGAATTAACTTTGGAGCGACACCATTGGGCTTTCTGTAATGAAATTTTAACACCTGCCTCTCTCAACTAGTTAAGAACATGTCTAATCTCTTAGATATGCTTTTCAACAAACATATCATCCACATATGTTAAATTTCCTCTTTAAGTTACATCAGGCATAGCCTTATCTAAAAACAAAAAACACAATACAATCAAATTCAAAACCTAGATTTTTTATAACCAAATAACACTCTGTTCCAGTTGTACTATTCCTTACCAAATTTAAAAGCCAGCTTGTATGGGTCTTCTGGAGTCAAGATTTACCAGAATGGTCCAACATCATTGAGCATAATCTAGTGTGGTAAAGTACTTAGCGTCTTGTATTTTTATATCAAGCATTGATCCATATATGGCACGGGTTAGCCGGACATATATACTAGTTTATTTAGCTGCAAAAGATCAGCATATAAACGCATTAACCATTTGGTTTAAGAATACCAAGTATAGAATTATCATAAGAACTGTGCACCGATTCCATAATGCTTCTTTCCTTGAAATCCTAATGATTTCCACTAGCGAATCATAACAAGCTAGGGGAAGATGATAATGCTTGATATAAATAGCAGGTGTGTCTGGATCAGAATTAATCCTGCCAATGTGTATGTCTGTTAGACCACAATCACAGGAATCTTTTAGCAAACATATTTTTGAACTCCATGAAACATATATTTACCATGGGTGCAGGATTTACTGAAATTCTTATATAATACATCCTGTCTGCAAGGCATATTAATGCAACAGGATTCTTTAATTTTTGGCCTTTTTATACCTGGCTGGGTAACAAAAAAAATTATTAGTACCTGGATAAATAATGACCTCATGTGGTACTAATATGTTTACTGCATATGGCAGTATCTAAGATGATTTAAGGGCTTCATGTTCATTTATGAAACTACATGGGTTTTCTTTTAATCTGGACCACAATGTGAAATTTACCAGATCCATGTGTATAGCAAAGAGATGTAATATATCATTGCCAATGTACACATAATATTTTGAGTCATTGATTACCAGGAAAATATGACTGGCTGTTTTTCCCTCCATAGAAATGGATAATTATCCTGAGGGTTTGAATACTTAATTATTTTAGGACTGGACAACTATTCTAGTAGCTTTCCACTAATGTAATTATATTCCTGGCATAATTCCATTTTAACCTTTTTAATATTTCCCAGGTCGTTAAACTTTAGGGAAAAGAACACCTTACCATTCACCTTTTCAATCACGGTAGGAATTGAGTATAATTACTGAACACATTAGTCAGTATTTTCAGTGTGGAGGTAAATATTGAGAACATCACCTTCCAAGCAAACCTCTCAACCTCCTTCAGGGGACATACGTATCGTATTAGCCTCCTGTCCATCATTTATAGTGGAATTTGGAATTACCTGTAAAAGGAGCCATCCAGAATGTAACTATTCCATGAGATGTATCTCAATAAAGAGTTCAGTCTTTCTTCATCACATGGCAGTTGCACCGATTGTGATAGGACTGGGAAGGTACATATAATGGTCCTTTCACTGGAGACCATATAACCTTTTTAATAAAATCACAATAGGATTTAATCTTTTAAGGAGGTCGATACCAATAATTAATCAATTCTAGGGCACATTAACTATAAATGAGGGAATGTAAATTACTTTATTCCCTAAGTTGAAGTTCAACCAGGCCTTTCCTATGACTTCAGGGCAGTGCCTAAAATATTTACAAGGTCAACTAAGAAACTTTTTCAGAAATTACTGGAACCTTTTTATCACCTGGATTGGTTTTAACATGCCTTTGATTAGGGGGATCGGAGTTTTTAACAACTGCAGTGTAACCACTTTTTGGAGCCTCAGTTTGTCCCTGCTTCTTTTTAAACTGAACTTCAGCTATTATCTGAGCTTTTATAATGTATCTTGAGGCCTACCACTGAACTATAGAACGGTAAAAGGGAAGGTGCTCTCTTTTATTAACCAATCCAGACCTTTTCTGGGATTGTACTCCCTGGCCAAAATAACTTTTAGTTTGTTTGGCAAAGCCTCAAAAAATAGTTGGGTGAATTACCAGCATTCAAAATCTGGGTTTTTCTCAGCCAAGCTATTGGCATTCTTGAGAACTGTAAAAAATTCTCTGGGACTTTGATTCAGCCTACATTTCATAGTACAAAGGGCCCCTGGCAGCAATAGCTGATGTATAGGGACCCAGTTATGTTTTTATTTCCGATTCATTGACATACTTTGTAATTTCCACTTTTTCTTTGACATAAGATATCACCTGATATTTTACCCATTCTCCGGTTTTTGATGCAGACCAACTTCATTTTCTACATCAGCAGGTCCAGCTAAACTAGAAATATCTTCAATGTCAGTCATTTTTCAATCTTGCAGCTAACAATGGCAACAGCAGTTAGCTCAAAAGGCAAAGACCCAGGGAAGCCACAGCGGAAGCCTAAACTATCACAAATGGCCCTCACTGCTGTTTCTGAACGACCAGACAATCCGCTCCCATCAACCTCAAGTGCCCGGTCGTGGAGAGTCGGTGCATACCAGCCCTCTGGAGCCCAACAGAGATGCCAGCAAAACCCGAAGCCCATCAAGAAGGGGGTGCAAATACAGAAAACAGAACAAACTGACTACTCTACTTCAGGTAGATTCTGTGACAAACTAGTGGGACCTTCTCCCATTGTGTCAATTCAAGTAAAAGGCATATATACAAAGGCCCTTCTGGACATGGGGGTGCAAGTTACCCTACTATATAGAGACTTTTATGACGGCCACCTCAAACACTTACCCCTGCAGAAATTGGAGGAACTGGAGATATGGGGAATTGGAACCCAAAATTTCCCATATGATGGATACTTATCGGTCAAGTTGACTCTAGACCCCTCTGTGACTGAACAAACAGAAATGTTTGATACCTTAGCCGTTGTATGGCCTCGCCCATCAGGAGCCAACAAGAGTTCTCTGATAATAGGAACGAACACTGACCTTGTCAGAAGGCTGCTCGCTTCTCTTGTATTGAAGTTTGACACCCCAACCAAAGGCATACACCCTATGCTGAGACAAGTGTATCAGCACCTAGTCGAAGAACAGAGAGCCCCAGCTGAAGGATTGGGGAAGATTTGGCGATTGGACAGAAGTGAGAAGATACTACAACCTGGAGAGTTGGTGTGTCTACAAGCTTCAGTCAAGCTCATTTGGGAACAACCAGGCCCCTTTGTTGCCCTTGAAGATGACCGCCAAGGAGAGGACACGGGAGTGGAGGTAATCCCAGAAGTCATATCAATTAGGGCTCTGCAATGGAGTTGTGGGAAGATCTCTGTCAGCATCCGGAATGTTAGGGCCTCGCCGTTGAAACTGCAAGCCTGAATGCTGTTAGGACAAGTAAATCCAAGCAACCCCAGTCTCACCATATGATTTGGGGAAGGTTGAGAAGAACGGAATCTCCATAGAACAGTTTTACCTACAAAACACCACACTATCACCTGAATGGAAAGAAAAGGTCAAAGCCCAGCTCCTGAGACGGCAGAATATGTTCTCAAAGGATGAGTTTGATGTGGGGTGTGCGAAAAGTGCCCAGCACCGGATTCGCCTTCAGGAAGACAAGCCATTCAGGGAAAGAGTCAGACGGATCCCTTTGGGGGACCTAGAAGATTTACATAAGCAGCTGGCAGAATTGAAGAGATCAGGTATCATCAGGGAGTCTAGGAGCCCTTATGCCTCCCCCATAGTGGTGGTGCGGAAGAAAAATGGGTCCCTGAGGCTGTGCATCGATTATCGGATGCTCAACAGAAGGACCATCCCTGATCTGTACACCACTCCATGAATAGAAGATGCCCTGCAGACCTTATCAGGGATGAAGTGGTTCAGCCTGCTGGACCTGAAGAGTGGGTACTATCAAATCCCCATGCACCCTGGGGACAAGAAAAAAAAAACAGCTTTTATCACCCCTGTAGGGTTCTTTGAGTTTGATAGGATGCCTCAAGGTCTGTCCGGTGCTCCAGCAACGTTCCAGAAACTTATGGAGAAGACAGTAGGTGACATGAACCTAATCGAAGTGTTGGTGTATCTGGGCGATATCATCGTCTTCGCCAAAACTCTCGAAGAACATGAAGAGCGTCTGGAAAAGGTTTTGAGGAGACTCCATGACGAGGCATTGAAGCTGTGCCTGGAAAAATATCAGTTTTACCAGTCTTCAGTTAATTACCTCAGCCATGTTGTCTCCGCTGAAGGAATAGCTACTGACCCCCAGAAGCTGGAAGCTGTCACCTCTTGGCCAACACCTACCAATGTAACTGAGCTTAGGTCATTCCTGGGATTTTGCTCATACTTCAGGAGATTCGTTGAGGGATTTGCTAAAATAGCCCACCCCCTTAATAAGTTACTGAAGAACGAGGATGAGAATGACGACCCAGACCTAACGAAGCCGGTCAAACAACATTGAGGGCCGCGGAAGCCTCGGGAGTCAATCCAAGAACAGTGGACTGACCCGTGTGAGCAAGCCTTTCGCAGCTGAAGTGGAGTCTACCAACTGCTCCTGCTATGGCCTATCCAGCCAAGCCATATGAGCTGCATGTTGATGCAGCCAGGTTCATATGTGCATGCCAATTGCTTGTTTTCTTACATGTACTAACCTGTTTTTGCCTCCCGTTGTATTTTTGAAAGCATGTGACAGGTTGTGGTGATAGACTCTGTCCTTCCTTTAGGGACCAAAGGTTCTTTGGTGGGGGGGAGTAGGTAGCAAGCATGTTGTAATGCAATTTCTCCTTTTGGCCACAAGATGGAGACAGAGAGATGCTGACTTGTCCTTCCAGAAAACTCAGAGACACAAAGCACACTGGGAAAAGGGGGAGTTTCAGGAAGTACTGAGGTAAATGAGGAGAGGGAAGTGCTGAGGTGAGAGAAAAGAGAGAGAGAGAGACACAGGTTTTCCACACAGCACTACAGAGAGAGTGCTGACAGGAGACTGAAGAGAGGTAAGTGCTGAGACGATTGAAAGAGAGAGAGACAGATTTTCCACACAGCACTACAGAGAGAGTGCTAACAGAAGATCTGGGGGGGTGTCTGAGGAGAGTGAGGGGAGTGGTCTGAGGTACCAGCATCTGATTGAGGGGAGAGACACATGCTGACACCAGGGACTGTGTGACTCAACAGAGGGAGAGAAAGCAATGTTTCTCTTGAGACTACTGGGGAGAGTTACCGTGAGGAGAGGGGATAGGGGGCAGGAGTGGTGAGGTTACAGGACTGTGTGGTGGAACTCCACCTAAGAGAGAGAGCCACACTGTCTACCAGCATCTGAGAGAGAGAGACACGCTTTTCCCGAGACTGCTGCCAAGAGACTGAGGATAAAGGAGCCATTTGAGATGCGCATACTAGGAGGAAGGTCCAAGGTGTAAGCCACTGGGTTAATCCTGCGAAGGATACGGAAAGGCCCAATAAAATGAGGTGCGAGCTTCAAAGAAGGAACACAAAGTCAGAGGTTGCGAGACGACAGCCAGGCTCTCCCCAACCTGGTAGGAAGATGCAGGCAGGCATCTGCGGTCAGCATGGAGTCTGTACCTATCGTTAGCATGTTGCAAAGCCTCCTGAACTTGTGCCCAAGTGGAACTAAGACCACGGAGATGCTCCTCTAATGCAGGAATACTCTGCGGAAGAAACGAGTCAGGCAACATGGAAGGTTGGAAGTAGGGATGAGCTTCCAGTTCGAGTCGAACTCATATTCGACTCAAACATCAGCTGTTTGCCAGTTCGCTGAACAGCGAACAATTTGGGGTGTTCGCCGGAAATTCGAATGCTGCGGAACACCCTTTAAAAGTCTATGGGAGAAAACAAAAGTGCTAATTTTAAACGCTTATATTCATGGTATTGTCATAAAAAGTGTTTGGGGACCTGGGTCCTGCCCCAGGGGACATGGATCAATGCAAAAAAAAGTTTTAAAAACGGACGTTTTTTCAGGAGCAGTGATTTTAATAATGCTTAAAGTGAAACAATAAAAGTGTAATATCCCTTTAAATTTCATACCTGGGGGTGTCTATAGTATGCCTGTAAAGGGGCGCATGTTTCCCGTGTTTAGAACAGTCTGACAGCAAAATGACATTTCAAAGGAAAAAAAGTCTTTAAAACTACTCGCGGCTATAAATGAATTGCCGGTCCAACAATACGCATAAAAGTTCATTGATAAAAATGGCATGGGAATTCCCCACAGGGGAACCCCGAACCAAAATTTAAAAAAAAAATGATGTGGGGGTCCCCCTAAATTCCATACCAGGCCCTTCAGGTCTGGTATGGATATAAAGGGGAACCCTGGCCAAAATGAAAAAAAATGGCGTGGGGTCCCCCTCAAAATCTTTACCAGACACTTCAGGTCTGGTATGGATTTTAAGGGGAACCCCGCGCCAACATTTAAAAAAAAAATGGTGTGGGGTCCCCCCAAAAATCCATACCAGACCCTTATCCGAGCACGCAACCTGGCAGGCTCCAGGAAAAGAGGGGGGACAAGAGAGCGCCCCCCCTCCTGAACAGTACCAGGCCACATGCCCTCAACATTGGGAGGGTGCTTTGGGGTAGCCCCCTGGAACACCTTGTCCCCATGTTGATGGGGACAAGGGCCTCATCCCCACAACCCTTGGCCGTGGTTGTGGGGGTCTGCGGGCGGGGGGCTTATCGGAATCTGGAAGCCCCTTTTAACAAGGGGACCCCCAGATCCCAGCCCTCCCCCTGTGTGAAAAGACAAAAGGGGAGGTCAGAAGGAGGCAGGGTTACGCAATGGGTGACCCCGCCCCCTCTGACATCACGGGGAATGCCACAGGAAAGTCCTGTCAAGTCCCCCGCCCGCGGACCCCCACAACCACCAGCCAAGGGTTGTGGGGATGAGGCCCTTGTCCTCATCAACATGGGGACAAGGTGTTTTGGGGGGCTACCCCAAAGCACCCTCCCAATGTTGAGGGCATGTGGCCTGGTACAGATCAGGAGCGGGGGGCGCTCTCTCGTCCCCCCCTCTTTTCCTGCGGCCTGCCAGGTTGCATGCTCGGATAAGGGTCTGGTATGGATTTTTAGGGGGACCCCACGCCATTTTTTTTTTTTAATTTTGGTTCGGGGTTCCCCTGTGGGGAATTCCCTTGTCGTTTTTATCAATGAACTTTTATGTGTATTGTCAGACCAGCAATCCATTAATAGCCGCGAGTAGTTTTAAATTACTTTTTTTCCTTTGAAATGTAATTTTTCTATCAGACTGTTCTAAACACGGGAAACATGTGCCCCTTTACAGGCATACTATAGACACCCCCAGGTATGAAATTTAAAGGGATATTACACTTTTATTGTTTCACTTTAAGCATTATTAAAATCATTGCTCCCAAAGAAATATGTCTGTTTTTAAAACTTTTTTTTGCATTGATCCATGTCACCTGGGGCAGGACCCAGGTCCCCAAACACTTTTTATGACAATAACTTGCATATAAGCCTTTAAAATTAGCACTTTTGATTATTCATGTTCATGTCTCATAGACTTTAACGGTGTTTGCGTGTTCGAACAAATTTTTTGCCTGTTCTGGTGCGAACCGAACAGGGGGGTGTTCAGCTCATCCCTAGTTGGAAGCCATAATTCGCCATAAATGGGGACAATCGGGAAGCATAATTCAAGGCACTGTTGTGAGCAAATTCTGCCCACGGTACTAGGTCTGACCAGTTGCTATGATGGTCAGAAATATAGCAACGCAAGAATTGGGTCGTTCTGCGGGCCCCATTAGACTGTGGGTGATACACAGTGGAGAAAGCAAGATGAATTCCCAACTGTGCACAAAATGCTTGCCAGAAC
Source organism: Aquarana catesbeiana (assembly GCF_042186555.1). Classification (NCBI taxonomy): domain Eukaryota; kingdom Metazoa; phylum Chordata; class Amphibia; order Anura; family Ranidae; genus Aquarana; species Aquarana catesbeiana. The sequence goes on along the minus strand of NC_133328.1, from coordinate 147,474,046 downwards.
CGGAAGACAAACTGACTACCCCTGTTCGAGACAATCACCTTGGGTAGTCCATGTAAGCGAAAGATCTCCAGAGCAAAAATGGAAGCCAGTTCCTTAGAAGGTGGCAACTTTTTAAGTGGAATACAATGACACATCTTTTAGATGTCAACCACCATAAGGATAACAGTGTTGCCTTGGGAGTTGGGTAACTCCACAATGAAATCCATTGACAGGTGGGTCCAGGGCCTCTCTCCATTGGGTATGGTTTGTAGGAGGCCCACTGGAAGGTGTCGTGGAGACTTACTCTGAGCACACATGGAACAGGCAGCTATGAAGGCAGTTACATCAGCCCGTTGTGAACAAGTTGATTCTTCCCAGGGTGGGCAGCTGCCATGGGAGAATGGTAAGTCTGGAGCATGGCAGTACGGAGACTCTCTGGGACAAAGCAGCGGTCACAAGTTCCTCATGAGGAGCATGGACCTGAGCAACAAGAATTTTGTCACCCAAAGGAGAAGTAAGACTGGTGCGAACCATAGCCAGGATACGATCAGGAGGAATCACAGGAACCGGAACCAACTCCAACTTGGAAGTCGAGGAAAATTGTTGTGACAAGGCGTCAGCCCTTACATTCTTAGTACCGGGTAAGAATGAGACAATGTAATTAAAACTCAACAAGAAAAGAGCCCATCGCGCCCTTCTGGGAGAGAGGCGCTTAGCCTCAGACAAGAATGTGAGATTCTTATGGTCAGTAAGAATGAGAACCGGCACAGTGGTACCTTCAAGGAGACGTCTCCATTCTTTCAGGGCTAAAATAACAGCTCCCTGTCACCAATCTCATAATTGCACTCTGCAGGTGAAATTTCTTGGAAACGTAGCCGCATGGATGCAGAGCGCTCTCAGAGTTAGGACGTTGAGACAGAAGGGCGCCAACTCCAGTATCAGAAGCATCAACTTCTAGGATAAAAGGCAACATAGAATCAGGATGTGCCAACACAGGAGCAGAAACAAAGGCAGCCTTGAGACTCTCAAAGGCCTTAATGGACTCCGGAGACCAACTCTGTGGGTTACAGTCCTTTCTGGTCATGTCAGTCAGGGGCTTGACCAGAGACGAGAAGTTACGAATAAACTTCCGATAATAGTTGGCAAAGCCCAGGAAACGCTGCAGAGGACGTAAACCCACGGGTCGGGGCCACTGTAGGACTGCCAAAAGTTTCTCTGGGTCCATCGAAAAACCAGCAGTGGAAATTACATAGCCCAGGAATTGAACCACTTTTCCAGTTTACAATAGATATTGTTTTCTCTTAGTTTCTGAAGCACACGACAGACATCTGTGTGGTGGCTCTCCAGGGACTTGGAGAATATGAGGATATCATCAAGATAAACCACCACACATAACTGCAACAAATCTCAGAGGACATCGTTAATAAATTCCTGGAAAACTGCCAGGGGGCGTTACAAAGGCCAAAAGGCATTACGAGGTACTCATAATGGCCTGTTCTGGTATTAAACGCAGTTTTCCACTCGTCGCCCTCCTTAATCCGCATGAGATTGTATGCCCCTCTCAAATCAAGCTTTGTGAAAACCGTTGCGGCCAAATAACTCTGTAATCAACAGAATTGGGTAGACATTCTTAATCGTGAAATGATATAATCAATACAAGGTCTCAGTTCACCACTCTTCTTCATCACAAAGAAGAAACCAGCACCAGCAGGAGATGAGGATTTGTGGATGAAACCTCGAGAAAGTGCGTCTGCAACATACTCCTCCATGGCCTTATCTTCCAAGACCAACAAAGGGTAAACCCGGCCACGAGGGGGTATGGTACCAGGTTGAAGGTCAATTGCACAATCATAAGGCCGGCGTGGAGGCAAACGTCTCGACCCTTGTCAAAGGCATCGCTAAAACCGTGGTACTCCTCCGGCAGGGAGGAGAGTGAAGAGGTGCACAGGACCTTGGCTACCTTCTGGAAGCATGTCTCACTGAATTGTGGTGACCAGGAGAGAACCTCAGCATGGAGCCAATCAAAAAAGGGGTTGTGCCTCTGTAACCAAGGATAACCAATAACCAGCGGAAACCTAGGTGAGGAAATAACTTGGAATTGGATTATCTCATGGCAAAGAACCTCTATGACCATGGACATCTGAACCGTCTCATGAGTTACAAGGGCAGGCTGTAGAGGTCTCCTGTCAAGAGCCTCAATGGCGAGTGGAGTGTCACGCAGCTGCAGCGGAATCGAGTGCTGTGATATAAAGGCAGCATCAATAAACAGGCCTGCAGCCCCAGAGTCGATTAGAGCCTGTATCTCTGTGAACGTCTCAGCCCAAGAAAGGGTGACCGAAACAAGGGGCTTATCCTTCTGGATAACTGGGGACGAAACAATGCCACCTAAGGTCTGTCCATGACAGGACCTCAAGGTTTGAGTGTTCCCTGGATGGGTAGCACAAGACTTCAAAAAGTGACCTGCCTGGCCACAATAAAGGCACAATCTCTCTCTCCTCCTAAAGGCTCTCTCATCTGCAGAGAGACGCGTGAAGACCAAGTGCATGGGTTCATCTTCACAGACCGACTCGGTACCAGGAGGCATGGGAGGTGAGGGAGGCATGGGTGGGACTGCAAAGCTCGGAGGAAAACGTACAGGAGGCTTCCGCAAGCGCTCTTTAAAAGAGAGTCTTTCTCTGAGTCTGGAGTCAATGAGGATGGCAAACGTGATCAACCTCTCCAGCTTAGTGGGTATATCTCGGGCTGCTATCTCATCCTTAAAGGAATCCGAGAGACCATGAGAAAAAGCAGCCACGATGGCCTCATTGTTCCAAGCAACCTCTGCTGCCAGAGTACAGAATTCATTGGCGTAGTCGGCAACAGTTCTCGTACTCTGTTTGATGGACATGAGGCACTTGGCAGCAGAAGCGGAGCATTCAGGAACGTCAAATACCCTTTTAAAGGAGGCCACAAGGTCAGGGTAACTCAAGACAACAGGTTTTTGCATCTCCCATGGAGGGTTTGCCCAGGCCAAGGCTCTCTCAGAAAGCAAAGATATCACAAAACCTACTTTGCTTCTGTCCATGGGAAATGCCTGGGGCAGCATCTCAAAGTAAATCTCAATCTGATTGAGAAACCCTCTGCATTTACCTGGATTGCCCCAAATTGCTGGGGAAGCGGAGCGGAACCAGACATACCACTTATAGAGGTAATACTCGAGGCAGGCACCTGCACAGAGACTGGAGCAGCAGCAGGGATGGCCTGCAAATTAGGTTGTACTGGAGCAGCCACAGTGGGAGTTTCCAGGTGAGCCGTGCGACTCAGGAGCGTTTGTAACGCTATGGCAAACTGATCCATGTGGTGATCTTGCTCATCCAATCTGGAAAAAATATTACCAACAAGTGGATTGACTGTATCTTCTGAATTCATGGCCTCGCCTACTATCAGGAACCATGAATCAGATGGAGACAGAAGTAAAGTTAAATCACACTCGTTTATTAATAATAATAATAATAATAATAAGGTAAACAGAGTAGGCGTAGTCAAAACAAGCCAGAGTTCAGTAACCGAATCGGGTAGTCAGCCAAGCAAATGTCAGAGAGCCAGAGATAAACGTAGTAGTACAGAAAGCAGGATCAGGAGCCAGAAGGAACGTCAGCCGAGCAAGTCTTCAACAGGAACGCAGGCGAAAGTCTCTGTGATGTTGACAAAGGCGAAGGCAGAGATCAAGAGAGCTGGACGACTTTAAGTAGGCAGGACTGACGAACAGAATCAACAACAGCTGGGTAACTGTGGAGAGAGATGGGAGCTGGCAATTTGCCGATAGCTGAGTGGCCAGCTCAGAGAAGGAAGGGCTGAGCCCAGCCCTGACAGTTAGGAGCTGCCATTTTTAGCCATTCTGTGCTTACAAACCACTACCTAACGGGATTTTCCTAGAGGATTACTGTCTCACTTTTGATTGATTAAACCTACTCTCTTTACAAAGGGCCCCAACGTTTTCTAGCAGAAGACACTAGTACCCTTCAACTCAGGACCTGTAATGTTACAAAACTATGCTTACTGTACCTGTTAACCCATTTCTTCTTTCTGTATTGTTAGTTTCAATGGTGTTTGTGGCCCCAGAAAGAGCTGAGAAGTTAATAGATCTTCTCTCCTCCCTCTCAGCTTCTGTGTTATGGGCATATAGATGAATGCCCTTTTCTAAATTTACAGTTGCTAAGTACTGAAGTTTGTCTTTTCTAATGTATTAATTCTTTGCAGAAAGGTTTAACAGTGTTGTAAACTTCCATATGCTTTAAACTGTGATAATATGTTCAATTTGTTTATCACTACCAGGTGTGTGTCTGTTTTTGGTGATAATCCACAGCCAGGATAACAGTATTTTCCACATGTGTCTTTAAATGTGTTTGCAGTAATTAAATGTAACCAGATATGTCAGAGGGGATGAGGTCATTCTTGGGGTTGAGGCGGAGATCAGAGAACCCAAATTTACCAAGTGGCTTCTTCAGGGGTGGCGCTACATTATTTTAATTTTTTTCTTAAAGATGACAATAAAATATATATCATTTGCACAATTAGATCACTTGTTTCAAACTTTGACAGATCTCAGCAGTGCCTCCATAATATGTCAGATGTTTATACTGAAAAATGGAAACAGTATTGTATTCATGGAATTATGCAAAATCTGTGTTTAAGGAAATTTTCACATTTTTTCCATAATACAACCAATTTATTCAAGTTCGTTTATCCATGCTAGTTTGAAGATGAGTGAGTACAACAATGTGCTAAAATATATATATATTTATTAACTAAAAATTTAGTGTAAAATAATATCAGATATAATTGGTGATATACAAAAAGATATATAATTTCAAATATCAAATATATGGGTGATACAGATGATAATAAATTTTACCACAAGCTCTTGTTACAACATGTCATATTTCAACACTTAGTAAACTTATACTTAGTAACCCTTAGTAAATAGCTTTCCGTGGCTAATAGCTTTCCGTGGCTCTATAGACTTATGTAAACAGAAAACAATTTGTCTAGTATAGACGGGGTACCTCCACAACTTAGATAATTGGCTCAAAAAAATTGGGAAAAGAAATGGGAAAGGGACAAGTAGTTTAAATGGAGGACCAAACCATGGTATTCATATGCATATTGACTTTATTAAAGCAAAAAATATATAAAGATAGAAAAAATACCCTCTAAGCACCATAAAATAGTGTTTAAAAATATGTTAAAGAGACAACATCGTCACTCTAAAATATTGGACAACCAAGACATAGCTGTAAACATGTAGAAACCGTATAATACATGAATCACGTATATTTCCAATGGTCTATAGGTGGATTTTATCCTGAACATGGAGCCATACTTGTCCCTTTTGGGCTGGTTGTATGCTACATGTGTCAAAGATTTCCACAGATGATGATCAGTTGAAGGACTAATTGTCCAGGGCTTTCTGATACCTGAGGAAATAGTACTGCGCTGATTTTGATCAGTAGCATTAGACTAAAGCTGAATACCAATTAGTTATATAGAGGTTATTAAAAGGAAGTCCTTAGGTATTAGTGCAAAAAGCTCAGCAACTGTATAGCATGAAATGGGGATCCCATTTAGAAAAATCCAGTTAAATGAAGTGTCGTGGCTGTGAAATCAAGTTGAGAAAAATGTCCTCCTAAAAAATGTGTTGAAATAACCAATAGACACATACATGGATTAAACTGGTCCCAGTGACCAGATTGAGTGGATCCATTTAGCTCAAGGAAGTCTATCCAGTATAAATCAGGATCCCGTGTATGTCAGATTGCTAACAGAGCAACAGACTTAGTTTGAGTCATAGATAGATAATATACCAGAGGAGCCCACATCAACAGAGCCTCGTGTAGGAGATATGGACAGATCAAAGTAATTCAGGGAAATCCCCTGTACATACCATTTTCAGATATCCCAGGTAGATAGATCACCATGTGAAAGGCTGGTCAGTTTTAACACACTCCACTGCAGAGCTTGAACCTTAGAAGATTACCTCCCTGCAGCTGTGTAGTTTCTCCAGCATATACACAGGTTTCCAGGTATCCTGGATAGGTAATCCTCAGTGTGGGGGGGCGGTTCAATGTAAACATTCCCTGAGAACCTTACAGTCAGACTGACTGTCCTCCTGAGGCTGTTTGGAAACTCCAGTGTCCACAAACTGACATGAGGGTCACAGTCCTTTGGAACTCAGAAGGGATTCCTCATGAAAGAAATCAGAATGATGAAATGAACGTAGGGTTCGTGAAATGCAGGCAACACAGAGCGCAGCTTTTTTTGCTGAAGATGTGACACCGCTGATTTTGGACTCTTACTATTTTCACCAACAGGTGGCAGTATTGTATTAAAATTGACTTTATTTAATACTCGAATAACCTTTTGACTTAGGCTTAAATAAAATTATTAATTAAACTGAAATCACTTATGTGTCAAACCACCCCAGACCTAGCGGTGATTCATAAGATCTATTACTTTAAGAAAATACCCACACTAATTGCCTTATCTTTAAATTCCTTAACCGATTGCCGACCATCCGCCGCAGTTATACTGCGGCAGAATGGCACAGGCAGGCAAATCGCTGTCATGGTACGTCGGTACCACAGACGGACACTAGTGGGCTCGTGCCAAAGCGAGTGCCCGGCAGCCTCAATCACCACTGGGATCCCACGATTGCTTGGGGCACACGGAGAACCGGGATCTGTGTATATACACACAGTTTCCGGTTCTCTGAGGGGAGAATTGCCAGATCCTCTGTTCATACAAAGTATGAACAGGCAATCTGTTAGTTTCCCTGCACAGTCCACATCCCCCTTCAGTTATAAGACTTCCTAGAACACACATTAACCCCTTCAGTGCCCCCTAGTTTTAACCCCTTCACCGCCAGTGACATTTTTACAGTAATCAATGCATTTTTAATCGCACTGATCACTGTATTAATGCCAATGGTCCCAAAAATGTGTCAAAATTGTCCGATGTGTCCACCATAATGTCGCAGTCATGATAAAAACCGCTGATCGCCGCCATTACTAGTAAAAAAAATTCATAAAAATGCCATAAAACTATCTCCTTTTTTATAGACGCTATAACTTTTGCGCAAACAAATCAATATACGCTTATTGCAATTTTTTCATCAAAAATATATAGAAGAATACGTATCAGCCTAAACTGAGAAAAAAAAATGTTTTTTTATATATTTTGGGGGGATATTTATTATAGTAAAAAGTAATAAATATTGCGTTTTTTCCAAATTGTCGCTCTTTTTCGTTTACAGCACAAAAAATAAAAACCGCAGAGGTGATCAGATACCACCAAAAGGAAGCTCTATTTGTGGGGAAAAAAGGACGTTGATTTTGTTTGGGAGCCACGTCACACGACCGTGCAATTGTAGTAGTGCCGAATTGCAAAAAGTGCTCTGGTCTTTGGCCAGCCAAATGGTCTGGGGCTGAAGCGGCTAAACTAGATGTAGATTTTAACCCCATGTTTCTGACTAAAAGTATAATGGCTCATTCTTAACCACTTCAGCCCCAGAAGGTTTTACCCCCTTCCTGACCAGAGCACGTTTTACAATTTGGCACTGCATTGCTTTAACTGACAATTGTGTGGTCGTTCGATGCTGTTCTCAAACAAAATTTGCATCTTTTTTTCCCCACAAATAGAGCTTTCTTTTGGTGGTATTTGATCACCTCTGCAGTTTTTATTTTTTGCGCTATAAACAAAAAAAGAGCGACAATTTTGAAAAAAAAAAAAACTATATTTTTTACTTTTTGCTATAATAAATATCTCCCAAAATGTTAAAAAAAAACTAATTTCTTCATCAGTTTAGGCCAATATATATTCTTCTATATATTTTTGGTAAAAAATTGCAATAAATAAATAATTATAGCGTCTGCAAACTATGGGAAAGATTTATGGCATTTTTATGGCATTTTTATTATTTTTTTTTTTACTAGTGATGGCGGGAAACTGCAATTTTTAGCGGTATTGCGACATTGCGGTGGACAGATCAGAGACTTGACACTTTTTTTGGACCATTGACAATTATACAACGATCAGTGCTATAAAAATGCACTGATTACTGTGTAAATGACACTGGCAGGGAAGGGGTTAACATTAAGGGGTGATCAAGGGGTTAATTGTGTGTTCCCTCACTGTATTCTAACTGTGGGGGGATGTGAGTGACTAGGAGAGGAGACATATCATTTTTCCTACTTAGTAGGAACAAACGACATTGCTCCTCTCCTCTGACAGCACAGGGATTTGTGTGTTTATTGTCAATATGATTGCTTATGCAGTACATATTTCAAAAACATAATTGGTTAACATGTCTCTTCTACTTTCATTCCTTAGTCAAAGAGACAATGTCTCTTCACTGTTATTTGATACTTAGGAGTCCCTTATCTTAACATAACATTGGGCCTCCTTGGCTAATGCCTTAACCGATTAACTGACAAGGATTCATAATTTACAGCTTAGTAAAATATATGGTGAGCCCTAAAACCTTCGTATGAAAATCTCTTCTCTAAAGACAGTGAACTTAGTTTCAACTTTAGAGAGAGAGAAAACATTTTTTTTTTTAAATGGCTTCCGTGTTGATCAAAAATGTATATGAAAAATATATAATGCAGAGGCCTTAGGAATTAATTATTTTTAACTCCAATAGTTCTGACAAGCTGATTGGAGAAAAGCCAATGTAACACCAATATTTAAAAAAGGATCAAGGTATATCCCGGGTAACCACAGACCAGTTAGCCTAACGTCAATAGTTTGCAAGCTCTTGGAGGGGATAATAAGGGACTATATACAAGATTTTAGTAATGAAAATGGTACCATTAGCAGTAATCAGCATGGATTCATGAAAAATAATTCTTGCCAAACCAATCTATTAATCCTCTATGAGGAGGTGAGCTGCCATCTATATAAAGGAAGGCCTGTAGACGTGGTATATCTGGATTTTGCAAAGGCATTCGATACAGTTCCCCATAAACATTCACTGTACAAACTAAGGTCTGTCGTCATGGACCATAGGGTGAGTACATTGATTGAAAACTGGCTATAGGGACGAGTTCAGAGGGTAGTGATAAATGGGGAGTACTCCGAATGGTGTGGGGATGGTGAAGGGGGATCCCCCAGGGTTCTGTCCTGGGACCAATCCTATTTAATTTATTTATAAAGGACCGGGAGGATGGGATAAACAGCTCAATCTTGGTATTTGTGGATGATACTAAGCTAAGCAGAGCAATAATTTCTCAGCAGGATGTGGAAACCTTGCAAGAAGATTGAGTGTGAAGAGTGGGCAACTACATGGCAAAAGAGGTTTAATGTAGAAAAATGTAAAATAATGCATATGGGTGGCAAAAATATGAATGCAATCTACTCATTAGGAGGGGGGAACCTCTGGGAGAATCTAGAATGGAAAAGGACCTGGGGGTCCTAGTAGATGAAAGTCTCAGCAATGGCATGCAATGCCAGGCTACTGCAAGCAAAGCCAACAGAATATTGGCATGCATTATAAAGGGGATTAACTCCAGTGATAAAACAATAATTCTCTCACTCTACTCGACTCTGATCTGGCCGCACCTGGAGTAAGCTGCCCAGTTCTGGGCACCAGTCCTCAGGAGGGATGTGCTGGAACTGGAGAGAGTCCAGAGAAGGGCAACAAAGCTAATAAAGGGACTGGAGGACCTTAGTTTTGAGGAAAGATTACGAGCATTGAACTTATTCTCTCTGGAGATGAGACGCTTGAGAGGGGACATGATTTAAATGTACAAATACCGTACTGGTGACCCCGCAATAGGGATAAAACTTTTCCGTGAAAGGGAAATTAAAAAGACACGCATCCATTCACTAAAATTAGAAGAGAAGCATTTAAACCTTAAACTGTGTACAGGGTTCTTTACCAAAATGCCGCGTACACACGGTCGGAATTTCCAACAACAAATGTTTGATGTGAGCTTGTTGTCGGAAATTCCGACCATGTGTAGGCTCCATTAAACATTTGCTGTTGGAATTTCCGACAACAAATGTTTAAGAGCTGGTTCTCAAATTTTCCGACAACAAAACTTGTTGTCGGAAATTCCGAGCGTGTGTACCCAATTTCCGATGCACAAAATTCCACGCATGCTCGGAATCAAACAGAAGAGCCGCACTGGCTATTGAACTTCATTTTTCTCAGCTCGTTGTACATCTTGTACGTCACCGCGTTCTTGATGTTCAGAATTTCTGACAACATTTGTGCGACTGTGTGTATGCAAGACAAGTTTGAGCCAACATCCGTCGGAAAAAAATCCACGGTTTTGTTGTTGGATTGTCCACTCGTGTGTACGCGGCATAAGAGTGGTAAGAATGTGGAATTTTCTTTCACAAGAAGTGGTTTCAGCAGGGAGCATAGATAATTTCATAAAACTTTTAGATAGGCACCTAAACAACCTTAACATACAGGGATTTACAATGTAATACTGACATAAAAGCACACACATAGGTTGGACTTGATGGACTTTTTTCAACCTCACCAACTATGTAACTATGATTTTTTTCTGCTAAGCATGTCTGACCCATGGTTAATTGTTAATTGTGCTAATTAACTCACCTATTGTCTGCTAGCAAACTACTGTGGAGATGTTGAACTTATGATAATGTGTAGTGTACTTTGTGAGCTTAGGGCTGGGAAGTCTGACATGAAGTGGGGATATCTGATTAAGCGCACAACATTATCCAGGTGGCTAGTTATATAATTAATCTAATGTTTATATTACATTTTGGTTGTTTAGCCATGGTAATTATATTCCTGTGTACAGTTTGTATTGTTAGGGTATTATGATCACCTCCTGTGGAGTATATATTCTGTGTGAGTTTGTTCAATAAACGCTCCAGTTTCATACAAGCTATTGTTGACTAGTCTGATATCTATGTCTGATAGATATATCTAGTCTGATAGCTTTTTTCGGCTATAATATCTGATATCTTTGTTAAGACTGGAGGAAGCGGCAGGGCCGTCTTAATGAATGGGCACCCCTGGGCACTGCCCAGGGGCCCCAGCTGCATGGAGGCCCCTGCATTTTACCTGTCCCCTTGTAAACATGTACTGCTCCTTCTTGCTCAGGGGGTGAAAAAATATATTTTTCTGGGCCCCATCAGTTCAATAGAGGAGCCCAGAAGGTGGGAGCTGAAGGACTTTTTTTTCATTTTCGGGGCAGAGGTACACCATCCTGCACCCAGCCACATGCTCTAGAGTTCCTGGCTGCAGAGCTATTGGAACTGCAGCTCCAGGCCCCTCCCTCTGTCTCTGCCTATGCCTCCTATCACAGGATCTCTTCCACTCACACAGATCCTCAGTGTCCGAGATCTGCAGGCAGCTGTCTGGGGGAGGGGCGCTGATGTCATCCAGGAGCATGGGAGGAAGGAAATCTCCTATGCTGTTGAGATGAGGTTAGTAATCTTATTAGGGAGGGAGGATTGTGTAGAAACTGACCTGGGGGGTGTAATGATTGTGCTAGGGGACAGACTGCTGCTCCCCCCATGTAATGTGCTCTCTTGTGCCCACTATGTCATCTGCTGTGCCATGCAGTGCCCCCCATGTCATGTGTTGTGCCCACTATGTCATGTGCTATGCCATGCAGTGCCCACTATGTCATGTGCTGTGCCCACCATGTCATGTGCTGTACCATGCAGTGCCCACCATATAATGTGCTGTGCCATGCAGTGCCCACCATGTCATGCAGTGCCCACTATGTAAATTGTTGTGCAGTGCCCACCATGTCATTTGCTGTGTTGCGCCCACCATGTTATGTGCTGCGCCATGCAGTGCCTACCATGTAATGTGCTGTACACACCATGTCATGTGCCATACAGTACCCACAATGAAACATGCTGTGCAGTACCCACCATTTAGTGTCCTGTGCCCACCATGTAATGTGCTGTATCGTGCAGTGCCCACCATATCAAGTGCAGTGCCCACTATGTCATGTGCTGTGCCATGCAGTTCCCACCATGTCATGTGGTGTCGTGCAGTGCCCACCATGTCATGTGCAATACCCACTATATAATATGCTGTGCCCACCATATAATGTGCTGTGCAGTGCCCACCAGGTAATGTGCTCAGCTGTGCCTGCCATCTCACGTGATGTGCCCACCATATAAGGTGCTGTGCTCACCATGTGCATGTGCTGTGTTGTGCCCACCATATAATGTGCTGTGTTGTTCAGTACCAACCATGTCATGTGCTGTGCCCACCATATGTGCTGTGCCCACCACGTAATGTGCTGTATTGTGCAATGCCAACCGTGTAATGTACTGTGCCCACCATGTAATGTTCTGTGCCATGCTCACCATTGAATGTGCTGTGCAGTGCCCACTGTCATGTGTTCTGCCCACCATGTAATGTGATGTGCTTTGCCCCCCCCATGTAACATACTCTGTTGTAACACCCATGTAATGTACTGTGCTATTACCCCCCCATGTAATGTACTATGCTGTGCCTCCCTAGTCTCTCTCTCTCCCCCTCTTTCTCTCTCACCCCTTCCCCCCTCTATCCTACCACCCTCTCTCTCCCCTCTCTCTCTTTTACCCTCTCTCTATTCCCCTTTTTCTCACCCCCTCCCTCTCCTCCCCTCAATATTACCCCCCTCTCTCTCTATCACCCCCCTCTCTCTCACCCCCCTCTCTCTCTATCACCCCCCTCTCTCTCACCCCGCTCTCTCTCGCCCCCTCTCTCTCTATCACCCCCCTTTCTCTCACCCCCTCTCTCTCTATAACCCCCCTCTGTTTCACTCCCTCTCTCTCTATCACCCCCCTCTCTCTCTCTCTCTCTCTTTAATTTAATTTGTTTTAACAAAAAATTTTGTGTTTTCATTTTATATATTTTCATAAAAAGGCCCACCAAAATCCTCAGCACCAGGCTCATAATGCTTTCAATCTGGCCCTGCGCCCGGATGCTATCTTCCTCCCTGGTGTCAGTGTTTGGTGGAGTGATCTGTAAAGTGCTGCGGTTGCTCTGCTCTTTCAGGTGCCAGGACTGATGTGAGAGAGCTGGCAGAGAGGGAGCAGTGAAACGAATATGAGCGGAGCGGCGGTGGTGGTGGCGGGAAGCGGGCAGGCACTGGGCAGCACACAGTAAGTGAGGTGTTACACCCATTATGATATCCTAAAAGAATCATCCAAATTTCTCACAGTGCCTTTTAACATCTTATAGCTTTAGAATAATCATCCACACAGGACAGTAGGTGCTCTATGGCTTTTTCAAAGTGTGTCACATGGCTGTTGGGTGCTGACTTTGCTGTGGATGTACTGTGGGGTACAATCTGTAACACACAGGACAGCTATAAATGAACAACGTCAGCACCCAACAGCCATGTGACACACTTTGACAAAGTCATAGAGCACCTGCTGTCCTGTGTGGATGATTATCCTAAAGCTATAAGACCGAATACACACAGGATGTTTAAAAAATGCTCCTCCTCTTGGCAGTAGCCTCGTGGCAGAAAAAAAGCCTGACACTTGTAAAAGTGTCCAATGCTTTTACAGGCATCAAGCACATGGGCGTTAAGTAATTTCATTGGCCAGAATAATAATTTATTCTGGTCTTCGAAATGAATTAAAGCTTAAGCGCTAAACTCCTGTAAACGTGCCTAAACGCTTGTATAAGCATTAGACACGTTTTTCAAGTGCCACATTTTCAAACGTGTCAAGCATTTTTTCTGCCAAAACGCTGCTTCTCCTTGACGCACTGGCCCTGGGTTTTTTTTTTCTTGCTTGTAAACACCCCTGCCACCAAAAGATTCTAAAAGTTTAGGAAGCAGTAAAAAAAACCACTGGTATGTATGAGGCCTACAGATCACAAGGCACTGTGAGATGCTACATTTGTCTTTCGTGGGGGGTGGGGGGGTGGGTTGCGGCAGTAAAAACACTCAGCTGAGCTGTAGCCACTATACCACCTTATACTACTCACATCTGTCACTATACCACCCTATACTACTCACATCTGCCACTATACCACCATATACTACTCACATCTGCCACTATACCACCCTATACTACTCACATCTGCCACTATACCACCATATACTGCTCACATCTGCCACTATACCACCCTATACTACTCACATCTGCCATTATACCACTCTATACTACTCACATCTGCCACTATACCATCATATACTACTCACATCTGCCAATATACCACCCTATACTACCCAAACCTGCCACTATACCACCCTATACTACCCATACCTGCTAATATATTGCCCTATACTACTCAAACCTTTTACTATACCACCCTATACTACTCACATCTGCCACTATACCACCCTATACTACTCACATCTGCCACTATACCACTCTATACTACTCACATCTGCCACTATACCACCCTGTACCAGGCATGTACTGGCCATCGGGACTACAGGGAGTTTCCCGGTGGGCCGATAGCTCAATGGGCCAGTCAGATGCAGTCCTGGAGCCGCTCCTCTCTGACAGTGAGTGATCGCGATTTCACTCCTGTCAGGAGGAGCAGCTTCCGTCACTTGCTGGAGAGAGCAATAGGCTTTCTGCTCCCTCCAGCCTGCAGGGGGAAATAGACAGCCGGAATACTTTCCTTCCTCTCTCCCCTTATCACTTGTTATCACATGACTGGAGAGAGGAATGAGAAGCTGCCTTCAAAACTGTGAGTACATGTGGGAGAGGGAGGACACTCTGATGTGAATGGGGCTGCTGGTGGGGACTCTGATGTAAAGGGGGCTTTTGATGGGGACACACTGATGTGAAGGGGGCTGCTGATTGGGACTCTCTGATGTGAAGGGGGCTGCTGATGGGGACTCTCTGATGTGAAGGGGGCTTCTGATGGGGACACACTGATGTGAAGGGGGCTGCTGGTGGGGACACACTGATGTGAAGGGGACTGCTGGTGGGGACACACTGATGTGAAGGGGGCTGCTGGTGGGGACACACTGATGTGAAGGGGACTGCTGGTGGGGACACACTGATGTGAAGGGAGCTGCTGATGGGGACTCTCTGATGGTGACACACTGATAGGAAGGGGGCTGCTGATGGGGACTCTGATGTGAAGGGGGCTGCTGGTGGGGACTCTCTGATGGGGACACACTGATGTGAAGGGGGCTGCTGATGGGGACACACTGATGTGAAGGGGGATGCTGGTGGGGACACACTGATGTGAAGGGGGCTGCTGGTGGGGACACACTGATGTGAAGGGGCTGCTGATGGGGACTCTGATGTGAAGGGGCTGCTGATGGGGACTCTCTGATGTGAAGGGGGGCTGCTGGTGGGGACTCTCTGATGGGGACTGCTGGTGGGGACACTGATGTGAAGGGGGCTGCTGGTAGGGACTCCCTGATAGGGACACACTGATGTGAAGGGGGCTGCTGATGGGGACTCTCTGATGGGGACACACTGATGTGAAGGGAGCTGCTGATGTGGACTCTCTGATGGGGACACACTGATGTAAAAGGGGCTGCTGATAAGGACTCTGATGGGGACTGTGATGTGAAGGGGGCTGCTGATGGGGACTTTGATGTGAAGGGGGCTGATGATGGGGACTCTGATGTGAAGGGGGCTGCTGATGGGGACTCTGATGTGAAGGGGGCTGCTGATGGGGACTCTCTGATGGGGACTCTCTGATGTGAAGGGGGTTGCTGATTGGGACTCTGTGAAAGCAGCTGCTGATTGGGACTCTCTGATGTAAGGGGGACGCTGTTGGGAACACACTGATGTAAGGGGGTAAGGGGGACGCTGTTGGGGTCACTCAAAATTAAAGTGGGCCGGTCATGATGAAGTCCCGGGCCAAATTTTTGTCCCAGTCCAGCCCTGCCCTGTACTACTCACATCTGCCACTATACCACCATATACTACTCACATCTGCCACTATACTACCCTATACTACTCACATCTGCCACTATATCACCCTATACTACTCACATCTACCACTATGCCACCCTATACTACTCACATCTGCCACTATACCACCATATACTACTCACATCTGCCACTATACCACCCTATACTACTCACATCTGCCACTATACCACCCTATACTACTCACATCTGCCACTATACCACCCTATACTACCAAAACCTGCCACTATACTACCCTATACTACTCATACCTGCTAATATATTGCCCTATACTACCCAAACCTTTTACTATACCACCCTATACTACTCAAACCTGCCACTATACAACCTATACTACCCAAACCTCCCACTATACCACCCTATGCTACCCATACCTGCTAATATATTGCCCTATACTACCCAAACCTTCCACTATACCACCCAAACCTCCCACTATACCACCTATACTACCCAATCCTCCCACTATACCACCTATACTACCCAAACCTTCCACTAAACTACCCAAACCTGCCACTATCCCACCCTATACTACCCAAATCCTGCCACTATACCCCTATACTACCCAAACCTGCCACTCTACCACCCTATACTACCCAAACCTGACACTATACCACCTATACTACCTAAACCTGCCACTCTACCACCCTATACTACCCAAACCTGACACTATACATTACTACACCCTATACTGTACCCTCCTGAACTTCCCTTTACTGTGTCCCCCAACCCCTTTGTACTGTGCCCTCCTGCCCCCCCCCCCGTACTGTGTACAGTCATACATAAATACAGGGCACTGATAGGCTGGGAGAGGCATTTATGAGAGAGGGGCAGTGTGTACAGGGAGGGAGATAGTTTCAAAAAGGAGTGGGAGCAGTGTGTACAGGGAAAAAGAGTCAGTGTATACAGAGGGCCAGTGTATATGTGGTGGGGGAGCAGTGTGTAGAGAAGGTGGGACAGTGTGTATAGGGGTGAATTTAATTTGGGATAATTCCCTGGTTGTGTGTATTTTTTGTTTCTAATCAGACTCAAAAGCCACACCCAATATGTGACATTATTTAGCAACACCCTCTCCTTGCCACCACGCACATAGCGTGCCACAGGTCACCATCTCCCTGGTCGGGGCCCTAGTGCATTACTTTGCCCAGGGGCCCATAATGTTATTAAGATGGACCTGGGAAGTGGTATACTGACGGAAGCACTCAAGCAGAGTGTGGGACTGTTCCATCATATTGGTGGCAAGTGGTGAGATTCAGTCCTACAGTCTAGGACATCCAAACCTCCACCTGGATCCAAGGTCCGGATAGCAGAAGAGGAGAGGTACAGATACCAGCTGGCATGAAAGAGGAATTCGGAAGGAGGTTGCAAGAGATGTGGATACAGCACAGGGGACCAGTGTCAATGCAGGTCCTGCTGGGATGGTATGATTCTGTCCGCTGGGAACTCTGGAAGGAAATGCTAGCTTGTGAGCAGTGCCACCAGGAAAAAATCCTCCCCTCCATCCAGGAAAGGTACTGGTCGCAGTATGGGTTGAGGGTGCTGTTTTTGGGAGAAAAACTGCACAAGGAGCAGACAGCTGAGTTAAGCAGACTGGTCTGGGCAGAGATGCGGCTGGACGAGAGCTACAGAGCCCTCTCGTGGCATGTATCTTAAGCATGCCCTTGGATAGCGGATGACAGCCCAATGGAAGGCTTTGGCTACGGTGGCCTGATAATGATGTTGTGTACTTTGTGAGCTTGGGGACGGGAAGTCTGACCTGAAGTGGGGATATCTGATTAATCACAACATTGACCAGGTGGCTAGTTATTTAATTAATCTAATGTTTATAGTACATGTTAGTTGCTTATCTATGGTAATTATATTCCTGTGTACAGTTTGTGTTGTTAGGGTAATATGATCAGTGCAGGGATGTCCTATATTATGTGTGAGTTTGTTCATTAAATGTACCAGTATTATACAAGCTATTGTTGGCTAGTCTTGTATGGTCAGCTATAAGATCTGGTGTCTACGCCCAGACTGGAGGAAGCAATATACTGACGGAAGCAGACCAAAGGAAGGGTCTGTATGCTGCCATGGATTGGCCTCAGGAAAGGAAAATTTTGGTAAGTATTTGATACAATTTGCTATTTTGTTGACACCAGCATGGCAGCAAACCTATGTTAAATAAAATAAAGAGCTGGAAATGGAGGGTTATGATGCATAATAAAACTTTATTAACATCGGACATTTGAATAGTTTTCCTGTCAAAGTTCACCATCATGAGGGCCCTGGGATCCACCCTATAGTGCCTAAGGAAGGTGTCTCCGTAGACACTCTTGAATACACTGTCCAGGACGTAGAGATGGATCTAGTTAAGTGAACCTTTACCACCTCTAGAGGCTCTTGACCAGCTGCTCTGTATGTTCTCTAGATGATTTTCATGATTCAGGATGACATGATCCTTACTGTAGCCTCTTTCCCTTTGAATCTGTCCGATGGAAAAACAAACAGTTTCTTAGAGGACCCTAATGAGGAAGTGGCCTGAAGATTTAGGACCCAGGAATTTCAGGCCATGCAGAGAAGATTCTGTGTGTACTGGAAAGGCCACCTTATGTATAAAGTGCTGGAGGGGTCTGCCCCAAGTGCTTGCAGCTCTGAGACTCTGCCACCTAAAGTTATTATGACTAAGAAAACTGCCTTCCATATTGAACTGCTTTTTGTTGGAGCATGGGAGATGAAATCCAGAACAAGTGTGAGGTTCCACTGCACAAACACACCCCTCCTTGGTGAGGCACAGCTTTAAAACTGCCCTCATTAAATTTGATTAAATTATTAAATATTAATTATTAAATTTACTTTTTGCTGGACTCCATGCCCTAAAAAATTCCACAAGTGAGTCTTTTCCACAGAGTCTATCCAGCTATGTTATATGGTCACTGTTTGCTACAGTCTCCACATACCTCAATTAAAACCCTGACCTGTTCCTGACTTTAAACTTGCCTGATGTGTCATCAGCTTTGGATACCCAAGCAGCCAGTTGTCGTCATAAAAGCAATTCCAAGGGCCACAATCTGGGACTGCCTACTGCTCAATTTCAACCCCACTATCATTGGCATTGAGGAAGGTGTTTGTAGAACATTTGCCCTAGTTAAAGCCTATTCATCCACTTCATGTGATCCTTCTCATTTCACCAATCTAGTTAATCTGCATGGATTTTTACCCCCACCTGGGTTCCTTAAATTATAGTGATCTTACATACACACAGCTTAAATGGTAATTGAGGACCACATTTGTGAAGACTGAAAACCATCTATTTCAATAAATTGTGAATGAAACAATAAATATTAATATGCTTTGAAATCTTTGATGGGTTAAATGCCATTTATTAATGAGACTGTTTACCAATTTTTAGAAATGCATTCCTTTATGGTAAACCAATTATTTATGTGAGAATTTTAATTTGGTTAATCCTTTCACCTCAAGTAAATTAAAATTAATTGTTTTTTTTTCCAAAAAAGACCCAACAGACTAACATTTCTTTACACATTTTGCATGTGTTGCTTTGAATTTCAGAGGAAAGACAAGGAGCCGAAAATTAATTTAGTGATAACTACCACTAGAGCCACATGCAAAATACTTTACACAGGCCTCTTCCTGCAAAATTTCTTTGTATTATAAGGTAGAAAAAAAGAAGTGTTATCTAGGAAAGCAGATGTGTTGATAGCTTTTAAAAATACATGTGAATTGAGGTAGGCTGGCTTAATGATTTTACAGCTACTGTAACACTGTGCTTTAGTGTAGTAATGGGATTCTGGGAGTGGTGAAAAGGTAGTAAAGACTCTTTGCAGCAGTTTGTAATAGGGCTTAATAATATTTCTAATATTATTATATGTCTGGAAGCAATGGTGAGTTCTGAGTTAGTCAGTTACTTGGATCTGACTATTTGGAGAGAGGGAAATATAGGGCTGTTGAAGATATTTTGTAGGCAATGGCCCATACACTTAATAGATAAAGTATTAGGTACACATCTTTCCTCACAGCCAGTATTTTGGGGAGCCCCTAATTTTGGCGATAGAGTTGTCAAGAAAATTTTGGATCCCCCTCTGAGAACTTATACTGTTATCGATAGGGCTGGCTTTTTCTCTTGTGAGCTCTGTAGGGCATGCAAAGCGTGTACTGGTAATCAGAAAAGGAGGGATACTTTTCTTTCTAGGGCTATGGGTAAGCAATATAAAATGAATGAGTTTATAAAATGTACAAATAGTCATGTAGTTTATGTGCTAGAGTGCTCTTGTGGTCAGCAGTACGTTGGCTGTACAAAATGCCCACTTAGGAAATGTCTCGCTGAGCATATTCAGAACATTTTTTTAAATTATAAGCATGAGTTTATTTATATTTTTTAATTGCGGCTATGAATATTTTGATCCATGTGTCCATATATAGATAATGTGGTATTCATGGGTTATTTGGCATGTGTCTATTATTTTTTATTGTTATTAATATCATCCGGCATGGGTTAATCTCTCATATTTGTCCTATGTTTTGATCATCTACTGCAAATGGGGAGTTAATATGCCATGTTAGTTATATAATTTAAATCTGATCATTGCTGGGTTAATCTGCCATGTTTTCTGTAATATTATTTGGCATTTGTGGGGGTTAATCCATCATGTTAGTTACTATATATTTCAATCTGACCAGTGTGGGGTTAATTCACCATATTTGCTTTAATATTAGTACTATTATTATTATTTAAGGTACTTATATAGCGCTGTAAATTTACACAGCGCTTTACATATATATTGTACATTCACATCAGTCCTTACCCTCAAGGAGCTTACAATCTAATGCCCCTAACTCACATTCATATACTAGGGCCAATTTAGACAAAAGCCAATTAACCTACCAGCATGTCTACCAGCATGTCTTTGGAGTGATATCCACTATGTTGGTTTTTTGTTATGTGATAAGTTGTGGCAAATGTGGGGTTAATCCGTTATTTTGGTTAGGTTTTAATCCAGACATTATGGGGTTAATCTGTCATGTTTGCTGTAAAAGGAGGATACTGTTTCCACCCAAACCATCTCTTGGAAGAAGTTGAGATGTGGATGGGCGTGAACAGGGAGTATACTGATTCACTGTACATACGGCGGTCATGTTAATTGTCATATGTGACAATTCACATGTGTCGTCGCGTGTGGCTACTTCTGGCAGAAGTAGCCACACGCGACAACACAGCATTACATCTGACAGTGGAGATACGGGCATTGGAACCTCCTGTTCAGACAGTGTGGAAGCATTCTCTCCGCTGCAGACAAATTATATGCATAGTGACTCTTCCAGATACAAAAATGGTATTCCAGAAGTATTCCGTGTAAGCTGCTTCCATTAACACCCAGTTTACGACACCAAATAAAATCGCATTTTAGACATCAGTGGGGGGACCCCCCAGACGATGTCCAAGGAGATGAAACGCGTCGGGTAGGACCCCACTGCTGCCATATTTTACCTATACAGCGCTGTTTTTAATCCATTTACATGTGAGTGTATTTCCTTTTATAATAAATTCGTCATACATTTTCCATACGGGATTACACAATGTGGCCTTCTTTTGTTTTTCCTTGTCCATCGTAACCATCTTTACTGAGGACATCACCCCGGAGGCTTACACCGTTCCATAGACCATCTCTGGACCTTCTTCGATCTTCTATGGAACTTCATCAGCCGTTGATGACCCAAGCTTGTTTGACCCAATTGAACATAGGTTTTATTGGGTCCAAACATTCGGTAAGCCTCTTTATTGTTGGTAGTGGTGTATCTTCGAATCAGATGCTCTTTGCTTATGGATACGTGTAATATGAAGTCATATACATATTGAGGACCACTACCATTTTGCAAGACACATCCCTTGAGGACTTTTTGGACTTTTCCATCTTTTGATACATTTTTTATGTCTCCCTTTTTTTTTTTTTGAGATATGTGGATTTGAGTAATCTATTGGTCTTCATATCATATACATACGTTTGTTATACATTAGTGCTGCACTATTTCTGTTATTAGGGACTTGGTCAGCAACAGCGACCGCAATTGTCCAGGCAACAGGCAGGAATACTGTCCATAGTCAGTACAGGCAGCAGGCAGGGATACTGTCCATATACAGTCCAGGGTCAGTGCAGGCAGAGATATTGTCAGCAGTGCCAAAATTTTGGTCCTGGTAGTAGGCAGGAACATGGTCCATAGTACAGGTAGTAGGCAGAGGTGTGGTCAGTTCATGCGACAGGCAGAGGCATGATGGTAGTAAGTCCTACAGGCAGCAGGCAGCAGGCAGAAGTAGGGCCTCGTTCAGAACAGAATGGGAACAGGGGTAGAGGCTTCTTCCACCCAAATCTCTTTGAAGTCTCCAGTCTCCAGACTCTAATCTGGAAATAAGAAAACAAAAAAATAGTTTTCTTCATCCAGAAAAACAACTGTGGATCCCCTCACACATGTGAGACCCCTGTGTTATGAATCCCACTACTCCAGTATCAGGGTACAAGATCAGTCCTAGAGGCAGGCAAAAAACGCGGTCAAACAGTCCAGGGTCAGTTCCAGATCTGGCAGAGGTATGTACAAAAGAGGTAGGCAGAAGTTTGGTCGAATAACAGTCCAGGGTCAGTTCCAGATCAGGCAGAGGTATGTACAGAGTCGGTAGGCAGAAGCATGGTCAAATAACAGGCCAGGGTCAGTTCCAGAGCATGCAGTGGCATAAGGGGTGTGAAGGTAACTGACAGGAACTGAGGATTATATAGGAGTTATATATGGTTAAATTAAAAAAAATAATTGATACTTTTTTATATCAATGGTATGTTCGTCTTGTGGCACGGTAGGGTTCAAGCGGTTGGTCGTTGAAGTCGACTCCCCCCATGAACAAATTGTATTCCTTGACACACGTTGGCTTTTGGATGGGGCCATTCCTTCTGGGGATTTCCACGTAGGTGTTATTGTGGATCAAAGACAGCATGTAGACATCCCTTCTGTCCCTCCACTTCACTGCCAGAATTTCCTCGTTTCGCAGATTCGCAGTCTCCCCTCTTCTTAACTTCATATTGATAAGCCTTTGAGGAAAGCGCTTCTTGTTCTTTCTGACAGTGCCACATGCTGGCGTCTTCCTCCGGAGAAGGTTGTGGAACAGGGGCAGACTGGTGTAGACGTTACCTACATACAAGTGATAGCCTTTCTCCAGTGGGTATATGAAGTCCCAAACAACTTTCCCGCTTGATACTAAGTAGTGTTGGCAATTAGGGGGATGCAGTTGGGTGTCCTTCCCTTTGTACACTATGAAGGCATATGTGTACCCTGTGGCTCAGTCACATCATTTATACACTTTCACCCCATACTGAGCCCTTTTGATGGGGATAAATTGCTTGATTACAAGTCTGCCGCTAAATTTGACAAGTGACTCATCCACGCATATGTGTTAGTCAGGGGTAAACAACTGGGGGAATTTTTCAGAAAAATAATTTAGTAGTGGCCAAATTTTATAAAGCTTGTCATAATTTGGGTCATTTCGGGGAGGACACTGGGTATTGTCATTATAATGTAGGAACCTCATCATAATATATATGGTTCTGGGCATTACCGTGGAGAAGATGAGCATGTGGTGGATGGGATGGGTTGATCAATACGAACGTAAAACTATTTTTTGGTGAGTCCCATACAGAATGTGAGGTCCAAAAAAATCTTAAACTCCTCCACTGTTAGGTCTCTCCACTATTAGGGATGGGCATAATAGGACGTTGAGTTACTCAAAATAAGTTGTTGTGCATACAGGTTGCACTGGGGCACAATTGATGCTAGCAGGTCCTCTGTAAAAATTAAATGAAAGAAATCGATTGGCAAAAAATTCTCTGTGTCCACCTGGACTCCTGGCTGGGCAGTGAAAGGGAGAATGTTAGCTTCTCCTGAGTTAGAAGGAAGCCACAAGGGGTTCTGAAGGGAATAGGGAAGGCTGGCATGAATACTAAACCTTTGGGGCTAAAGTGACACCCCACTAGTACTTGGCCTTTCTTGCCGAGGTACTGCGGTGCTGGTGGATGGCACTGCGGTGCTGGTGGATGCCACTGCCTCCTCACCAAAATACCTTCATTTGGCGGGCAGAATATATTCCTCCTCTGAGTCTGTCAGTGTTTCACTGCTCAGGACTGGTTCTTAATTTACATCAGACTCAGAATCCAAATTTTAAAAGGAATCCAAAGTAGAGAGCTTCCCGTTGCTCTCGCTGGCCGCACTAAGAATTTGGTATGCCTCCTCAGTAGTGGAAAAGGATTTTTTAGACATTGTTGTTGTTGGTGGTGGTGAGCCTGCACAGGTGTGTGCTGATAAGTCTGCACTGATGAGACGGTACATATGTGCACTGATGACTGATGATGCAGATGTGCACTGATGACTGATGGCACAGATGTGCACTGATGAGGCGGCACAGATGCTCACTGATGAGGCAGCACAGATGTGCACTGATGAGGCGGCAGAGATGTGCACTGATAAGGTGGCACAGATGGGCACTGATGACTGATGGCACAGATGTGCACTGATGACTGATGGCACAGATGTGCACTGATGACTGATGGCACAGATGTGCACTCATGAGGCGGCACAGATGTGCACTGATGGCACAGATGTGCACTGATGAGACGGCGCAGATGCGCACTGATGACTGATGGCACAGATGTGCACTGATGATCGATGGCACAGATGTGTATTGATGAGGTGGCACATATGTGCACTGATGAGGCTGCACATATGTGCACTGATGACTGATGGCACAGATGTGCACTGATGACTGAGGCGGCACAGATGTGCACTGATGACTGATGGCACATATGTGCACTCATGAGGCGGCACATATGTGCACTGATGACTGATGGCACAGATGTGCATTCATGAGGTGGCACAGATGTGCACTGATGACTGATGGTACAGAAGTGCACTGATGACTGATGGCACAGATGTGCACTGATGAGGCGGCACAGATGAGCACTGATAAATGATGGCACAGATGTGCACTGATGAGGTGGCAAAGATGTCCACTGATGACTGATGGCACAGATGTGGACTGGAGAGGCAGCACAGATATGCACTGATGACTGAGGGCACAGATGTGCGCTCATGAGGCGGCACAGATGTGCACTGATGACTGATGGCACAGATGTGCACTGATGACTGATGGCACAGATGTTCACTGATGAGGCGGCACAGATGTGCACTGATGACTGATGGCACAAATGTGCACTGATGACTGATGGCACAGATGTGCACTCATGAGGCAGCACAGATGTGGACTGATGGCACAGATGTGCACTGATGAGGCGACGCAGATGTGTACTGATGACTGATGACACAAATGTGCACTGATGACTGATGGCACAGATGTGCACTGATGAGGTGGCACAGATGTGCACTGATGAGGCGACATATGTGCACTGATGACTAATGGCACAGATGTTCACTGATGGCACTGATGTGCACTGATCACTGATGGCACAGATGTGCACTGATCACTGATGGCACAGATGTGGCAGCACAGATGTGCACTGATCACTGATGGCACATATGTGCACTGATTATTTATGGCACAGATGTGCACTGATGACTGATGGCACAGATGTTCCGACACAGATGTGCACTGATGACTGATGGTGCAGATGTGCACTAATGACTGATGGCACAGATGTGTACTGATGACTGGTGGCACAGATGTGCACTAATCACTGATGGCACAGATGTGCACTGATGACTGATGGTGCAGATGTGCACTAATGACTGATGGCACAGATGTGTACTGATGACTGGTGGCACAGATGTGCACTAATCACTGATGGCACAGATGTGCACTGATGACTGATGGCACAGATGTGGCAGCATAGATGTGCAGTGATGACTTATGGTACAGATGGGCACTGATGACTGATGGCACTGATGGGCACTGATGACTGATGGCACAGCTGTGCACTGATTACTGGTGGCACAGATGTGCTCTGATGGCACAGATGTGCACTGATGACACTGTACCACTGATGGCACTTATGACTGGCACTGATGGGCACTGTGACACTGATGGCACTGACCCTACTGGACACCATTACACAGATTGGCATTGTGACACTGACCCTGATGGGCACTGTAACACTGATTGGCACTGTGACACTAACCCTGATGGGCACTGTGACACTGATTGGCACTGTTTGGGCACTGGTTTTGCACTGTATATGATGGTGTACAAAATAAATCACTGACACTACAGCACAGGTCGCTCTCCCTCCTCACATGCGGTCTCTGTGTGAGGAAGGAGAGCTGTCAATGAGAGATGATCTCATGTGTTTACATTTGAGATCATCTTTCATTGGACACACAGATCATGTGGTAAATGGCCGCTGTGATTGGCCATTTACTGCGATCTGTGATTGGCTGTGTCCAAGGGACACGGCCATCACAAATTTTCTCCAATGCGCGCCCTCGAGGGGTGAACGCGCAAAGGGGAGGATGTCTATTGATGGCCTCTCTGCAAATAAGGCTCATGCTGTAGCCGTCATTCAACTATAGTGCGGGCGCAAGGTGGTTAAGCAGATCATAGATGTACTTGATGAAAAAATGTGTTTAGTTTCAATTAGATTCCTTAATCTAGTTATTTAGTTTCAGTTGATTTGTTCAACTCGTATTGGGGATTCGTATTCAGAATTCGTATTCGGAATACGCTTTGTCTTTTTTAGAATTCTCTTCGAATTTACCAATTTTTTTTTTTTTTTTTTTTTTTTTCTATTTGAAACATTCGAATCGGTAAATTTCGAATCGGTTGAATCGAAAATGTTATATATTTTTTTTCGATTCAAATGTGGCAAAGTGAACAAACAAAAGAAAAGTGTTTGTCAAATGATTACAATGACTCTTTAAATCACCTTTGGCAAACAAAAACAGCATTATTTTGAAATGGTACTCTAATAACACACACAGTCCTTGATTTCAGAAATATGTTCACAGTTCAAATTCAAATGGAATTTGATGTAAAATTAGTTTGGAATTTCAAATAAAATTTCGGAAATTCACACGAATTTCGTTTCCTTTGAAGCATTCGGTAAACTTTATTAATACTGTAATGTGGTTATTCAGATATATCCGAATCTCTGAATAACAAAAAATTTGTCCAAATATTAATTAATTAATAACATAGATTTGATTTAGTAGAAAAAAAAATGTCCCCTTGGTCTGTAGCACACCTTGCAAGGATATTATCAAACATTATTGCAGAGCCCTACTTACAATGATTTGCATTGAAACTCACATATAGTTCTTCCTACCATACTTTACCAGGCTATATTCCAGTGTTATAGTAAGATAAATTATACTGGGAATAGCACTAATGCCCCGTACACACGGTCGGATTTTCCGACGGAAAATGTGTGATAGGACCTTGTTGTCGGAAATTCTGACCGTGTGCAGGCTTCATCACACATTTTCCATCGGATTTTCCAACACACAAAGTTTGAGAGCAGGCTATAAAATTTTCCGACAACAAAATCCATTGTCGGAATTTCCGATCGTGTGTACACAAATCCGACACACAAAGTGCCACGCATGCTCAGAATAAATAAAGAGATGAAAGCTATTGGCTACTGCCCCGTTTATAGTTCCGACGTACGTGGTTTACGTCACCGCGTTCAGAATGATCGGATTTTCCGACAACTTTGTGTGACCGTGTGTATGCAAGACAAGTTTGAGCCAACATCCGTCGGAAAAAATCCTAGGATTTTGTTGTCGGAATGTCCGACCAATGTCCGACCGTGTGTATAGGGCATAAGAATGCAAAGGAAATGACAATTCTGTTGGAGTTCTGACACCAAGAGTAAACAAAATGCTCCCTATTTGATTTTTTTTCCAACATTAGAAAATATTCTTTGTCTGCAGAATAGACAAAATGTATTTTTTTTACTAACGCTTAAAGCAGTATTAATCCCAAAACCAAGCATTAATTATATTGCAGCTAATCGATTCATATGCCTCATACACACAAATGGACTTTGCAGCAGACTTGGTCCGACGGTCTTTCCGCCGGACTTTCCGGCAGACTACCTGAACGGACGGACTTTCCTACACATGACCAGATACGACCGGACTTTCCGGCAGGCTAGGTCCATCTGTCTTTCCGACGGACTTTCGCCGGAGTCACGGCGGACATTCAGAATGAACGGACTTGCCCACACACGGACAAGTCCGTTCATTTTGAACGTGACTCGGGTACGACGGGACTAGAAAAGGAAGTCAATCTTGCCGCTTTTATCAGCGAGATTGACACCTTGCGAGCCCTGTCGAGGGTCATACCAGGCCCTTAGGTCTGGTATGGATTATAAAGGGAAGCCCCTACGCCAAAAAAACGGCATGGGGTCCCCCCTAAAATCCATACCAGACCCCGATCCGAGCACGCAGCCCGGCCGGTCAGGAAAGGGGGTGGGGACGAGCGAGCGCCCCCCCTCCTGAACCATACCAGGCCGCATGCCCTCAACATGGGGGGTGGGTGTTTTGGGGGAGGAGGCGCCCTGTGGGCCCCCCCACCCCAAAGTACCTTGTCCCCATGTTGATGAGGACAAGGGCCTCTTCCCGACAACCCTGGCCGTTGGCTGTCGGGTCTGCAGACGGGGGGCTTATCGGAATCCGGGAGCCCCCTATAATAAGAGGGCCCCCAGATCCTGGCCCCCCACCCTATGTGAATGAGTATGGGGTACATACCCCTACCCATTTACCTAGGGAGAAAGTGTCAATAATAAAACACACTACACAGGTTTTTAAAATAATTCATTAAACAGCTCCGGGGGGTCTTCTTCCAGCTTCGGGGGTCTTCTTCCGGCTTCGGGGGTCTTCTTCCGGCTTCGGGGTCCCTCCGGTTCCTCTTCTCCTGGTGTCCGGTTGGTTCTTCTCCGCTCTCTCTGGCCTCTTCTCCAGGTGTTCCAGTTCTTCTGCCAGCTCCTCCCCTGTCTTCATGCCGCTCTTTTGCCAGCGGAAGTCCGGACTTCTGGGCTTCTTGTCTTCTTGTCTTCTTCCCTCTTCTCTTTTCCAGATGTTGACACGACGCTCTCTCCGGCTGGACTGCTCTCTGAGCGCTCCACTGTGACTTATATAGGCGGAGACCCCGCCCCCTTATGCCGTCACAGTCCCTGGGCATGCTGGGACTGTGACGTTTTAGGGGGCATGGTCACCGGGTGATGTTGACCACGCCCCCTAAAACATCAACATAAAATATAACCGTGAAGGTCCAATAGGTCTAACACCATAAAAGTTTGTAAATGAAAATATTCTGAAACATGAAAGTCCACAATGTTGATTGTAGAAAAAAATGTGAAGGGAAAACCACCACCAGAGGTCTATGAAGGTTAAACACTAAAAATGGTACATCAATAGCTCCCCAGGTTTTCAAGTAGAGAGAATCAACTGGATCTGGCAGGTGAGTGAGCTGTAGAAAAACCACGTGTGGACAAAAGATCTAAAGTGGTGCAGGGGCCATCACCGGAGACATCAAGAAGCTTACCGGAACTTAATGACTTGAAAAGACATACGTCATACAAGACAGAAAGGCTTATTGGCCAACCGGTCTGGATGATACATCTCTTCAGATGTCCTCAGTATGTAGCAGAAGGAAAAATGGTAATACGACTTCCAAATCCATAAACATTCCGATAAAAGCCATACCAGTGTTCATAGGCCATGTGAGGAGTAAAAAAACTCACATAGCGTGATAACGTTTAAACACTGGTTTATTAAAATAATATAAAATAAACTCACATGTTAGAAGATCATAAACAGCTCAAGTATCAAATAGCGGTAATCGTGAGGGGTCCACCCTATGCGAGTGAGGAAAAGACGATCACCGGCTCTTCCTATTTACATCGTGATCAGCCATGATTGGACAGGGCTGATCACGTGGTAAAGAGTCTCCGTCAGAGACTCTTTACCTAGATCGGTGTTGCAGGGTGTAAGACTGACACACCGCAACGACGATCGCCGCGATGCGCGCCCCCGGGGCACGCAGCGGCTTAATATCCTGAGGACGTCATATGACGCCCAGTCAGGTTATTGAAACCACTTTGCCGCTGTCATTCTGCTATATGGCGGGAGGCAAGTGGTTAAAACAATCTAATTTTATTTATGTAAAACCTTTATTCCAAAAGGAACAAAGCTGTTTGCTGTAACTTAAAAAGTGTGGAGTTCAGCTATAATTTGTTAGTGTATCTAAATCTGCTAGTCTATCTAACACTCCCCTCCCCTCAGACTGATAATGCTTCTGTCTACAGGAGTGTCTGTTGCTCCCTTATCCAAAGTGGAGGAATTCTAATACAGAAAGTGTGGTACTGGCCAGATTACCAGATGAAAACTGAGGGAAAAAAGCCTAAAAAAAGAAAACCACTGCAACCACCACTTCTAATGATTGGTAAGCTGTAATATAATACATTTTTGGCTTTACTACCTCAATACCACACCATACATACTCTATATATATGGCCTCTTATTGAAGTGGTTATACCAGGATTATAGTTGAGGCTACAACATGATCCCAGTACTGTTTTTTACAGGAGGCATTTCCCTGACAGATAAAAGTGATCTGAATGGCTATACAGCCACTGAATTACTTTTACAGGCAGTAGAAGAGGGTTTCGGATCCAACTGGCAGCATCTGCACCGGGAAAAATGGAAGAAATGGAAGTTCCTTTCCCCATTCAGTGACATCATAATTTCGTCACTTCTCATTTTGGTTTTGGTTTGATCAGATGCTTTGGAGGCCAGTGGAGAGATATGGAGTCCATAAAGAGGACCTGGCATGGACCATGTTATCATAAGGGATATTGTTCATCCCTTGTGGTAACAATAAAGTTAATCAGAAACATTTAGTACAGTGTAAAAAGTTTCAAATAAAAAAAAAAAATAAAGTGCCCCCATCCCCTCCCTTCTGTGCTTGTGGGACCCCAAGTCAGATGACATGTCAAATTCAATGTTTCCCTATGAGAGCAGTCTTAACTGATAATACACAAGTCGCTCTGACTTTAGAAAAGGTTCCTGCACTACTTTGGTCTGACTTGGGTGCAGTTTCAGCCCTTGTACAAGCTCCCAAATAGCATCCAAGTCAGATCAAGCCTCAGGGCAAAGTCACAGGCAAAATGATACGATTTGCCATCACAGCAGTGTGAACCGAGCCTTAATACTTACCTCTACAGTGGATGATGAGTCCAAGCATTGCTCTGTTAAAGAGCTAGCACAGAATCTTCACATTTCACAGACCCAGAAGAGTCTGGTTCACGGGCTGAACAATATGTTTGTTTCCCTCCAGCCCCTATATCACTACTGTGTTCTCTAGTGCCATAGGGCCTGGTGGGAGGAACCACAGTGTGCAGTGGGGGACACAGACTTCCGGAAGTGAAGGATGTGAAGATGTAGCTCTTCAACAGAGTGAAAACTTGGTTTGCCATCACAAGAGAGGTAAGTATTATAATCTTCCTTTGCAGGGTTTATTATAACAAAAAAAAAGAAA
The DNA here is from genome assembly GCF_042186555.1 of Aquarana catesbeiana. Lineage (NCBI taxonomy): Eukaryota > Metazoa > Chordata > Amphibia > Anura > Ranidae > Aquarana > Aquarana catesbeiana. The sequence goes on along the minus strand of NC_133328.1, from coordinate 147,442,662 downwards.
AAAACCTCTATGGATTAATAACTCTTTATAATTTCCTCTGGCAGACGTCAAGTCCAAGAGGACTAGAGAGGTAAGTATTTTTACGTTGTTTTTTTGTATTTGTATTGCACGTTCCATTGCCGTTCCTGAAAACACAGCACCTTGTAGCTAAATTATGCAACAAAAAAAAAAATGAAATTAAAACAGAATAATGTATAATAAATGAGGGATATATCTTGGCTAATGGCACAGCAAATACTGCAAGAACATGTTAACAGCCATGATGTTAGGCTTTCAATAGCTGTCCTTTAAAATTGCGCTATTATATGTATTTTCAAAGTTCCTTAGTTTGCCCCTTGATGGAAGATTTGTGAACCGAATGTGCCTTGTGCTTCTGTTTCTACTGATCACTGGGGTTTTTTTTGGTGTTTTCTAAGTAAGCTCTAGACAAACAGCAGCCAGACGCATTTCTCTGAATGGAACATGTTTTCTTTTGACATGGCACTTCTGTAAGTGCATTAACAGTTTCTGTATCCTAGCTGAGGTACTACCCAAAGGATTTTTCATTGTGACTTTTAGTGGTTTGTGGTCAGTTTCAACTTCCAAATGTTTCCCATAAGCAAACTGATGAAATCACTCTACTTCAAAAACAATGGTTTTTATAAACTTAAAAGGCATACATTACTGGACATGTTTAAAATGTGTCTACAATTTTGCTTAACAAAGTGTAGTTGCATATGTAATTAACTCATTAATGCGGCCTTGGTTTTCACCTTCCTCACTGATCCCTATTCTGTCTGCAATTACAATGAAAATAATCCTTAAGCCTTTGCCATGTTGTTTGCACTCCCTGTTGTGGTTCCAGAAACTACAGAGGTGAAGTAATGACATAAGGAACTGTAGCGCTTACACCCCCAAAGCAGCCATTGACTGTATGGGGTCCCCTGCTCCTGTGCCCAAAACTCTGGAACAAGCACCACACACTTTGACACACATGGCTGGGTGAGGAACAATTATTTCAGATATACAGTAAATGCAATACCCTGGTAGCAAAAGTGATATGAAACAACAGAAATGATAAGGCAAACAGTTAAACTATAGCAAGGAATATAGAATATATTAGACATGTGCACCATCAATAAATTCATTTCGTTTCGTTTAGGAATTTAGATCCGAAATTCGTAAACGAAAGTTAGTATTTCGTACAAAATTCAAAAGCATAGCAATTTGTATCCTCCTGAATGTACGAATTTATGGAAATTCGTATGAATTTTTGATTCATACGAAATTAATCGCACATGTCTAGAATATATTGAAAATAGGTGAACAGTAGTGGAAAGAAAAGCAATAGGTGTTGAGAACTACATCTCCTACTAACCCTATACGGGGGTCAGACCCAACTAAGGAGAATTATGTCAGCCTGTTATGTTCGCTCTTATGCTGCCAGCTTATCAGGGCCCACCTGTTATGTTGGTGCACTCAGAATAATTAATTTTTAAGCATTTATGATGACACTGACGCTGGTCTCTTTAAGCACTGATAATGTCACTGGCTCTCTGATATTCTCAGGCAACACTGTCCCTCTTTTGTCAAAGTGTAATATGGATTTTGCCAGTGACCTCTCACCAATGTGTTGGCAAATAGTCTCCCTCTGTATACAGCATGAAACACAGCCAGTTTGCATCTGCAGCATCCTTCCCCCTTGTTCAGAAAATAGACTCCACAAACATCCATGGATCTCTTTCCAATGTCCTCTGATGTCTTTTGCTGTCCGCTCTCCCTCCCAGGTACAGTTGTGAGCAAACTATCAACAGTCAAAGATGTACACAGTCCTCTCAGAAACAGCCTTCCCATGTCTTCCCAGCCCAGGAAAACACCATAAAACTACCTCTCCTCTTTGCCCCAGTGTCTTGTGGGATTTACAGTCTCCTTTTTCCAGCTCACCAAACTAGCCCAGCCTGTCGGAGCTAAACCTACACAATCCTTGCTGTCCACATCCTGTGTGCATCCCTATTCGGTGGAGAGCAGGCTTGCCACTGGCTGCACAGTACCACAATTACAGTAGTCTCCTCCCTAAACTATGTCCGTATAAACGTTTCCTCTGTAGCACTGACACAGAGTTATTTTCCTGCCAGAGCTGCAGACTGGGATACAGAATGATGATGATGGGCAGGAATGAATGAATCTATTTTCACATAATCCTGCACAGTAACACCCACAGACTAACCCCTGAGCGTTGCCTCTCTCCCTCTGCTCTGCCAATCTGCTCATCATACCTCAAGGGACAGAGCTGCAGGTATTGAGCTATCAGCAGGACAATGCTATACAGAGGGACCTTAATTTTACTCCTGCCAGTGGCTACAGCAATGATAGAGGTGGCTGCCCACTCTTCTGCCCACTGCTCTACTTTTGCTCCCAGTGCCTGCCCACACATTGTAGTTCAGTAAAAATTATAATACGGTCTGCTGTTGAGAGGGAAGAGAGGGAAATCCTGAGCCTGGGTATCAGCTTAAGGGCATCAGCAGAATTATTTTTTTTAATAATTTATTTTTATTAGTTTCAGCAAAAACATTAATTGGTATATTTAAGTATTTAAAGTGTTAGTAAAGCCACAATAGTAAAATCAGTCTGTATATGCAGTAAAGCATGCTTGTTATACTCACTGTGGAACCTAAGGGGTTAATCCTCAGGATTGTGTAAAAAAGGCTGTTTGATCCTGTCTTCTCTGATCCTCCCCTTCATCCAAAGTTCGGAAACCATCTCCGGATAGTACAGAGCCTTAGGGACAAGCTGCACATGCTCATTTTGGTGTGCATTGCTATTAAGTTTTTTCTTTCATGAGAGAGTGCATGTGATCAGCACAGGCCCAATCGGCACCGTCCAGACAAAGGGTCAGGGGTCCTGCATCCTCACAGGACAATCATGGGAGAATGAAACTCATCCTACAAGCTTGAACGAGACACTGATAAAAGTCACAAGACTGCTCTAACTGCTGATGAGAAAAGGTATTTTTGATATTTACTAAAACTATTCCATTTCCATGTTCTGTGTACTGTGGGAGACCAGATATAGTGAATGAAGGTCCTGGGTTTAGTAACACTTTATGCACTGGTACTTCCATAAACAAGGTTTTAAAATGACTTCAGCATACTGATTAGACATGTGCCAGAAGAAAAAAATTTGTTTCGTTTTATTTCGAGTCGTTATTTACATAAATTTGTTTAGTTAAATTTGTTTCACTCATTTATTTCATTTTCGGGATTAGTTTTGTTTATTCGTTTTCAAATCGATACGAAAAGTTTTCAAATCAAATTTGAATCGTTTTCGAATTCGAAAAGTTTTCGAATCAATTCAGAATAGTTTTTAAATTTGAAAAGTTTTCCAATTTCCAAAAAGAATAAAATAGAATAGAAAATAAAGGAATAGAATAGAAAAAAATTCTATTCTATTCCTTTATTTTCTATTCTATTTTATTCTCTTTGAAAATTGGAAAACTATTTAAATTCAAAAATTCAAAAATTCTAATACTGATGGTAATGTTATTCTGACAGTTCAGACACTGTGGCCACTGTTGCAGCACACTTCACTTTAAGTAGCCTCCTTGTGGGAACACTTTATGTGGTTACTCTAGTCTAGAGGTGTCACTAGTGAAACCCCCCTCTGTTACTGACCCTCTTAGGGGCTCTTAAGTGAAATAAAGCATTCAGTGTCCTCAATCAAAAATAAAGTTCATGAGACCAGAAGTCATGATTTTTTACTGGTGACCTTTATCTTGTTTGATGTCCTCCTTTAAGGAAAACTTTCTGCCCCTTAGGGGCATATTTATTAATGGTTAAAATTGTAAACGTGTTTTTTGCTAAAGCTTCAATTTTGATTATTTAAAGCTGAGCTTAAGGCAGATATAAAAAGACTGAAACTAATGTAGCTCTATTCATGAAGCTTATTAAAGTGGTTGTAATCCTCTGACATGAAATATGAACAAAGCATATCCTTCTCTAACATGTACTTGTCTCAGTCCAGAGTACTAAGTGTCATTTCTGTCTGCAGCCTTGTTTCTCTGTCTTCAGTCACTTCTGACAAGTTTTCCTGACAGCACAAGATAAAGAGGTAATAGGGAGGGAGCTCTAGCCTGTGATTGACAGCCTCAGCTCTGTTCCTGTGTGCTCTGTGAAGGGGGGTGTTTCCCCCCAATCAGCTCTCAGAGCTCCCCTCAATACAATCCACAGAGTGTAACTTCAGCTCCCTGCTCCCACTTTCTGAAAGCTCAGACAAGCTGGATAAATTATGCACTCTGAACAAGTGTAGAGAAGAGAGAGGTGCAGATAAACAGGTACATAGTATGTAGGAGGATTTGTTTCATTTTTGTGTATCATCTGATGCTGGTCATTTCACTGAGTATATGTAAGTATTTACAACTACTTTAAGTGTATTTCTTTAAATGTAAGCAGTGTAATGCCACGTACATACGATCGCACATTCCGACAACAAAATCCATGTTTTTTTTCCGACGGATGTTGGCTCAAACTTGCATACACACGGTCACACAAATCTTGTCGCAAATTCCGAACGTCAAGAACGCGGTGATGTACAACACGTACGGCACTAGAACAGGGAAGTTCAATACCAAGTGTCACACAAATCTTGTAGCTCCTTCTGCTAATCTCGTGTTTATCTCGTGTTAGTAGAAGTTTGGTGAGAGACGATTTGCGATTTTCAGCCTCGTGCTTTTCCGATCATTACTGCTCTTCAGTTTATGCTTGTGGGTTCGTATCTGGTTTTCAGTACTTGCCCTCCAAAGCGCATGTGAGGTCCGTATAAAATATATGGAGTACTTTGCAGGTGGCCATTGATATGCCAGAAAATGTTTAATAAACATTTTAAAAAACATTTTTTTAGTTAAACTGAAATAATATTTCCTTTGATTTACTGCTTGTGTTTCTTTTATCTGTCTCCTAGGTTCTCCAATTGGCTTTTTTTGGACATTTTCTTCAATAGTGCAAACATAATTTATTTGAAACAATAAAATTAAATAAAATTGCGCTTGGAAAAATATTAAATACCAGTGAAGAAAAAAATCAAAGTATGAATAAGGATAAATTAACTCCTAGACACAAATAAGAAAATATTGTGAAAAATTAAATTCTATACAGCTGCGGTTAGAAGTGGGGCACACCAATGGAATAAATAGAACAGAAAACCGCGCTAAAAACAATAATGAGTGAAGTCCAATTATCGATTGATGAAACAAAGTCCAACTATAGTCCAGAACAAACAATAAATTTCTCTTTGTGATGAGAAGGGGAAAAAAATATATAGTATAACTGTGTGGTGAGCTGCTTACCAGAACGTAAGCCCAATCAGACAGATGGCTTAAACCCAGCCCAGGCCTTTAGGAGCGCTCCAATGGGCAGGATCCGTCGCGCTCATGCAGCAAAAATGGGTCCATGTAGGGTTTAATCAGAAAAAAATACAAAAACCATAGCGTGATACTGACATAGTAATGCAATAAATCAAAAAGAGGAAAATTGTGTTCCCACAAATAATCATGAAAATCATAAATACACCCTGTATGCACAGCATATACAGGAGCGTGAAATTGGTGACATGCAACATGCAATGTGTAGTGCCCTTGGATGTGAAATTTAAAGCACCGAGTGTATCTGTTTACCAGAGGTTAAAATTGGAAGAGCAGACAAAAACGGCAAAAAACAGAAAACACACCAGGTGCACAGACACACGAGGCCGCTTACCAGATGGCAAACTGGTGAAGTTATAATCAGCGGTAGGCTTACTGCCTCAGCGTGACCCAGAGTATAAACTAAATTGAACCCATAGGGGTTCCTGCTCACCAAAAGGTTAATTGGAAATGGCCCGAACGAAACCTTGGCGGAGTCACCCCGATCCCGTCCTGATAAAATGCAGTCACTGTTCAGCCAACAATCTTCCACCCAGCTTCCACCATTCCAAATACCACACGCTGATGTGCTTTCTGGACTGATGGTGTGCTCTCTGGATTAGTGTGATGGGAAAATTCGAAGGAGCAGGATGGAAGATTTTTTTCTCGAATTAACAATTTTGTAACCATTTATGCAGGTTTTTGTCTGGGAAAGTCAATTTTTTCCAAAAATCGAATGATAAAAACAGGCAAAATTTTGAAGCACTTTTGAAGGACATTCCTCAAGTTATTGACTGTATTAAAAGTTTGTGTATGTTTTTATGGACGTTCATTTGAAATTTTACTAGCGTGTGGCCAGGTTAAAGAGAATTTACTGACCGAAATTTGAGCTTGTGGGTGGCCCTGTCGGCAACACCCAGCTCCACAAAAGTCAACCAAAAAAAGTCGAAGGAGCTGGATGGAAGATTGTTGGCTGAACAGTGACTGCATTTTATCAGGACGGGATCGGGGTGACTCCGCCAAGGTTTCGTTCGGGCCATTTCCAATTAACCTGTTGGTGAGCAGGAACCCCTATGGGTTCAATTTAGTTTATACTCTGGGTCACGCTGAGGCAGTAAGCCTACCGCTGATTATAACTTCACCAGTTTGCCATCTGGTAAGCGGCCTCGTGTGTCTGTGCACCTGGTGTGTTTTCTGTTTTTTGCCGTTTTTGTCTGCTCTTCCAATTTTAACCTCTGGTAAACAGATACACTTGGTGCTTTAAATTTCACATCCAAGGGCACTACACATTGCATGTTGCATGTCACCAATTTCACGCTCCTGTATATGCTGTGCATACAGGGTGTATTTATGATTTTCATGATTATTTGTGGGAACACAATTTTCCTCTTTTTGATTTATTGCATTACTATGTCAGTATCACGCTATGGTTTTTGTATTTTTTTCTGATTAAACCCTACGTGGACCCAATTTTGCTGCATGAGCGCGACGGATCCTGCCCATTGGAGCGCTCCTAAAGGCCTGGGCTGGGTTTAAGCCATCTGTCTGATTGGGCTTACGTTCTGGTAAGCAGCTCACCACACAGTTATACTATATATTTTTTTCCCCTTCTCATCACAAAGAGAAATTTATTGTTTGTTCTGGACTATAGTTGGACTTTGTTTCATCAATCGATAATTGGGCTTCACTCATTATTGTTTTTAGCGCGGTTTTCTGTTCTATAAATAATTTATTTGATACATAAGGTGACAATTTCTTCTTCAGCGAACTATGATTATGTTGTGGGTCTGCTGTAATGTATGTAATGCATTACTGATAAAAATATTCATCTTTTCAGCACCATGAATGAATTTTGGTGAGTCACGAAAATGGCTTGATTGTGGCAAATTATAAAGCACTGTGGGAGTTATTTACTAAAGGAAAATCCACTTTGCACTTCAAGAGCAGTGCAAAAGTGCACATTAAACTGCACTTGAAACTGCACTGAAAGTGCACTTGTAGTGCAAAGTGGATTTGCCTTTAGTAAATAACCCCCATTTCAGTGTAAACACCAGCTTAGTCCAAAAAATGATATTGAGCATTGAAAGAAGAAGCCACACATTGTTGAGTAGAAAACTTTCTACTCTGTGCACATTCACATATGCGTTAGAAAAGGGTTTTTGAACAAACCAACATATTTTAGTAATAACATTGTTGTTTTTGACAGTACAAATAGCCTTTTTTTGTGTTAAAACAGGCATGTTTAAAACCATTAAACAATACACAACTCAGGAACATACAAAGTTCAACTTTGACACAGTGAAGGCAATATCAGATATTAGTATGTCCAAACTGTGTTGATATTGCCCTCATCAGATGGGGTGATGTCACCCCTGCAAAAGTCAAATTTTGAAGATGCACACAAATTGAGAGTCAAAATGGGGATTTCACTACTGATCCCATGCCTAATGTCAACATGTGCTAGCTCCCATCATGGGGGATCAATGGACCTGTTTCTGGGGTGCAACCCCTTCCTGTCACCTACTTGAGTTGCAAGGAAGGGGTTGCACCCCAAAATGCGTACATTGATATCATGTGATGGCAGATAGCACATGTTGACACACTGTGTGCATCTTCAAAATTTGGTTATCAATATACTTCAAAAAATTTTCAAAAATTTTAAAAATATCAACAAATTGAACAATTTTGGTGTGTTTTAGATTCTGCCTAAAACATCAGTGATGTTTTTGAGTCTTTTATCCACATCATTGATGTCTTCCTTGATCTTCTGTAAATCCTGATTGCATACCATGATCTCCCCGATGAGGATGTGTGCACTTGCACTTGTGAAATTAGATTCTTCTTCCACAACATCCACATCACCTAAAATAAAAAAACACACCATGTATTATAAATATGCAGGCATACATCTATTACCTGAAGCTGTGGTCTCAGGCACTCACCTGTTGTGGTCACTATTTCACCCATTTCATAAACCTCTCCTTCCTCTACATCTTCTGATTGTGGTGATTTCCCCTTCTTTAAGAGGTGGGGGGGTCCCTGGTGTCCTCATGTATCCCGAGTCTTTTCTCCCCTATGTGAATCAAAAATAGGTATACTTAGCACACAGATATTTGAGGCGAGAAATAGTAATATGAAACATTGCTTGGAAGTGTCGTACAATTGTCTTTTTTGGCAGAGTTCCAAGCTGAAGACATTATTTTTTCCCTTTATAAAGGTGGAATACTTACCTTTTTTGTACAATTTTCACACATGGAGACACCCCTAGTATCCACTGGAGCACCTGTGTGGGACACCCTAAAAAGTTTATTCTGGTGCCCCCCACTAGTGCTCCTGCGTCCAGATGTGTAAACAACTGCTGAGTGTAACTTCTTTTAATACAAATAGGCCTGAACAAATGTAGTTAACCTGGATCTGCCAAAAACACTGTATTAGTGGGCGAACAAACGATGTTTACTACGAACTAACTGTGCCCACGAACCTGAAAGTTGCCATTTCAAACTGTACAACAGTAAAGAAAAGCACATGGAGCAGCACGAACGTAATAAGAATAATAGGAACACACTACAAATACTTACTTTTTTGAAGAACTCTCTTGATCTTTCTGTACTAATTCTGCTCAATCAATTTCAGGCCTGACCAGAGTTTCCTCAGCTGATCCTTGGATCACCGCACCCCAAAATTCCTGTGCAGACTTTTCACAAGTTTAGTCATGATCTTGGCCTTTCTCACATTTGGGTTTGGGTAAGGTCCATGCTTCCCATCATTGTCGGCCCTCTTCAAGATGTCCACCATCTCCACCATCTCTATAAAGGACACATATGAGGCCTTAAATCTCCTCCGGGATCGGGACATTCGTGGCGTCCGGCCTTTTGTCGTTGCTGCTGCTGCTGTCTGCATGCACTTGTTCTTTCTCCGCCATGTGCTCTCCCACTGTGCAGAAAGACAAGGGGCGGCGAATAGACTAGAAAGAACGTCAGGGGCAGGCGGAGTTTCACGCATGCGCACTGTATATAAAGCGTAACACGCGTGCATCATACGTACGATCTGTGAGTGGAGGAAGGTGTAGCGGAAGCGCTGAACGTTCTAACGAAGGTACAATTTTAACTTGGTTCATCAGTGGCCTATACTGCTTCTAGATTGGGGCCTATATTGGGACAAGATTAGGAGAATTTAACCTGACATTAGGGTTTGTCTTGTGTTGTGTCTTGCAGATAAAATGGATCTATTCAATGATGAGGACTTTATCCCCATATTCCTTGATATGTACAGGGAGCTGCCCTGTCTGTGGCAGGTAAACCACCCCTTTTATAACAATAAACCAAAGAGGAAGGCAGCACTGGCTCAATTGTTGGAATTTGTGAAGCTGGTGATCCCCACAGCAGACATTTGAAGGCCCTAATTGGTGTCATGAGAAGCACTTATAATAGGGAGCACAAGAGGGTCCAGGATTCCCAGAGATCAGGAGCTGCAGCAGATGACATTTATGTACCCAGGCTGTGGTACTATGACAGACTACATTTTCTGGCAGGCCAGACTGAACCCAGGCCAGCACTCTCCAATCTTGCTTCAAGGCTTCCTTCCACCTCAGCTGAGGCTTCCAACATCCAGCCTGGGCCTTCCAACCAGGAAGAAGTGGAGGAGCCCAGCTTGAGCCAGGTATAGCATTATTCAACATATTTCTAGTCAAATCATTAATGATGTTAACTAGATGTTATTATTGATCAGTAATTTCTGATTTTACAAAGTGTTTTACATATCAATAGACAGTAGTGGCCAAAAATGATTGGGACACGAATGAAAAATTCTGGGGTCAAAATGATAGTCTTTTCTATTTATTAACATTCAATTTGCAACAGTCATGAACTGAAAATTGTGTGTGATTGATGAACCAAAAACTAAAACTATGTACCTTTTTCATACACAGGAAAGTCTCAGCCAGGAGGAGGCCGTGGAAAGTGGCAGCCAGGAGGTGGCAGGGGTAAGTGGCAGCCAGGAAGTGGCCAGGCCCAGTATCCTATCCGAATCCCAGGTCCCTCCCCTCCGGCTTCCAAAAAAAAACTCCCAGGAAGAGGAGTAACCTGAGGGAGGCAGCACTTGGGCTATTTCGGAAGGCTACTGCGGCCCTCAATATTCAAGAGGACTATGCCTACATGGCAGCCTGCAAAATGCAGGAAATTGAGGGGAGGCAATTCCTCTTATGCGAGGAAGTTATCTTACAAGCCCTAAATAAGGGGTTGAGGGGCGATCTCACAAGCCAAAGCCATGTTTGTGAGTTTAACTATGGTCCTCCTCCTCCTCCACCTCCTGCCACAACTACAACACCAGAGCCACAGCCTGGAAGTAAGCGTGGAAGGAAGCGTGGAAGGAAGACAAGAAAGTGATGGCCTGGGTTCAGTCTGGTCTGACAAAAGACACAGGATGTTGTATGACCACAGCCTGGGGACAGATATGTCATCTGCTACCGTTCCTGATCTCTTGTAGTCCTGGAACGGATTGTGCTCACTATTATAAGGACTCCTCAGGCCAACAATTTTGACTGTAAAATAATTGATGTCTGCCCTGGGGTACAAAGGCTTCGCAAATTTCACCAGTTTCTCCAGCGTTGCCTTCCTCTTTATTTTGTTATGACCCATAATAAATGGCTATTTCTTTATCACAAATACTTGCCTAAGTACAGTTTGTTTGTGAGTAGGCAGGAACATTTCAAAAATACAATGCCAAATTAACAAGGGTCACCAACACCAACCTCCTTGAGGTTAAAAAATACAAGATAATAATGGTGTTGTGGTAACTTGACACAAAAAGAAAGAAAAAGTTATGGAGATCACTATAAAAAATATATATATGTTCATGAGATCATGAGAAATAATAAAGAAATCAGGTTGTCAGAACTCTATGTGAATATCAGCAGCAAAACAACTTCATTATTCTAGCATTATAAAGAAGAGAATGCACTGCATTAAAAGATTTTAAAATTTGCAGCGGGACGAATGTGCTATCTCCATTACGAACGCTAGTTTTACCAGACCGAGCCCTTCCGTCTCGTAATTGATTCAGAGCATGTGTGGAACTTTGTGCATCAGAATTGCATACACACGATTGAAATTTACAAGAACGGATTTTGTTGTCAGAAAATTTGAGATCCAGATCTTAAATTTTGTTTGTCGGAAATGTCCGATGGAGCCTACACATGGTTGGAATATCCGACAACAAGCTCCTATCGAACATTTGTTGTCGGAAAATCCAATGGTGTGTATGCGGCATAAGTGTATGAATTTGAATTGGTATCAGCTTCTTGCAGTCCCTGTAGAGAAAATCTCAGAATGAGTGAGGGAGAAACAGTGCAAGGAGCCAATCAGGTGTGCTGCATGTGCTTACATGAGTGACAGACAGGTGACATTATCAGTGTGCTACTTCTTCTTTGACTGTCCGGTAACAGAATGGAGCAGGGACAAGACCTGTACTGTAAGTGCCACTTAATTTCAGAAGAGAAAAATCAGGTGTTCCTTTCCAAAGAGACTGTGCTGTTTAAATCCTGGGACTGAAAGGACAGAAACACAAATTTTCTGGCAGGTAAAACAGCCCCAATATATGTTTTTCATCTGTATATTTAGCTATATTTCAGCTTTAATATAATTTATGAAAGTTTATAAAATTGTAACTTTGATATTCATAATACACATTTCACTGAGCACTGATTTTTGGTCCTTTCTCATTGTGCTGCCCTTTATAAAATAACTTCTGACATGAAATATGAACAAAACATATCCCCTCTATAGTGTGTACTTGTCTCAATCCAGAGCACTAAGTGTCATTTCTGTCTGCTGCCTTGTTCCTCTGCTCTCTATATTAGTCACTTCTGCCAGGTTTTTCTGACACCATGAGGTAAAAAAGTGACAGGAAAAGTTAGCCCCAGCACACACCCCGTGATTGACAGCCTCAACCCTATTCCTGTGTGCTATGTGAAGGGAGGGGGTGTCCCTTCCCTCCAATAAGCTCTCAGAGCTTTTCTCACTGAGATCTGCAGAGTGTAATTTTAGCTCCTCACAGCCTGCAATCTGAAAGCTCAGACAAGCTGTATAAGATCTGCACTTTGAACGGCTGTAGAGAAGAGGTGGGCTTCAGATCAGGGCTGCTCCTGTATTGGGCTTGGGCCTCATCAGTTTAAAAGGGGGGCCCAGATACCTGCTGAGCAGGAGGGCCAGCTGTACTACCTTATCGCAGACACTGATCCTCTTCTGCCTCCCCCTGCAGCACTGGCAGCTTCTCCTCCTCTTCCTCCCACCAGCTGAACTGCAGGGAGATTGGTCCTAGCATATGCACCCCTTCCATCTGCTGTCTGGGCCCCATTGTGTACCCCTGCCCCCTGCAGTACTGCTGGCTTTTTTCCTCTCCTCTCCCGCCGGCAGCTGCTGCGGACACACAGGGAGATGTTTCAGGATGGAGTGCGGAGGAATGGGCCGGGAAATATGTAATTTTTTTGGCCCCTTCCTTTCTCGAATGAACACAGTGAGCAATCGGTACCAATCACTTCTGTGTCCATTCATCACTAAAGCATAGTAAACTTTGTTCACTATACTTCAGTTTGTGAATGAACGGGAAGCATCAGAGCACTTCCTATTTATTAATCTGTACAGCTGAGGCTGTATAAAAATGGACTGATAAATCTATGTCCTAATTCACTTTTGGCCGGGGGGGTGGGGTATGCTCTATGGGGCCCTGTGATTTCTAACAGCAGGACTGCTTCAGATAAACAGGTATAATTTATGTAGGAAGATTTGTTTCATTACTGTGTATCACCTGAGGCTAGTCAGTTCACTGGGTATCTGTAAGGGTTTACAACTACTTTAAGTTAACCACAGTTTTTTTTAGTTGCTGAATTTTAACTATAGCTATTAAATTCTTTCTTTCTTAAACTGAACTGGAAGAAGTTCTCTTATCAGTTCAGCATGAGCCTCTTCAATTGTGTCCATCAGGGTCACTATTTCTGAAAAGTAAGCAAACAGCTTTTCATTTATTAGCAGCCAACTTTCCAAGTGTGAGTGTGCCACTTTAGTTTCACTGTTAGTATTTTGCAAATGGAACCAGATACCAGAGTTCCCACCCACTCTCTATAAGAAAATATCATTACAGCAATACTAATATTACTTTAGTAATTGATAAGCCGTATTTTTCGCTCCATAAGACGCACTCCCCCCCCCAAAAAAAATGGGGAAAATGTCTCTGCTCTTTATGTAGGGAATATTGACCAGGCCCCCCCCTGTCGCCGTGTTACATACCTGGCCAGCCATGGTCTGAGGGGAAGACCGCAGAAGGGAGGCAGCCGGTGCCATATGCTGGAACTCGCTGGGATCAGACTGGTCCATAGTGGCAGTAACCATCTTTTTCAGGCCTGGCTGGGCCCCAGCAGCACTCATGATGATCATATAGCAAGGGAAGGGGGCCCAGCCCAGGTAGAAGTAGCCCAGGAAGCTGAGGTGAGCAGGCCCAGTGGAGGCACATCCATGGACATCATTACATGTTGCTCCGCGCACTGGGCCTGCTCACCTGCTGCTGCAAACCTATTGTGTACCCGCATTGGTGGCCGCCTCACTCCAAGTCCCTTCCAGTCCCTCGGCAATCAGTGCCCATCCACAATGGGGAGAAGAGGAGAGGGGTCAGACCAGCAAGCCACAACAGGGCCAGGGACCAGGAGTCATTGGCACAGGTAAGGCTGCATTTCATGGGACTGGTAAGGCTGCATTTTATGGGCACTGGTAAGGCTGCATTTCATGGGCACTGGTAAGGCTGCATTTCATGGGCCCTGGTAAAGCTGCATTTAATTGGCACTGGTCAGGCTTCATTTCTTGGGCACTGGTAAGGCTGCATTTAATTGGCACTGGAAAGGCTGCATTTAATTGGCATTGGTCAGGCTGCATTTCATGAGCACTGGTAAATATTTTAGTACACTATTTGGTTCAGAATATTTTTTTTCTTGTTTTCCTCCTCTAAATCCTAGGTGAAACTTATGGTCAGGTGCGTCTTATGGAGCAAAAAACTACGCTAATGCCCTGTACACGCGACCGTTTTTGTCGTCGGGATAAACTCTGAAGGTTTTTCCAACGGAATTCCGACGGAATTCCGCTCAAGCTGTCTTGCATACACGCGGTCACACCAAATTCCGACTGCCAAGAACGCGGTGATGTACAACATATACGACGGGACAACATGTACGATGTCTCTTACTTGCTTCAGAGCATGCGTCATTTTAGGTACGTCGGAATAGCATACAGACGAGCGTTTTTCCCGGGAATTTGTTCCGTCAGAAAAATATAGAACATGTTCTCTATCTAAGTCCGTCTAAATTTTTGACGTAAAAAGTCCGATGGGGCATACACACGGTCGGAATATACGGAGGAAAGGTACTAAAAGGCTCCATTCATAATATACTAATTCCAGTTACATTAATAATTTCTTGCTTTACCAGACATCACTGACATTTTACTTCTCTGGCTTTAACTTCATTATCTGATAATATCATAACCAGGGTAAAGTAAAACTGAGCCTGATAAATACGAGGTACAGTATGTCTCCCCAGTTTCCCTCCACCCAGCTGAGTTTTGGAAATAAATGCAAGCGTAAAAAATCACAAACTTGAGATTAGTTTCTGAAATACAGGCAACCTACAAGTTCAGAAATACACAGTCACATGCTACTAAAATAAAAAGAAAAGGTCAAATATTTTAAACATAATACAAATGTCAAATTAATCTTGAGCCACAATGGTGCATTACAACAAAAAAAAATTGTGCATTCGTTGTATTCATTGCATTAGAAAAACATGAAGATGAAATATTAATATATTATTAAGATGAAGCATTGTCCCTGTATAGATGTTAGCAGAATTTAAGGACAGACATCGGGGTATGACAATTTGAATAGAAGCCTTTTATTAAAAGCTTGACCCAATCATATAATAGAAAATGCAAGTTAGTGCCAAAATAGCATTTTTATCGATAAATTGTCTTGATATCAGAGTAATCAGTATATGACAGGATTTATTCTCTGACCTGCATAGCTGTAGAGATATACAATAGTTGTACTAAAATGATTTTTTAGGAAGGAACATTGAAGCCAATGGAACAATGGAATTCTAGTTGTCACGTTTCAGCTGTAGGCTGGAAAAATTGACATCAAACATTTAGGCTCGGTTCACACTTGTGCGATGCGGGAACCCTGCGAATCCACTGCAGGTTCCCGCATCGCACTGCCATATGCAAACTCCCGGGAGCGTCAATACATTGTACAAAACATGGAGGGAACTGGGATTTTAAAGGTGCAAAGGGTGACACAAAATTTATGTAAAAATTTCACATTTTATTTAGAAAAATTAATAAAAACATAATTGTAAAAAGAGTTTACATTCAATGTACTGAAACAGTCTCTAAATAGTGCAACCGAAGGATTTATTTCTCAACATGTTTCACTACATGCCGTGACTTCTTCAGGAGAGTTATATCTATCAGGCACTGAGAAAACAATACAAAAAATACATTAAAAAATTTACATAATAAACATTAAAGGGACAATCAAGAAATCAGTATAAGTACAGAGCAAAAATAATACCACACATCCAATTTGCCAATACAATACTTCAGCCACAATGGGATTTATTTAGCTGTATGCAGGTCTTTCAAAAAATTGAATAGTGAATTGAATATAAACTCTAGTGATTAAGCTACTTAAATCAGAATTTATTTTAGAACTTGTTGCAATCTTTAATTTGAATCTCTTAATTCTTTGTTTTTTATTTATTTTTTATTTTTTATTTTTGAAAAAAAAAAAAAAACGGAATCTGTACCTGTAATGAAGGACTGGCTTAAAACCAAAAGTCAAAGTTACTTTGCTGCATTAATTAGTGCTTTTTCCAAGGCCAAGCCCCAAAAAGGGGAAAAGACAGCAATAAACCTAAAAACAACAGCAGAATTTGAAATCAGTCAGAAGACCCTAAACCAAAGCAAGGGTTCCTCAATGATTAGTCTAGGATTTCCTCAAAATGGCATAAAATACCTAGGTCAGATGATGTGTGAAGAAAATAACATCCTCCTCCTCTTAGGCTGGATCTCTATTGAACCACCACCAGAGTGCTTAAATAACCTCCCCCTCTCCAAATTTGGCGCCACAAAAATGGTGCCAAAGCCTAGGGGAGAGGCGGACGCTGCAGGGGCATCTACCCATAGGCAGTAAAACCGGAAGTGACACTTCTGGCTGAATCAGGAAGAGAAATACATCAATCAAATCAGTATAGTCAATGGTGCTGGGCACACCGGAAGTGACACTAGGTGGCGCACCGGAAGTGACAAGACAACACCTCTAGGACTGTCACCTCATTGCTGACAGTCCTAGAGATGTCCGTCGGACCAGTCTGGTCAAAAAGTCTGCTCATGTGTACGCTGCATTAAAGGACCTCACAGGCACCACTAATGGCAAGACTTGAGCATTGTCCACCATATGGGTGGTTGTTAGGAGTGTAATAATGTACTGGAGTGCATATTTATTCACCATGCTTAGATGCAGACAAAGGCAGCTTGCGATTCATCCAGCTGTTCATCTGTGTTATCAGAGCTACCTTGGACTTCACTAAGGGGGGTGCTGTTTATGAGGATAATTATATGTAGCTGTTTGTGTTCTGAACTGTTTTACTAAAGTAAAAATTCTCAGATTGACTGTTTTTTTGTTATATACTTTAGTTCTATATATACAGTAGTATATTCTGCAGTGTATGCATGTTTTTGCTGTCCTGAATGCTTTTTACATTGATACCTCTAACTTTATACCTGTATAGTAAACTGAAAATTACAGTTACACCCTGACTACAGTCCTTCTAATGCCCTGTACACACGGTCGGACTTTGTTCGGACATTCTGACAACAAAATCCTAGGATTTTTTCCGACGGATGTTAGCTCAAACTTGTCTTGCATACACACGGTGACACAAAGTTGTTGGAAAATCAGATCGTTCTAAACGCGGTGACGTAAAACACGTACGTCGGGACTATAAACGGGGCAGTGGCCAATAGCTTTCACCTCTTAATTTATTCTGAGCATGCGTGGCACTTTGTCCGTCGGATTTGTGTACACACGATCGGAATTTCCGACAACGAATTTTGTTGTCGGAAAATGTTATATCCTGCTCTCAAACTTTGTGTGTCGGAAAATCCGATGGAAAATGTGTGATGGAGCCTACACACGGTTGGAATTTCCGACAACAAGGTCCTATCACACATTTTCCGCCGGAAAATCCGACCGTGTGTACGGGGCATTAGAGTGATGATCATTCAGAGCACTATGCAGCATTTACAGGTCTCCTCAGAACATCGTCCAGAGCACTGTACATCAGACCACCATCCAGAGTGTCTGTGTAGTTTGTTCAAACCTTAATACCAAAAATAACATAATATTACATTTGTTTTACTCCAGGACGATATAATGAGTTTTGAAACTTTAGAGAAATGCTTACATAATGCTTTACAATTTAACCACTTATGTCCCGGATCATTTGGCTGCTTAAAGACCAGAGGACTTTTTACAATTTGGCACTGTGCTGCTTTAACTGGTAATTGTGCGGTCATGCAATGTTGTACCCAAACAAAGTTTGCGTCCTTTTTTCCCCACAAACAGAGTTTTCTTTTGATGGTATTTGATTGCTTCTGCGATTTTTATTTTTTGCGATATAAATGGAAAAAGACCAAATTTTTTTAAAAAAATGATATTTTCTACTTTTTGTTATAAGAAAAATCCAATAAACTCAATTTTAGTCATACATTTAGGCCAAAATGTATTCAGCCACATGTCTTTGGTAAAGAAAATGTCAACAAGCGTATATTTATTGGTTTGCGCAAAAGTTACAGTGTCTACAAACTAGGGTACATTTTCTGGAATTTACACAGCTTTTAGTTTATGACTTTTAGTTTTCTTGAGGTGCTAAAATGGCAGGGCAGTACAAACCCCCCCAAATGACCCCATATTGGAAAGTAGACACCCAAAGAAAATTGCTGAGAGGCATGTTGAGCCCATTGAATATTTCTTTTTTGTCCCAAGTGATTGAATAATGACGAAAAAAAAAATTTTTTTTACAAAAAGCTGTCACTAAATGATATATTGCTTACACATGCCATGGTCATATGTGGAATTGCACCCCAAAATACATTTAGCTGCTTCTTCTGAGTACGGGACATGTGTGGGACTTTTTGGGAGCCTAGCTACGTATGGGGCCCCGAAAACCAAGCACCGCCTTTGGTTTTGTGCCATCTGGGCATTCCATGGCCTCCAAAACTGTGATAGGGAGTGAGGAGTGAAATCAAAAATTTACACCCTTAGAAAGCCTGAAGGCGGTGCTTGGTTTTCAGGATCCCGTACGCGGCTAGGCTCCCAAAAAGTCTCACACATGTGGTATCCCCATACTCAGGAGAAGCAACAGAATGTATTTTGGGATGTAATTTCACATATGCCCATGGCATGTTTTAGCAATATATCATTTAGTGACAACTTTGTGCAAAAAAAAAAAATTGTCTTTTTCCCGCAACTTATGTCAAAATATAAAATATTCCATGGACTCGACATGCCTCTCAGCAAATAGGCATTTTGGGGGGTTTTGAACTGTCCTGGCATTTTATGCACAACATTTAGGAGCTTATGTCACACATCAGTGTCAATTCAATAACTATTCTACTTCCTCCACTCCTCTTCCCTTCTCTGTCGGGGTCCCCCAAGGTTCTGTTCTTGGACCTCTTTTATTTTCTATCTACACCTCTTCCCTGGGTCAGTTGATAGCCTTCCACGGCTTTCAATATCATTTCTATGCTGATGACACACAAATCTATCTCTCCACCCCTCAACTCACTCCATCAGTCTCCTCACGCATCACTAACTTACTAACCGACATATCTGTATGGATGTCACACCACTTCCTCAAACTCAACTTGTCCAAAACCGAGCTTATAATATTTCCTCCCCCACGTGCCTCTTCCCCTGACTTCTCCGTCAAGAGCAATGGCAAAACCATCCACCCATCCCCACATGTCAGGGTGCTAGGTGTTATCCTGGATTCTGAACTCTCCTTTCGGCCCCACATCCAATCACTTTCCAAAGCTTGCCGCCTCAACCTCCGCAACATCTCTAAACTACGTCCCTTTCTAACCAACGAAACCACAAAGCTCCTGATTCACTCCCTGGTTATCTCTCGCCTTGACTACTGCAACTCACTCCTCATTGGCTTACCTTTAAATAGATTATCCCCCCTTCAGTCCATCATGAATGCTGCTGCCAGACTCATCCACCTTACAAACCGCTCAGTGTCTGCTACCCCTCTCTGCCATTCCCTCCATTGGCTACCACTCGCCCAACGAATTAAATTCAAAATACTAACAATAAGTTACAAAGCCATCCACAACTCTGCCCCCAGCTACATCACTAACCTAGTCTCAAAATACCAACCTAATTGCCATCTCCGTTCCTCCCAAGACCTCCAGCTCTCTAGCTCCCTCATCACCTCCTCCCATATCTGCCTCCAGGACTTCTCCCGAGCCTCGCCTATCCTCAGGAATTCCCTACCCCAATCTGTCAGACTGTCTCCAAATTTATCCACTTTTAGGTGATCCCTGAAAACTTTCTTCTTCAGAGAAGCCTATCCTGCCTCCATCTAACAACTGCACTATTTTCTCCATTAGCTCATCCCCCACAGCTATTACCCTTTTGTATAACTTGACCCTCCCTCCTAGATTGTAAGCTCTAAGGAGCAAGGCCCTCTGATTCCTCCTGTATTGAATTGTATTGTACTTGTACTGTCTGCCCTAATGTTGTAAAGCGCTGCGTAAACTGTTGACGCTATATAAATCCTGTATAATAATAATAATAATAATAACATCACCCACTCTTCTAACCACTTAAAGACAAAGCCCTTTCTGACACTTTTTGTTTACATGAAAAAATATTTTTTTTTGCAAGAAAATTATTTTGAAACCCCAAACATTATATATTTTTTTTAAAGCAAAGGCACTTCAGATTAAAATGGTGGGTGTTTAATTTTTTTTTTTTCACACGGTATTTGCGCACCGATTTTTCAAACCATTTTTTTTGGAAAAAACACACTTTTTTAATTTTAATGCACTAAAACACACTATATTGCCCAAATGTTTGATGAAATAAAAAAAGATGATCTTAGGCCGAGTACATGGATACCAAACACGATATGATTTAAAATTGCGCACAAACGTGCATCGGCGACAAACTACATACATTTTTAAAAGCCTTCAAAAGCCTTTACAGGTTACCACTTTAGATTTACAGAGGAGGTCTACTTCTAAAATGACTGCCCTCGATCTGACCTTCATGGTGATACCTCACATGCATGGTGCAATTGCTGTTTACATACATTTACATATGACGCCAGACCGACGCTTGCGTTCGACTTTGCGCGAGAGCGGGGGGGGGACAGGGGTTTGGTTTTTTTAATTATTTATTTTGCATTTTTATTTTATTTTTAAACTGTTCCTTTAATTTTTTTCATTTTTATTGTTATCTCAGGGAATTGGTTTTGCAAGTGACAGCGATCGATACTGCACTTGGGTGGGCTGGGCAGAGGGGCAAACCCAGGTGCTAGCAGGTATCTGGGCTGATCCTGCTAACACTGCATTTTGGGGAACCCTAAACTGCTGGGGATGCTAGTATAGATCTGATCAGATCAGATATTGATCCGTTCAGACTCCATACCACTAAGGGAGGTGTATGCTGCGTGCGTGGGTGTTAGCGGTACTGCACTAATCTGATGCTGCCTGGAGCGATGCAGACCCTGACTGACACTAAAACCTAACTGATATCACCCGCCGGGTGATAAACAGCAGGTATAAAAGACAAAATAACTAACCAGCGTCACCCGTAACACTTATACGGTGATCACTGGTGAAAGGGTTAACTAGGGGGCAATCAGGGGGTTAAACCCTTTATTAGGGAGTATATGGGGATACCTGACGCTATAAAAAGCAGACGGTGAACCTAAATAACTAACAGGCTAACTAGCGTTACCCGTGACACCAAAACGGCAATCCGAAAAATGATCGATTAGTGACACTGGTGACAGGGGGTGAAAGGGTTAACTGGGGGGTTATCAAGGGGTTAAAGCTTTGTTAGGGGGGTTAGGGGGGTACCCTAGACCTAAAGGGGACTACCACTAATTGCCCTAACACTTATAACAGTCACAAAATGACACCAATGCAGTGATCAGTAAAAAAATGAAAACTGCTATTGGTGTCACTGTGACAGGGGGTGCAGGGGGGGGGTGATTGGGGGTGATTGGGGGGTGGTTTGTGTGCCTATGTGTACTGGTGTTAGTGTGCTGTTGGTGCAAACTCACATTGATGTCTTCTCTCCTTGGGAGCCGGAACGGAAAGGCTCCACGAGGAGAGATGACATCACTTCCTCTGCTTCTGTTTACATTCCAGAAACAGGGGAAACTTCCCATTCATCAGGAGCGATCATGAGGGAGAGGCCATGAATCAGTGGCCTCCAAATCAGGACGGATCACTCCTGCAACAATGCCGACTGCCTCAGGCAACGGGGGGCCTGAGGCACCGCTCGTGGGAGGGGAGTAATGTACCCATACGTTACTCTGCCTGTCCGTGCCATTCTGCCGACGTATATCGCCATGAGGCAGTCGGCAAGTGGTTAACTGAACCCATTAGATTTTAGTCTACTCAAATGTACTGGGGGTTTTAGTCAACTAAAATGTGCTGCGGATTTTACTGGACTAAATAGGACTAAAACAATTGCAGATGACTAAAATGCAACTAAAACTAAAATGGCATTTTAGTTTAAAGCCTGACTAAAATTAAATTGAAATTTGACGCCAAAATTAAGACTGGGGGGCGCTCACTTATGGCCCCAGCACACCATTAACTGGTCATTTAATTTTATTAAATGTATGCTTTAATAACGTTTTTTCTTTAAGTCAGGCTTATACAAACTATTATTTATGTGCCTATATTCTATTTGCAGAAAAGCATGTAATAGACGAATTTCATATTTTAAAAAAGGTCCTGTGTCTTGGCATAGTAATTAAACATAGCATTTGTTTACTGTTGTGGCATAGTAATTTAAGTGCATTTTGTGTGTGCAAGAACTGTGGTATACATGTGCAACACATACAGGGAAAGGGTTCAAGCTCTATTTAACCTTCCCTAATCCACCATTTGACACAACCTAGCCACACCCACTGTTCCTCTCCTTATTGTGCCCAAAGGTGCCAGTGGTCTTTCACAATTCTTGCAACGCCACTGATTTCAAGTTTAGGAACAAAGTTAGGAAAGAAACTTAAGCCTATATTTTGTGTCTATTGCTTTATTTTTCCTATATCTAAAGATACCTTGTATTTTTCTGTCAACACTTTGATATTTTCTGTTTAAAAAAAAATATGGTGATCTCAACCCAGATAATGTGGCTGTGAATTGTTGTAACGCTTGGAAGAACACTTGATACGCAGTCCCCCTGGAAATCACCAGACAGTAACTGACTGGTGGAAGAAGCATCTGTTCCACAACAATTTATTGATAAAATCATGGACAACAGCAAAGTGCAGAGTGCTTAATTGTTTTCTTTCCATATATTTTTGTTGTTCTTTCATTTGCTTTCCTTCTGGCATTTTTCATAATTTACATTCACAAACTGTTACAGAGAGCCTGCCGTAATTAGTCCTAAACATGACAGATGGGGTGATGATAAGGATGTGGATGGCCAGTCTCTTGGCTAATGGAGTAAGAAGAGCACATTGATACAGAGAATGTATGCCAATAACTTTGAACACTTGAGGCATTTGGATTTACTAGATTGGAAATATCATTTGCTTTATCTGCATTGTTAACTCTAGCCACACATTTTAAATAAGCAACCTCACCATGTCTAAAGGTATGTCTCTGAAAACTGTAAGTCTTTGTTGTTTATAAACTGTTTAGTGGGGGGATCTACAATTATATTATACTGTTGGAGATTCAGCTTTTCTGGTTTCAAGGTTCAGTGCTCAAGAAGATGACTATGCAACATGTTAATGAAGTAGTGAAATTACCACACATTCACTAAAAACTCACTACATCTTCATTCTATAACACATCTAACAAAATTCACATGTATTCACAACCATCTGCTTTGGAAATATTACTTACTATAATTTATCACCTTTTATTTAAACCCAGTAATTCTGACATTTTCTGCACATTCAACACTGACAAAACCCTTTTTCTTTCTCGTACATCACGGGACACAGAGCCTCAGTAATTACTGATGGGTTATATAGGGTATCACTAGGTGATTGGACACTGGTCACACCCTAAACAGGAAGTTCAACCCCCTATATAATCCCTCCCCTTACAGGGATACCTCAGTGCCTTAGGTGTTGGACATGTAAAGATGTCCTGTGCTGAGCTCCAAAGGGAATATCCTATATCCTATACTGGGGCAAGCCAAGCGAACCGGATCCATTTCAAAGTGTCCTTTCTAGGCTGAATTGGATGGTACCCGGGCCTTGTGTCCAAAGAAACAAGTTTTTACCTGTAACGCTTCCTCTTTTTAGAGAGCTGGACCCCGCATTTCAGAATTTGGTTTTTCTAGCCTTATTCTTGGCCGGGTGCTTTACAGGCCCAGAACTGCGGATCTCCCTATCCGTAGGGGGCCCCAGTCTCTGAAGGTTTTCCAAACGGAGCCCACCGTGAGAGATGAAGATTGGGTCTGTATAACAGGTCCTTGCAGCTGGATAAGGTAAGGGAGATTCCACAGAATTTTTCAATTCTAGTAGGTTTCTCCTTTAAGTAAATGTATGCTATGCCTATTGTCGCCACCGGGGGCTGCCAAGAGCACATACCTTCTCATGCTGATAGTCTGTCTCAGTGTTTCACGCTGCACAAGCTCCTCTAGTGGAGCTCCAGGTAGGATGGGATGGGGGGTTCTCCTCAGTGATATTCCCCCCAAGATTAGGGGGGGTCGCAGTTGATCTGTGAGGCGGTTGTATGCCGCTCTATCACCGCCGCCACCTCCGCCACTGCCGCCACCGCCACCACCACCGCCATTACATATGGCAGACCCCATCACCTGCCGGCCTCTCTCCTTCCTCCTCCACCCCCAGCCTCCCCTCCACACTTGTCCCAGAGGGTCAGTCGCGCTGGAAAGCGCTGTTTTTTGAAAAAAAACGAGTGGGGGTGGTCAGAGGAGGGGGGGATAAGCGCGTGAATAGACGCCCTCATCGCCGGCTGCAAGGCTATATGAAGCACACTTGTTAGGTGCACACAGGCTATGGAGGGACACAGAGCTGACGGTCGCATGTAAGGTGGGACACAGGCATTCCCTAGACAGCATTTACTTAGGAACACTAAGACTGGGCATTGGTAGCAGTGGCTTTTGCCGGACTACATTGCTCAGCAGTCAGTGTTCATTTTTTGTGATACCTCCACCTTGTTGCTTTGCACTATGGGTAGAAGAGGTACAAATACCCGAAGAACAAGAGGCTCTAGGGGATCTCCCTCAGGTTCTGAGGACCCCCCTTCTGCAGCACCTTCCCCCCCTGAAGGGCCAGGAGCGGCTAGCCGGGGAGAGCCGTTGGGGTCAGGGGCTGCATCTGCTTCTGGCACCTCAGCCCCTGTATACATAACACAGGAGGTTTTTTCCTCAACCATTAATGGTTTAGAGGAAAGATTAATGGCTGTAATTGCATCTTCACTCAGTGGAAGAAAACGCATTAGGTCTTCCTCTATTACCCAGGACCCTCAGGCTGAGGTACTCTGGGATAAAGGAGAAGAATCCCTTTCAGAGGATCGGGATGGGACGGATGATTCCTCCTCTGAGGAATCAAGTGGAGAAGGGCCCTCTTCGGCTTCTCAGGATGAGAAAGTCTTGGTACAGATCCTTGCTGGATTGGTCCACTCCACATTTAAATTACCCGTGTCTGAATCAGTTAAAGAACCCTCTTCTTCTTGGGGGTAACTGAAGCCTCCTCAAACAACACATGCTTTTCTTGTTCATAATTTACTTGAAAAGCTCATTTATTCTGAGTGGGATCACCCAGATAAATGTTTTTTTCCGCCTAAAAAGTTTTCAACACTTTATCCTATGGAAGAAAAGTTTACAAAGATGTGGGGGATACCGGCTGTTGATGCCGCCATTTCCTACGTAAAAAAAAATTGGTCAGCTGAAGCACCATGTAAGAAACTTCTGGCTGGATTTCCATTTCGTGGTGCAAGGCTGTTTGGAGAAGATCTAGATTATATGCAAAAGATCTCTAGTGGGAAGAGCACTCTCTTACCTGTTAAGAAAAAGAGTAAGCGTCCCTCTTTCAAAAGGACTCTTTCCCCAGTGCCAGGTGCTTCAGCCTCCAGGCAGTCGCGACGGCCTCCGCCGTCCGGGTCTAGAAACAAGAGTCGACCCCAGGGACAAAAGAAGTCCTGGGGAAAGAAGCCTGCTAGACAAGACGCTAAGGTCTCTCTATAAAGGGGCGCCTTTGCTCGCTCGAGTGGGGGGAAGACTGCTACAGTTCTCAAAGCTCTGGCAGGAGGATTTCCAGGACAGATGGGTAATCTCCACGGTAACTTCAGGTTACAAACTGGAGTTCCGAGAATTCCCCTCTCCTCGTTTCCTCAGATCAAATGTCCCCAGAGATCCAGAGAAAAAGCAGTCGCTCCTTCTAGAGTTAGAGCGACTTTTGTCGCAAAAAGTCAGCATGGTGGTTCCCACGAAGGATCAAGGATTGGGATTTTATTCCAACCTTTTTATGGTCCAAAAGCCAAATGGGGATGTCAGACCCATTCTGGATCTAAAGGATCTGAATCGATTCCTAAGGATTCGATCCTTTCGCATGGAATCAATTCGGTCAGTAGTCTACATCATGAGGGGAGGAGAATTTCTGGCATCAATAGACATCAGAGATGCGTATCTGCATGTAGCCATTTTTCCTGCTCATGAAAAGTACTTGCGCCTCGAAATAGAGGGGCGCCATTTCCAGTTTGTAGCTCTACCTTTCGGGCTAGCCACTGCACTACAAGTGTTTACAAAGATCTTGGCTCCTCCTCTGGCCAGATTAAGGGCTCAAGGTATAACTGTCATAGCATACCTAGACGACCTGCTCTTGATAGACCGGTCGGTAGCCTGTTTGAGCGGGAACTTGATGACCACAGTCAAGTATCTGGAACGCCTAGGTTGGGTTATCAACCTAGAGAAGTCTTTCCTAAAAACAGTAAGAAGACTGGAATATTTGGGTCTGATCATAGATACAAGCCAGGAAAAGGTATTTTTACCTCAGGCAAAGATCACTGCCTTAAGGGAGCTGATTCAAGTAGTCAGGACTAGGGATGAGCCGAACACCCCCCTGTTCGGTTCGCACTAGAACATGCAAACAGGAAAAAAGTTCGTTCGAACACGTGAATGTCGTTAAAGTCTATGGGACACGAACATGAATAATCAAAAGTGATAATTTTAAAGGCTTATATGCAAGTTATTGTCATAAAAAGTGTTTGGGGACCTGGGTCCTGCCCCAGGGGACATGGATCAATGCAAAAAAAACTTTTAAAAACTGAAGTTTTTTCAGGAGCAGTGATTTTAATAATGCTTAAAGTCAAACAATAAAAGTGTAATATCCCTTTAAATTTCGTAGCTGGGGGGTGTCTATAGTATGCCTGTAAAGGGGCGCATGTTTCCCGTGTTTAGAACAGTCTGACAGCAAAATGACATTTCAAAGGAAAAAAGCCATTTAAAACTATTTGCGGCTATTGCATTGCCGGTCCGACAATACACATAGAAGTTCATTGATAAAAACGGCATGGGAATTCCCCACAGGGGAACCCCGAACCAAAATTTAAAAAAAAAAATGAAGTGGGGGTCCCCCTAAATTCCATACCAGGCCCTTCAGGTCTGGTATGGATATTAAGGGGAACCCCGACCAAAATTTAAAAAAAAATGACGTGGGGGTCCCCCTAAATTCCATACCAGACCCTTCAGGTCTGCTATGGATTTTAAGGGGAACCCCACGCCAAAAAAAAAACGGCGTGGGGTCCCCCCAAAAATCCATACCAGACCCTTATCCATGCACGCAACCTGGCAGGTCGCAGGGACAGAGGGGGGATGAGAGAGTGCCCCCCATCCTGAACAGTACCAGGCCACATGCCCTCAACATTGGGAGGGTGCTTTGGGGTAGCCCCCAAAACACCTTGTCCCCATGTTGATGAGGACAAGGGCCTCATCCCCACAACCCTGGCCGGTGGTTGTGGGGGTCTGTGGGCGGGGGGCTTATCGGAATCTGGAAGCCCCCTTTAACAAGGGGACCCCCAGATCCCAGCCCCCCCTACCATTTCACTAAAAAAGTGTCAAAAATGTTAAAAATTACAAGAGACAGTTTTTGACAATTCCTTTATTTAAATGCTTCTTCTTTCTTCTATCTTCCTTCATCTTCTTCTTCTTCTGAATCTTCTGGCTCTTCTGGTTCTTCCTCTGGCGTTCTCGTCCAGCATCTCCTCCGCGGCATCTTCTATCTTCTTCTCCTCGGGCCGCTTCGCACCCATGGCATGGGGGGAGGCTCCCGCTCTTCTCTTCGTCTTCTTTATCTTCTTCTTCATCTTCTCTGCTTCATCTTCTTCTCTTCTTCTCTTCTTCATTTTCTTCTCCGGGCCGCTCCGCATCCATGCTGGCATGAAGGGAGGCTCCCACTGTGTGACGGCGTCTCCTCGTCTGATGGTTCTTAAATAACGGGGGCTGGGCCACCCAGTGACCCCGCCCCCTCTGACACACGGTGACTTGACGGGACTTCCCTGTGACGTCACGGGGAATGCCACAGGGAAGTCCCGTCATGTCCCGTGCGTCAGAGGGGGGCGGGGTCACCGGGTGGCCCCGCCCCCCGTTATTTAAGAACCGTCAGACGAGGAGATGCCGTCACACAGCGGGAGCCTCCCTCCATGCCAGCATGGATGCGGAGCGGCCCGGAGAAGAAAATGAAGAAGAGAAGAAGAGAAGAAGAGAGGAAAAGAAGAAGATGAAGAAGAAGATGAAGAAGAGAAGATGAAGAGAAGAGCGGGAGCCTCCCCCCATGCCATGGGTGCGGAGCGGCCAGAGGAGAAGAGGATAGAAGACACCGCGGAGGAGATGCTGGACGAGAATGCCGGAGGAAGAACCAGAAGAGCCAGAAGAACCAGAAGAAGAAGAAGACGAAGGAAGTTAGAACAAAGAAGAAAGAAGAAGCATTTAAATAAAGGAATTGTCAAAAACTGTCTCTTGTCATTTTTAACATTTTTGACAGTTTTTTTAGTGAAATGGTAGGGGTACTTTTGTACCCCCTTACCATTTCACACGGGGGGGCAGGGATCTGGGGGTCCCCTTGTTAAAGGGGGCTTCCAGATTCCGATAAGCCCCCCGCCCGCAGACCCCCACAACCACCGGCCAGGGTTGTGGGGATGAGGCCCTTGTCCTCATCAACATGGGGACAAGGTGTTTTGGGGGGCTACCCCAAAGCACCCTCCCAATGTTGAGGGCATGTGGCCTGGTACGGTTCAGGGGGGGCCGCTCTCTCGTCCCCCCTCTTTTCCTGCGGCCTGCCAGGTTGCGTGCTCGGATAAGGTCTAATATGGATTCCTTGGGGGACCCCACGCCTTTTTTTTTTTTTTTTTTGGCGTGGGGTTCCCCTTAAAATCCATGCCAGACCTGAAGGGTCTGGTATGGAATTTAGGGGGACCCCCACGTCATTTTTTAAAAAAATTTTGGACGGGATTCCCCTTAATATCCATACCAGACCTGAAGGGCCTGGTATGGAATTTAGGGGGACCCCCACGTCATTTTTAAAAAAAATTTGGGTTCGGGGTTCCCCTGTGGGGAATTCCCATGCCGTTTTTATCAATGAACTATTATGTGTATTGTCGGACCGGCAATGCAATAGCCGCGAGTAGTTTTAAATGCTTTTTCCTTCGAAATGTCATTTTGCTGTCAGACTGTTCTAAACACGGGAAACATGCGCCCCTTTACAGGCATACTATAGACACCCCCCAGCTACGAAATTTAAAGGGATATTACACTTTTATTGTTTGACTTTTAGCATTATTAAAATCACTGCCCCTGAAAAAACGTCAGTTTTTAAAACTTTTTTTTGCATTGATCCATGTTCCCTGGGGCAGGACCCAGGTCCCCAAACACTTTTTATGACAATATCTTGCATATAAGCCTTTAAAACTAGCACTTTTGATTTCTCCCATAGACTTTTAAAGGGTGTTCCACGGCATTCGAATTTGCCGCGAACACCCCAAATTGTTCGCTGTTCGGCGAACTTGCGAACAGCCGATGTTCGAGTCGAACATGAGTTCGACCCTAACTCGAAGCTCATCCCTAGTCAGGACAAAGAAGGGTCCTTCTGTCCGCCTTTGTATGAGGCTGCTGGGAAAGATGGTAGCTTCATTTGAAGCAATGCCCTATGCTCAGTTTCATTCAAGACTGCTGCAACACAGTATCCTGTCGGCCTGGAACAAGAAAATTCAGGCATTAGATTTTCTGATGCACCTGTCTTATGCAGTGCGTCAGAGCCTCAATTGGTGGTTAATACCTGAAAGCCTGCAGAAAGGGAAATCCTTTCTACCAGTTACCTGGACGGTGGTAACAAGGGATGCCAGTCTTTCGGGTTGGGGAGCAGTTCTGGAACAGTCTGCGGTCCAAGGGGTATGGTCCAAAACCGAGAGGACCTTACCCATCAACATCCTGGAGATCTGTGCGGCATATCTAGCCCTAAAGGCCTGGACTCTCAGGCTACAGGTTTGCCCAGTCAGGATCCAGTCCGACAATGCCACAGCAGTGGCTTATATCAATCATCAAGGAGGCACCAGGAGTCTGGCAGCTCAAAGAGAAGTAAACCAGATTTTAATCTGGGCAGAAAAACATGTGCCATGCATATCGGCAGTTTTCATTCCAGGGATAGAAAACCGGCAGGCGGATTATTTAAGTCGCCAGCGGTTGTTCCCAGGGGAATGGTCTCTTCACCCCGACGTCTTTCGGGCCATATGCCAAAGATGGGGGGTTCCAGATGTAGATCTCTTTGCGTCCAGATTCAACAAAAAGATCGACAAGTTTGTGGCAAGGGCAAAGGATCCTCTTGCATACGGGATAGATGCGTTGGTGATTCCGTGGCATCGGTTCTCACTGATTTATGCATTCCCGCCTATTCTGCTACTGCCACGACTCCTTCGCAGGATCAGGCAGGAAAAGAAGTCAGTACTTCTGGTGGCCCCAGCTTGGCCCAGGAGGGCTTGGTATGCAGAAATAGTAAGGATGACAGTAGGTTCCCCGTGGACCCTACTGTCACGTCCAGACCTGTTATCTCAAGGTCCAGTGTTCCATCCTGCCTTGCAAACGCTAAATTTGACGGTTTGGCTATTGAAACCCACGTTCTGAAGAGTCGTGGGCTTTCAGGTCCTGTGATTTCTACCTTAATCAATGCAAGGAAGCCAGCTTCCAGAGTGATTTATCATAGAGTCTGGAAAGCTTATGTATCCTGGTGTGAATCCAGGAGTTGGCATCCCAGAAAATATGTAATAGGTAGAATTCTTGACTTTCTACAAATGGGATTAGAAATGACGCTGGCCTTGAGTACCATCAAGGGCCAAATCTTGGCCTTATCAGTATTATTTCAACGGCCACTTGCTTCACATTCTTTCGTCCGAAACTTTATGCAGGGGGTGACACGTCTTAATCCTCCGGTTAAGGCACCCCTAAACCCCTGGGACTTGAATTTGATTCTGTCAGTCTTACAATAACAGCCTTTTGAACCAATACGTCAAATTCCCTTGGTCTTGTTGACAAGAGAGTTAATTTTTCTGGTAGCCATTTCTTCTGCTAGAAGAGTATCAGAATTAGCATCTCTTTCCTGTAAAGAGCCTTATTTAATCATACACAAAGATAGAGTGGTATTGCGCCCTCATCCTAGCTTCCTACTGAAAGTGGTTTCAGGTTTTCATCTAAACCAAGATATTGTTCTGCCTTCCTTTTTTTCAGATCCCTGTTCTAAGGAAGAAAGGTCACTACATTCTTTGGATGTAGTAAGAGCAGTCTAGGCCTTTCTGAAAGCAACTGCTCAAATTCGCAAAACGGATGTTTTGTTCGTGCTGCCAGAAGGTCCCAATAGAGGACAGGCAGCGTCAAAATCTACCATTTCTAAATGGATTCGACAAATGATTATTCAAGCTTACGGTTTGAAACAGAAAATTCCTCCTTTTCAGATCAAGGCACACTCAACAAGGGCTATTAGTGCTTCTTGGGTGGTGCATCACCAGGCCTCTGTGGCTCAAATCTGCAAGTCTGCAACCTGGTCTTCAGTCCATACATTCACCAAATTTTATCAGGTGGATGTGGGAAGGCATGAGGATATAGCCTTTGGACGTAGTGTGCTGCAGGCAGTGGTACGAGGTCCTCAGGTCTGATTACACCATAGGTTGTGTGGTCCCCCCCCCTCAGATAGCATTGCTCTGGGACGTCCCATCAGTAATTACTGAGGCTCCGTATCCCGTGATGTACGAGAAAGAAAATAGGATTTTTATAACAGCTTACCTGTAAAATCCTTTTCTTTTGATGTACATCATGGGACACAGAGGTCCCACCCCTCTTCTAATACACTTATATTGCTCTGCTACAAAACTGAGGTATCCCTGTAAGGGGAGGGATTATATAGGGGGTTGAACTTCCTGTTTAGGGTGTGACCAGTGTCAAATCACCTAGTGATACCCTATATAACCCATCAGTAATTACTGAGGCTCTGTGTCCCGTGATGTACATCAAAAGAAAAGGATTTTACAGGTAAGCTGTTATAAAAATCCTATTTTTATCACTAGAGGTAAGCTGGATGTACCAGGGTTTGGTTTGAGGCAGGTTCAGTGAACAGTACTGATGTTTGGAGAGCACATTATGACTTTACCTTGCAGGAAGAAGATTTTTTTTCTTTTTCCAACTTTACTTCCGCTTTAAGGTAAAAATGTCTTGACTTTAGTACATATTCAGAGAAGAGAACTTCTGCGCATATATATATCATATATCAGTTAATCCAGCACAGAGGATGTGTCTGGATTTTTTTATGTTTTATGAGTTAGCCTAGGTTTAGGCTAGTACTGTAGCATAATCATATGTTTTTCGGTGTGTTTTTGTAGTGTGTTTTTATGCACGTGATAGATGTATTTTCATTCTTCTTGCATTTTTGTTACGCACAAAAGCTTACTAAAAATTTGCCCAACACACACGTGCATGTGTTTTTCATGTCCATCCCCCCCCCCCCCATTAAAGTCTATGGGATCAAAATAGCACAATACTGCACTAAAAGGAGCACTTTTCAGAAATTACTTTTTCAAAAATTTCCATGTGATTTCCATTGATGTGCATTGCAGTGCAATGGCAGAAACAGAAGAAATCACACTAGTGTGAACAGGGCCTAAAGCCTTGTACACACGGTTGGATTTTCTGCAGACAAAACCTCAGACTTTTGTCCGAAGGCATGTGCCTGGATTTTGTCTTGCATACAAATGGCAAGGAATTGTCAGCCAATAAACACGAAAGTAGTGACGTACTACGTGGTTTTCCAGCTCTTTAGCACCACCCTTTGGGCTTCTTCTGCTAATTAGGGTGGCACAGTGGTGTAGTGGTAGCACTCTCTCCTAGCAGTAAGAAGGGTCACTGGTTCGAATCCCAACCACATCACTACCTGCTTGGAGTTTGCATGTTCTTCCTGTGCCTGCGTGGGTTTCCACCGGGTACTCCTGTTTCCTCCCACACTCCAAAGACATGCTGGTAGGTTAATTGGATCCTGTCTAAATTGTCCCTAGTATATGTGTGAATTAGGGACCTTAGATTGTAAGCTCCTTAAGGGGAAGGGACTGATGTGAATGTACAATGTATATGTAAAGCGCTGCGTAAATTGACGGCGCTATATAAGTACCTGAAATAAATAAAAATAAATACATTTTGTATTAGTAGAAGTTTGGTGAGTGTTGATTCGCGCTTTTCAATTTGCGCTTTTCAGTTTGTTTCTGAATGGCCGTTCGTCAACCAGACATGTTGCGGAATCTGAGGAGATAACGTGTTATTTATTATTAGCCTTGGAGTTATTGCTTTGACCCAAGTCCAGTCCAGGAACAGGAGAAGGAGGATTTCTTGGACCAAAAATTGGTTGCTTTATTAATTGTGACCAATTATCTCATATGCCTTTGCTGCGATAGCTCCAGGAGAATAATGAAGATTTTCAGAATTATCTCCGGATGATGGACCCCTGGTTTCACCAACTCTTGGCATTAGTGACCCCCCATATTAAGAAGCAGAACACATGCATGAGGCATTTATTTTATTTTTTGGTTGAATAATAATGATTTGATTTGTTATATTTATGCATGCATAAAAAGCACTTTTTGGTTAATTTCTATTGGCAGATAGCAAAATTACCTTTTCAAAAATTTCTATGTGATTTCCATTGATGTGCATTGCAGTGCAATGGCAGAAACAGAAGAAATCACACTAGTGTGAACAGGGCCTAAAGCCTCGTACACACGATCGGATTTTCTGCAGACAAAACCTCAGACTTTTGTCTGAAGGCGTGTGCCTGGATTTTGTCTTGCATACAAACGGCAAGGAATAAAACAAATTTTATTTGTTTTCTTTTTTTAATGCACAATAAAAAAATTGTGGATAATAATACTCGGCTATGTGTTTTACTTCAAATGACAGTTTGGTAGTATACAGCTACATTAAAAAAAAAACAATGTAAAATTAACAAGGGACACCAACATAGTTGTATCTTTGATATTAAAAACTATGGGATAATGGTGTTGTGGTAACTTGCGCCAAAAAAAAAAAAAAAATAACAAGCATAATAATATTATTCTTGATATCACTAGAAAAAAAAGCCTTTGAAAATTTGTTTGCAATAACTCCATCAGTATCACCAGCAAAGCAGCTTCATTATTATCCCATTAAAGAAGAAGAGAATGTGCGCTGCATTTCGAGGTTTCATAATTTGCCACATCACGAATGTTAATTCTCCATTATGAACGCTAGTTTACAAGACCAACCGCTACTGACTCCTCCTTGCTTCCGAGCATGCGTGTTTGTACTTTGGACTTTTGTCCGACTGACTTGTGTACACACGCTCGGAAAATCCAACAACAGACATTTGTCCACGGAAAATTTAAAAGCCTGCCATCCAACATTTGTCTGTGGAAAATCTGACAACAATTGTCCGATGGAGCATACAAACGGTCGGCTTTTCCGCCAACATTCTGTCATCACACAATTCCCGTCGGGAAATTCCGATCGTGTGTACGTGGATTTAGAGTTAAATTTAAGTCACAGAAATAGATAAGCTAGATAAATAGTGTCCTAATTTTCATAGTCCTGCCTCTTTATCTGAAATACAAATCTGTGTGAAGACATTAAAATGGAACTAAACTCTCTCTAGTAACATTAACTATTTTAATCCTTATGCTGCTAGCATTAATAAATAAATAGGAAGGTATTTATTTACTTGTTTTTATTTTTTTTTTTTACATTTCTTCAGTTGCTTTCTAGTTTCTGGCCTAGGCCAAAATAATGTCAAACATTCCAGGAGTCTTCCTGGGAATTTTTTTTCATCTGGAGGAAGGCAGGAGGGGCTTTCTCAGCTAAGCACACCCTCCTCCTGCTTGCATGCCTGAGGAAAGTGCAGATGGATTACAGGAAGTAAATGCTACATGAATCATCTGCCCTTACTCAAAATGGCAACTACTAGAAATTCTAAGGAGTGTTTTTCAAAGTGATTTCTCAACAAAATAAAGCATGGAGAAAAGAATGCGTGGATGAATTTGCTTTGAATATTAAAAATGAATGGAATAGTGTTTTCAGTTTGTAGTTCTCAGTTACAGTTAAGTTCTGCTTTAAATGGGCATATTGATAGAGGCAGGCCTTTACTTCCTCATGTTAGAGTCTAAGGCAAGGGAAGCAGTGAGCAGTATAATAGTGATATTAATAAATCTCACTCCAAAACTCCCAAAACTAGCAGTCAGACGTAACAGTGCAGATATACAGCTGCAATAAATAAACAAACTGCACTCACTACTAGAGATGGGCCGAATGGACCCCTGTTCTGTTCGCACCAGAACTTTCGAACACTGCGAAAGTTCAGACCCGAATAGTGAACCCTATTAAAGTCAATGGAACCCGAACGTCAAAAATCAAAAGTGCCCATTTTAAAGGCCTTAAATGCAAGTGATTGGGCATATAATGGTTATAGGGGTGTGGGTCCTGCCCTGGGGGACATG
Organism: Aquarana catesbeiana; assembly: GCF_042186555.1. Lineage (NCBI taxonomy): Eukaryota > Metazoa > Chordata > Amphibia > Anura > Ranidae > Aquarana > Aquarana catesbeiana. The sequence goes on along the minus strand of NC_133328.1, from coordinate 147,406,977 downwards.
TATTAATAAAAGATAAGTTTGTGAAAAATGTCATTTTTAAATGAGCAGTGATTTTTTGATTTTTAAAGTGAAAGCATAAAAATTAAAAATTCCTTCCAATATAGTGCCTGGGGGATCCCCTTACTCTACCCGTAAAGTGGCAGATCTGTACCATGTATAGAATCTGCTGCAGCAATAATTGCATTTATAAAGCCAAAAAAATTACATTTTCAGTGCTGTCTTTATTTTGCTCAACAACAGCTGGGGAGCAAGTGTGTAGGATGAGGCCACAATGTAGTGCACTGGGAACAAGATTAGAGATTTTTTGGATACATTCTGGTGCCACTTTGACTTTGGATAGAAGTAACGAGTGCGTAAAAATTGGTCTTGGGTGTCGGTGTAACCCTATAATGGTAATCTATAGGTGCAGAAAAATTGATCTTTCGGTGTCAGTGGCGCCTTCCCACCGTAACCCTATAGAAGTACTCTTGATGAATGCAAAAAAATTTGCAATGATACTGTATGCACCTGTCAAACAGGTGCTGAAAAATTGATCTTTGGGTGTTAATTTTCCCCACAATTCCAAAAACATTCTTCCAGATGAAATGATTGAACACCCTCAAAGCTAGGCAGCCTCGAAGTCCTGCAGAGATTCCACAACCCAAAAAGATTTAATCGGTGACATCGGCATCAGGGGCTTCATAGCTGGTAATCCAGGACTGATCCATTTTTATAAAAGTCAAATGGTCCACGGAGTCTGTGGACAGATGCGTTCTATGATCAGTAACGAAACTAGTGGCCAGTGGTCTATTCTCATGACCCAGTAAGTCAGTGGATCATCAGCTGGAAAGCTCTCCATCTCTGTTTTGGCCCCAAGGTAATCGTCCACCATGTGATGCAGACGCTGCAGATGGGATGTGAAAGCTTACAGCCCTGGGCGGCGAGGACTAAAAAAATTCCGAAATGCCTCACTTAGGCGGACGCCTTCTCCAATGTTCCTCTCTTGATCAACAGAAGACTCAAAACTAGGTTTTCTACGACACTGTAACCTACAGGAGTCAGGAAAAACATTCAATAAAATCCTGTATAACGTGTCCTCAAGACATCTTCTGCACTCTCTATGGAGATGGGATGAGTTCTGAGACCTTCCCCTATAACGGTGGTCAAGGAGGGTTGCCAACCAGTAATCATCCTTCTTCTTTATGCCATATACTCTTGGGTCCTTTCTCAGGCTTTCAAGCATGCGGTTGCCCATGCGCCTCAAATTTGCAGAGGCTTGAGAAGCAGACTCCTCGGGGTCACTCAGGATGACAGCATCTGGAACTTCCTCCTCCCAGCCATGTACTACTCCCAAGGGTCCTGAGGTTGGAAAGCCATCGCTTATAGATTGACGCATGTCTTCCTCTTCTTCAAAGCCTATGAAAATGCCAGAATCCTCCTCCTCCACCCTCCTCCCCTCTCTCCTCCTGTGTGTTCTGTGACATAGGAATGATGGTGTCTGGATAAAGTGGGCCTTGAGAGGAAAGGAAGTTCTCCTCTTCCTCCTGCTGCTCTGCCTCCAGTGCCCTGTCCTTAATGCCACGCAGAGTCTGCACCAGCAGGAACACAACAGGAATTGTGTCACTGATGCATGCATCATCCTTGTGGCCTCCTCAAATGGTGACAGTACAGTGCATGCATACTTAATGATTAGCCATTGTCGTGGGGAAAAAAAAGCCAAGGCGGCCTGAGCCTGTCATGTCAGGCGTCAGACACATGTGCCAGGCATGGCACATGTGTCAACTTTCCCTGAGTCATTATCGAAAACCACCATTCCTGACTCCAGCTGACGTGGTGTGAACCACCTCTGGGCCTGTCCCTGCAGAGCTGCAAGAATCTCTGTTCTGGTGTGGTTCCTGTTCTCTGAAGCACTGCATGGCACCTTTTAGCCTGACTCTGGGAATAGCCCTTTGAACGCTTAGGGGGTACCTGATGTTCAAAGGACAATTCTGCAGAGGAGAGCATGTGGGTGGTGGAGGGGAGTAGAGCTCGCAGATCTGGCATCATCACCACCAGCTGTATGGAGACATGGGGGCACAACAAGCTGCAGCACCGAGCCCTGTCATGCATCCATTTGAGTTGCAAGCAGCGTTACCCAGTGTGCTGTGAACGAAATATATAATCCCTGCCCATGCTTGCTGGACCACGTGTCAGCAATAAGGTGGATTTTACGGCAGACTGCTTTCCCAACTATGCCAGAACATTCCCTTCCACGTGATGGTAGAGAGATGGAATGACCTTACGTGAAAAGTAGTAGCAACTGGAAACCTGCCATTGTGGTACAGCACATTGTGCAAATTCACGGAAGGGGGCAGATTCCACCAGGCTGAAAGGCAGAAGTTGGAGAGCCAACAGCTTTGGTAAGCTTGCATTTAGATGCTGAGCATGTGGGTGGCAGGGACTGTATTTTTTTCCCGCTGCAGCAGATGGGGCAGAGAAATTGGCTGGCTACAGTCTATAGCTGGTGGTGTGCTGTTGGCAGATGTGCTGCTAGGACCTGGGACACCCTTGCTATACCATCATCCCTGTCAAGCTGTGAGGTAATAACTCAGTATAGCAAGGGCAAACTGAAGTGGGTAAGGAGGAGGAAGAGGAGGAGGGACAGATTTGTGCCCCTTTCTTGTGCCTTTTAGGTGCTCTTGCCACCGGGCTGAGTGGTTGGACATTAAATGCCTTGTTAAGCATGTGGTACCCAAATGGTTGGTGTTTTTGCCACATTTGATGTGCTTGAGACACAGTTTGCAGATAGCAACAGTGGGATCTGCTGCAGATGTGCTGAAAAAGGCCCAGACAGCTGAGCTTTGGGGAGTGGGCCGGGAGATAACAGCTGTAGAATGTGATGGAATAGGGTTGCTGCTGTCTACTCTTTCTTGATGTTGGCCTCCTTGGGGTTGTGCCGCCTCACCTTCAGTTTCCTCCTCTGCTCTATCTGGCACCCAAGTCACATCAGTGACCTCATCATCATCATCATCCCCATCTCCTCCATGTTCTTTATTACCACTGGAGACAACTTGACAAATGGCAATATGCTGCGGCTTGGGGAACATGAATGCCAATTTGTCTACCAGTGTTCCTCCCTCTCTCTAGGCTCATGTTCCTGTCACCCTCAACATCAGACCAAACATCTTAATCCAGTAATGACTGGGCATCATCAAGGAGCAAGTGGCTGATGCTGTGGTCAAATAACTCAGCTGACTCCTCAATGGCTGATGTTGGGACTATGGCAGGAATAGATGTGGACAAGGAGGCAGGCTTATCCACTCTGGCAACTGCAGGGGACTGCACACTTGTCTCTGCTTGCGTGACAGAGGATGAGGAGGATGAGGAAGGTTTAGTAAGCCAGTCCACCACCTCCTCTGCATGCTGTGGCTGGATAGCTATGCAAACTCACTAAACAGAGGAAATGATGCCCTGCCTGAGGACTGATCACCATGTTCACCTTTGCCTATGGACACATTTGTTGCTGGCCCCCTTACAGTGCCAAGGGAACGTCTGCCTCTCCTTGTTGTCCTCCCAGACATTTTTGGGAGGGGGCAGTGCTTATAAGCAAATGTAAAGAAGAATTTGAAATCTGTACGTATACGCACTTTAATCAATGTAAAGAGGTGTTTGGTGCACTTTACATTTGAGTACTCACACTATACAGATAAACTATAATACACTGCAATATAATGCTCCAAATGTATGGTGACGCTGTCAGATACCATGAATCAGACCGAGACAGAAGTACAGTTAATCACACTTGTTTAATAATAATAAAAAGGTAAACAGAGTAAGTGTAGTCAATACATAGCCAGAGTTCAGTAACCAGATCGGGTAGTCAGCCAAGAGCCAGAGATCAATGTAGTAATACAGCAAGCAGGATCAGGCGCCAGAAGGGACGTCAGCCGAGCAAGTCTTCAACAGGAACACAGGAGAAAGTCTCTGAGATGTGACCAAAGGCGAAGGTAGAGATGAAGTGAGATGGACGACTTTAAGTAGCCAGGACTGACAAGCAGATCATCAACAGCTGAGTCACTGTGGAGAGAAAGGAGCTGGCAATTAGGTGACAGTTGAGTGGCCAGCTCAGAGAAGGAAGGGCTGAGCCCAGCCCTGACAGTACCCCCTCCTCAATGACCCCTCCCCCTTGGAGGACCACGGGGCTTGAGGGGAAAACGTCTATGGAAATCACGGAGGAGGACAAGGGCATGTACGTCTGAGGATGAGACCCAAGAGCATTCCTCCAGACCGTACCCCTTCCAATGCACCAGGTACTGTATGCGCCCACGGAACCTACGTGAGTCAACAATAGATTGTACTTCATACTCCTCATGGTTCTCAACCTGTATAGGGTGAGGACATGGCACCGAGGTGGTAAAGTGGTTGCAGACCAAAGGTTTCAATAAGGAGGCATGAAATACATTAGAGATGTGCATACTAGGAGGAAGGTGTAAGCCACTGGGTTAATCCTGCGAAGGATATGGAAAGGCCCAATAAACTGAGGTGCGAACTTCAAAGAAGGAACACGAAGTCGGAGGTTGCGAGACGACAGCCAGACTCTGTTCCCAACCTGGTAGGAAGGCGCAGGCAGGAATCTGCAGTCAGCATGGAGTCTGTACCTATCGTTAGCATGTCGCAAAGCCTCCTGGACTTGTGCCCAAGTCGAACAAAGGCCACGGAGATGCTCCTCTAACACAGGAATACTCTGCGGAACAAACGAGGCAGGCAACACGGAAGGTTGGAAACCATAGTTCGCCATAAACGGGGACAAACGGGAAGCTGAATTCAAGGCACTATTGTGAGCAAACCCCGCCACGGTAAGAGGTCTGACCAGTTGTTATGATGGTCAGGAATATTGCAACGTAAGAATTGCTCCAAGGACTGATTGACTCGTTCTGCGGCCCCATTAGACTGCGGGTGATACGCAGAGGAGAAAGCAAGCTGAATAACCAACTGTGCACAAAAGGCTCGCCGGAACTGGGACACAAACTGACTACCCCTGTCTCAAACAATCACCTTGGGTAGCCCATGTAAGCGGAAGATCTCCTGAGCAAAAATAGAAGCCAGCTCCTTAGAAGTAGGCAACTTCTTGAGTGGGATTCAATGCAACATTTTTGAGAACCGGTCAACCACCATAAGGATAACTGTGTTGCCCTGGGAGTTGGGTAACTCCACAATGAAATCCATAGACAGGTGGGTCCAGGGCCTCTCTTCATTGGGTAAGGGTTGTAGGAGGCCCACTGGAAGGTGTCCTGGAGTCTTACTCTGAGCACACATGGAACAGGCAGCTATGAGGGCGATTACATGAGCACGTAGACTAGGCCACCAGAATTGTTGGGAAATGGCCCAAAAGAGTTGATTCTTCCCAGGGTGGCCAGCAGCCTTGGGAGAATGGTAAGTCTGGAGCACAGCAGTAAGGAGACTCTTGGGAACAAAGCAGCGATCACAAGGTTTCTCAGGAGGAGCATCGACCTGATCAGCAAGAATTTTGTCACCCAAAGGAGAAGTAAGACTGTGAACCGTAGCCAGAATACAATCAGGAGGAATCACAGGAACCGGAATCGACTCCATCTTGGAAGTGGAGGAAAATTGTCTTGCCAAAGCGTCAACCCTTACATTCTTAGTACCGGGTAAGAATGAGACAATGTAATTAAAACTCGACAAGAAAAGAGCCCATCGCGCCCTCCTGGGAGAGATGTGCTTAGCCTCAGACAAGAATGTGAGATTCTTATGGTCAGTTAGAATGAGAACCGGCACAGTGGTACCTTCAAGGAGATGTCTCCATTCTCTCGGTGCTAAAATGATCGCCAACAGCTCTCTGTCACCAATCTCATAATTGCACTCTGCTGGTGACAATTTCTTGGAAAAGTAGCCACACGGATGCATAGCGCACTCAGAGTTAGGACTTTGAGACAGAAGGGCACCAACTCCAGTCTCATAAGCATCAACTTCTAGGATAAAAGGTAACGTAGGATCAGGGTGTGCCAACACAGGAGCAGAAACAAAGGCAGCCTTGAGACTCTCAAAGGCCTTAATGGACTCTGGAGACCAACTCTGTGGGTTGCCGTCTTTCCTGGTCATATCAGTCAGGGGCTTGACCAGAGATGAGAAGTTATGAATAAACTTACGATAATAGTTGGCAAAGCCAAGAAAACACTGCAGAGGACGTAAACCCATGGGTCAAGGCCACTGTAGAACTGCTGAAAAGTTCACTGGGTCCATCGAAAAACCAGCAGTGGAAATGACATAGCCCAGGTATTTAACCTGTTCACAATGGAATTCGCACTTTTCCAATTTACAATAGAGATTGTTCTCTTTTAGTCTCTGAAGCACACGACAGAGATCTGTGTGGTGGGTCTCCAGGGACTTGGAAAATATGAGGATATCGTCGAGATAAACCACCACACATAACTGCAACAAATCTCGAAGGACATCGTTAATGAACTCCTGGAAAACTGCCGGAGCGTTACAAAGGCCAAAAGGCATTACAAGATACTCATAACGACCTGATCTGGTATTAAACTCAGCTTTCCACTCTTCGCCTTACTTAATCCTGATGAGATTGTATGCCCCTCTCAAATCAAGCTTCGTGAAAACCGTTGCTCCCTTGAGGCGGTCAAATAACTCCGTAATCAACGGAATGGGATAGGCATTCTTAATAGTGAAACGATTGAGAACCCTATAATCAATACAAGATCTCAGTTCACCTCTCTTCTTCTTCACAAAAAAGAAACCATCACCAGCAGGAGATGAGGATTTGCGATAAAACCTCGAGAAAGTGCGTCTGCAACATACTCCTCCATGGCCTTATCCTCCAAGACGAACAAAGGGTAAACCCAGCCACGAGGGGGTATGGCACCAGGTTGAGGGTCAATTGCGCAATCATTTGACCGGTGTGGAGGCAAAGTACCGGCTTGACCTTTGTCAAAGACATCGCTAAAATCGCTGTACTCCTCTAGCAGGGAGGAGAGTGAAGAGGTACACAGGACCTTGGCTACCTTCTGGAAGCATCTCTCACTGCACTGTGGCGACCAGGACAGAACTTCAGCACGGAGCCAATCAAAAGAGGGGTTGTGCCTCTGTAACCAAGGATAACCAATAACCAGCGGAAACTTAGGTGAGAAAATAACTTGTAATTGGATTACCTCATGGTGAAGGGCCCCTACGGCCATTGACAACGAAACAGTCTCAAGAGTCACATGGGCAGGCTGTAGAGGTCTCCCGTCAAAAGCCTCAATGGCAAGTGCAGTGTCACGTAACTGCAGCGGAATCAAGTGCTTCGATACAAAGGCAGCATCAATGAACAGGCCTGCATCCCCAGAGTCGATTAGGGCCTGTATCTCGACGGATGACTCAGCCCAAGACAGGGTAACCGAAACCAGGGGCTTATCTTTCTGGCAAACTGGAGACGAAACAACACCACCTAAGGTCTGTCCGTGACAGGACCTCAAGGTTCGGGTGTTCCTTGGACGGGTAGGACAAGACTTCAAAAAGTGACCAGCCTGGCCATAATAAAGGCACAATCTCTCCCTCCTCCTAAGGGCTCTCATCATCAGAGAGACGCATGAAGCCCAAGTGCATGGGTTCATCTTCACAGACCGACTCAGTACCAGGAAATAATTGAAAAAGTGCTCAATGTCACAGAATACGCACTAGATTATCCCACATCCCGAGTAACAAGACATTGAAAAAATAGAATTTCCTCTAGGTGGGATATTTGGAAAGGGATAAATAGCGCAATGAGGTATGAGAGTAGTGTAAAAAGTATATAAATTTTTATTAAGAGACATAGATTTAAAATAATGAGCACATATATACACTATACATATCACAAAATATCATGAATGAATACTGGACAGGACTAATCATATAATAACATTACAAAAAAAGACAGCTAGTAAATCACAAAGATCTGTTATGTTGGAGGTGAGCACAACAGAAAAGACCCAACGCGTTTCGAAAATGCTATTTCTTCATCAGGGGTGTATGCGATTTTATCGCAGAAACTACAACCGTCTGCAATTTAAACAAAATACACACATATTAGATACGTAATATTGATTAAACACAAGCTAATTGGTACGTGTGTGATCACATCGTACTTTGTGTTTTAGTGTGTTTAGACACTGACCGTATGAACTGTGTAGTACTAGAGTGGATTTTCTGTCCAGATTTTGACGTTTAAAAGCAGTTTAAATGTTGCAGCTGTCAGCCTGTGGGACCCAAAGCCCGACTGGGTGAGTAAATGCACCAACGCAGATAGATGGGTCCAATGGTGGCACGAGGGGAAACATGGGCAGAGTCCCACACAAAGGACAAACCAGGCTGGCCCTCCGAAATGTATCCCTTACTTTTTTTTTTTTTTTTCAGTAAGGGATACATTTCGGAGGGCCAGCCTGGTTTGTCCTTTGTGTGGGACACTGCCCATGTTTCCCCTCGTGCCACCATTGGACCCATCTATCTGCGTTGGTGCATTTACTCACCCCGTCGGGCTTTGGGCCCCACAGGCTGACAGCTGCAACATTTAAACTGCTTTTAAATCTATGTTTCTTAATAAAAATTTATATACTTTTTACACTACTCTCATACCTCATTGCACTATTTATCCCTTTCCAAATATCCCACCTAGAGGAAATTCTATTTTTTCAATGTCTTGTTACTCGGGATGTGGGATAATCTAGTGCATATTCTGTGACATTGAGCACTTTTTCAATTATTCTCTTAGCTACGGATAGAAGATATCCATTCCTCATTTAGTGCCTTTCTGTCACCTCTTTATATGTATATTGAATTATAAAAATTGTATTTTCATACTTCATTATTTAGACCACTTAATGCAATATGACTAAATATGCAGGTGCAAATTGGGACACCGGCATGTCAGGTCACTATAGAGACTTTGCCTCAAGGGAACAGAAGGAGACCGAATTACTATCTATTTTCTCCAACCTAAGAAGATTATTGGAGAAAAAGTCTGCCAATCATTGGCATATAAGGTCATTCGAAAATTATATTAAACATAAGATCAACCCATTGGGACTGCAAGTCCAAATATTCCCCACTTTGGAGAATGTGGGACCCACTTTTAAAAGGGAATGGGAGAAAAACCTGATATCTTGTTCAAACGGAATGATGTCTCTCCTGATGGAAGAATATCAGAGAATTAACAGAGACTTGGATAAAGATATTGAAATTATTTACACCCAACTAACAGCATTCAAACATGAACTCTATATGCAATATGACAATGAACTTAATCAACACCTGGAGCATTTTAACAGAGGCATTCTTATAAAGAAAGAACAAATTTCAAAGAGATCTGAGGGCCTTCCATGAACAGAAAGCGTATATCTAGAAAAATTCGCAAATGAAGGCTAGATCAAACTTTAGGTCAAATACACGGAATGGAGATCCCAGTTTCTCGGATGCCTCTTCCGTTTCATCAGCCTCAACCAAGAGCTTTCGAGGTCCAAGAAAATCAAAGAAAGTGAAAAGAGACTCGAGTGGGACAAACTCGAATGAAAAACGATATACCAAAAAACATATTACGGAGGCCACTGGGCCTTTTATGCCCTCTACCTCCAATCAGACAACCTCGGGGAATTCGGCAGGCAGCAGTGGGATTCCTTCACTCTTTAATATCGATACAGGCATAGCGACCCCTGTGACGCAATCCAGCAACAGTAAACCAACCTATAACCGCCTAGTCAATAAAACAGAATCACAATGAATTCAGGCTAGGGCAGAAAATCATCACAAGCCATCCTCAGACCCTACCCAGAATGACCTGAATGTAATCAATTTATCTTCCTATACCCTTGACCCTATTCAAATTCAGGTTCTCGCACGTGGACTGAGTTTCTGCCCGAATCAAAACCTAGATAAATTTGAGGTCCTTAAAGACCTACAGCTGTTTGCCAGGAAACTTATCTTAAAACAACTGTACTCAAAAGAAAAACCCACAAAACCGGAATTCGAACCCAAGGAATTGAAAGCCCTGGATGATCTCATAGACCTTCTCGAAAAAAACGACCCCCCAGATCTGATTGATCAAATTAACCTGGAACAACTTCTTGGACAACACGACCAAACTGAACCTATTGCAACCCCGAGGCCCTTATTGAAAAAGAAGTCTAATAAATTTCCACCACTAAGCACCAATGCAAATGTTTTAGCTTTCATCAAATTGACGTATAGTGCAATATGTAAGATCAAGACCTCATACTCCGATCAGGATAACTTATCCAAAATAGAAAGAGATGCACTAAAATCACTATCTAGTAGGGATGAGCTTCGTGTTCGAGTCGAACCCATGTTCGACTCGCGCCAAATTCGTGTGGCGCGTCACGGCCCATAATTCACTGCGGCATCGCAGTGCATTGCTTGCTGATGATTGGCCAAGCATGCACTATGACCCGCATGCTTGGCCAATCACAGCGCCGCCTTAACAGAGAGCCATAATTGGCCAAAGCCAAGGAGGCTTTGGCCAATTATGGCTCAGGGGATTTAGTACACGCCCCACACTATATAAGACCGCCTGCACGGCGGCCCTGTGCAGTGTGTTCCGGTGTGCTTAGAGAGAGAGAGAGACAGTGTCATTTCATTTGAGTTAGCTAGATTAGGCAGGACAGTCAGTCAGTTAGCTGCACTTAAAGTGTATTGTGTATATATATGCATCCCAGGTGTTGCATATATATATATATATACACTGTATTCAGTTTAGCTAGATCCGTTCCTGTTATCTTCTAGACTATTTACATTTAGTGCAGTGCGTCCTGCTCACAGTGTTCAGCTAGATCCGTTCCTGTTATATTCCTACTGACAGGCAGGCTTGTCTTGTTACAGTATTTTGAAGAAAATTACTGGTGTTCTTTTGATCCTATTAGTACCACAGTCAGGCAGCTAGACTATTTACATTTAGTGCAGTGCGTCCTGCTCACAGTGTTCAGCTAGATCCGTTCCTGTTATCTTCTTACTGACAGGCAGGCTTGTCTTGTTACAGTATTTTAAAGAAAATTACTGGTGTTCTTTTGATCCTATTAGTACCACAGTCAGGCAGCTAGACTATTTACAGTTAGTGCAGTGCGTCCTGCCCACAGTGTTCTGCTAAACCTACAAGTAAGTAGGGTGCGTCCTGCTCACAGTGTTCAGCTAAACCTACAAGTTAGTGGGGTGCGTCCACCTCACAGTGTTCAGCTAAACCTACAAGCTAGTGGGGTGCGTCCTGCTCACAGTGTTCAGCTAGATCCGTTTCTGTTATCTTCTTACTGACAGGCAGGCTTGTCTTGTTACAGTAAATACAGCTACCTGAAGAAAATTGCTGGTGTTCTTTTGATCCTATTAGTACCACAGTCAGGCAGCTAGACTATTTACAGTTAGTGCAGTGCGTCCTGCTCACAGTGTTCTGCTAAACCTACAAGTTAGTGGGGTGCGTCCTGCTCACAGTGTTCAGCTAAACCTACAAGTTAGTGGGGTGCGTCCACCTCACAGTGTTCAGCTAAACCTACAAGCTAGTGGGGTGCGTCCTGCTCACAGTGTTCAGCTAGATCCGTTTCTGTTATCTTCTTACTGACAGGCAGGCTTGTCTTGTTACAGTAAATACAGCTACCTGAAGAAAATTGCTGGTGTTCTTTTGATCCTATTAGTACCACAGTCAGGCAGCTAGACTATTTACAGTTAGTGCAGTGCGTCCTGCTCACAGTGTTCTGCTAAACCTACAAGTTAGTGGGGTGCGTCCTGCTCACAGTGTTCAGCTAAACCTACAAGTTAGTGGGGTGCGTCCACCTCACAGTGTTCAGCTAAACCTACAAGCTAGTGGGGTGCGTCCTGCTCACAGTGTTCAGCTAGATCCGTTCCTGTTATCTTCTTACTGACAGGCAGGCTTGTCTTGTTACAGTATTTTAAAGAAAATTGCTGGTGTTCTTTTGATCCTATTAGTACCACAGTCAGGCAGCTAGACTATTTACAGTTAGTGCAGTGCGTCCTGCTCACAGTGTTCTGCTAAACCTACAAGTTAGTGGGGTGCGTCCTGCTCACAGTGTTCAGCTAAACCTACAAGTTAGTGGGGTGCGTCCACCTCACAGTGTTCAGCTAAACCTACAAGCTAGTGGGGTGCGTCCTGCTCACAGTGTTCAGCTAGATCCGTTCCTGTTATCTTCTTACTGACAGGCAGGCTTGTCTTGTTACAGTATTTTAAAGAAAATTACTGATGTTCTTTTGATCCTATTAGTACCACAGTCAGGCAGCTAGACTATTTACAGTTAGTGCAGTGCGTCCTGCTCACAGTGTTCTGCTAAACCTACAAGTTAGTGGGGTGCGTCCACCTCACAGTGTTCAGCTAAAGCTACCTGTAGAAGGTTGGTGGTGTTGTTCTCATACTACAGGCAGGCAGTTGATTTTGCTAGCTGCAGTATCAGTACATATATATATATATATATATATATATATCCCAGCTTAGTGCAGCTACAGGCTATTAGTATGTCTGGAAGGCCAAGAAGGAGAGGCAGACAGTCACAAGCCAATAAGAGGCTCAATGTCATCAGTGACTCCTTCCCTAGCCCCACCATGTCCTCCTGAGGAGTCCCTCGAACTGTTTGACCACAGTGTTGGGTACATGCTCCAGGAGGATGCCCAGCGTTTGGAAGGCTCTGATGATGATACTGAGCTCGATGAAGGCAGTAACACGAGCACGGACAGAGGGGGTGCCCAAGAAGGACAGCAATCTGGCAGTCATGCTCCCCCTGCTGCAGCATACTGCCAGGTTTGCTCCAGTGATGAGGAGGGAGGGGATGAGGAGGTCACTGACTCAACGTGGGTGCCTGATAGGAGAGAGGAGGAGGAGGAGAAGGAGGAGGCGGCACATCACCGAGGCAGGATGCCCTCCAGGGGCCAGCCTAAGGGCAGCACATTGACTGCATCACACCCCAAAGCTCCACATGTGCAGGGCGCTGCAGTCTCTGAGCGTTATTCAAAAAGTTCTTTGGTGTGGGCCTTTTTTGAGACGAGTGCATCAGATCGCACCGCTGCTATTTGCAACATATGTCTCAAGCGTATCTCGCGTGGCCAAAACATCTCCCGCTTGGGTACCACATGCTTGACCAGACATATGTTGACCTGCCATGCAGTTCGTTGGCAAGCGTATCTAAAAGACCCACACCAAAGAACAAAGAGGACCTCTGCTTGCTCCTCATCAGCTGAGATTTCCAACCCCACTAGACCTTCAGTCCTCTCTGAGACCTGCACTGAGAGGAATGAAGGTGTAGAATTAGGTGTGTCACAGCCACGTACTTGTGGGCAATCTGATTTTGGTACACCGACGTCAGATTGTACCAGGCAAATTTCCCTGCCCCAGCTGCTGCACCGCCGAAAGAAGTTTGCTCCCAGCCATCCACATGCCCAACGGTTGAATGCTAGCTTGGCAAAATTGCTAGCACTTCAACTGCTGCCTTTTCAGTTGGTAGACTCTGCCCCCTTCCGTGAGTTTGTGGAATGTGCGGTTCCTCAGTGGCAGGTACCCAAACGCCACTTTTTCTCACGGAAGGCGATTCCGGCTCTCTACCAGCATGTGGAAGGCAATGTCCATGCCTCGCTGGACAGGGCGGTCAGCGGTAAGGTGCACTTAATGCAATATGACTAAATATGCAGGTGCAAATTGGGACACCGGCATGTCAGGTCACTATAGAGACTTTGCCTCAAGGGAACAGAAGGAGACCGAATTACTATCTATTTTCTCCAACCTAAGAAGATTATTGGAGAAAAAGTCTGCCAATCATTGGCATATAAGGTCATTCGAAAATTATATTAAACATAAGATCAACCCATTGGGACTGCAAGTCCAAATATTCCCCACTTTGGAGAATGTGGGACCCACTTTTAAAAGGGAATGGGAGAAAAACCTGATATCTTGTTCAAACGGAATGATGTCTCTCCTGATGGAAGAATATCAGAGAATTAACAGAGACTTGGATAAAGATATTGAAATTATTTACACCCAACTAACAGCATTCAAACATGAACTCTATATGCAATATGACAATGAACTTAATCAACACCTGGAGCATTTTAACAGAGGCATTCTTATAAAGAAAGAGAACAAATTTCAAAGAGATCTGAGGGCCTTCCATGAACAGAAAGCGTATATCTAGAAAAATTTGCAAATGAAGGCTAGATCAAACTTTAGGTCAAATACACGGAATGGAGATCCCAGTTTCTCGGATGCCTCTTCCGTTTCATCAGCCTCAACCAAGAGCTTTCGAGGTCCAAGAAAATCAAAGAAAGTGAAAAGAGACTCGAGTGGGACAAACTCGAATGAAAAACGATATACCAAAAAACATATTACGGAGGCCACTGAGCCTTTTATGCCCTCTACCTCCAATCAGACAACCTCGGGGAATTCGGCAGGCAGCAGTGGGATTCCTTCACTCTTTAATATCGATACAGGCATAGCGACCCCTGTGACGCAATCCAGCAACAGTAAACCAACCTATAACCGCCTAGTCAAAAAGACCGATAAAACAGAATCACAATGAATTCAGGCTAGGGCAGAAAATCATCACAAGCCATCCTCAGACCCTACCCAGAATGACCTGAATGTAATCAATTTATCTTCCTATACCCTTGACCCTATTCAAATTCAGGTTCTCGCACGTGGACTGAGTTTCTGCCCGAATCAAAACCTAGATAAATTTGAGGTCCTTAAAGACCTACAGCTGTTTGCCAGGAAACTTATCTTAAAACAACTGTACTCAAAAGAAAAACCCACAAAACCGGAATTCGAACCCAAGGAATTGAAAGCCCTGGATGATCTCATAGACCTTCTCGAAAAAAACGACCCCCCAGATCTGATTGATCAAATTAACCTGGAACAACTTCTTGGACAACACGACCAAACTGAACCTATTGCAACCCCGAGGCCCTTATTGAAAAAGAAGTCTAATAAATTTCCACCACTAAGCACCAATGCAAATGTTTTAGCTTTCATCAAATTGACGTATAGTGCAATATGTAAGATCAAGACCTCATACTCCGATCAGGATAACTTATCCAAAATAGAAAGAGATGCACTAAAATCACTATCTAGTAGGGATGAGCTTCGTGTTCGAGTCGAACCCATGTTCGACTCGCGCCAAATTCGTGTGGCGCGTCACGGCCCATAATTCACTGCGGCATCGCAGTGCATTGCTTGCTGATGATTGGCCAAGCATGCACTATGACCCGCATGCTTGGCCAATCACAGCGCCGCCTTAACAGAGAGCCATAATTGGCCAAAGCCAAGGAGGCTTTGGCCAATTATGGCTCAGGGGATTTAGTACACGCCCCACACTATATAAGACCGCCTGCACGGCAGCCCTGTGCAGTGTGTTCCGGTGTGCTTAGAGAGAGAGAGAGACAGTGTCATTTCATTTGAGTTAGCTAGATTAGGCAGGACAGTCAGTCAGTTAGCTGCACTTAAAGTGTATTGTGTATATATATGCATCCCAGGTGTTGCATATATATATATATATATAAACACTGTATTCAGTTTAGCTAGATCCGTTCCTGTTATCTTCTAGATTATTTACATTTAGTGCAGTGCGTCCTGCTCACAGTGTTCAGCTAGATCCGTTCCTGTTATATTCCTACTGACAGGCAGGCTTGTCTTGTTACAGTATTTTGAAGAAAATTACTGGTGTTCTTTTGATCCTATTAGTACCACAGTCAGGCAGCTAGACTATTTACATTTAGTGCAGTGTGTCCTGCTCACAGTGTTCAGCTAGATCCGTTCCTGTTATCTTCTTACTGACAGGCAGGCTTGTCTTGTTACAGTATTTTAAAGAAAATTACTGGTGTTCTTTTGATCCTATTAGTACCACAGTCAGGCAGCTAGACTATTTACAGTTAGTGCAGTGCGTCCTGCCCACAGTGTTCTGCTAAACCTACAAGTAAGTAGGGTGCGTCCTGCTCACAGTGTTCAGCTAAACCTACAAGTTAGTGGGGTGCGTCCACCTCACAGTGTTCAGCTAAACCTACAAGCTAGTGGGGTGCGTCCTGCTCACAGTGTTCAGCTAGATCCGTTTCTGTTATCTTCTTACTGACAGGCAGGCTTGTCTTGTTACAGTAAATACAGCTACCTGAAGAAAATTGCTGGTGTTCTTTTGATCCTATTAGTACCACAGTCAGGCAGCTAGACTATTTACAGTTAGTGCAGTGCGTCCTGCTCACAGTGTTCTGCTAAACCTACAAGTTAGTGGGGTGCGTCCTGCTCACAGTGTTCAGCTAAACCTACAAGTTAGTGGGGTGCGTCCACCTCACAGTGTTCAGCTAAACCTACAAGCTAGTGGGGTGCGTCCTGCTCACAGTGTTCAGCTAGATCCGTTTCTGTTATCTTCTTACTGACAGGCAGGCTTGTCTTGTTACAGTAAATACAGCTACCTGAAGAAAATTGCTGGTGTTCTTTTGATCCTATTAGTACCACAGTCAGGCAGCTAGACTATTTACAGTTAGTGCAGTGCGTCCTGCTCACAGTGTTCTGCTAAACCTACAAGTTAGTGGGGTGCGTCCTGCTCACAGTGTTCAGCTAAACCTACAAGTTAGTGGGGTGCGTCCACCTCACAGTGTTCAGCTAAACCTACAAGCTAGTGGGGTGCGTCCTGCTCACAGTGTTCAGCTAGATCTGTTCCTGTTATCTTCTTACTGACAGGCAGGCTTGTCTTGTTACAGTATTTTAAAGAAAATTACTGATGTTCTTTTGATCCTATTAGTACCACAGTCAGGCAGCTAGACTATTTACAGTTAGTGCAGTGCGTCCTGCTCACAGTGTTCTGCTAAACCTACAAGTTAGTGGGGTGCGTCCTGCTCACAGTGTTCAGCTAAACCTACAAGTTAGTGGGGTGCGTCCACCTCACAGTGTTCAGCTAAACCTACAAGCTAGTGGGGTGCGTCCTGCTCACAGTGTTCAGCTAGATCTGTTCCTGTTATCTTCTTACTGACAGGCAGGCTTGTCTTGTTACAGTATTTTAAAGAAAATTGCTGGTGTTCTTTTGATCCTATTAGTACCACAGTCAGGCAGCTAGACTATTTACAGTTAGTGCAGTGCGTCCTGCTCACAGTGTTCTGCTAAACCTACAAGTTAGTGGGGTGCGTCCTGCTCACAGTGTTCAGCTAAACCTACAAGTTAGTGGGGTGCGTCCACCTCACAGTGTTCAGCTAAACCTACAAGCTAGTGGGGTGCGTCCTGCTCACAGTGTTCAGCTAGATCTGTTCCTGTTATCTTCTTACTGACAGGCAGGCTTGTCTTGTTACAGTATTTTAAAGAAAATTACTGATGTTCTTTTGATCCTATTAGTACCACAGTCAGGCAGCTAAACTATTTACAGTTAGTGCAGTGCGTCCTGCTCACAGTGTTCTGCTAAACCTACAAGTTAGTGGGGTGCGTCCTGCTCACAGTGTTCAGCTAAACCTACAAGTTAGTGGGGTGCGTCCACCTCACAGTGTTCAGCTAAACCTACAAGCTAGTGGGGTGCGTCCTGTTCACAGTGTTCAGCTAGATCCGTTCCTGTTATCTTCTTACTGACAGGCAGGCTTGTCTTGTTACAGTATTTTAAAGAAAATTGCTGGTGTTCTTTTGATCCTATTAGTACCACAGTCAGGCAGCTAGACTATTTACAGTTAGTGCAGTGCATCCTGCTCACAGTGTTCAGCTAAACCTACAAGTTAGTGGGGTGCGTCCTGCTCACAGTGTTCAGCTAGATCCGTTCCTGTTATCTTCTTACTGACAGGCAGGCTTGTCTTGTTACAGTATTTTAAAGAAAATTACTGATGTTCTTTTGATCCTATTAGTACCACAGTCAGGCAGCTAGACTATTTACAGTTAGTGCAGTGCGTCCTGCTCACAGTGTTCTGCTAAACCTACAAGTTAGTGGGGTGCGTCCACCTCACAGTGTTCAGCTAAAGCTACCTGTAGAAGGTTGGTGGTGTTCTCATACTACAGGCAGGCAGTTGATTTTGCTAGCTGCAGTATCAGTACATATATATATATATATATATATCCCAGCTTAGTGCAGCTACAGGCTATTAGTATGTCTGGAAGGCCAAGAAGGAGAGGCAGACAGTCACAAGCCAATAAGAGGCTCAATGTCATCAGTGACTCCTTCCCTAGCCCCACCATGTCCTCCTGAGGAGTCCCTCGAACTGTTTGACCACAGTGTTGGGTACATGCTCCAGGAGGATGCCCAGCGTTTGGAAGGCTCTGATGATGATACTGAGCTCGATGAAGGCAGTAACACGAGCACGGACAGAGGGGGTGCCCAAGAAGGACAGCAATCTGGCAGTCATGCTCCCCCTGCTGCAGCATACTGCCAGGTTTGCTCCAGTGATGAGGAGGGAGGGGATGATGAGGTCACTGACTTAACGTGGGTGCCTGATAGGAGAGAGGAGGAGGAGGAGAAGGAGGAGGCGGCACATCACCAACGAGGCAGGATGCCCTCCAGGGGCCAGCCTAAGGGCAGCACATTGACTGCATCACACCCCAAAGCTCCACATGTGCAGGGCGCTGCAGTCTCTGCGCGTTATTCAAAAAGTTCTTTGGTGTGGGCCTTTTTTGAGACGAGTGCATCAGATCGCACCGCTGCTATTTGCAACATATGTCTCAAGCGTATCTCGCGTGGCCAAAACATCTCCCGCTTGGGTACCACATGCTTGACCAGACATATGTTGACCTGCCATGCAGTTCGTTGGCAAGCGTATCTAAAAGACCCACACCAAAGAACAAAGAGGACCTCTGCTTGCTCCTCATCAGCTGAGATTTCCAACCCCACTAGACCTTCAGTCCTCTCTGAGACCTGCACTGAGAGGAATGAAGGTGTAGAATTAGGTGTGTCACAGCCACGTACTTGTGGGCAATCTGATTTTGGTACACCGACGTCAGATTGTACCAGGCAAATTTCCCTGCCCCAGCTGCTGCACCGCCGAAAGAAGTTTGCTCCCAGCCATCCACATGCCCAACGGTTTAATGCTAGCTTGGCAAAATTGCTAGCACTTCAACTGCTGCCTTTTCAGTTGGTAGACTCTGCCCCCTTCCATGAGTTTGTGGAATGTGCGGTTCCTCAGTGGCAGGTACCCAAACGCCACTTTTTCTCACGGAAGGCGATTCCGGCTCTCTACCAGCATGTGGAAGGCAATGTCCATGCCTCGCTGGACAGGGCGGTCAGCGGTAAGGTGCACTTAATGCAATATGACTAAATATGCAGGTGCAAATTGGGACACCGGCATGTCAGGTCACTATAGAGACTTTGCCTCAAGGGAACAGAAGGAGACCGAATTACTATCTATTTTCTCCAACCTAAGAAGATTATTGGAGAAAAAGTCTGCCAATCATTGGCATATAAGGTCATTCGAAAATTATATTAAACATAAGATCAACCCATTGGGACTGCAAGTCCAAATATTCCCCACTTTGGAGAATGTGGGACCCACTTTTAAAAGGGAATGGGAGAAAAAACTGATATCTTGTTCAAACGGAATAATGTCTCTCCTGATGGAAGAATATCAGAGAATTAACAGAGACTTGGATAAAGATATTGAAATTATTTACACCCAACTAACAGCATTCAAACATGAACTCTATATGCAATATGACAATGAACTTAATCAACACCTGGAGCATTTTAACAGAGGCATTCTTATAAAGAAAGAGAACAAATTTCAAAGAGATCTGAGGGCCTTCCATGAACAGAAAGCGTATATCTAGAAAAATTCGCAAATGAAGGCTAGATCAAACTTTAGGTCAAATACACGGAATGGAGATCCCAGTTTCTCGGATGCCTCTTCCGTTTCATCAGCCTCAACCAAGAGCTTTCGAGGTCCAAGAAAATCAAAGAAAGTGAAAAGAGACTCGAGTGGGACAAACTCGAATGAAAAACGATATACCAAAAAACATATTACGGAGGCCACTGGGCCTTTTATGCCCTCTACCTCCAATCAGACAACCTCGGGGAATTCGGCGGGCAGCAGTGGGATTCCTTCACTCTTTAATATCGATACAGGCATAGCGACCCCTGTGACGCAATCCAGCAACAGTAAACCAACCTATAACCGCCTAGTCAAAAAGACCGATAAAACAGAATCACAATGAATTCAGGCTAGGGCAGAAAATCATCACAAGCCATCCTCAGACCCTACCCAGAATGACCTGAATGTAATCAATTTATCTTCCTATACCCTTGACCCTATTCAAATTCAGGTTCTCGCACGTGGACTGAGTTTCTGCCCGAATCAAAACCTAGATAAATTTGAGGTCCTTAAAGACCTACAGCTGTTTGCCAGGAAACTTATCTTAAAACAACTGTACTCAAAAGAAAAACCCACAAAACCGAAATTCAAACCCAAGGAATTGAAAGCCCTGGATGATCTCATAGACCTTCTCGAAAAAAACGACCCCCCAGATCTGATTGATCAAATTAACCTGGAACAACTTCTTGGACAACACGACCAAACTGAACCTATTGCAACCCCGAGGCCCTTATTGAAAAAGAAGTCTAATAAATTTCCACCACTAAGCACCAATGCAAATGTTTTAGCTTTCATCAAATTGACGTATAGTGCAATATGTAAGATCAAGACCTCATACTCCGATCAGGATAACTTATCCAAAATAGAAAGAGATGCACTAAAATCACTATCTAGTAGGGATGAGCTTCGTGTTCGAGTCGAACCCATGTTCGACTCGCGCCAAATTCGTGTGGCGCGTCACGGCCCATAATTCACTGCGGCATCGCAGTGCATTGCTTGCTGATGATTGGCCAAGCATGCACTATGACCCGCATGCTTGGCCAATCACAGCGCCGCCTTAACAGAGAGCCATAATTGGCCAAAGCCAAGGAGGCTTTGGCCAATTATGGCTCAGGGGATTTAGTACACGCCCCACACTATATAAGACCGCCTGCACGGCGGCCCTGTGCAGTGTGTTCCGGTGTGCTTAGAGAGAGAGAGAGACAGTGTCATTTCATTTGAGTTAGCTAGATTAGGCAGGACAGTCAGTCAGTTAGCTGCACTTAAAGTGTATTGTGTATATATATGCATCCCAGGTGTTGCATATATATATATATATATACACTGTATTCAGTTTAGCTAGATCCGTTCCTGTTATCTTCTAGACTATTTACATTTAGTGCAGTGCGTCCTGCTCACAGTGTTCAGCTAGATCCGTTCCTGTTATATTCCTACTGACAGGCAGGCTTGTCTTGTTACAGTATTTTGAAGAAAATTACTGGTGTTCTTTTGATCCTATTAGTACCACAGTCAGGCAGCTAGACTATTTACATTTAGTGCAGTGCGTCCTGCTCACAGTGTTCAGCTAGATCCGTTCCTGTTATCTTCTTACTGACAGGCAGGCTTGTCTTGTTACAGTATTTTAAAGAAAATTACTGGTGTTCTTTTGATCCTATTAGTACCACAGTCAGGCAGCTAGACTATTTACAGTTAGTGCAGTGCGTCCTGCCCACAGTGTTCTGCTAAACCTACAAGTAAGTAGGGTGCGTCCTGCTCACAGTGTTCAGCTAAACCTACAAGTTAGTGGGGTGCGTCCACCTCACAGTGTTCAGCTAAACCTACAAGCTAGTGGGGTGCGTCCTGCTCACAGTGTTCAGCTAGATCCGTTTCTGTTATCTTCTTACTGACAGGCAGGCTTGTCTTGTTACAGTAAATACAGCTACCTGAAGAAAATTGCTGGTGTTCTTTTGATCCTATTAGTACCACAGTCAGGCAGCTAGACTATTTACAGTTAGTGCAGTGCGTCCTGCTCACAGTGTTCTGCTAAACCTACAAGTTAGTGGGGTGCGTCCTGCTCACAGTGTTCAGCTAAACCTACAAGTTAGTGGGGTGCGTCCACCTCACAGTGTTCAGCTAAACCTACAAGCTAGTGGGGTGCGTCCTGCTCACAGTGTTCAGCTAGATCCGTTTCTGTTATCTTCTTACTGACAGGCAAGCTTGTCTTGTTACAGTAAATACAGCTACCTGAAGAAAATTGCTGGTGTTCTTTTGATCCTATTAGTACCACAGTCAGGCAGCTAGACTATTTACAGTTAGTGCAGTGCGTCCTGCTCACAGTGTTCTGCTAAACCTACAAGTTAGTGGGGTGCGTCCTGCTCACAGTGTTCAGCTAAACCTACAAGTTAGTGGGGTGCGTCCACCTCACAGTGTTCAGCTAAACCTACAAGCTAGTGGGGTGCGTCCTGCTCACAGTGTTCAGCTAGATCCGTTCCTGTTATCTTCTTACTGACAGGCAGGCTTGTCTTGTTACAGTATTTTAAAGAAAATTGCTGGTGTTCTTTTGATCCTATTAGTACCACAGTCAGGCAGCTAGACTATTTACAGTTAGTGCAGTGCGTCCTGCTCACAGTGTTCTGCTAAACCTACAAGTTAGTGGGGTGCGTCCTGCTCACAGTGTTCAGCTAAACCTACAAGTTAGTGGGGTGCGTCCACCTCACAGTGTTCAGCTAAACCTACAAGCTAGTGGGGTGCGTCCTGCTCACAGTGTTCAGCTAGATCCGTTCCTGTTATCATCTTACTGACAGGCAGGCTTGTCTTGTTACAGTATTTTAAAGAAAATTACTGATGTTCTTTTGATCCTATTAGTACCACAGTCAGGCAGCTAGACTATTTACAGTTACTGCAGTGCGTCCTGCTCACAGTGTTCTGCTAAACCTACAAGTTAGTGGGGTGCGTCCACCTCACAGTGTTCAGCTAAAGCTACCTGTAGAAGGTTGGTGGTGTTCTCATACTACAGGCAGGCAGTTGATTTTGCTAGCTGCAGTATCAGTACATATATATATATATATATATATATCCCAGCTTAGTGCAGCTACAGGCTATTAGTATGTCTGGAAGGCCAAGAAGGAGAGGCAGACAGTCACAAGCCAATAAGAGAGGGCAAGCAGGCTCTGTGTCTAGTGCTGGTCGTGGAGACGGTGCATCCTCATCAGCATGTGGCCATGGGACACGCTTGGCCTTTTTTTCGGCAGCTGGCCATGTTGAGCCGCAACATGCGGAAGACTTGGTCGAGTGGATGACCAAGCCGTCCTCATCCTCCTCAGCCTCTCTCACCCATGCCCAGGGTACTTTGTCTGGCAAAGCAGCGGCCTCTTCCCTCGGCTCAATGTCATCAGTGACTCCTTCCCTAGCCCCACCATGTCCTCCTGAGGAGTCCCTCGAACTGTTTGACCACAGTGTTGGGTACATGCTCCAGGAGGATGCCCAGCGTTTGGAAGGCTCTGATGATGATACTGAGCTCGATGAAGGCAGTAACACGAGCACGGACAGAGGGGGTGCCCAAGAAGGACAGCAATCTGGCAGTCATGCTCCCCCTGCTGCAGCATACTGCCAGGTTTGCTCCAGTGATGAGGAGGGAGGGGATGATGAGGTCACTGACTCAACGTGGGTGCCTGATAGGAGAGAGGAGGAGGAGGAGAAGGAGGAGGCGGCACATCACCAACGAGGCAGGATGCCCTCCAGGGGCCAGCCTAAGGGCAGCACATTGACTGCATCACACCCCAAAGCTCCACATGTGCAGGGCGCTGCAGTCTCTGCGCGTTATTCAAAAAGTTCTTTGGTGTGGGCCTTTTTTGAGACGAGTGCATCAGATCGCACCGCTGCTATTTGCAACATATGTCTCAAGCGTATCTCGCGTGGCCAAAACATCTCCCGCTTGGGTACCACATGCTTGACCAGACATATGTTGACCTGCCATGCAGTTCGTTGGCAAGCGTATCTAAAAGACCCACACCAAAGAACAAAGAGGACCTCTGCTTGCTCCTCATCAGCTGAGATTTCCAAACCCACTAGACCTTCAGTCCTCTCTGAGACCTGCACTGAGAGGAATGAAGGTGTAGAATTAGGTGTGTCACAGCCACGTACTTGTGGGCAATCTGATTTTGGTACACCGACGTCAGATTGTACCAGGCAAATTTCCCTGCCCCAGCTGCTGCACCGCCGAAAGAAGTTTGCTCCCAGCCATCCACATGCCCAACGGTTGAATGCTAGCTTGGCAAAATTGCTAGCACTTCAACTGCTGCCTTTTCAGTTGGTAGACTCTGCCCCCTTCCGTGAGTTTGTGGAATGTGCGGTTCCTCAGTGGCAGGTACCCAAACGCCACTTTTTCTCACGGAAGGCGATTCCGGCTCTCTACCAGCATGTGGAAGGCAATGTCCATGCCTCGCTGGACAGGGCGGTCAGCGGTAAGGTGCATATTACCGCTGACTCATGGTCCAGCAGGCATGGACAGGGACATTACCTAAGTTTCACGGCGCATTGGGTGACTCTGCTGGCAGCTGGGAAGGATGTAGGACAAGGTGCAGTAGTGTTGGAGGTTGTTCCGCCACCACGCCTCCAAAATGCTAATGACTGTGACACACCTCTCTCCTCCACCCCCTCCTCTTCTTCTTCCTCCATGGCCTCTTCCTCGGAACCAGCGGTGCTCCGTAGTCGTTCAAGGGGCTACGCAAGTACGCAGGCCAAAAGATGCCATGCGGTGCTTGAGCTGGTGTGCTTGGGGGACAGGAGCCACACTGGGGCAGAGGTTCTGTCAGCTCTGCAGGGGCAGGTTCAGAGGTGGTTGACGCCACGCCAACTTAAGGCAGGAATGGTGGTTTGCGACAATGGCACCAACCTCCTCTCTGCCCTCCGACAGGGACAAATGACCCATGTGCCCTGTTTGGCTCACGTCCTTAACTTGGTGGTGCAGCGGTTCTTGGGCAGGTACCCGGGCTTACAGGATGTCCTGAGGCAGGCCAGGAAAGTCTGTGTGCATTTCCGCCGGTCATATAATGCCAGTGCTCGGCTGACGGACCTCCAAAAGGAGTTTAACCTGCCCAAGAACCGCCTAATCTGTGACATGCCCACCAGGTGGAACTCAACGTTGGCCATGCTGCAGCGGCTGCACAAGCAGCAGAGGGCCATCAATGAGTACCTGTGCGACTATGGCACCAGGACAGGGTCAGGGGAGCTTGTTTTTTTTTCCCCACGCCAGTGGGCCATGATCAGGGATGCATGCACTGTCCTGTCACCATTTGAGGAGGCCACGAGGATGGTGAGCAGTGACAGTTCATGCATCAGTGACACTGTCCCCCTTGTACACCTGTTGGAGCACACGCTGCGTGGAATAATGGACAGGGCACTTGAGGCAGAACAGAGGCAGGAAGAGGAGGACTTCCTTAGCTCTCAAGGCCCCCTTTATCCAGACAGTGTTCCTGCGTGCCCGCCGATCACACAGGAAGAGGACGAGGAGGAAGAGGAGGAGGAGGAGGAGGAAGATTGTGTCAGTATGGAGGTGGAGCCTGACACTCAGCATCAGCAGCAGTCTTCCTGATCCTGCAAAGCCTGCGTAAGGATCCTCGTATTTGTGGTATCAAGGAGAAGGACCAATACTGGCTGGCAACCCTCCTTGATCCACGTTACAAGGGTAAGGTTGCGGACCTTATCTTGCCATCGCAGAGGGAGCAGAGGATGAAACATCTTCGGGAGGCCTTGCAGAAAGGTCTGTGCAACGCGTTCCCAGAGACTGGGAGGTTACAAACTCCTGTTTCTGGACAACGTGTTGCTGAGGCTTCGGTCAGTCAAAGAAGGAGCGGTGGAGAAGGTGGCCGTCTGACCGATGCGTTCAGACAATTTTTTGGTCCGCAGCCCCAAGGTATGATCGGTTCCAGCAACCATCGCCAGCGTCTGTTTTACATGGTGCAGGAATACCTAGGGGCAAGATCAGACTTGGACACCTTTCCCACCGAAAATCCTCTGGGTTACTGGGTCTTGAGGATGGATCACTGGCCAGAGCTTGCACAGTATGCAATTGAGCTACTGGCCTGTCCTGCATCCAGCGTTCTTGCGGAACGCACATTCAGTGCTGCTGGAGGCGTGGTAACCGATCACAGGGTGCGTCTGTCCACTGACTCGGTCGATCGACTGACCTTCATAAAAATGAATGAGTCTTGGATCACCACCAGCTACCAAGCACCTGATGCTGATGTAACCGAATAATTTTTTTTGAAATCTCAGATCCCTTCAAAGACTGCCTATGCTGATGCTGAGTGACTATCCCTGAGTAATTATCCTCTTCCTCCTCAATCATCACGCTGATAGCTTGTAAGAACATTTTTGGTTCTGGGTGCCACCACCAGTGCCTAAGGCACAATTTTTCAGCCCCTGTTTAACAGGGGCGTGTAATTACGATTTTTGATGTAATACTTTGCAGCAGGGCTCGTTCCTGCATTCCAACTAGAGTGTCTGTGAGGGGTTGCAGTGTTGTGGCACCAGCACCAGTGCCTAAGGCCCAATTTTTCAGCCCTTGTTTAACAGGGACGTGTAATTACAATTTTTGATGCAATACTTTGCAGCAGGGCTCGTTCCTGCATTCCAACTAGAGTGTCTGTGAGGGGTTGCAGTGTTGTGGCACCAGCACCAGTGCCTAAGGCCTAATTTTTCAGCTCCTGTTCAACAGGGGCATGTAATTACAATTCTTGATCTAATATTTCACAGCAGAGCCCTGTGAGGGCTTACAGTGTTGTGGCCACAGCAACACCTAAGGCCCAAATTTCTGCTGAGTATATAGGGCAGGACCCTACTTTCAAACAACTAACTTACAAACGACTCCTACTTGCAAACGGAAGGAGACAACAGGAAGTGAGAATAAATCTACCCCTAGGAAGGGAAATTCTCTCCTGTAAGAGTTAATATGGGAAAAACATTTCTCCTTTCCACTGATGCTTTCCAATCCATTGGGACAAAAAGTGAGGTGAAATCTTCTGAAGAGGAGGAAAGACAGCAAAACAAATGTCACAGGGGTGATAACCCTTCCCTATGTTTTCCAAAAAGCTTAAAAAAGATTTTTTGGCTGGAGCTAAACACATTAAAAATGTACCCGTTCAAAATTACAAAGAGATTCTACTTAACAACAAACCTACAGCCTGTATACTGCTGTTCAGAGTATATAGGGCCTGGTGGCCCCACACCTTTCCTTATTTTAATTTGGGTGTGGGGTTCCCCTTAATATCCATACAAGACCCAAAGGGCCTGGTAATGGACTGGGGGGTACCCATGCCGTTTGTCTCACTGATTTTCATCCATATTGCCAGGACCCGACATTACATTAAACCCGCAAGCAGTTTTAAATGAGATTTTTTCCTTTAAAAATGACATTTGGTGCAGGGACTGTTCTAAACACGGGAAACACGCGTCACTTTACAGGCATACTATAGACACCCCTCAGGTACGATATTTAAAGGAATATTTCACTTTTTTTTTTTTTTACTTTAAGCATCATTAAAATCACTGCTCCCGAAAAAACGGCCGTTTTTAAAAGTTTTTTTTGCATTGATACATGTCCCCTGGGGTAGGACCCGGGTCCCCAAACCCTTTTTAGGACAATACCATGCAAATTAGCCTTTAAAATGAGCACTTTTGATTTCGAACGTTCGAGTCCCATAGACGTCAATGGGGTTCTAACGTTCGTGCGAACTTTCGGTCCGTTCGCAGGTTCTGGTGCGAACCGAACCGGGGGGTGTTCGGCTCATCCCTACTATCTAGCAATACATCCATTACCATTAAACCATCCGATAAAGGTGGAAATATAGTGATCATGAACAATGCCTTTTATGTTGACATGTGCAACAAAATACTTAACAACAAAACGTGGTACCAGAAGATATCAGATACTAAAATCACATAGTTTAACCAAAAATTCCATGACCTAGTAGATAAGGCCATGGCTTCGAATATACTCAGTAAAAATGAATGGGAATATATAAGAACGAAGAACCCACGCATACCAACTTTTTATTGCCTATCTAAATTACACAAGAGCCTACAGAAACCATCCGGTAGACCAATCATATCGGGCAACGGTTCAATTTCTGAAAAATTGAGTGAATACGTAGATGGATATCTCCATCCGTATGTGGCTGAACTCCCTAGCTTTATACAAGACACCTTGAAATTACTTCAAAACATCGATGGCATGTGCACATCTCCATCATCATCTTCTCTAGTAGCAATCGATGTGGAAGCACTATATAGCAGTATCCCACACGATAAAGGGATATGTTTCCGACACATCTTGTCGTGGGATAATGCAGTCAATCAACCCACTAAGCACTTTGTCCTGGGAGCACTAGAATATATTCTTCATCATAATCACTTTGTCTTTAATGGCTCCCACTACCTCCAGGTGCAGGGTGTTGCGATGGGGACTTCATGCGCCCCATCGTACGCCAATCTGTACCTGGGGGAGTGGGAGCTGGCATTGAATCAAGACTTGCCCCCTTCATGGAGCATATAGTGCTGTGGATGCGCTATATCGATGATGTGTTCCTGATATGGGACACATCCGTCGAGCTACTAGACAAATTCCTGGTGGAACTCAACCACAACGAGTTTAACCTTAAGTTTACCATGACCCATGACACCTCGAGTATCACCTTCCTTGATGTGACCATACATAAAGATGCAAACGGCTTTCTAAGTAGTAGTCTCTATAGAAAGCCGACAGCGGGTAACTCAATCCTACATGCAAGCAGTTTTCACCCTCAGGCACTCACAAATTCCATCCCCTACAGCCAATACTTAAGGATCAGAAGGAACTGTTCGGATAGCATTACATTCAAGAAAGAAGCTGATGCACTAAGGATGAGACTTCAAAATCGAGGTTATTCTAAGTCATGCTTGAAAAAAGCATACAACAGGGCATGTAAAAAGACCCGGCAAGACTTACTGCATAATCCATCATCGAAAACTCAAAAAGAGAATCCAATATCAATCATCACAGGATTCTCTAATCAGCATAAAAAAATCAAAGCAATTGTAAATAAATATTGGCATGTCCTAACAATGGACCCGAATGTAGGCCTGTTTGTCCCAAATGTGCCCTCGTTTACCTTCAGAAGGGCAAGATCACTCCGGGACCAGTTGGTGGCTAGTGAGTTTAAAGAAGGGGGCCGCAAGGATCCTTGTAAACTTTTTGGCTCCTTTACATGTGGGGGCTGTGGTTACTGTCGTTTTATGAACACCTCAAAAAACTTACTACTGCCTAATGGTGAAAAATACTTACCTAGACATTTTGCAAATTGCAGTATGCCCGGTGTGGTTTATCTTCTTTTATGTGAGTGCGCCTGCTTTTATGTTGGCAAAACCGCCCAAGAATTCTGGAGACGCGCCTATCGTCATCTTGCATCCATGCGTACGTGTAATCCCAGCCTCCCCCTGGGACGACACGTCACAAATGTCCATGATGGTATCTGTCCTAAGGTCTCTTTTGTGATCCCGGATTGTGTCCATCCCGGGATGCGAGGTGGTGATTGGAACAAAACCCTGCTCCAACGAGAATAGAGGTGGATTTTTCGCCTAAACGCCACCTCGCCACCAGGTTTAAATGGGTCAATTTCCTATAGGCCCTTTCTCGAGGGTTTCTCAACTGGAGGGTCAGAATGGGAACCACCAGACCAAACCTGATATCTCAGAATCCTCTGGTCTATTAATACTGTATGGACCAAGCTCCTCTGGTCTCTAGTCATACTATTATCATTGAACATCTCAATATCTTTTCCATCATTACGTCTTTTTCCCTTCCATTTAAATCTAAACTTATATATCCTGACTGATAAATGTTAACTATGTGCATATTAGACAATTTTAGGTCATTATATAAAAAATTGTCACTTATTGTGTTCTCTATGTACTATATCCTCAGTAATCTCATATGCTTGTTTGGGTTTTGTAAAAATAACCTTACTATTGGTAATCTCTTGATTATGAGATATATTTTACTTCAACTCAATGTACTGTTAACAATGAAAATTATGTCCATTATGATACCAATCCTATTCTAACCTAATGTATCGTTTAGAATAGATATACATACTGTTCCTTCGGGCGTAGATATGCACTAAAAACTAATGTTAGCTGCATGATTATAATGTATATTATTATTGTCACTATTTCAGTTCTCAGTGTATTATGGTACATAGTAAACATGGATACATGGTTAAGATTCACTAGAAATGCTGTTCCCCCTCTCAACAGTGATGTCCCTCAGATCAGTGCACCATTTGATCAGTCTATGTGTGGCCCCATGCTTGGCGGGATGTTTATGCAGCTGCGCATTGGGTCCTTGGTGGTTGGGGTCCCACACTCGGCACACGGGGGCCGCCCAATGCCTTTTGGCATGGGTGGCCTCCCTTTGTCGACAGGATACCGCCGTCCCCTCCGGGGACTGTACGTTCTGTGTCTAGTGCGCCATGGGAGGACGAGGCGCGGCGATGCAGCTTGACTCACTAGGCTTTCCCTGCCACACAGGGTATTCCAGGGCTTGACGTCACTGCAGCCTCTGGTAGCAGTGCGTCATCTACCACACGCCCCCTGGTGCTGTCTGGAGTCGCCGTCTGCGCACCACCGTCCCGGGGGACGTTCCCGGCTAGCCCCGCCCCTCCGAACATAGGCATGCAGTGATTGGTCTATTTCCAATCACTCAGGCTATTTCAAATCTCTCCACCCTCCAGCTGATGTCTGCTCGCTGTGAGGGTGGACACTGGTGAGGATCCATCGCCATAGAGCCCGTACAAGTATCGGGTAATACCTCCTTGCTCCTGTACCCTGGATACTCTTTACAGTCTCCATGTCCTTACTTTGATAGCGCTCAGTTATGATGCCTGATGCGCCCCCAGGACTAGCCCTATTGATTGCTGCCCTTTGATGTCCTACCTTCTGTTCACTGTTACAGATCAACCTCTTGTGCGCCACCTTTGGTCTCCTGATTCAGGGATCTGTGGAGGTATAGATCCTCGTTTGCCTTGGCTCTGGTATCCTTTCCTCCCTCTCCACTCCAACCGCCCCTAGGCAAGTTATATTCCTTTACATTTACATTGGCATTAAACGTATTATTCAAACTGTTTGGATGCACATGCATGCACATATGCATGTGTGCATGCATGTGTGCGTGCCTGTATGCGCATGGATGCACGCACGCTCATCTTCCCCTGATATGTATTACAGAGGGGATGTTTCTATGGTGGGTAGACCACTCCACTAAGCTGTTTTTCAACTGTGTAGATGCACACATGTGCACCTGTTAGACATGCACGTATGCATGTTTGTGTGCATGCACCTATTTGGATGTACGCGCACCTTCCTTCATGTATATGCAAACTTGTTACAGTGGGTGGTCTCATGTGAGTGTGTGGGGGGAGTTTACAACTCTAGCAATCCATTTAATACCTGTCCTTTCTCTGTCCCTCTCCCCCTTTTTTTTTCAGTAAGGGATACATTTCGGAGGGCCAGCCTGGTTTGTCCTTTGTGTGGGACTCTGCCCATGTTTCCCCTCGTGCCACCATTGGAGCCATCTATCTGCGTTGGTGCATTTACTCACCCCATCGGGCTTTGGGCCCCACAGGCTGACAGCTGCAACATTTAAACTGCTTTTAAACGTCAAAATCTGGACAGAAAATCCACTCTAGTACTACACAGTTCATACGGTCAGTGTCTAAACACACTAAAACACAAAGTACGATGTGATCACACACGTACCAATTAGCTTGTGTTTAATCAATATTACATATCTAATATGTGTGTATTTTGTTTAAATTGCAGACAGTTGTAGGTTCTGCGATAAAATCGCATACACCCCTGATGAAGAAATAGCATTTTCGAAACTCGTTGGGTCTTTTCTGTTGTACTCACCTCCAACATAACAGATCTTTGCGATTTACTAGCTGTCTTTTTTTGTAATGTTATTATATGATTAGTCCTGTCCAGTATTCATTCATGATATTTTGTGATATGTATAGTGTATATATATGTGCTCATTATTTTAAATCTATGTTTCTTAGTAAAAAATGTATATACTTTTTACACTACTCTCATACCTCATTGCGCTATTTATCCCTTTCCAAACATCCCACCTAGAGGAAATTCTATTTTTTCAATGACTCAGTACCAGGAGGCATGGGAGGTGAGGGAGGCAAGGGTGGGACTGCAAAGCTCAGAGACAAATGTACAGGAGGCTTGCACCAGTGCTCTTTAAAAGAGAGTCTTTCTCTAAGTCTGGAGTCAATGAGGATGGCAAATGTGATCAACCTCTCCAGCTAAGTGGGTATATCTCGGGCTGCTATCTCATCCTTGATGTTAACCGAGAGACCATGAGAGAAGGCAGCCACGAGGGCCTCATTGTTCCAAGCAACCTCTGCTGCCAGAGTACTGAATTCAATGGTGTAATTGGCAACAGTTCTCATACTCTGTTGGATGGACATGAGGCTCTTGGCAGCAGAAGCGGAGCATGCGGGAACGTCAAATACCCTTTTGAAGGAAGCCACAAATTCTGGGTAACTCAGGACCACAGGTTTTTGCGTCACCCATAGAGGGTTTGCCCAGGCCAAGGCTCACTCAAAAAGCAAAGATATCACAAAACCTACTTTGCTTCTGTCCGGGGGAAACACCTGGGACAAAATCTCAAAGTATATCTCAAACTGCTTGAGAAACCCTCTGCATTAAACTGGATCACCCCCAAATCATGGGGAAGCAGAGCGGAACCAGACATACCTCTTATAGGGGTAATATTCGAGGCGGGTGCCTGCACAGAGACTGGAGCAGCAGCAGGGACGGCCTACAACGCAGGTTGTACGGGAGCAGAAATAGTGGAAGATTCCAGGTGATCCGTGTGACTCAGGAGCGTTTGTAACGCCAAGGCAAACTGATCCATGCGGTGATCCTGGTCATCCAATCTGGAAAAAATATTACCAATAAGTGGACTGACTGCATCTTCTGACTTCATGGCCTTCGCCTACTGTCAGAAACCATGAATCAGACTGAGACAGAAGTACAGTTAATCACACTTGTTTAATAATAATAAAAAGGTAAACAGAGTAAACTTAGTCAATACATAGCCAGAGTTCAGTAACCAGATCGGGTAGTCAGCCAATACCAATGTTAGAGAGCCAGAGATCAATGTAGTAGTACAGCAAGCAGGATCAGGAGCCAGAAGGGACGTCAGCCGAGCAAGTCTTCAACAGGAAGTCTCTGAGATGTGACCAAAGGGGAAGGCAGAGATGAAGTGAGCTGGACGGCTTTAAGTAGCCAGGACTGACGAGCAGATCATCAACACCTGAGTCACTGTGGAGAGAAAGGAGCTGGCAGCTGACAGCTGAGTGGCCAGCTCAGAGAAGGAAGGGCTGAGCCCAGCCCTGACAGACGCACAGGACTATATGGCGTTAAACTGGCAGTACCGCACACAAAACTAAATGGCGTTAAACTGGCAGTAATGCACACAAAACTATATGGCGTTAAACTGGCAGTAACACACACAGAACTATATGACATTAAACTGGCAGTAACACACACAGAACTAAAGGGCATTAAACTGGCAGTAACGTACACAGCATTAAATGGCGTTAAACTGGCAGTAACGCACACAGAACTATATGGCGTTAAACTGGCAGTAATGCAATCAAATAGACAGTGTTCAACTGTCACTACACTGATGCTATCTGAACTATTTTAAATGAAAATACAGTCAGCGCAAAAAATCCCAACTTTAGAAATACAAGCAGCTGAACACTGAAGGCAAACATAAAAAACCTCAAAGTACATAGAATAAATAAGGCAGTGCAGCGCTATAACCAGAAGATTCAAATGTTACACAACAGGCTGAGAAGGAAAGAGGGGTTTCAAATAAAATGGTTAAAATAAAATTAATAAAATAAACGGCACATGGGAAATGAAATTCCCCATATACTATATAAAAAACAACATCACTGCAGCCACCTAATAACAATACCTTAAGCATAACATCTATTCCCAATCTCAATGTATAAGGTGAACAAAATACAAATATAAATATCGAGATTACAGAGAGAGAATACACCATGCAAGTAGTTAACGATCTGAGATGAAACACCATGCAAATTATTATTGATCAGAGATGAAACAATTTCAATCGAATTCGACATTGAGCCCCATGGGTAATCCCACTTGGGTCTCGTAAACCCAAAACGACTCACGGCGGCTCAATTGCCGAATAAAATCCCCCCCCCCTCCAGTAAGGGGTCACTTTTTCAACCCCCCAAAAATTTTAATTTAGCGGGGCTTTGAGCATGAAATAATCGAAAATGCTTGGAAACATTGTGAGTAACCAAAACTTTTTTTATATTATTCACATGTTCTCCAATTCTAATATGCAGAGGTCTAGATGTTCTCCCTATATATTGGAGGCCACATTCCCACTCCATCATATACACTTCCCCTGTAGTGGAATATGTGATAAAATCCTTTATTTTGTAAACTTTCTTGG
Organism: Aquarana catesbeiana; assembly: GCF_042186555.1. NCBI lineage: Eukaryota > Metazoa > Chordata > Amphibia > Anura > Ranidae > Aquarana > Aquarana catesbeiana. Next base: position 147,372,683 of record NC_133328.1, on the reverse strand, counting down.
TTGCTGTTGCAACAAACTCCTTACATTTTTTAACATTACCTTTAGCCTGTTTACATGGCGGACAATGTCCACAGGCATAGAATCCTGTCAGTATATTAAATATCCTATTCTCAAACAGGACTGGTGGATCAATAACCCCAGGGGCCAACTTGTCTCTCATGGAAGGAGCCTTGTTGTAACAACTCTTTCAAATTGTTTGTATTGAACATTGAAATCCAGAACCATTTTGATATTCCCTGATGTATCCTGTTGGACTTTAGGGCAATTGGACACCAATGTGTTTCTATCGAGCATCCAGACACTTTCAATATCTCTATCAATACTGTTCTTGTCATACCCATTTTGAATAAAGCGGGCCGACAAAACCTGTGATTGTGAGATGTAATCACTCTCTTGTCAACAATTTCGCCTGATGCGCACGAATTGTCACTTCGGAATGTTGCACAACCACTGAGAGTGGTGGCAGCTTCCTAGGGGAATGAACGCATTGCGATTGGTCGGCTTAAAATGATTCATCAGCCTAAACCGATTACCCTCCATAGAAATGTCCAAATCCAGGAAGACAATCCGTTCACTACTGATGTTCCAAGAAAGGACTATGTTCCTGGTATTCCTGTCCAATTTCTGCATAAATAAATCAAGATTGGTCCTATCACCCGTCCAAATCATAATAATGTCATTAATGTATTTTTGGTAACAGACAAGTTCGGGGGTGTATTTTTATAGATAGCGTCTTCCTCCCAGTGTGCCATAAATAAATTGGCAACACTGGGAGCGAACCGAGCCCCCATAGCTACGCCTCTGGTTTGGAGGTAGAATTGTCTGTTGTTCCAAAAATAATTTTTTGATAAACAAAAATTCAAACAATCGAGAATGAAGCTCTTATGTCTTCCCGTAAGATCCGATGTTCTAAAAGCCCACTGTACAGACTTCAAAGCGTCCTCATGACTGATAATTGTGTACAGTGAGCTGACATCCGCTGTTATCAAAAAACAAGAGGACAAATCAGGTAAGGCTTCTATAATCTGGATAATGCGTTTGGTATCTTTCAAAAAGGATCGGGTTTTTGAAACCATGGATTGAAGAAAAAAGTCAATGTACTGACCCAGTCTAGACGAGACTGAGTCAATACCATTGACTATTGGTCGGCCAGGTGGGTTGGTACTACTCTTGTGTATTTTTGGCAAAAAGTATATTATTGGAGTGCGGCATGCAGATGGATCCAAATATGATGCTTCTTTGGCATTCAGCACTCCAATATGCTTCCCTCTTTCTATCAATGAGTGTAATTCCTCCTTAAACTCGAACATGGGATCCTTCGTAAGCTTAACATACATGTTGTAATGACTTAACAGGTTCTCCATTTCGTAATTATAATATGCTTTGCTAAGTACCACCAAACCCCCTCCTTTGTCCGCCGGACGTAACACTAAATCCTTCCGTTCGATCAGTGATTGAACACCCTTCTTGATATATACTGGATCGTTCACCTTCTGGATCTTAAGTAATTCTAGATCCTTAGCAATTTATTCTATGTACTTTGAGGTTTTTTATGTTTGCCTTCAGTGTTCAGCTGCTTGTATTTCTAAAGCTGGGATTTTTTTGCGCTGACTGTATTTTCATTTATAATTGATTCTTACAAACATAACACAGTCTAGCAGCATTAATCATGGATATTTTTCACTATTTGGAAAAAAGAGAGATTAAACTGGGGGAGACTTTTTCTAAAAATCAGAGCACTCAAGAGGCTAATGAGTTAGCCCTGGGTTTCAGGAAGCTGGGACACTTGTTCGAGAAAAAAGTTAAAACATGGTGGGACATAGTCTCATTTGAACAGTATTTAGCTGAGAAACTGATTCCCAGGCGTCTCAGATGGGAAGTGCCTCCCACTGACAGCCTTATGGATGATGATTCATTGAAAGAATGGGGGGATTTTTTTACCAGCAAAGGACTTGAATTAGTTGGATTTTTGCTGTCACGTAAACAACGCAAAATGACGCAGTTAGAAACCCAGATTGCGGAACTTAAGAGTTCCATTGAGTCACACAAAGAATCAGAAGAATTCCTTAGACTGTCTGCTGAGTTAAAAAATAGGCTCCAGAAATGGGACTATGAAACACAAAATAAAAAGAAGAAAACATTTATAATAGATTTGGAAGATTTTGGGAGAGGGAATGTGTACAAATGGCAGACTAAGTCTGGGGACGGGAGTAATATCCCATTACACCCCGGTCCCCCTGCCATTGAGTACCCCAATACACCCCTACCTACCCCAATTGATGAGCTGGGCTTCTCATATGATCATAGAGACTATTCTGATGTGGGGACACCCTGCAATAGTAATCAGTATATGGTCGTTTCTAACAAGAGAGGTAAAAATAAAAAAGGTCGCGTCCGCAGGGATGTCTTTTATGATTCACCATCCAGACAATACCCGTTGAATCCTCCTTATGTCAATGAAGAACCGCACAAAGGTCCCAATCACTATTCAGGTGGTCATTACCCTGGAGGAGACCCTAATGGTACTGGCCAACATGGGAGGATGAATTCTGGGCAGTATCTGAATGAATATCAGTATACATCCAGATCTACCAACATATATCCTAATGGAAGTAGGTTTCCCCTTCCTCATCCCATATCCATTCAAAATCGGTTCGCCCCACTCCAGAATCCTGGACCTCGGAGGGGGGGGATTTTTACAGGACCCCAAGGGGGGCAGGCAGGGGGGCTCCTTCTGTCCCTCCCAATCCGGGAGGAGGGTTGAATTGGCGCCTCCCCTGGCCACCCTGGATAGAAAAAGAAAAATAACAGAGGAAGGAGAGGAGGCAGGGGAACTCAAAAGAGTAAAACCCCATTAGGAGCAGGGATCTATAACCTTAGTGGCTCGCCTCTTAATGAGGACGAGATTAAGGTTTTAGACAGAGGTCTTAAATATGCCCCTACCCGTAACTTAAACAAATTCCAGACCTACATTAGCCTGAAAAAATTAATCAGAAATTTAAATATAAAGGAATATCATCTTTCTAATACTACTGTCCGGACTGAATCTAATGTTGTGAAAACATTGGGTAAACATTCCACCCTCCGTAATAAGTCAGTCTTTAATCCCCCCAATCTGGACACTAAGCATGTTGATGTTTTTAAAAGCATGATTGCCAAGGATCTAGAATTACTTAAGAGCTGGAAGGTGAATGATCCAGTATATATCAAGAAGGGTGTTCAATCACTAATCGAACGGAAGGATTTAGTGTTACGTCCGGTGGACAAAGGAGGGGGTTTGGTGGTACTTAGCAAAGCATATTATAATAACGAAATGGAGAACCCGTTAAGTGATTACAACACGTATGTTAAGCTTACGAAGGATCCCATGTTCGAGTTTAAGGAGGAATTACACTCATTGATAGAAAGAGGAAAGCATATTGGAGTGCTGAATGCCAAAGAAGCATCATATTTGGATCCATCTGCATGCCGCACTCCAATAATATACTTTTTGCCAAAAATACACAAGAGTAGTACCAACCCACCTGGCCGACCAAAAGTCAATGGTATTGACTCAGTCTCGTCTAGACTGGGTCAGTACATTGACTTTTTTCTTCAACCCATGGTTTCAAAAACCCGATCCTTTTTGAAAGATACCAAACACATTATCCAGATTATAGAAGCCTTACCTGATTTATCCTCTTGTTTTTTGATAACAGCGGATGTCAGCTCACTGTACACAATTATCAGTCATGAGGACGTTTTGAAGTCTGTACAGTGGGCTTTTAGAACATCTAATCTTACGAGAAAAAATACATTAATGACATTATTATGATTTGGACGGGTGATAGGACCAATCTTGATTTATTTATGCAGAAATTGGACAGGAATACCAGGAACATAGTCCTTTCTTGGAACATCAGTAGTGAACGGATTGTCTTCCTGGATTTGGACATTTCTATGGAGGGTAATCGGTTTAGGCTGATGAATCATTTTAAGCCGACCGATCGCAATGCGTTCACTCCCCTAGGAAGCTGCCACCACTCTCAGTGGTTGTGCAACATTCCGAAGGGACAATTTGTGCGCATCAGGCGAAAATGTTCACAGGAGAGTCATTACATCTCACAATCACAGGTTTTGTCCGCCCGTTTTATTCAAAAGGGGTATGACAAGACCAGTAATGATAGAGATAATGAAAGTGTCTGGATGCTCGATAGAAACACATTGGTGTCCAATTGCCCTAAAGTCCAACAGTATACATCAGGGAATATCAAAATGGTTCCGGATTTCAATGTTCAATACAAACAATTTGAAAGAGTTGTTCGTAAACATTGGCCTATTCTCAAGCGGGATAAGGTTTCTCGGTCCAGCTCTTCCTCAGTTCCCCCAGTTTGTCTACAAAAAGGCTCCTTCCTTGAGAGACAAGTTGGCCCCTAGGGTTATTGATCCACCAGTCCTGTTTGAGAATAGGATATTTAATATACTGACAGGATTCTATGCCTGTACATGTCCACCATGTAAACAGGCTAAAGGTAATGTTAAAAAAACGTAAGGAGTTTGTCGCCACAGCAACCAAGAAAGTTTACAAAATAAAGGATTTTATCACATGTTCCACTACAGCGGTAGTGTATATGATGGAGTGCGAATGTGGCCTCCAATATATAGGGAGAACATCTAGACCTCTGCATATTAGAATTGGAGAACATGTGAATAATATAAAAAAAGGTTTGGTTACTCACAATGTTTCCAAGCATTTTCGATTATTTCATGTTCGAAGCCCCGCTAAATTAAAATTTTGGGGGGTTGAAAAAGTGACCCCTCACTGGAGGGGGGGAATTTTATTCGGCAATTGAGCCGCCGTGAGTCGTTTTGGGTTTACGAGACCCAAATGGGGGTACCCATGAGGCTCAATATTGAATTCGATTCAAATTGTTTCATCTCTGATCGATAATAATTTGCATGGTGTTTCATCTCAGATCGTTAACTACTTGCATGGTGTATTCTCTCTCTGTAATCTCGATATGTATATTTGTATTTTGTTCACCTTATACATTGAGATTGGGAATAGATGTTATGTTTAAGGTATTGTTATTAGGTGGCTGCAGTGATGTTGTTTTTTATATAGTATATGGGGAATTTCATTTCCCATGTGCCGTTTTTTTAAATTAATTTTATTTTAACCATTTTATTTGAAACCCCTCTTTCCTTTTCAGCCTATTGTGTGTGTGTATCGGTATAAGCATTCCCCAGTCTGGTTCTGTAGCAGCTTTACAAATAGTGGCTTATAGCTGTGACATTCTGTCACAAAGCAGTCTGTGTGAGGGCTGCCGCTATGTAAGCCGATCACCGTAGCAACGGCTTGAGGAGGAGGCTTGGCCATGAGGAGTGGAGTTCTACAATTGTTTGTGTTCCAGCTTCTGCTGGAAACACGAGTGTAAGGTCACATGACCAGCCGTCCCAATGTCGGTGACGTCACGGCGGCTTTTTAACACAGTTTTTTATGTTAACAGGAGTCTTCTTCCTGATCGTATGGTCACATGACCGGGTGTCATGACGTTGATGCCTTGGTTGCTATAGTGACCCATTAGCTTCAGTAGGAAGTAATCCCCTTGACCCCATATCAGCCAGAGCTGATTGGACGGTGCCCGTGGGAGGTTTTTTTACCACATAGGAAATAGTTATTGGGGCTCTATATATACAGATCTGATGTCTTGGACTCCATTACCGCTGAGGAAGTCCAGATTTGGACGATACGCGTGTGGGAGTTCCTTGGACATTACTACAGCCACCTTTATACTGACGTTATCCTTTGATGCCATTTTAAACCTTTATCCCAGCACTAGGGTGTAGTGCTGTGTATGTGAGTACTTGACTTTTCAATAAATGTGATCATTTTGGCCACACAGTGTGCACTATATATTTTCATTATATATTTTATGTGAATATGATCATCAATTACTGAGTGCCACCTTTAAATATGGTGTGACCATCTGCCCATGCAAGTCTCCATCTTTATCCACTGAGAGTGGTAAATGCTGTTTTGACCCATCTGTTAGCTCAGGGGTCCATATGCTAAGGTGAGCGGTTTGGCTAGCTGGTGGTGGAGTCACATATGTTTTGCACTGCATGGACTGTCATGAGCACCTAGACCACTACAGAGGAGACCTTTTCTCTATCAACTTTTTTTAATTTCTATTTTTAAAAAGGGACTTTCATTTTTTATGCTATTAGTAACATTTGAATCTTCTGGTTATAGCGCTGCACTGCCTTATTTATGCTATCCCTACTCTAGCTATACAATAATGTCAAGATTACTGACACGGTCTCACTACACTACACTGAAACTATATGAGATGTCCCTACCATACACTAATGTATGTATGAATGACACGGTCTCACTACACTACAGTGAAACTATCTGAGCTGTCCCTACTCTAGCTGCACACTATGCAAAGTTGAATGATGGTCCTCCTCACTACACTCACACTATCCCTAGACTGACACTAAATGAATATTCTACACTGACAATTGAAGCAAAATAGCACAGCATAGCTCACTAACTAACTAATAGCACTGAACAGAGCCCTCTTCTATCTCTCTCTATGCTGAAATTACACTGAAAATGGCTGCCATTGAAAGAATACTTTTATACTGTGGGGCGGGAATGAGCCATGATTGGATAAAGTCATGATGACTGTATCCAATCATGACTCTGACAGTGCTCTGTGCCCTGATTGGCTGAAGCTTTCACTGCTTCAGCTAATCAGGGCTTGCAATGCACTGTTCAGCGCAGCATTGCATTGTGGCCGGGTTGGGGGGTCGAACAAACAGTCGAACGCCCCGTTTGTTCGGATGTTTGGCGAACGACCGAACAACAAAAGTTCGGCCTGAACTTATGCTCGGGCCGAACCGTTCGCCCATCCCTACCCACTACCCTGATGTTCAAGCACACAAATTCAAATCATAGAAAACAAAAAAGAAAAAATTAGATTAGAACAATTAGTCTATAAGGAAATGCCAGAGGACACACCAGGAAGAACCAGCAGCAATGCGTATAGCTAAGATGGCGGCCGCTTGAAAACACATTTTCCGAAAAGCTTAAGAAAGGGGTTCCCCACCCCAAAACTTGTCGTCCTCAGTGACTTCCTTGCTGCTCACAGTGGATACCATCTTAGCTATACATATTGCTGTTTCTCCTGCTGGTTCTTCCTGGTGTTTCCTTTGGTTTACTTCCTGGCTCCAAGTGTTTGACATCATACCAGCCTAAAGGAGCATGCTGCTGTACTACTGCCCAACTGGAATGCTGCTACCTGCAGAAGGTTTATACAGTATGTTTTACATGCTAGTGTAATAATCTTTATTTTATGCTTTTTAACAAATATAACACTTAGACTGTAGTGTTTTCTCTCCCTCTCTTTCTTCATTTTGGTTTTTATATACTGCTGGTTCATCCTGTTATCTGACATCACATCTACTTAGACGGGTCTGCTGCAACACCACTGGCCACCTGGTATACTGACACCTACTGGAGACTTGACAGATGTGCTCATATATTAATTTTACATGTGAGTACAATATATGCATTTATTTTTATTGAGTTTTAATAAATACTCAGGTAGCGGTGTTCTTTTGCCCTCTTTCTTTTCTTTTTGGTCATATACAGCTTTGTTGCTACTATGATGTTGAAAGCACAGAAGTACCTAGCTGAACCGGCCAAATTTTGATCTATGTATGGCCCAATTTAGGCATGTCCAAAGTCAGTTTGGTGGAGACACAAGGAACATCAGCAGCAATAAGTGCTGCTTCAACTATTCATCCTCTTAATGTATATATTGAAGACTGCAAATAACATGAAATGTGGCACAATGGCAATGAAAAAGAAGCAACATTCAACAGGATTTGCTACATAGTTGTACCTTCCAGAGGACTGGTAACATAGAAGCATAAATGGAAGGAGAGGAAAATTACCATAAAGGAGAAGAGACATACGTAGATAAGCCCTCATTCACACAAGGCGGACTCCGCTTCCACGGAGCCCGCCTCGGTCCGCTGGCTCAGCGGGAGATCTCTCCGTTGATCTCCGCTGAGCCGGCGGATGACAGGTCCCTCTCTGCTCGCTGCTGCCTATGGAGGGATCGGATGAAAATGGACAGCATGTCTATTTTCATCAGATCTCACCCGATCCGATCCGCCAGCAATAGATCCGGATATAGGGCCATCCGTCTGCTTTTAGCGGATCGGACGGGGTCGGATGTCAGCGGATATGTCTCCGCTGACATCCGCCGCTCCATAAGCTAACATGGAGCGTCCATTCAGGTCCACTTTGAAAAATGACAGGCGGACCTGAACGGTCCAATTGTGTGAAAGGGGCCTAAAAGCAAAGTAGAATGATCATACATGGAAGCAAAGTGTGCATGGTATGGAAGAGGAGAAAAATTACCAGACAGGGTGGATGGAAATGAGGAAAAATTATCATAGAATGGAGGAAAGCGGGTGTAGCCCCCTCTCTAGTGTGTGCTACTAGAAGTGAGAGTAGACATAAGCATATTTCTGGCCAGTGATACACCTGAGTCACTGAATTGGGTCAGGGTTACTAGAGGCCAGGGCTGGATGACTCATCCTAGCAGCTCTCTGTCGCCTCCCCCTGTTTTCTGGGACATTGGTGAATGTTCTAGACCTAGTGGGTGGAGGTTAGGAAGGGTTGTTATGAATATTTATGGGACCTCAGCCAATCCCCAGAAGTGGGCTGGCAGGAGGACTGAGAAATTCCCATAAATAGACATCCGCCATGCCAGCAGGGGAGTCGGGTTTAAGATGGAGAAGCAGCGCTGAGGATAGGCTGTCTGTGGCCCTTGAGGGACCCCTGCTGTGGAGGGGTTTTACCTTGGGTTGGAGCTCAGGAAAGCTGGCCTGGAAGGATCCCACCATAGGAGGCAACTGGAGGGATTAATGGTGGAAGAGGCAGCAGGAAAAAGCAAGCAGAGACAGTGAGTAATATCAGCACAGTGCAGGGACAACACAAGGGGGGAGACTGTATGCTGTAACAGTGCTCTTTAAAGACAGCGGTGTGCTTAAAGCATAATTAAAGGAAAGCCTTTTTTTTAGTTTTGGATAAAGTGGAGAGGGATTAGAACATCGGTCAGTTTTTATTGCTCTCCATGTCCCCATTAGGGAGATTCAACCTCTCTATTTGTCCTGTTTACCGTTATCATTAAAAGTGAATGTAAAAGAAAATCCCAAATTTTGGGGTTTCCACAGAAACGTAATAGAAGGTAAATTCTCCAATGGGGACACTAGTTCTAATCTCCTAGGGGTCCCCAAGAAATTCCCTTAATTTGCAGGGATTCCCTCTCACTTCCTGTTTGGCTATGGGACAGCAAGTGAAGGGAAATCTCCGCAATGGGACACAGATGGCAAAAAATTAAATCTGACAGGGGTTACAACACTCCCTTACTATCTAAAATGAAAAAAAAAGGTTTTGCCCATAGTTCTCATGTAAATCTTTATCCTTGCCCTAGGGAATCTCCATGGAAGTGTGCCAGTCGTGAAGGACTGGAGAAGTGTGTGCCAGTCAGGAAGGACTGGGGAAGTGTGCCAGTCAGGAAGGACTGGGGAAATGTGCCAGTCAGAAGGACTGGGGAAGCAAGTAGCCAGGTTGGCTGGTATCTTCTGCAGCAGTTTAACTGAGGGTCTACAGGAAGACAGCAGGAGGTGATTCATAATGTGCTACTTTATCCACAAAGGGACAGGATGTTCCCAGCCTGTAATGTGCAGTTGCTGAATTAAAACTAAAGACTGTTAGTCCCCCCTTGGAGTGATCAGGGAGCTGTACATGTGAACCAAGTTTGTGCAGGGGGAAGGAAGAACAGGACTTTGTGTAAATAGAAAGGAAGTTGTCCCCTTTGTTCAAAGTTCTGGCCATTTTTTACAAGTTGGGCATCCCATAATTCCCTACCCCGTCCAAGTTATCAACCCCTAATGAAACATAAAAAACAATCAAGCCAAGGACTGTTTTCTGTGGTGGAATGCATGAAGGAAATGCTGTGAGCCTGGCCGTGTAGCAGTGGGGAATCCTAACTCAGCAGCTTTTACATGGGGCGTGCTACACAGGCATGGATAGAAGTGGTCACAAAAAGCAATAGAGTACAGGGCTGGCAGGCGATGGGCGAGCGAAGCGGCAATCAAACAGGCAATTGATCAGTCAAACTACGTTGGTGGGGGGAGTGAGGGGGCCAGGTTTGTTTACCCCCCCCCCACCACCATAAAAAAAAAAATTTTGAGCACTAGCCACCACTTGTTATGTAGTGTTTGGTAAGCAGTCTTGCTTATCTAATGAGACATTCTTTGTTAGATCATTACTAAGAATACAATGTCCACACACAACCACAGGTCTATGATTCAGCATGTGTCAACCAGCCTCATGCAGTACCAGGATTTAATTTGTTCAGCAGCACTGATTACTAAAATTTTACAAGCTACAATGAGTATGAATGGAGTGCTAATTTTCTTTTTACACCCTACATTCTATGTAGTTTTTTTTTTAATCCACCACATATCTGCCAATGCTCATACAGTATTTATGACCAGTCCAGAATATATGTAAGCCCTGCTTATTGTCAAAGCTGAATTGAACAAGCTAAAGTTAGAAGGGGATTGGCTACCATGGACAGATGCACCAGATTCTGAATCCTCCAGTTGTACTAAATCTCCCCCATTGGGTCTATAGCAAACCCTGCTGTCTAGGCAGAGATATACAAACTGGATATAATAAGAATATGATCAGACACACTGCAGTAAATAAATAAATGCTTTTGAATGATTTAGCAAGGAAGCAGTTTTGATCCAGGGAACCTACAGTCTTTTTAAAACATAGGACCTGATAAAATGTGGGGAAGGGTTATAACTCACATGTGTCCTGTCGCATAGTGACATATTTACTATAATGCTGAAATCCAGGCAGATATGTGCTTGGAGGAGTGGATGTTCCAGGGTAGATTGCATTTTCATGTAGACCACTCTAGATGATGCCCAAGTCTGATGCTGAGCCTCTATGAATGAAAGAACTGAAACCAAATTATTAAAGGGGAGGATGAGGGACAATCAGGCTGGAGAGGAAGGGTGTAGATGTTGCTGATTGTCCTCCAACCATGAAAGGCTCTGTTTGGCTTGCTGCAGTTTATAATACACATTATGAGAAGATCACACTGTGCAGAGAAATCAGAGGAAATTATTCCAGCACCGGAGGAGCCTGTACAACTTTGCAAAACTGAAGGTAACGCTGGAGTTAAGCTCTATCTAATACCAAGAAAAAATTGTAATATATTGCAGATTACCAGTCCATAGATAATGTGGGTGCATTTATTAATTTCTTTTCTTTTTTTTTTTCAGATTGTTTTTCTTTTCTCACCTGGTAATCCTGCCAGGACTGCTGTTAGAAATCACAGGACCCTGTACAGCCTACCTGACATGCCTTCCCTTCCCCTCGGAAAAAAAAAATAGCAGACACAAAAACAACATAACTTACAAAATTACAAAGGGGGGGGTTGCAGTAGGGTACAGTACAGGGAGGGGTGCGATGTGCAGGAGGGCACAGTACAGAGATTAGGGGGGTATCGTTTTTATGGAACAGTATGGGCAGGAGGGCACAGTACACGGTGGGAGGTGGGGTGCAGTGTGCAGAAGGGCACAGTACAGCAGGTAGGGGGGTACAGTACGGGGGGAACAGACAGTACGGGGGCAGGAGGGTATATGTGGGGGTTGCGGTGTGCAGGAGGGCACAGTACAGCGGTTAGGGGGGTACAGTACGGGGGCAGGAGGGTACAGTACATGTGGGGGGTGTGGTGTGCAGGAGGGCACAGTACAGCAGTTAGAGGGATGCAGTACAGGGGGAACAGTACGGGGGCAGGAGGGAAAAGTACAGGGGGGCAGGAAGGTAAAGTATAGTGGGGTAGGAGGGCATAGTACAGTGGTTAGGAAGATACAGTACAGGGGGCAACAGGAGGGCACAGTATAGAGGAGGGCAGAAAAGTACAGTATGGGGGGGGGGGCAGGAGGGCACAGTACAGTGGTTAGGAGGGTACAGTACAGGGGGGAGCAGGAGGGCACAGCCCAGGGGGAAGGTAAGCAGACACAGTACAGGGGCAGGAGAGTACAGTATAGGGGCAGTAATGTATACTACAGATATGGTCTCCTCAAGCAGAGCTGCTCAGGGAAGCTGCAGTCACCGATCCTACCTATTCTGGAAGGCTGCACTGGGCTAAATCAAAACTAGAATAACAACTCCCCCTCTACATCCTACTTCAGAGTTTCTGGCTCTCTTCCAGCACTTTGCAGGGGTTAAGGAAGAACCCTGAGGTGGAGCATCTTATTACTGCTGCTGTTTGTGTGGGTGGGATGTGTACTGCGCCAATCACATGGGATGAATAGGAGAACAGGGTCAGCAGGGATTGGCGCAGTTCACATCCCACCCACACAAGCAGCAGCAGTAACAAGATTCTCCACCTCAGGGTTCTTCCTTAGCCCCTGAAAAACATGGGGGGAGGGATGGGGCTCGGAACCATGGGGTAGAGGAAAACGAAGAGGGGGTAAAAAAGTTGGAAATGAGTAGGAAATGAGGGGATGGGTAAAGGAAAACTGGAGTGAAACCGGGGGATCCTGGTCTGTATAGGGATATAGAAGGAGGAAAATTTGTGCTGGCATGCAGGAAGGGGGAGGAGATGTAAATAGATGGAGGATAAGGGGCTGGCGAGGAATGGATTCTGGCCATTTGCAATGTTTGTGTATGGGAACACACACACACACACCTGTGTGAAGGTGAAGTGCCTCCAGAGAAGAAGACTGGGAGAGGGAAGGGGAGTGAGGGAACTAATGATGGACTATTGTTGGAAAAGTGTCAGGAAGAGAATTCCAGTGAGGCGGGGAGGGGGGGGGGGAGGGGGGGCGCCTATAAATTAGCATGGCTGTTAAGTGTTGGCAAATCAGCTGGCTGGGAGAAGATGGCAAGGGTTAACAAGGACCTGAGAAGGAAGCAGTGTGACAGGCAGAGACAAATGAATCTGTGTGAAGATGAAAGGGAGCAGGACAGGATAGTGGCTGAGGCGGGGAGGAAGATGACCGGAAGAGAGAGACTGAAGACTGCTGCAGATGTGAGAAACAGATAACGTGACTGGCCTGTAGCACATGCAAAAGAGCCGATCAAAGCTAAGGGATCTGTCGGCAGTACAGTGACTGCTGGAAGGAAACTTCAAGGCCCCTTCATGCACCTAGGACCCCTGGGCAGTTCCTAGAGGTGCCTGTACATTAAGACAGATCTAACTCTCACTCCAGACAAATCCACCTGTTTTCCCGCTGTGCCCGATGGGACAGGAAAGAGCTGGGGTGCCCAGGCACACACAGGGGGGATCATATGTGACCCAGACAGGGAAGCGCATTTGGGCATCGTTTCTGTACTTGCCACACCACACTGATCCGCTTCCTTGTTTGGGCCCCCCTGTGTGCTTGGGCCCCCGACACGAGGACCGGTGGTCCTTCCCTATCAGCGGCCCGGAATCCTGCCAATACCTTCCTGCCTCTAGGTGGCTGCAATCACTCCTCAATGTGTCTATAGAGGGAGCCATAGTTATCACCCAGGCTGAACTACTATTATGTCTGCCTTTGTTCGTTTTTAATGAACGGGGGATGAAGAGATTAGTAGTTTAAGATTTTTTTTCAGCTAACAGTATGTCACAAGGACACTGGATTTCTGGCAAGATAAACAGGTATTTTCTGTACCATAGAAAAACAGAATTGGGGATTTTTAAGGTGCTGAGCATTTCACATTTTTTTTAACACACTGTGACCAGAACAATGTAATGTAACATAGTAACATTGTACTGCTCTGGTGAAGTGATCAGGATTTTTTTTGCACATTATGTTTGGTTATAACAGTGAATTACATTGCTTTAAGCAAGTGTTTTTCTGAGTGAAACTGAATCATTTAGTTTGCTTTGTTTTGATTGGTCAAAGCTAACCACCTAGTACAGATGGACTGTGATTGGCCCTTTCTGTACCATGTGATTAAATTGACCAATCACAGCTAGCAACACAATTGTACACAATAGATGGCATGAAAGGAAGCCATCCATTGTGTACAACTGTCATGTGATCTGCTGAGATTGGTCATGGCGGTCACATGGTACCAGCAGCGAGCTGGTACACTGATCAGTCATCGGCTGTGTGGGGCTCTGCTCCCCCTACCCCAAAGCTCTTTGTCCCCATGTTGATGTTGGGCTGTGATTGTGGGGGTCTGCGGGCAGGGGGTTTATAGGAATCTGTAAGCCCCCTTTAACAAGGGGGTCCCCAGATCCCAGACCCCTCCCTATTTGAAGGAGTATGTGGTACATTGTACCCCTACCCATTTACCAAAAAAACTGTCAAAAATAAATAAAGACAGGAGGCAGCTTTTAACAATTCCTTTATAAAAAAATAAAAAAAAATGTCCCCCGATGTAGATCTCTCATCAATCACGACACCCTCCATATCGCCGGACTCCTTAAAAAGAGAACCGCTCCAACCGCGATGAATGCCTGATCAAAGCTTTGCCCAATCAGGGCTTAGAATCCCGCTGAGTGCCCCGCAAATTTGGGTGTTCGCAGAATGGACGAACAGGCGATGTTCAAGTAGAACTTTTGCTCGACTTGAACTGTTCGCCCAACTTTAAAACCATCAACAATCCATGTGGCTTGGACACAGCAGCAGTAGATTCCGTTCTGCATTTCACCATAGTATGGCTGCTACAGAAGTCTCACGAATACTGCATAAATTGTCACTATGAAAAAAACATACAATTTATAAGTAAAAAGAAACAAAAGCAAATAGAATGTGAACAACAGCAATTTTAATAACAAATACTCTACAAAACATATATTTTAGGCATTTTCTGTACTTTTCGTCAATGTTCTTTTCCTGAAAAATTAAAGCAAGTGCAGTCCCTAAATCTAACATATTTGTGCTTGAGTTTAAAGTAGCAGTTCAGCCTAAAACTAACAATCTCTTAGAGCCCTTTCACCCTGAGTCATTTTTAGGAGTTTTAGCACTAGAAATAACTTCTAAATAACATCTGAAAACCGCCTCCCATTCATTTCAGTGTGACTTTTCACACTGGGGTGGTGCGCTTGTGGGACATTAGGAAAAGTCCTGCAAGCAGCATCTTTGGTGCGGTTTAGGAACGCTGTATACAGCGCTCCCAAAATGCCCTGCCCATTGAAATGAATGAGCAGCACTTCCAAAGCGCCTGAAAAGCACTTCGGAAGTGCCACAACACGGGCACTTTTAACCCCCTTCTTTGGGGTTAAAAACACCCCGCTAGCGGCCAAAAAGAGCTGCTAAAATAAGTGGGGCTTTAGTGCTAATGCAGCCATGGCTCAGTGTGAAAGGGGTCTCAGTCTACTCGCAGCCACATTCTAAGACTAACCTATCTAACCCTGTAAAGCAAAATCAGTATACATACCTTTTCTGAAGCAGATCAGGTCCTGTCTCCAGCGGCGGATGCTGTGTGCGGGAGAGAACCGACAACAGCTGGGAAATACCTGGGAAGTGATGTCACCCATAGACTCACTATTGTGCTTCTGTTGTCAGCTGACTCTTCTGCACACTCCCACACACAGAAGCCACCGATGACAGCTCAGTGTGGGACCGGACCGGAGCGGCTTCAGAAAAGGTGTTTATAGTGATTTCTTCTTTACAGGGCTAGATAGATTCATTTTAGAACGTTGCTGCGAGTAGATTTAGAGTTAGTTAGCTTACCCAACCAATATTCACCCATAGATTATATTATATTAAAGCACTCCCTAGAAAGGTTGGGGGGCGTGCCACCACCCTACATATTGATGTTCTTAAAAGGGGACCTACAAACCAGCTTGGAACTTGATAAAACATAGCATCTCCAAATGGTGACCGCTGCTCAGTGTCTGACATGAGAGTAATGGAAGGGGACCAAGACAGCCAGACGGTCACCATTTGGAGACCACATGCTTTATTTAGTTCCAAGCTGGTTCGTAAGTCCCTTTTTAGAACATCAATATGTAGGGTGGTGGCACCCCCCCGCCTTTCAAGGGAGTGCTTTATTATAATATATGTTATGTATTTGTTTTTTAGTATAGGGTTCTGTTGTTGGAGGCATCTACTCATGAAGAAGAGAAAGTATTCATGAAACATGTTGAGTTACAAGATGCATTCATCTCTCATTATGTAATCATCTTGGTTATGTAAAGCATGTACTTGAAAATATATCAGCTTGATGTACATTATGTATTATGTGTAACAATTGGTTTGATGTGCCAAACATTTTTTATGTGTACTTTATACATTTATGTGTCCAATCCTTGTACAATAAATTGATATTTTATGACTTTTGTATTATGCCTTATTTAAAGTCCCATGGGCGAATATTGGTTGTGTGTATGTTATATATGGGGATGGATGCATGATACGTTAGGCACCTGGTCACATTTCTTTTTTTACTAGAGTTAGTTTTACGTTGAACTTCTACTTTAAATGGAAGCAGTGTACCGTATTTTCTGGTGTATAAGATGACCTTTTACACTTAACCACTTCAGCCCCGGAAGGATTTACTCCCTTCCTGACCAGAGCACTTTTTACAATTTGGCACTGCTTCGCTTTAACTGCTAATTGCGCGGTCATGCAATGCTGTACCCAAACTAAATTTGCGTCCTTTTCTTCCCACAAATAGAGCTTTCTTTTGATGGTATTTGATCACCTCTGCGTTTTTTATTTTTTGCGCTATAAACTGAAAAAGACCGAAAATTTTGAAAAAAAATGATATTTTCTACTTTTTGTTATAAAAAAAATCCAATAAACTCAATTTTAGTCATACATTTAGGCCAAAATGTATTCGGCCACATGTCTTTGGTAAAAAAAATGTCAATAAGCGTATATTTATTGGTTTGCGCAAAAGTTATAGCGTCTACAAGCTAGGGTACATTTTCTGGAATTTACACAGCTTTTAGTTTATGACTGCCTATGTCATTTCTTGAGGTGCTAAAATGGCAGGGCAGTACAAAACCCCCCAAATGACCCCATTTTGGAAAGTAGACACCCCAAGGAAATTGCTGAGAGGCATGTTGAGCCCATTGAATATTCATTTTTTGTCCCAAGTGATTGAATTATGACAAAAAAAAAAAAATTACAAAAAGTTGTCACTAAATGATATATTGCTCACACAGGCCATGGGCATATGTGGAATTGTACCCCAAAATACATTCAGCTGCTTCTCCTGAGTACAGGGGTACCACATGTGTGGGACTTTTTGGGAGCCTAGCCGCGTACGGGGCCCCGAAAACCAATCACCGCCTTCAGGATTTCTAAGGGTGTAAATTTTTGATTTCACTCTTCACTGCCTATCACAGTTTCGGAGGCCATGGAATGCCCAGGTGGCACAACCCCCCCCCAAATGACCCCATTTTGGAAAGTAGACACCCCAAGCTATTTGCTGAGAGGCATGGTAAGTATTTTCCAGCTCTCATTTGTTTTTAAAAATGAAGAAAGACAAAAAAAAACCATTTTTTTTTCTTTTTTCAATTTTCAAAACTTTGTGACAAAAAGTGAGGTCTGCAAAATAAGCAAAAAAAATGTGTCTCTTTCCCGCAACTTGTGTCACAATATAAAATATTCCATGGACTCGACATGCCTCTCAGCAAATAGCTTGGGGTGTCTACTTTTCAAAATGGGGTCATTTGGAGGGGTTTTGAACTGTCCTGGCATTTTATGCACAACATTTAGAAGCTTATGTCACACATCACCCACTCTTCTAACCACTTGAAGACAAAGCCCTTTCTGACACTTTTTGTTTACATGAAAACATTTTTTTTTTGCAAGAAAATTACTTTGAACCCCCAAACATTATATATTTTTTTAAAGCAAATGCCCTTCAGATTAAAATGGTGGGTGTTTCATTTTTTTTTTTTCCACACAGTATTTGCGCAGCGATTTTTCAAATGCATTTTTTGGGGAAAAAACACACTTTTTAAAATTTTAATGCACTAAAACACACTATATTGCCCAAATGTTTGATGAAATAAAAAAGATGATCTTAGGCCGAGTACATGGATACCAAACATGACATGCTTTAAAATTGCGCACAAACGTGCAGTGGCAACAAAATAAATACATTTTTAAAAGCCTTTAAAAGCCTTTACAGGTTACCACTTTAGATTTGCAGAGGAGGTCTACTGCTAAAATTACTGCCCTCGATCTGACCTTCAAAACCTCACATGCATGGTGCAATTGCTGTTTACATTTGACACCAGACCGACGCTTGCGTTCGCCTTAGCGCGAGAGCAGGGGGGGACAGGAGTGCTTTTTTTTCTTTATTATTTTTTTGCTTTTTTATCTTATTTTTAAACTGTTCCTTTCATTTTTTTTTTAATTATTTTTATTGTTATCTCAGGGAATGTAAATATCCCCTATGATAGCAATAGGTAGTGACAGGTACTCTTTTTTGAAAAAAGTGGGGTCTATTAGACCCTAGATCTCTCCTCTGCCCTCAAAGCATCTGACCACACCAAGATCAGTGTGATAAAATGCTTTCCCAATTTCCCAATGGCGCTGTCTACATCCGGCAAAATCTAAGTCATGAAAAGCTCATAGCTACCGGTTTCTTAGGCCATAGAGATGTTTGGAGCCACTCTGGTTTCTGATCAGCTCTATGGTCAGCTGGCTGAATCAACGGCTGCATTGTCAGGTTCCCTGTTGAGACAGGAGAGCCAGAGAAAAACACGGAAGACAGCCACTAGGATCGCTTTTACGTGAAAGCCGACCGATGGCTAAAAATAATGATACCAAGATGATACCTAAACTTGCAGGCATTATTCTGGTATAACCACTCAAAGTCGTGAATGGCATACCTGAAGACAAAAAAACGGTTAACAATAAAACACAGTAAACGGTAAAGTATAAAAAATTGCATACCTGAAAAGCAAACATGATAAAACATAATAACAATAAAACATTACAGAATAGAATACAGTAAAAAAGAGCAGAACAATAGAGAGAGAATAGAGAGAGAGAGAACAATGAAACGACAACTATTTTTTTTTTTTATTTTATATTTTTTTTTGTTTTTACACTTTTTTTTGTAACTAACTTTTATAACTGTAACCGGTTCCAGGTTCGGGTCTCTCAAAATGCGATGGCATCTTGGGGGACCCTGTGAAAGTGTGCCTAGTCTGTGCAATGCTGTACCCTACGCTAATACTCAACTAGTGTATGGTAGCGTTCAAAACATTCACCAATGCAAAGACCAGGATTGTCAGGACAGGAGGGACAATAATAGCGTGTGTCACGCCTAAATCCGCGCTTGCTGCAGACACAACATCTTTTTTGGGGGGGTTCGTTGGGTAGGGGTACTCGGGAGGACATAAAGAAAATGCCTCTCATGCAGCCGACTGCATTTGGTTGGGGATGTGAATGGGGCAAGTAAGGGCGCTGCAGAAGTGGTGGGTTCCCAATTAGGATTGGCGAATGCAGCAGGAAGGGCACTATGGGCACGACGGGCCTGTTTGTCTTCTTCTTGGTGGCAGCGGGACACTACTTGTGCTTGCCACCTCACCAGCTTGAACTGCACTTATGGGACTCGCCATGTCACCAAGTGTTACTGCAGTGCTGGTTTGACTATGACCGGGGTTTATTAGGCCGCAGGTGCTTGCCAGTTCACCAAAACGCTACCAAAAAAACTGTTAGCGATTGCAGGGATCAGGCCTGACTCTGCGAACGCTGCAGTTATGCGTTTAGTGTTTTGTAAGTGACAGTGATCGATCGATACTGCACTTGGGTGGGCTGAGCTGGGCCGGGCAGAGGGGCAAAACGCAGGTGCTAGCAGGTATCTGGGCTGATTCCACTAACACTGCATTTTTGGGAACCCTAAACTGCTGGGGACGCTAGTATAGATCTGATCGATCAGATATTGATCCGTTCAGATACTATACCACTAAGGGAGGTGTACGGTGCGTGCGTGGGTTTTAGCGGTACTGGCGCTAACCTGACGCTGCCTGGGGCTGGTGCTTGCCAGTTCACCAAAATGCTACCAAAAAACTGTTAGCGATCGCAGGGATCAGGCCTGACTCTGTGAACGCTGCAGTTATGCGTTTAGTGTTTTGTAAGTGACAGTGATCAATCGATACTGCACTTGGGTGGGCTGGGCTGGGCCGGGCGGAGGGGCAAAACGCAGGTGCTAGCAGGTATCTGGGCTGATCCCGCTAACACTGCGTTTTTGGGAGCCTTAAACTGCTGGGGACGCTAGTATAGATCTGATCGGATCAGATATTGATCCGTTCAGATACTATATCACTAAGGGAGGTGTATGCTGCGTGCGTGGGTATTAGCGGTACTGGCGCTAATCTGACGCTGCCTGGGGCGACGCATATCACCGCCGGGCGATCAGGGGGCTAAACCTTTATTCAATAATAAACGGCGGGTGCCCTGACACTATAAAAAATATACTAACTAACCAGCATCACCCGTAACGGTTATACGGTGATCAGTGGTGAAAGGGTTAACTAGGGGGCAATCAAGGGGTTAAAACATTTATTAGGTAGTATATGGGGGTCCCTGACGCTATAAAATGCTGACGGCGAACCTAAATATTTACCTCCCTAACTAGCGTCACCAGCGACACTAATACAGCGATCAGAAAAATGATCGCTTAGTGACACTGGCGATGGGGGGTGATCAAGGGGTTAAAACTTTATTAGGGGGGTTAGGGGGGTACCCTAGACCTAAAGGGTGCTACCATTAACTGCCCTACCACGTTAACTGTCACAAACTGACACCAATGCAGTAATCAGAAAAAAAAACTGCTTGGTGTCAGTGTGACGGGGGGAGGGGTGATTGGGGGGGATCGGGGGGTAAAGGGGGGTGTATTGTGTTCCTGGCATGTTCTACTGTATGTGTGTGTGTTGTGCACTCACATTGTAGTCCTCTCTCCTCGGCGCCGGAATGGAAAATACCGAGCCGAGGAGAGATGACATCACTTCCTCTACCTCTGTGAGGCAGGGGAATGATCCCATTGGCTGGGAGTGATTGCGAGGGGGGGGCCACAAATGGATGGCCTCCCCCTCACCTCCAATCGCCGGGGGACAAACGCCGACCGCCTCGGGCACGGGGGGGTCCGATCGGACCCCCCGCCCGCGGAGGCAGATCACATACAGGTACGTGATTCTGCCTGCCCGTGCCATTCTGCCGACGTACATCGTCGTGAGGCGGTCGGCAACTGGTTAAAAAAACTGTCCAAAAAGCGGGGGTCGTCTTATACGCCAGGTATAAAATGTAGCCCGCTGTATGTCAGCCTGCCAGATGTGCGGTAATACTGTATGTAGCTTTGACTACATACAGTATACACCGCTGAGCCAATCCCGGAGAGCGATGTATTCTATTAACCACTTCAGCCCCAGAGGATTTGTCAGCTCAATGACCGGAGGACTTTTTACAATTTGGCACTGCGTTGTTTTAACTGGTAATTGCACAGTCACGCAATGTTGTACCCAAACAAAATTTGCGTCCTTTTTTTCCCCACAAATAGAGCTTTCTTTTGATAGTATTTGAGTGCCTCTGCAATTTTTATTTTTTGCGACGTAAACGGAAAAAGACAGAAAATTTTGAAAAAAAAATGATATTTTGTACTTTTTCTTATAAAAAAATTAATAAACTCAATTTTAGTCATACATTTAGGCCAAAATGTATTCAGCCACATGTCTTTGGTAAAAAAATGTCAATAAGCATATATTTAATGGTTTGTGCAAAAGTTATAGTGTCTACAAACTAGGGTACATTTTCTGGAATTTACGCAGCTTTTAGTTTATGACTGCCTATCTCATTTCTTGAAGTACTAAAATGGCAAGGCAGTACCAACCCCCCCCCAAATGACCCCATTTTGGAAAGTAGACACCCCAAGGAAATTGCTGAGAGGCATGTTGAGCCCATTGAATATTTTATTTTTTGTCACAAATGATTGAAAAATGACCAAAAAAAAAATTAAAAAATGACACAAAGTTGTCACTAAATGATATATTGCTCACACATGGCATGGTTATATGCGGAATTACAACCCAAAATAGTGAGACTTTTTGGGAGCCTAGCCGCGTACAGGACCCCGAAAACCAATCACCGCCTTCAGGATTTCTAATGCCGCGTACACACGAGCGGACTTTACGGCAGACTTTGTCCGGCGTACTCATCAACGGACTTTACGACGGACTTTCTGAATGAACAGATTTGCCTACACACAATCAACCAAAGTCCGACGGATTCGTACGTGATGACGTACGACCGGACTAAAACAAGGAAGTTCATAGCCAGTAGCCAATAGCTGCCCTAGCGTCGTTTTTTGTCCATCGGACTAGCATACAGACGAGCGGACTTTTCGACCAGACTCGAGTCCGACGGACAGATTTGAAACATGTTTCAAAAAGAAAACAAAGTCCGCTGGAGCCCACACACAATCGAATTGTCCAACGAAATCCGGTACGCCGGACCAAGTATGCCGTAAAGTCCGATCGTGTGTACGCAGCATAAGGGTGTACATTTTTTATTTCGCTCCTCACTACTGATCACAGTTTTATAAAATGCCAAGATAGCACAAAACCCCCCCAAATTACCCCATTTTGGAAAGTAGACACCCCAAGCTATTTGATGAGAGGCATGTTGAGTCCATGGAATATTTTATATTTTGCCACAAGTTGCAGGAAAATTTTTTTTTTTTTGCACAAAGTTGTCACTGAATGATCTATTTCTCAAACATGCCATGGGCATATGTGAAATTACACCCCAAAATACATTCTGCTGCTTCTCTTGAGTATGGGGATACCACATGTGTGAGACTTTTTGGGAGCCTAGCCGTGTACAGGACCCCGAAAACCTGAAAGAAAAAAAGAGGTTGTGGGCTGAACGAAAAAAAGAGATTAATCGGTGGGTATGCCCACCATTAGAATACCGCTCTTCATCCACCCACTTGTAATGATGGGCATACATGCACCATTTTTTTTTTAACTGTGGTGGTGAAATGACCTCGGACAGCGCTGAAGTCACAGCTTTACGCATCGTGGGAGCAAACGCTGTTGCTGTCAAGATAAATAAACCCATGCTGCTGCTGAATGGGTAGCCTCCTAAGCAAATGATGGTTAACAATAAAACAAACATTACAGTATAACATACCATACCTGCAAAGCAAATATAATAAAAATATTAAATATACATAGTAAAAATAAAACAGAGAGAAAACGATAGATATAGAACAATAGTGAGCGAACAGTAGAGCGGACAGTGGAGAGCGAACATAAGAGAGAGAACAATAGAGAGAGAGGAGAAAAATACAACCACAACTATTTTTGGATTTTTTATTTTATATATTTTTGTGTTTTTGTGTTTTTTGTTTTTTTTTTCACTTTTTTCACTTTTATAAAAACTGTAAAAAAACTGTAAACTGAACGTTGCAGATTAGGGTTTCTCAAAATGTGATGGGCATCACATCTTTCGAGACCCTGAGACCCTGTGTTAGTGTGCCTAGGACTGTGTGGTGCTGTACCCTACGTTAAAACTCAACTAGTGTGTGGTAGTGTTTGAAACATTCACCAATGCAGAGACCAGGTTGGTCAGGACAGGAGGGACAATAAAAGCGGGTGTCACGCTTAAATCCGCGTTTGCTGCAGACACAAAATCTTTTTTGGGGGTTTCTTTGGGTAGGGGTACCAGGGAGGACAAAAGAAAAATGCCTCTCAGGCAGCCGACTCACTGCATTTGGATTGGGAAGTTGGGCAAGAGCACCGTCTGGAAACAGAAGGGCTCTGACGATCTCTTCCTGGAATTTAAGGAAGGATCCAGTCCGTCCTGAAGCTTTGTATAGCACAAAAGCGTTCAGCAAAGCCAATTGAAATAAATAAACAGACACTTTTTTGTACCAGCGTCTGGCCTTACGGGCAATTAGGTACGGCGCCAACAACTGGTCGTTGAGGTCCACCCCTCCCATGTTAAGGTTGTATTCGTGGACACAGAGGGGTTTCTCCACAACCATAGTAATTTGGACTGCCGTGTCTGCATGAAGCGAGGACAGAATGAAAACATTCGGTGAATCTCTCCACTTCACTGCTAACAAATTATTACACCTCAAGCAGGCTCTCTCCCCCATCTAAGTCGGGATTCTGCAAGCCGTTGGGGGAAGCCCCGGCGATTACATCGCATGGTGCCACATGCGCCAATTACATAATCTAAAAGGTGACTAAAAAGTGGCATGCTCGTGTAATACTTGTCCACGTACAAGTGGTAACCCTTTCCGAATAAGCTTGACACCAAGTCCCACACTATCTTATCAGCGCTCCCTATGTAGTCTGGCCAGTTCTCTGGCTCTACGTGACTATCTCTTCCCTTATAAACCATAAAACTATATGTATAGCCTGTGGCCCTGTCACAGAGCTTATACATCTTGACCCCGTATCTGGCACGCTTGCTGGGAAGATACTGTTTGATAGAGATGCGGCCAGAAAACTTAATCAGGGCCTTATCAACGCAGACAACTTGATTGGGAGTAAACAAGGCTGCAAACCGTTGGTTCAAGTGGTTTATGAGGGGCCGAATTTTGTGGAGCCGATCAAATCCAGGGTCACCCCGAGGACGACAGAGTCCATTGTCATTGAAGTGCATGAACCACAAGATCTGCTCATATCATCTCCTGGCCATGGAGGCAGAGAACACGGGCATATGATGAATTGGGTCAGTGGACCAATATGACCGCAACTCACTCTTTTTAGTTATGCCCACGAGAAGGGATAGTAATCTCATCTTAAATTCCTAAATTTGGGAACCGTAATTGGTTTCCAATCTCTGGCAAGGGTCAGCTGGGGATTAGCAGTGATGAATTGACCAGCATAAAAATTGCTTTGGTCCACAATAGATCTATAGAGATCTTCGGTGAAAAGCAGTGAATAAAAATCAAGTGACATAAAATCAGCTGTTTCCACCTGAATTCCAGGTTGGCCAGTGAATGGGGGAAGTACGGGTGCTGCAGAAGTGGTGGGTTCCCAATTAGGATTGGTGAATGCAGCAGGAAGGGCACTATAGGCTTGACGGGCCTGTGTTTGTCTTTTTCTTGGTGGCAGTGGGACACTACTCGTGCTTGCCACCTTGCCAGCTTGAACTGCACTTATGGGACTCGCCACAACACCAAGTGTTACTGCAGTGCTGGATGTATGACCAGGATGTACTAGGCCACTGGTGCTTGCCAGTTCACCAGAAGGAATACTGGCTCTCTGCTCCATACGAGGGACCTGTGGTTCTTGCACCTCAACGACAGCAGAAGAAGTTCGGGGTCTGGTACGCCTGACCGCAGGGACCACAACTCCGTCGTCAGAGCTATCTGTCAGGGTGCCGCTTCTGTCTACAGGTTCGTATTCTGAGCCTGAATCTGACAGATGAGTGACTTCCTCTTCACTATCTGTCATGCTCAGAAATGTGTAGACCTCTTCACTAGTGTACCTTCGATTTGACATTTTGGTCTTTAAATTTACTGATACACTAGTGAGACTCACAGGTAAAAAAGCTCCTGACTGTTAGCGACTGATTCAAATGCTACCAAAAAAACTATTAGGGTTCGCAGGGATCAGGCCTGAATCTGCGAACGCTGCAGTTATATGTTTTGTGTTTTGTAAGTGACAGTGACTGATTGATACTGCATTTGGGGGGGCTGGGCTGGGCTGGGCGGAGGGGCTAAACTCAGGTGCTAGCAGGTATCTGGGCTGATCCTGCTAACACTGCATTTTTGGGAACCCTAAACTGCTGGGGATGCTAGTATAGATCTGATCAGATCAGATATCGATCCTTTTAGACACTATACTACTAAGGGAGGCATATGGTGCGTGCGTGGGTGTTAGCAGTACTGGCACTAATCGACGCTGCCTGGGGCGACGCAGACCCTATCTGACACTAAAACCTAACTTTGATCACCCACAGGGGGTTAAACCTTTATTGGGTAAAATACGGCGGGTGCCCTGACGCTATAAAAATAAACTAGCTAAACTGTGTCACCTGTGACACTTATACTGTGATCACAGGTGACAGGGGGTAATCAAGGGGTTAAACCTTTATTGGGGGGTTAGGTTGGGTCCCTAGACCTATCTGGGCCTAAGACTAATTAACCTAACACTGATTTTTGTCGCTAATGATACCAGTACAGCAATCAAAAAAAATCTGATTGCTGTACTGGGTCACACAGTGACAGGTGGTGAAGGGGTTAACTGGGGGGGTGATCGGAGGGTGAATTGTGTGCCTATATGACCTGGTGTCAGTGTAGTGTTGGTGCAACTCACTGTTTTGATGCTCTCTCCTCTCGGTCTGGAGCGAAAAGACCGACACAAGGAGAAATGACATCACTTCCCCTGCTGTGTTTACACTTACACATGCAGGGGAAGGATCTTATTCGCCAGGAGCGATTACCAGGTCCAGGCCAGATTTCATTGGCCTGGGCCTGGGGATTGATCAGTTCCTGATCTAATCCGATTGTCACGGCCGGTGGAGGGGGGCGCGCGCGTGCCCCCCAGCCGGCCACGCGCATCACATATACTAACGTGATTTCGCGCAGCCGGATCAATGTGCCATAGTAAAACTGCGGCAGCTGGTCTGGAACTGGTTAATGAATACAGATCCTGCTCAGATTGGAGTAACAACCTCTGCCAATCTGAGCAGGCTACATACAGTAGCCTGCTCAGATTGGCTTTGAGAGTCAGAGAGGCACGGGCTGATGATGTTACAGCCTCTGCCAACCCAAGCAGGCTTTGTATTCATTAATATAATACATTGCTCGCTGTGATTGGCTCAGCGCCGTATGGTTCCAGCTCCAGCAAGAAGAAGGAAATATAGGAAATATGAAGCCTCGGAAGGGGGGGTCATCTTATACAGTGAGTATAGGCAAAAACTGTAGAAAAACAGTAAAATTAGGGGGTCGTCTTATACACCCAGTCACCTTATACACTGGAAATTATGGTAACTACAAAAATTTGATTTTCTATGCACCTTTAGCAGTCCCTGCACTGCAGAGCTCAAAGTGGGAGAGCAATAAAAAGTACTAGGAGCCAATCAGTTCATATGCTAACAAGAGGCATGCTGATAGGAGGAAAATGCAAAGTGACTGGGAGATGAACTGACCACTGCACTTCCCCTCCCCTGTCCATTCACAGGCTGGGGGTAGGTCCAGAGGAAGTGGGTTGAATGATGCTGGCCATTATTCAAACCAAAAGACTGAGGACATCTAGTGTCAGAGAAGGGAGATACCACAGTATTGAAAGTGAGCATTGGTACAAAGCTGCTTTTTTACTTTATGTTGTAATGGGCTATTTCATTTTTTTATCGACTTTTGCTTTAAAGAAGGAAGAAACTGAAAATGTAGGTCTACTTAAATCATAAAAACAAGCACTAACAGAGGCAGGTCCTACGTTTGTACCTGTTATTTGTAAAAAAAAAAAAGCAGGTGCTATGGTACTCCAATTACAGGTCACATGATTTGAAACCTTGGGTCCAATGAAGACCCCCGAGGCATTGATGTCAGCAGTATGTGCCGTGTTATTGAATAAAGACTGCTGGCAATGAAACAAGCATTACAGAGCTAATGTAGATCATTTGACCCAGAGTACTTAAATACTGGCTTTTTACAGATGATAGGTATGTTTTGTTTTTTTTTGGTTATTGTTACACCTTAATATCTACCTGCATAAAGCAGTTCTAGTTTAACTGTTTAGGTCCACTGTAATCAGGTTGGCTTGCAATCTTACAAACCACTCTTAAAATCTTTAAAATTCAATTCTGAGCCAGTTAAAACTTAAAAAAAGTATTTCTTAAAAATGAGATAGATTTTATTACCTACAGTAAATGGAGTAAATGAATTACATTTGATAAACCTATTACTATTATTTGGAAAGGCCAAAAAAAGCCATGAATCTTATATTTCTAAGCGGTAACTCTATAAAAAATGAAATATATTTCAAGTTTTAGGACATATCCATCAAGTTAGGTTCACACGATCACTGCTCTGCAAGCCGTGTTTTGCTTGGGCACGGCAGCCCATTAATTTGAATTAACTCAGGGAAAAGGAGGAGATTTCCAGATTTAGGATTAATGGCACCCGCATGCGCCCAGCGCGTTTTTCTGTGTGGGACTAAGTAGAACCGAGAGAGCTAAGTAGATTGCTTTTGCTGCCCTTATTCTAGTTGCCTGGTTGTCTCTGAATGCAGTTAACTTTTGATTTTTTTACCTAGAGCTGTTCTACTGCACTGTTCTATATTAACATATCTTCCTTCCTCCAAGTCTCGCTCCCTCTCTGGTGTGCAACAAGTGGCCTTTTTGATTAAAAACTGGTTTACATTGCTGTACTGTGGTTTGGCAGCAGCAGGGTTGTATCTGTGGTTTTCGTGCAGCTTACCCGCGGTTTAAGTAATGGTCCCATTGACTAATATTATGCTGCATGTTTTTGTTGCATTTTCTGAAAGCAGCATTGAGGACTTATGTTGCCATTCTAGAAAATGCAACAAAAATATGTGACATAATAGAAGTCTGTGGGACAGTGGCTAAAGTTGTGTGTTAAATGCACGAAAACCCACAGGTACACCTGTGCTGTGGCCAAACCGCAGCACAGCAGTGTGAACCCAGCCTAAGGCCGGGTTCACACCTATGCATTTTTGGGTGCTTTTCGCAGAAAGGCGCTACAGTTCATTTAACATGGTTTCCTATGGGACACATCTATGTTTTTTTTCAGCTGCTGCTTTTCTGGAAAGGGTCAGGGACTTTTTTTAAATGCAAAACAGTGTTTTTTTGGTTCAATAGACTGCAATGGAGAAGCTGCAGAAAAGCATGTAGTACATTTTTGCCGCAATTTTGCAATGATTTTACGGCAATTTTTCTGCAATTTGTGTTTTCCGTTTTTTAATCTGCCCAACAACAAATTGGCCAAAAAAAAGCCTAAAAATTGCAAAAAGCAAATTGCGTGTTCAAAAAATGCAAAACACACAGCAAAAACCACTGCAGAATTGGATCAAAAGCAAACTGCATAGCTGTGAACCGAGCTTAAGGCTCGATTCACATCTATGCATGTTGCTTTTGAGCGTTTTTGGAGTTTTTGTTGTCATGCTTGCCACGTTTTTGAGCAGCGTTTTTGTAGCGTTTTTACAGTGTTTTTGCGGCGTTTTTGCCACGTTTTGCGTTTTTTTTTTTTTACAGTTTAAAAAAAAAAAAAAGCCAAAAACGCATCAAAAACGCGGCAAAAATGCTGTAAAAACGGTGCAAAAACGGTGCACTTGCGTTTTTGATGCTGGTCCATTGAATTCTATTACATGCAAAACGCTGCATTTTGCATGAAAAAAAGTCCCTGACCCTTTCCAAAAATGCAGAGGTACAAAAAGGCATTGATGTGAACATGTTCCATAGGAACCCATGTTAAAAAATTCACATGCATTTCTGCAAAATGCATCAAAAAATGCGCTAGTGTGAATGGAGCCTAAGAAAGATTTTTCTGCATCTTTGATCCGCATGCTTGTTCTTTGTCAGTGACTCAGAAAGTATTGATGCCATTGGATTAGCATGCCAGCCAGGCAGTAGCATTTCTAGGATGTCAGCAGTGGCAGCCTTTTCCATATTGGTCAGTTCAACTTTCCTACAGCTAAAGTTTATTTTTTAGAATGCATTAAACCAGAAAATATTGAGAATGTATAGTGTGTGTTTAAGTGAGAACATATTTTACACTAGGCTGTTCTCCAAGAATATAGAACATAACTTCCCTTGTAGTAGAACGTCCTACACATTTTCCCCTCGCTTCTTTAGCTGGCGCTCACCTCTTTCCTATGACATTCTGGTTTATGGGTGAGTGATCAGCTTCTTCACTTAGGCAAAGTTTACAATTAGTGTGTTAGGAAAGCGTTCAAAATTGTGTGCTTTCCCGATATACAAGAAAAATGCGCTTCCTTTAACAGATGCACTGATTGTTGATGGCACTTCTACACATCTGCAAATGCATGCAGTTCAGTGCAGCACATTTTTTAGAAATAGTCAGGCACTTCTTTTCTGCATTTCTTACTCGTAGGGCAGCCCACTGAAATGAAAGACCTGCCCTATTTGCAGCATGTGGGAACATGCAAAAAAAAAAAAAAGTAAATGTGACTGCACTTGGTCGTACCTGTAGGTGTGAACAAAGCTTTACAATACAGGGACATCTGTCATTTAGCACCGGTAATGTGGCAGGGAAACATTGTCAGACGGTGGGTCATCTAAGCGACGGTGGGGAAACATTGTTGGGTAGCAGATAATTGTGATTAAAAGTGGATTTACACCTCTGGATAACGTGATTGATGATAGATATACATTGGGGATTTTTTGGGGGTTATTAAAGGACTTTTTAAGATGTGGGTGTGTTTATTTACCTTTCATTTTTTGGGATAATGAGTAGTAACTAATGTAGCCCTGTACTTATTCTCCTGAGAGGGGGTGGATATCTTAAGGGGTCCCTTTTTGATTGTTAAAAGTCCTCCTACAAACCCCCGCATTCCACACTGGGGGGTGCCTCACAGGGGGGAAGCCTTAACCTGCCTTGCAAGGTAATCATCCGGTGTTGAAAGGCATTTGGCCTGGTATTAAAAACATGCTATGATTATTTACATTAAGCTGTGTCTTTTTTTATGTTTATTTATAACACATTATAAAAGCTGTATTTGCCTTTAGGTTTTACTCTTTAAATTCACGGTTTTCATGTCATAGAATGGATATCCTATACATAATGTGGTGTTATTGCCTGGAACACAGAACATTAAAAAATTCTAAGACTATTCTTGCTTTGGTGTTAGTAAATGTTATCAGTTCTGTCTAAAATTTGAATGGGTTTGAGTGTAAGAAAGAAAGAAAAAAGAAAAAAATTAGAAAAACCTAAAGAAGGACAATGCAAGACCAGAGCTTTCTTCTTTCCACAACATTAATTTTGACATGTCTGCGACACTATACTGACAATGCCAGCATTGCTGCTAATTAATAATTCTTTCTTTTTTTAGTTCCTTTGGGAAATGTTCCTTTCAAATGAAATCAGGGCTGAATGAACTTGGAAAATTGCTTGGGAGAATGTGTGGCTCATCACTGACACAAAGAGCCATGGGAGGATAAAAATTAACTTTGAAAAAATAACGTATATGGAAGGGTACTTGAAATTGTTGTCGCTCTGACAGTAGAGTCTGAAAAAATAGCAAGTTTAATGTGTTCAACAGTCACTGCATTTAGCCTATTGTTTTTCAGAAAACAGATTTGCACCTTGCATCTTCCTTTGCAAAATGATGGATAATGTTGGCAGAGATTAAATAGAATAATTTAATGTACACATTTTGTAAATGTTGTTTAGATTTAGACGTGCGCAAAAAGAGACAGCAATCATCAAGAAGATTTATGTTCCGTCAAGAACAAGTAGCTCTTTGGATAAACAAAAACACATGCTCCAGCTGAATTCCCCTGAGGAAAACAGATAAACACAAGAGAATCATTATCTGTTGCTACTTTTGTTTAATCGAGAATTTAAAAAAATAACTGCACCAATAAAGTAGTTTTGGGAAGTGAAAAGATCACGACAGCAGTAAAGAAAAGTTATCATCACTAGTGTAACTTGCTAGAAATATGCTGCATGCCCTGGGAACCCTCAATACCTGGGCCCCTGCAGATTCTGACATGTGGTTGTTAACTCTTGCGGTATATGTGTTTATACAGTGAGTTTACCTCATGCCAAAAGTACATTTCAGGGCTTTTCCTGCCCACTTTTACTTAAAACAAAGCAAAAAGTTCACAAATACATATCTTCCCACACAGGTGATTCTCACCATCAATACGGTAAACAATATTCACCCATCCCTAGTCTTAGTACACAAACGCTGTACCTCTTTCAGCTCTCCCTTTCCTTTACAGCTCCCAGCTGTTCTGTCTCTCATAGACTCTCTCCAACTCAGGCCTCTGGCTTGGGACACCTCTGACCCCCCGGTGAGACCCTGTCTCTTGGCATCTTTCTCTAAGGCTTGGGCCTCTGGTTTGGGCACCTCTAACACCTGGGTGACACCCTGTCACTCAGGTTATTTGCCTATCCCATCCTAAACAGCACGGTGCAGACATACCCCTTTTGTCTCCCCTACATTCACTGACCTCTTCGGGAGGGTATGGCCCTGACCTCTCATCTTGATACTGCTAAAATAACAGCACACACCTGTGCCATTAGTTAGCCTGTTTTCTCCAAAACCTGGCACCCAGACTGCCTTATCACATAGTGGCATGGCCTCATCCTGCCACAGGGTATAAATTTTGACTTTTTCATAGAGGGCATTCCACAGCATCTGTTTTACTGAATTAGTATCAGAGCAGTAACTACAGATCACAGGGCCCCCTGGTGACTTCTCTGTTGTACCTGGCAGGGACAACAGTGACAATACTGTCATTAATCTTAACATAAAGTGTAACTAAGATCGGCCATAGACAGAGCGATTTTCTTTCCCTGACAGTGTTGATAAAAGAATCCTTCCCGCGGAGACATTGTATTCTCCCTTTAAGGGCTTCCTAAAGCCGGCCATAGACAGAGCAATTTCCAACCATGGGTTGGAAAATGTTGATGGGGGAATCCCTGCCGTGTAGCCATTGTGTTCTCCTGGCGGGGGAGAGGGGGAAGCCACCCCCTGCTGGGAGAACACAATAATTACTGCTAGCAGCTATAATTGCCTCTAGCAATAATCGCATGTAAAATCCAGCAGGCTGGTTTTACCCAAGTTGATCAATCGATCAACTGGGGTGTATTCAGCCTGCCCATACATGGTTTGAATCTTGGGTGGTCCCTGCTGAACCGACCAAAATTCGAACCGTTTATGGCTGGCTTAAATCAGGGACAGGTAGCAGGAGAGCTTTTTAGTGTCTTTAGTAGCTCACCAGTCATTTTCAGCATCACCTGATCTTGTTAGGAGTAAAAGGTCTTCATATAAATTATTTGCCTTCCTATCCTTACCACCATCATAGCAAGGAAGTGCAGAATGTAGTGGTTTGGTAGTCAAGAAAAAAAAAAAAGCAGCAGTAGCAGTGATAAAAATAAAATAATAATAATAAGGTTATTTTATATGGCATATGGTTATTACTCATGTGCACAAGTAAAACCTCCATCAGGTTTTTACTGCTGTCTTAATCCCTATTAGGAGGCTCACTTTTACTCTCAATTGTCCTGATCACCAATGGCACTGGGAATGAAGTCAAGGGTAAATCCAAATTTCTGTGCTACTGTTAGCAGCTTTTCTAGACTGGAAACTTCACAGGAGGGTCAGCATCAAAATCAACTTCTAAAAATCCCTAATGATACTGTTCTGGGCCTAGCTGCATCAAAATCCACCTTGATGCCCTATAGCAGCAGCATTGGCTGCTATTGCTATAGTTATGCCACTGATTAGGAAGGTTTTGAGTACTCCTGGCAAGTTCTACAGTGATGGACTTAACGATTGGTATGTCTAGAGCCCTAGGAGCTTTGTTGGCTCTAAAGGAGGGTAAAACTAGCTTACAGGTAAAATACTTTAGACTTTTTACCAACTATGATGAGGTAATAACCAAGGAAAGCACTGGGTTTAATTGAGTGTAAGCTACAAATGTAGCAAATCAGCCAATGCAGCCATTCCACGTGGAAAAAATCAAATAGAAGCTGAATAGTTGTTAAAGGCACCAGACAGAAAATCTCCCTAAGAGCAACACAAAAATAAAACCTTTTTTTTTAGTAGAGCAGGGCCAAAATCTTTGCCAGTATTTAATTGCAGTTTGATCCCCGTTACAGCTTCTCCCACCTGTCTTATGAAATTTTTGTCACAACCTTGGGGTGGTGGTACAAAAACATATGGTTGTGATGCATTTTTGCTATATCCCTCCAACTTCCCCCTTTCAAAGTGCAAAGGCAGCAGATGGAGGTGTACACATGCCGTGGCAACAATAAACCCTCTGTCCAATTCAACAGGCTGTAGCGCCTGTTGAATGTGGCCCATTCAAGTGCTTGGGGCTGTGCTGCAACCACCCCACAACTGCATGCAGGCTTTCATGCTTTAAAATGGACAGGGTGGAGTTGATGTGAAACATCCTCATCACCTGTAAACAACTTTTGAAAGGCTCTTTAACAGACTAACACTAGTGTAAAGGCCTCACTAACAGAGCTCTGGATAGTAGTTCAAAAGTAAAAAAAGGGTTCTAATGCATTGCCACTCTACACAAAACAAAGAAAAAAAGTTTTGTCTAGACATGCAGCAAAAGATCTTTTTTCAGAAAATGATTAAGATAGAGCTCAGGATGAGTGCACAGTCCAAAGTTGCATGAATAATCTTGTGCAAAAATACTGAACTGATAGAATTAAATTTGAAATGCTGTATTTAAATAGATGTTATTTGGCAATCAAAATGATAATTTTAGCATAACATTTGTCTAACTTTGTTTTATAGCTGTTTTTTGTATCTTGCAGGTTCGTATTATAACCTACTCTTACATGCATATTGGCTACTGTGTATCACTTTTTTTATGCAAATCCCATTTGCTTTCTGTAACTAAAAAGCTGTGCACCTGCTACAGCCCACTGGTGACCGAAGGCCAGAAATGATTCTCTTCACTGAGCAATAACTGCAGGACCCGTTCCACTTGACAGGCACCAGCTGAGACATGCACACTAGTAGGGTAATATGGATGCCAGAGCTGGCGTTAATACAAGTACATGTCAAGCATTCACTTTCACATTACAGTACCTGTTCTAAAAGTTTGAATCAGTATTGATTTTCTTTGAAAGCATAAACTGTTGCCTGTTTGTTGAATGGTAACAATATTAACTTCGGTTGAAAATGTAGTGGTGGGTTATTTTTTGAAAAAAGTAGATTTATAAAACTTTTACAAAATGTCAATTTTCTCCTACTCAGTTTTAGAAACAAAAGAATGTCTTTAAAATGACAAAGTTCCTGTCCGTAGGATCAGTGTAGGATCCTTGTATGTTTTGTCAACAGCTTAGGCTATAGGTGCCCACCTGTGCATTTGTTTGCAGTTTAACCCAACTTTTTATTAGTGCAGAGACGATGAATTATAGCAGGCCTTTCCTGAAAATTGAAGGTCCTCTTTACTAACAGGTCTCCACAAATAGCTGATACCCCCCCACCATTGCCTTAGCTTTCAACACTTTCAGGAGGTGCCTCTCCATGCCACACCACTGCCTCCTCAAAAATCTGGGGGTTTGAAATATCAGTGAGAATGCATTTCAACATATTGCAAATGTTATTTTTAGGTTCTACATATTCAAGAGAGTGGGAGCTAAAAGTAAAACACAGTATACATTTCCATGGAAGTTTACTTCCATAAATGCCTTATGTAACAATAGTGCTGAAGAAAGATTGCAAGTCCCCGTGTTACTCTCCTGATCAATCCTTGTGAAGTTCCTTTGATTCTTGGTACCGACTGTACCCAGGATCTTGACTTGTCTACAAGTAAAGTTTATGCCCCACATACTCCTAGCACTATCACTCCAACATTCTAATGTCAAATGCCATAGCCTCCAGCCCTCCACCATCTACCCAGCTACAAAGTACAGATGGGGTTGAGTATTAAAGGGATTCCACAGGGATACTGAGATCAATTTAAAGATTAACATGTATTTCAAGTTACATTTAGTTGTTATCTTTCTTTGCATTTTTCTAGGCCAGGTAGGATTAAAAAGTCAAATTCCAGCCAAAGATTGATTTTTTTTTTTTAATCCAAACTGAAAACAATAATTTTGGATGGTCAAAAGGGGAAGCTCTGCTTGTCTGACTCCTCCCTCTCTCTGCTGCCAAGTTTGGCACATTTTGGGGGGAGTGGGTACCTGGTTTTTAAACTTAT
This sequence comes from Aquarana catesbeiana, assembly GCF_042186555.1. NCBI lineage: Eukaryota > Metazoa > Chordata > Amphibia > Anura > Ranidae > Aquarana > Aquarana catesbeiana. The sequence goes on along the minus strand of NC_133328.1, from coordinate 147,336,794 downwards.
GGCTCTGTTCGCCACAGCAAAGTAAACCAGAAGTTTGCCCCTCCCCCCTTCTTCTCCCCACAGCCGGCTCCTTAAAAAAGCACAGCTATGTAGCTGTTGACTTTTAATTTTTTGGGGGAGGGGCAGAACTCCTCTTTCAGCTTTAAAGTCTATATAGGTTTATCAGATCAGACTCCAGCGCCATAAGAAAAAATGCTCCTGCACTATATTTTGGGTGTTATATTGTGTTTGTGTGCATTAAATGTGCATTTTTTACTAAAAATGTGATGAAAATGTGATGAACATTATAGCAAATATCATGTCACATAGAAAATAGCAACTTCCACCATTTAGTTATTTTATACCAAATTGGTGAGGAATTGAAAGATGCTGTAAGCTGGGGAGTGATGGATCAATATTTTGCCTAAGGCCCTATTCACACTGCCTATGGGGCCATTTTTTCTTAATGACACCCAAACATGGCTAGCAAGTGCACATTTTGTTCCTTGATAAAAACATGCAAGGCTTAATGCGAAGAAAAGGTGCAGGAGCCACTTTGGTGCATTTGATGCATGTGGGGCAACCCATTCAAGTGCTGTCATGCGACAAACACACAAAAAAAGCACAAACATATGTGCATATGTGTGACATGCAGGTGTGAATGGGGCTTTAAGGCATTGCCAGCTAGCCTTCGTTGTCTTCTCATGGAGGCCACCTAGTGTCCTATGTTACTAAGATGCAGACAGCTTCCCAAGGAAGCTGCCTAGCATCCTCCACTGCTAAGATGCAGGCAGCTTCTCAAGGAAGTAATCTAGTGCACTCTATTGCTAGTATGGTGGTGGCTCCTGAAGCAAGCCTCCTAGTATCCTTCTGTTGCAATAATGCAGGTGGCTCTTGTTCTCCAATAGAGTAAATGTTCTCTGTACTTTGTATGCATGTAAACATTTTTTTTATATGTGTACAATATAATATACAGTCAAAAAGCTGGACCTCACATGCATATGCAATAATCCAACAAAAACAATATGTGTTGTTGTAAAGACATGGCCATGTGCATGAGTTCTAATGCTTATAAGTACAGTGATAAATGAGGGTTTGTTTTAATGTGCTTTTAGGCTTGGTTCACACCTATGTGTTTTTATTGCCTTTTGTAGAAATGTACTACAGTCCATTTAACATGGTTTCCTATGGGACACGTTCACATCTATGTTTTTTCAGCCGCTGCCTTTTTGGAAAGGGTCAGGGGCTTTTTTTAAAAGCAAAATGGTGCATTTTTGGTTCCATAAACTTCAATGGAGAAGCTGCAGAAAAGCATGTACTGTGATTTTGCTCCAATTTTCATTTTTTAAATTCACCCAACAACAAATTGGGCAAAAAAAAGCATAAAAAATGTGAAATGCAAAAAAAAAAAATCATGCAAAAAATGCATCAAAAATGCATGTGCAAAAATGCAAAATGAACCACAAAAAGCACTGCAAAAACAAATCAAAAGAAAACTGCATACGTAAGTGTGAACTGAGCCTTACTCTTTGTTCAAAATATGTAAATACTTTAGTACAGTATGTATTGTCTGGGCACAGGTTCACTTTAAGACCTCAATATAGAATTCAGTGTACTAGAAAGAGAATATAACATATTTGCACAAAACTAATATAACACTGCATAAAAATATTTTTCAGCAAACTTCATTGGAAACTCCATGAACATAGTGTCGTCTAAAATAATGTTGCAGCACTTCGTCAGAATTTTCAATCAACCAACAGCTTTGTCGATGCATGCAGTATACAGATGAACTTTGGTTAGTGTCGACATGGCTTTCTGTCAAGAAGATGACGCTGTGACATTCAGCCGGAAACCAAACATGATCAATAAAGGTTTAGACAGTTCTGTGGCTTCTCTACATTTATTTGACATGAACCTTAAAAATGAACTGTTATCACAACTGTAAAAGTCTGTCAACTGATGTCACAGATAATTGTCCTATGTTTCCTACTCTAAAGCTGGCCATAGGCAGTTTGAATCTTGCCTGGTTCAGCAGGGACCTGCTGAGATTCGAACCATGTATGGGTAGGCTGAATGCACCCAAGTTGATCGATACAAAACTTGGGTACAACTAGCCTGTTGGGTTTTACATGCGATTATTGCTAATGGCTATTATAGCCGGTAGCAGTAATCACTGTGTTCTCACGGTGGGGGTGACTTCCCCCAGTCCCCCTGCTGGGAGAAAACAATGGCTCCACATGGGAGATCCCTCCATCAACACTGACTGTGTTAATGGGGGAATCAAGCAATTTTCTTTTCCACGTTTCGCAGGAAAGAAAATTTCTCTGTCTATGGTCGGCTTTAGGAAGCCTGATGCGTTATTGGTGTATCTGTTTGCAAAAGTTAAAGTGATATTAAAGTCTTATTTTTTTTAGTTTAAAAATAACAAATATGTTATACTTACCTGCTCTGTGTAGTGGTTTTGCACAGAGCAGCCCAGTTCCTCCTCTTCCCTGGTCTCTCGCCAGCACTACTGGCCCCTCCCTCCTGCTGAGTCCCCCACAGCAAGCATGTTGCTATGGGGGCACCCAAGCTGAGTTGCTGCCCTGTGTGTCCAGTCAGACATGGAGCCGCGGCATGGCCCTGCCCCCTCTCTCTCTTCATTGGCTCACTGACTTTGATTGACAGCAGCGGGAGTCAATGGCGCCCACTGCTGTGTCTCAGCCACTCAGGAGGGAGGTCCCGGACAGCCAAGGCTCTCATGCAACAACGTTGGATTGAGATGGGCCTCAGGTAAGTATGAGGGGGGCTGCTGCACACAGAAGGTTTTTTATCTTAATGCATAGAATGCATTAGGCTAAAAAAAATGTTCTGCCTTTAGAACCACTTTATAAAACAAAACATCGTAAAGGGGACTTAAGCTAGCCATACATGTATCAAAATTCGACCAGTGTGGCCACTGTGGCTAAACAGAAGTCGATCTACCAACTTAGTTCAACCACCCTGTCAGTATATTTTTGCTTAATCAGCGCAATGGGCAATAGGCTGCAGCACTGATCAATGTATTCTGACAGCTGATGGTTTCCCTGCTGTCAGAATACAATGAGACAGTGGGGAGGATTCTCACATCTACATCAAATGTGTGGATGGGAAAATCAGGTCAGTTTTTTTTTTTTCAACATGCTGGTTGAATGAAAAAAAAAAAATGGACCCACACGTGGCCCGATTTAGTGTTACAAATGCTTGCTTACATATGAAGTTAATTATTAGAAGGTATTACTTTGACAATGCTACAAAATTTTCCTAAAAGGTGATATTAATTGCAAACACCTTTTCCATTAGTTAAATATGAAATGCATATCCCAAATGATTATATATTTTAGACCCAAAACCCTGACACGGGTGTGAAGGTCAGGAAATTTCTTGAGCTTAAAGCAGACCTTTTTCCCCCTAAACAAAAATCAATGTTGCACACAGCTCTTCAAGCACATCCCAAAACATAATTAAATTCATTAGTATACTTACTGTATATTTTTGTATACCTAATTGTTTTCATAATTAGGTGGGGGGAACCCTGTAATCAAAAAATTTATGGCACTATCCCCATGCAAGTGAAGTTAATAGAAGGTAAGTCCACACATCTCCTCACTAGGAGGAGGTTATGTGAAAAAGGGATTTTTAAGTTCCACAAAAGTACCACATAAGTACAATCTATGACAAAAACCACAAGTTTTATTTATACAAAGCTTCAGGACCTAGACGACTCACCATAATTGATGGAACCATGAATTCTAAGCTCTACCATAAAATCCTAAAGGAGAATGTCCTGTCATCAGTTCGTGACCTCAAGCTCAAGTGCACTTGGGTTATGCAGCCGGACAATGATCCAAAACACAACAGCAAGTCCACCTCCAAATGTTTCAAACAAAGAAAAATTTAGGTTTTGGAGTGGCCTAGTCAAAGCCCGGACTTAAATCCAATTGAAATGCTGTATCATGACCTTACACAGGCCGTTCATGCTGGAAAACCCTTCAATGTGGCTGAATTAAAACAATTCTGCAAAAAAGAGTGGGCCAAAATTGCTCCACAGCAATGTGAAAAACTTATTGCCAGTTATCGCAAACGCTTGATTGCAGTTGTTGCCGCCAAGGGTGGCACAACCAGTTATTAGGTTTAGAGGTAATTACTTTTTCACATAAAGCCAGGTAGGTTTGAACAGCTTTTTTGCCTTAATAAATGAAACCATCATTTAAAAACTGCATTTTGTATTTACTCTGGTTATCTTTGTGTAATAATAAAATTTGTTTGATCATCTGAGTCATTTAGGTGTGACAAATATGCAAAAAAAAATCAGAAAGGGGTAAATACTTTTTCACAGCATTGTATATATATATGCATTGTTAGGTACCTGGAAGTGAGCCTGACTTGTAGGAGAAGACCTCTCATACAATGCTGGTTCAAGAGCCACTGGAGTGGGGACAGTGGTCTCGTGAGCACAGTGGGGTAGGAGTGCCTGTTGAGATGAAAGGCTCTGATGCTGGAGCAGAGTAGAGATCCTTCCAGGGATGGCTGGACTGCAGGTGAGGTGGTAACAGGAAGCAGCAGGCTGCAGCGCTGAGGATTCAGATGCAGAAGTCCCTGGAGCAGGAGCTGAGAGTGCAACAGCACAGCAGCAAATGGCAGGTACAGGCAGGGTCAGACAGTCCGGATCAGCAGGCAGCAAGGCGGTTAATACAGCAGGCAGAAGCAGAGTCGGTAGGCAGGCAGAGGTCGGCAATGGTATTGGTAGATGCAGTAGCAGGGTCAGGCAGGCCGGGTCAGATTGGAGAAGGAGGGATGGTCAGACAAGCCGGGCCAATGGAGCAATCAAACAATCAGGTACAGGTTTAGCAAATCCACAGAGCTGAGACGAAACAGCAGCGCATCCCTGCAGCAGGAGAACTCTTATGCACCTTTTGGCGCCTGAGCGCCGCGCTGATGCACAGTAACAGCTGCAAATTGCTGTATTGCCTGAACAGGGGTGCGCCGGCGCATAGGCACACGCACATGCGCCGGTCTGGTGCTGACAGATCCCTGACATTGCCCCCCCCCCCCAGCCTCCGGATGCCCACACGCCTTCTTTTCTCAGGATGGGCAGAGAAGTAAGAGCAAACTAATCGCCTGGCGTGGACATTGCTGTCTGGTTCCCATGAGTTACTTTCTGGGCCGTAACCTTTCCATTTAATTAGAAATTGATTTTGACCTTGTCTTCTTCTATAGTCAAGAATATCCTCAACCTCAAATTCCTCGCTTCCATCTACCAAGACGGGTTCAGGAGGTCTAGTTCCTCTATCAGGGAAGGGATCAGGTATAGCAGGTTTAAGCAGAGACACATGAAATACCGGGTGAATCTTGAGAGAATCAGGCAAGGTCAGTTCATAAGATACTTCATTAATTTTCCTCTTAAATGGGAAGGGTCCCATAAATCTAGGTGCCAACTTCTTAGATGGACATGCTAACTTAGTGGTAGAAAGCAATACCTGATCACCAAGCTGTAACTTCAACTCCCTTCTTCTTCTTCGATCGAAGACTCTCTTGCTGTCCACCTGGGCCTTGGACACCGCCTCTTGCAACATCTGATTGTTGTGGCTGAGGAAATCCACTGCATTCTGCACTGCCGGAACTGAGGATTCTGAAAGGAAATTGGCTAGAAAGGTTAAAAGGAAGCCATAATTGGCGAAAAAAGGGGATTGACCGGTGGCTGAATGTTTGGCATTGTTGTATGCGAATTCTGCTAAGGGTAGCAGGGACACCCAATCATCCTGTGTGAAGGAAGTAAAGCATCTAATGTACTGTTCAAGAGTCTGATTGGTCCTTTCTGTCTGCCCATTAGTTTGAGGATGATAGGCTGAGGACAAGGCCAGTTCAGTCTTTAGGATCTCACACAGGGCTCTCCAAAAATGTGAGGTGAATTGTACCCCTCTGTCTGAAACTATACTTGCAGGTACTCCATGTAGTCTGATGATTTCCTTAATGAATATGCGGGCGGTTTCAATAGCAGATGGAGTTCCCCTTAAACGGAGAAAGTGGGCCATCTTGGTTAGACGGTCTACCACCACAAAGATGGCTGATCACCCCTCGGAACATGGAAGCTCTACTATAAAATCTATGGAAATCATTCTCCAGGGTCTATCAAGTACAGACAAAGGTTTTAACAGACCCCAAGCTCGATTTCTAGACGTCTTATTCTGGGTGCAGGTAGGGCAGGAGCTGACATATCTTTCACAAAAGTCCTTCAGATTGGGCCACCAGAATGTGCGTTGCACAAGTTCCAGGGTCTTGCAGACCCCAAAATGGCCTGCCAGTGGATGATCATGAAGAAGCGTCAAGACCTTGACCTGAACCTTCTCAGGGACAAAAATTTGACTCCCCTTCCATAGCAATCCATCTCAGAGTAATCCCCGTGGGCCTAGATGACTCAGAGGATGCTTCTTTAATCTGGGAGAGTAGGTCTGTTTGCAGGAGTAGGAAGTTGTTTGCGGGCAAGATGGTGTCAGGAATGGATAAGTCCTTTGGGTTGTCATGCATACATGACAATGCATCCGGTTTGATATTTTTTGAGCCTGGCCGGTAAGTTATATGAAAACAAAAACGTGAGAACAACAGAGCCCAGCGGGCTTGCCGAGGCTTTAGTCATTTAGCAGACCTCAAATACTCTAGGTTCTTGTGGTCAGTGTATATTAATACCGGATGCACAGCCCCCTCCAACAGGTATCTCCACCCCTCCAGAGCAGTTTTAATAGCGAGAAGCTCCCGGTCGCCAATATCGTAGTTCTTCTCCGCAGGAGAAAGTTTACGGGAGAAAAACCCCACAAGATGCATTAGATCTTTGCTGCCCCTTCGTTGTGATAGTATTGCACCCACCGCTATTTCAGAAGCGTCAACTTCCAAAATGAACGGTAGTGACGGTTCAGGATGGCTGAGGATTGGGGCTGAGGTAAACAGTCTTTTGAGATTCTCAAAGGCATCTTGGGCTGACTGGTTCCAGGAAAAATGAGCATTCTGTTTAGTCAACTGCGTGATGAGCGCAATTATGGTCGAGAATCCCCTGATGAATTTCCTATAAAAGTTTGCAAAACCGATAAACCGCTGAATCCCCTTCTTGTCTAGGGGTACCGGCCAGTCCAGAACAGCGGATACCTTCTGGGGATCCATTTTAATGCCCGTTGAAGAGATTATCAATCCCAGAAATTGGATGCTTTGTTGCTCGAACTCACATTTCTCTGCCTTTGCATAGAGTCTGTGTAAGCGGAGGCGACTCAATACTCTGCAGACATGTTCTCGATGCAGATCAAAAGATTCAGAGAAGATCAGGATATCGTCCAGGTATGCGATCACAAACACGTCTAGAAAGTCCCTGAGAACATTGTTAATCAGATGTTGGAAGGTCGCCGGGGCGTTGCAGAGTCCGAAGGGCATAACCAAGTATTCGTAGTGCCCGAATCGGGTCCGAAAAGCTGTTTTCCACTCATGCCCGGCCCGAATGCGGACCAGGTTGTAAGCCCCTCTTAGATCAAGTTTAGTAAAGATAACGGCAGTCCTTAACTTTTGGAATAGTTCAGGTATCAAGGGTAGGGGATACTGATTTTTAATTTTTCTAATTTTGTTCAGTTCCCGATAATCTATACACGGGCGGACAAAAAATATTCTGGCACCTGCTGGGGAAGTTGAGTGGCGGATGAACCCCTTAGCCATGTTCTCCTAGTGCCTCTTGCTCCTTCTCCTATAAAGGGAAGATACGTCCGAATGGGATCTCGGATCCTGGCAACAATTGGGCAGTCGTAGGGGCGATGAGGCGGAAGGGAATCTGCCCCCTTCTTGCTAAAAACATCAATGAACTCATGGTAATGTTTAGGTATGGACTGGTATAGTTTCTGGTCAGTGTCAAGGCATAGCAGAGTAGCTGAAGAGTCGGGATCTCCCATCAGACAGTGTTCCTGGCAGTAGGATGATACAAACTTTACTTCTCCAGAGACCCAGTTGATGTGCGGATTGTGGGCTTGAAGCCAGGGAATGCCCAAGATAATTGGAAATAGTGGAGATGTAATGGCATCAAGGGTCAGCAGTTCCTTATGTTGGGAAGAAATGGTAGCAGGCAAGGGAAGAGTCTCCTGAGTTACTTGTCCAGATCTAATGCGGGAGCCATCAGCTAAGAAAACAGAAAGTCCATGGGTTTTAGTCCCTAAAGGGATGTTATGTTGGCTGGCAAAGGTCAAGTCGATAAAGCAGCTGCAAGCTCCGGAGTCAATGATGGCGTTGACTGGAATTATCTCTTCCTGGAGCTGTAACGAGAGAGGAATGGCAAGGTGGGTAGAGTTGGCAGACAAAGCAGAGAGATTGGTAGACACAGAAGATGAGCACTTACTTATCTTGACTGGGCAGTTATGGACATAGTGACCAGTTCCACCGCAATAGAGGCACAGGTTAAGTTGACGACGACATACCCGTTCTTCGGGGGACAAGGCAGGTCGCATCAGTCCTAGCTGCATGGGTTCCGAAGTCTCGGGTGTGACGTTGACTGGATTCATACTGGGTGAAGGTAAGTAACGTGCTGCAGGAACCGGAGCCCGTGCTGTCATTCAGGCCGGGCGGGTTTGCTGGGCAGAGCATTCAGATCGACATTCTCGGAGACGACGATCAATCTGGATTGCCAAAGAGATCAAAGCTTCAAGAATATCTGGTATGCCAACTTGAGCAAGTTCATCTTTCAGCCCCTCAGATAGGCCCATGCGGAACTGATGACACAGGGCCGCATCGTTCCACTGCGTGTCTGCGCTCCAGCGTCTGAAGTCGGTGACATAGTCCTCAGCCGGTCTGCGGCCTTGCTGGAGCGCGAACAGAGCAGACTCAGCTGTGGCAGTCCACTGAGGGTCCTCATAGAGCTGAGCCATGGCTTCAAAAAAGGAGGGTAAAGATTGGGTTAAGACTGAGTCCCCCTCCAGTAAACGGTGAGCCCAGGTCTGAGGTTCCCCTTGTAGGAGGGAAATCACAAACCCCACTTTGGTAGCTTCCAGTGAAAAGGTTCGGGGTTGTAGGGCAAAGAAGAGCTGGCAGGCAATGCGAAAGGCCCGAAACTTGGTCCGGTCTCCAAAAAAAACCTCTCTGGGATGGGGACCCTTGGTTCAGGTGGGAGCATCACAATGGAAGGAGCATGAGCAGGCTGTGTTGGAGCTGCGGCCGAGGAGGAAGCCAAGGGACTAGGGCCAGCAAGATTCTGGACTTGTCCCTCAAGTCTGTTATAATTGTCCTGAAGGGCTTGCACTGCTTGAGTGAGGGCTGCAAGGTGCGTGCAGATCTCCTTCATCGGGGAGGTATCTCCTGCAGGCTCAGTCATGGCTGTTTCATACTGTTAGGTATCTGGAAGTGAGCCTGACTTGTAGGAGAAGACCTCTCATACAATGCTGATTCAAGAGCCACTGGAGTGGGGACAGTGGTCTCGTGAGCACAGTGGGGTAGGAGTGCCTGTTGAGATGAAAGGCTCTGATGCTGGAGCAGAGTAGAGATCATTCCAGGGATGGCTGGACTGCAGGTGAGGTGGTAACAGGAAGCAGCAGGCTGCAGCGCTGAAGATGCAGATGCAGAAGTCCCTGGAGCAGGAGCTGAGAGTGCAACAGCACAGCAGCAAACGGCAGTTGCAGCAGGCAGAAGCAGAGTCGGTAGGCAGGCAGAGGTCGGCAATGGTATTGGTAGATGCAGTAGCAGGGTCAGGCAGGCCGGGTCGGATTGGAGAAGGAGGGATGGTCAGACAAGCCGGGTCAATGGAGCAATCAAATAATCAGGTACAGGTTTAGCAAATCCACAGAGCTGAGACGAAACAGCAGCGCATCCCTGCAGCAGGAGAACTCTTATGCACCCTTTGGTGCCAAAACGGCGCTAACGCGCGCGCGCCCATGCACGCGTACGTGCCCGTGCGTGCACACGCCCGCGTGCCTGAGCGCCGCGCTGATGCGCAGTAACAGCTGGAGATTGCTGTATTGCCTGAACAGGGGCGCGCCGGTGCATAGGCGCACGCACATGCACCGGTCTGGTGCTGACAGATCCCTGACACGCATCCACCATTAGCTGATGGTGACATTTGATGATCAATATCTAAGGTATTTTACCCAAAAAATGTATTGTGATGCATACAGCACTCTTCCATTTTTTCCTCTACTTCCCCCAATCTGCTGACTCTATAATGTCCTCCATATTGTCTCAGATTTATATTTCTGTTTTTTTCCCCTCCTTCTCCCCCACATTTTTTCCCTATTAGACATGGTTGTTTTTAGTTATATTCTAATAACAGAAATAATAGAATATATTATGATATGTTTTGTATACACTTATGGTTTATGTATTTTTTAAAATTAGTATATTGCTTGTGTTGTTTATTAGTATTTAGATTTGTTGATATTGAAACGTGGATCCTGAGGAAGTCCCTCTTTGGGCGAAACACGTCGACCCAGACACACCTGATCCATATGTACTTAACCATGATTTGACTGCATAAAATGGTCATAAAACATGCTGATTGTACCTTCTAATATGTTCTGATTCATAAGTTTTATTGACTTTTGTATAAATAAAACTTATAGGATTTATCATAGATTGTACTTGTGTGGTACTTTTGTTGCACTTAAAAATTCCCCTTTCACATCACCTCCTCCTAGTGAGGAGATGTTTGGACTTACCTTCTATTGACTACTTATAGTTTCCCTCCCCATTTCCTGGTCTTCAGTAGAACCTGGTGATGTAACCAGGATCTCACATATTGCAGAGTTGCATTTAGATGTGTTGCATTGACATGCATTTACGTTGTGAAATATTGCTGCTTGCTGTACTTTTTTCACTGCAATGCAATGGTGTGAAGTATGCTCATTAGCTAACATTGATTGAAGGCTCTCTATGCAGAGGGTATGCATTCAAAAACACATCCCATTGCATCTAGTGTGAGTGGGCCCTTAGGATCGCTTGTTTTGGGTGTTTGGCAAAATGTGCAACTGCTACCTGTGTTTGGGTTGCCATTAAAAATGAATGGCACCACAAGCGCAATGCACATTTTGGCTTGTTTTTCGCAGGTTTCTAGGAACACATACAGAAATGTATGCTTCTGTGCGCAGTGTGAATGGGGCCTTAATGTAATGTTTTTAAACCTGTAAATGTGGTACACAGGAGAAAAGTTATTGCAAACTACAGTAAGTGTTCATGGTTATAGTGACAGCATCCAAAATGCATTTTTAGATTTTTTTTTACCTCTACAGAATATGGAATCTGTTCATCAGAATATATTTTCTGATCTTCATTGGAACTAACATGTGTCTGAACGTGTTAGCACATCTCAAGTCCAAAATGTAGTGAACTTTAGTAATGGGAAATGTATTTCAAGCAGATCTAGGATCAGATATACAGTATTTCTCTTGTTAAGAGCATATATCCTAAAAAATGTGTAACTGTAACATGTAAAGGTATTTATTACCTTTCACAGTACTCCCCCTTACAATGTCTTCATCTATTTTTCTCTACAGAAGCCAGGCATCATGTTTGCATTAACCAAAATCAGCAACCAAGATTCCCTGCCGAAAGCTGAACGCAAAGGAAAAGAACTGCCTGTAAGGAAAAAAAAATGAGAAAAAAATGGTGTGGTGTCCCCTTTGGCGTGGGGTCCCCCGCAAATCCATACAAGGCCCTTATCCGGGCATGCAGTCTGGTAGGCCAGTAAAGGAGAGATGAGTGAGCGCCCCCCCCAAATCATACCAGGCCACATGACCTCAACATGGTGGGGGTGCTTTGGAGCAGGGGGGTCCACCCCCCAGACCATGACACTCCCACCACCATGCTTGACTGTAGGCAAGACACCCTTGTATCTGTACTCCTCACCTGGTTGCCCCCACACACGCTTGACACAATCTGAACCAAATAAGTTTATCTTGGTCTCATCAGACCACAGGGCATGGTTCCAGTAGTCCATGTCCTTAGTCTACTTGTCTTCAGCAAAGTGTTTGGGAGCTTTTTTGTGCATCATCTTTAGAAGAGTGTGAAAAAATAAAACAATGTAACGAATCAAACCCAATAAATATGAAAAATGAGCAGTAGTGTGACTGTGATTCTCCAAACAAAAGTCCTAGATAAAATAAAATAAATGAAAGTCCAAAAGATGAGCACAAAAATCAAGTGTCAATTTTCTATTGTGCAAACAACCATGTAAAGCCTCAACAGTAGTGGATCAAAAAGAGCGAATAGGATGGGGTACTCTTACCAGAGCTGATGGACCCGGATATCAGCGACACCAGGTCGTAAAGGCTTGGATAATCGGATCGGTGCTAACTCTGATGAAAGTGGAAGTCCGGGATCTCCACAGATGTCTCCAAACGACCTCATGGAACTCTGCCAGACTGGAAGTGCGATGTATCCAAAAAGGAATGCCACAGCAACTCTCCTCAAAATCAATATATGTGAAAAGAAGAGACAGGAGGCTCCAATGGTGCAGGTCAAAAGAATAGGTTTATTAAAACCAATAGTACATAAAAAGTGATCACGGTGATTAAAAGCATTGTGGGGAGCGGTAAGCGTAGCCCGACGCGTTTCGTCCTAATGGGACATCTACAGGGGCATATGCCAGTCTGGCAGAGTTCCATCAGAGTTTCATCAGAGAGAGCCACCGATCCGATTATCCAAGCCTTTACGACCTGGTGTCGCTGACATCCGGGTCCATCAGCTCTGGAAAGAGTACCCCATCCTATTTCACTCTTTTGGATCCACTACTGTTGAAGCTTTACATGGTCGTTTGCACAATAGAAGATTGACACTTGATTTTTGTGCTCATCTTTTGGACTTTCATTTGTTTTATTTTATCTTGGACTTTTGTTTGGAGAATCACAGTCACACTACTGCCAATTTTTCATAATTATTGGGTTTGATTTGTCACATTGTTTTATTTTGTGCACTGTACCACAGGGCATACATTTTGTTAGCGCTACATTTTTTCACACTCTTTGTATACATTTGTCACATTTTGTGTAGCAGCTGTTATATTTAGTCATATATTTGCGCAGTATTACTTCACCTATCTTTAGAAGAGGCTAACTTCTGGGATGACAGCCATACAGACCAATTTGATGCAGTGTGCGGCATATGGTCTGAGCACTGATAGGCTGTCCCCCCCCACCCCTTCAACCTCTGCAGCAATGCTGGCAGCACTCATACGTCTATTTCCCAAAGACAACCTCTGGATATGATGCTGAGCACGTGCATTCAACTTTTTTGGTCGACCTGTTCTGAGTGGATCCTGTCCTGTTAAACCACTCTATGGTCTAGGCCACCAAGCTGCAGCTCAGTTTCAGGGTCTTAGCAATCTTCTTATAGCCTAGGCCATCTTTATGTAGAGCAATAATTCTTTTTTTCAGATCCTCAGAGAGTTCTTTGCCATGTTGAACTTTTATTGGTCAATATTGATCGAGTGAGAACGATAACACCAAATTTAACACACCTGCTCCCCATTCACACCTGAGACCTTGTAAAACTAACAAGTCACATGACACCGGGGAGGGAAAATGGCTAATTGGGATCAATTTGTACATTTTCACTTAGGGGTGTACTGACTTTTGTTGCCAGTGGTTTAGACATTAATAGCTGTGTGTTGTTATTTTGAGGGGACAGAACATTTACGGTTATACAAGCTGTACACTCACTACTTTACATTGTAGCAAAGTGTAATTTCTTCAGTGTTGTCACATGAAAAGATAGAATATAATATTTCCAAAAATGTAAGGGGTGTACTCAATTTTGTGAGATACTGTACTTGTTTATCCTGATAGAAATCCTGTAAGCTCATAATTTCCTGTTTAAACATACAACACAGTGTCTTTACTGCTCTGAACTCCCAAGCAGTGTTATCAGCCCCGCCTGAGCTCTGCAGACTACAGAAAACCCCCTTATGTTATAAGGGTATAAGTGAGGGGTGCATGGGCGTGCACATGGGGTGTGGCGGTGCCTTGGCTCATCCTAATCACATCCTAATAACACCTATGTGGTGCAGATTCCCCCTGCTTCCCTCCTCTCCTCTCCTCTCCTCTCCCACCAGCAGCTGCTGCGGGCACATGGGGGGGGATTTTTCAGGATGGAGAGTGGGGGAAGGAGCTAATAAATATGTAATTTATCAGCCCCTTCCTTTTCTGATTGAGCAGAGTGAGTGATCAGTACTGATCGCTCACTGTGTTCAATCATAACTGAAGCATAGTAAGCATAGCACAGGAAGCCGCTTAGTACAGAGCACTTTGCATTTACTCACTGTTCAGTGCAGCTGAGCCTACAGAGAAATGGACTGGTAGAATCTTTGTCCTCAGTCCCTTTCCCTGTCACAAAAGTTAAACATCAGGGGTATGTTTAGACCCATTGTAGTTCACCAAAGCTCTCCAACAGGACTTCCAAAAAATTGTAAATCAATTATAAATAATATAATAATAATGTTGTTAAAAATTATTTTTAAAAAAAAGCTCCGTACTGTCCATGCAGGGACAGTGAAAGGCTGAGCCTGTAAGGATGAAGCAGCAGGGAGCTGCAGGAGAAGCAGTCAGAGATGAGGAAGGTTCAGCATTTAGTTCACGAGCACTGGGACTGTGTGTTTGATGGTCTGGAGGACCAAGGCAGGAGGCTTATGCAGAGACGCTGCAGAGAAGAGCCATGAGGTGGAGTACTGTTTGTTTTGATACATTGATGGTAAGAACCTCTGGAGGGAAATTATTCTGCTGTGAATCTCTACTTTCTTCAATAAATGTGGGCAGAATAAAAAACCTAAAAAACTTTGTGGAGTAGACTGGACTCACTGTTTGGCTCTACCAACAAGCTAAATTACCCCAAATCATCACAATATATATATACATATACACACACACACACGTGTGTTTGAGCTTTGGGATGCACACCGCAATGCAATAGGTTGTGAAAACCTATAAAGAGGTTTTTTGTAGTTCATAGGTGCAAAATGGGGAGGGCTGATAACACTGCTTAGGATTTCAGTACAGCAGGGGAAGTGCTGCTCAAAGAGGAAGTTAAATGCTTACTTAATTTCTGACGGATCAAGAGTTTTTTTCTTTACTTGCAAGTCTTCAAAGACACTACCAATATAGAAATGTGTGTGCATTGCAGAGATTTACTGTTTTTTTTTTTTTAATTTGCAGACACTTTAAATTGATAATATCCTAAACACATATGGAATTACTGTTAACACACCAATTTAAGATCAATGGGAGTTGTTGCGAGAGTATTGTAATTAGTGGGTAGTATTTGAATATTAGACATGCTTTTTATGTTTCAAAAACTTTTTATAGCTTTTTAGCAATGGAACAAGCTATTGCTTATTTTTCAGGCTTATCATCCCAGCAGAGCCCACCTGGAGTGCAACAACCAGCACAGTAGTCATCAAATAGGCCGCTCAGACTTCCCATCATTCATTTCAGAAAGGTCTGTGTTGATAGGTACATTACCTTAGGCAAAGCAGCCCTTGCTGTGAAAATCACCTCTAAACTTGCCTTTCAGTATAAATAGATGAAGGTACTAAGGGCTAGCATCAAAAGAAATGCATGACCAGATTTAATCAATCATTTAAATTTCTGTACTTAAAAACAGAGATTCTCTTTAGTCAGTTCTCTTGCCTGAACAATGATGAGAATCTATGTAACTTTTGTGGAGTTACAAGAGCTCTTGAATAACTATCATGTTCCAATAAAAAAAAAACAAAAAAAAAACAGAATATCTCTCGGGATTTAACAAGAAGATATTCAAGTGCAATTGTAATATATCAGTATGCATGAACTCCAGCAAAACTCTTCAGTCTGGAGAAATGCTAATTTTCTTTGTATTTTTTTAAGTATTACGGTACTTATTCAGTATACATTAAAATCACCATACGCATTGGTCAACTGGTCAAGTGCGCCCCCAAACCTTTTCCTTGAGCTCGAGCTAGACTCAGACACCAAGAAGGCCTCTTCAATCGATTGGAAAATGAGTGATATGAACGACACCACACAATTATGTTGGATATCGATAATATGAACCTTTTTATTTTTCTCACATGTTATATATGACAACAATTCATTATACATCATTAGGGGCAAACCAAGGGGCGGTCCCTTAGCTTATCCAATCACAAGAGTACAAGTATCACAAGTTACATGGTATATGGCATATATAAAAAGACAATGATATTTCTGCTAAATGACGTGCTTAAAAAGTACCTAACAAAAAATACCCCAAATTTCCTTATCAAAATATATTTGTCTTAGCTTAATTCCGAGAAAAGGGTGTAATATAGAAATAACCTTTTAAGATACTTTCGATAAGGTGCCGTTTGGCATTAGGCCCAGACTTGCGGTGGGATGTTCTAACTTGTTCCCGTACATATTCACAAGATTTGTCACCGCAAACCTTCTGTTTTTGCAGACAGCTCACTCAATAAAATTTCCACTTAAACATTGTCAAAGCCTTGCATAAAAAAGCGTTTCACCTATCTTGTATAACAAAAAAAAAGTTCAGGCCTATTATCAAAAATATATATAGTGAACCAAGTGAACCAAAGTGCAGCCATTTTCCTTACAGATATGCGGCACTGATGGGCATTGATAGGCGGCACTGATGGGCACTTATAGGTGGCACTGGTGGGCACTGATGGTCACTGATAGGCGACACTGATGGGCACTGAAAGGCTGCACTGATGGGTACTTATGGGTGGCACTGAAAGACGGAACTGCTGGGCACTGATAGGAAGAACTGATAGGAGGCACTGATGGGCACTGAAAGGTGGCACTGATGGGCATTGATGGGCACTGATGGCTGGCACTGGATTTCACTGATAGGCATCACTGGCATTGGCAGGCTTTTTGTAATGGCACTGATTGGCAGCTGCCTTGGCACTGATTGGCAGCTGCCTGGGCACAGATTGGCATTTCCCTGGTGGTCTAGGGTGGCATACCTTGTGGTCCAGTGTGGTGGCATCCCTGGTGGTCCGGGCAGCATCCTGGTGGTCCTGGGCAGGCATCCGAGGGGGGCTGTACTGATAAACAATCAGCACAGACCCCCTCTGTCAGGAGAGCAGCTGATCAGCTCTCCTCAAATCGCGTCTGTCAGATGCGAGTGAGGAAAAGCTGATCAACGGGTCTTCCTGTTTACACTGTGATCAACCATGATTGGACACGGTTGATCATGTGGAAAAGAGTCTCTAGATCAGAGTTGCGGTGTGTCAGACTGACACACAACAACAACGATCACCTTGATATCATGGCGACATCATATGAGGTCCGGTTAGGATATCGCAACCACTTTGCTGACGTCATATTGCTATATGGCGGGCCGCAAGTGGTTAAACAAAGGTATCACACAGTGCATTCCAATGGGCAATAAATATAGAAGAGTGAAGGTTAAACCTGGGTGGCTAAATCGTAATGTAAAAAGCCTCATTAAAGAGAAAAAAATGTCCTTTAAAAAATATAAAGTGGATGGGTCATCATCAACATTCCAACACTACAAGGAATGCAATAATAAATGTAAGAACACTAGGGATGAGCTTCGAGTTCGAGTCGAACTCATGTTCGACTCGAACATTGGCTGTTCGCAAGTTCACCGAACAGCGAACAATTTGGGGTGTTCGCGGCAAATTCGAATGCCGCGGAACACCCTTTAAAAGTCTATGGGAGAAATCAAAAGTGCTAATTTTAAAGGCTAATATGCAAGTTATTGTCATAAAAAGTGTTTGGGGACCTGGGTCCTGCCCCAGGGGACATGGATCAATGCAAAAAAAAGTTTTAAAAACGGCCGTTTTTTCAGGAGCAGTGATTTTAATAATGCTTAAAGTCAATCAATAAAAGTGTAATATCCCTTTAAATTTCGTACCTGGGGGGTGTCTATAGTGTGCCTGTAAAGGGGCGCATGTTTCCTGTGTTTAGAACAGTCTGACAGCAAAATGACATTTTGAAGGAAAAAACTCATTTAAAACTACCCGCGGCTATTGCATTGCCGACAATACACATAGAAGTTCATTGATAAAAACGGCATGGGAATTCCCCAAAGGGGAACCCCGAACCAAAATTAAAAAAAAAAAATGACGTGGGAGTCCCCCTAAATTCCATACCAGGCCCTTCAGGTCTGGTATGGATATTAAGGGGAACCCCGGCCAAAATTAAAAAAAAAAAAATGACGTGGGGTTCCCCCTAAATTCCATACCAGACCCTTCAGGTCTGGTATGGATTTTAAGGGGAACCCCGCGCCAAAAAAAAAAAAAAAAAAAACGGCGTGGGGTCCCCCCAAAAATCCATACCAGACCCTTATCCGAGCACACAACCTGGCAGGCCGCAGGAAAAGAGGGGGGGACGAGAGTGCGGCCCCCCCTCCCTCCTGAACCGTACCAGGCCACATGCCCTCAACATTGGGAGGGTGCTTTGGGGTAGCCCCCCAAAACACCTTGTCCCCATGTTGATGAGGACAAGGGCCTCATCCCCACAACCCTGGCCGGTGGTTGTGGGGGTCTGCGGGCGGGGGGCTTATCGGAATCTGGAAGCCCCCTTTAACAAGGTGACCCCCAGATCCCGGCCCCCCCTCTGTGTGAAATGGTAAGGGGGTACATAAGTACCCCTACCATTTCACGAAAAAAGTGTCAAAAATGTTAAAAATGACAAGAGACAGTTTTTGACAATTCCTTTATTTAAATGCTTCTTCTTTCTTCTATCTTCCTTCATCTTCTGGTTCTTCTGGTTCTTCTGGCTCTTCTGGTTCTTCCTCCGGCGTTCTCGTCCAGCATCTCCTCCGCGGCGTCTTCTATCTTCTTCTCCTCGGGCCGCTCCGCACCCATGGCATGGGGGGGAGGCTCCCGCTCTTCTCTTCTTCTTTTCTTCTCTTCTTCTTCATTTTCTTCTCCGGGCCGCTCCGCAATCCATGCTGGCATGGAGGGAGGCTCCCGCTGTGTGACGGCGCTCCTCGTCTGACAGTTCTTAAATAACGGGGGGGGGCGGGGCCACCCGGTGACCCCGCCCCCCTCTGACGCACGGTGACTTGACGGGACTTCCCTGTGACGTCACGGGGAATGCCACAGGGAAGTCCCGTCAAGTCACCGTGCGTCAGAGGGGGGCGGGGTCACCGGGTGGCCCCGCCCCGTTATTTAAGAACTGTCAGACGAGGAGCGCCGTCACACAGCGGGAGCCTCCCTCCATGCCAGCATGGATTGCGGAGCGGCCCGGAGAAGAAAATGAAGAAGAGAAGAAGAGAAGAAAAGAAGAAGAGAAGAGCGGGAGCCTCCCCCCCATGCCATGGGTGCGGAGCGGCCCGAGGAGAAGAAGACAGAAGACGCCACGGAGGAGATGCTGGACGAGAACGCCGGAGGAAGAACCAGAAGAGCCAGAAGAACCAGAAGAACCAGAAGATGAAGGAAGATAGAAGAAAGAAGAAGCATTTAAATAAAGGAATTGTCAAAAACTGTCTCTTGTCATTTTTAACATTTTTGACACTTTCTTCGTGAAATGGTAGGGGTACTTATGTACCCCCTTACCATTTCACACAGGGGGGGGGCCGGGATCTGGGGGTCACCTTGTTAAAGGGGGCTTCCAGATTCCGATAAGCCCCCCGCCCGCAGACCCCCACAACCACCGGCCAGGGTTGTGGGGATGAGGCCCTTGTCCTCATCAACATGGGGACAAGGTGTTTTGGGGGGCTACCCCAAAGCACCCTCCCAATGTTGAGGGCATGTGGCCTGGTACGGTTCAGGAGGGAGGGGGGCCGCACTCTCGTCCCCCCCCTCTTTTCCTGCGGCCTGCCAGGTTGTGTGCTCGGATAAGGGTCTGGTATGGATTTTTGGGGGGACCCCACGCCGTTTTTTTTTTTTTTTTTGGCGCGGGGTTCCCCTTAAAATCCATACCAGACCTGAAGGGTCTGGTATGGAATTTAGGGGGAACCCCACGTCATTTTTTTTTTTTAATTTTGGCCGGGGTTCCCCTTAATATCCATACCAGACCTGAAGGGCCTGGTATGGAATTTAGGAGGACTCCCACATCATTTTTTTTTTTTAATTTTGGTTCGGGGTTTCCCTTTGGGGAATTCCCATGCCGTTTTTATCAATGAACTTCTATGTGTATTGTCAGCAATGCAATAGCCGCGGGTAGTTTTAAATGAGTTTTTTCCTTCAAAATGTCATTTTGCTGTCAGACTGTTCTAAACACAGGAAACATGCGCCCCTTTACAGGCATACTATAGACACCCCCCAGGTACGAAATTTAAAGGGATATTACACTTTTATTGTTTGACTTTAAGCATTATTAAAATCACTGCTCCTGAAAAAACGGCCGTTTTTAAAACTTTTTTTTGCATTGATCCATGTCCCCTGGGGCAGGACCCAGGTCCCCAAACACTTTTTATGACAATAACTTTCATATAAGCCTTTAAAATTAGCACTTTTGATTATTCATGTTCGTGTCCCATAGACTTTAACGGTGTTCGCATGTTCGAACAAACTTTTTTCCTGTTCGCATGTTCTGGTGCGAACCAAACAGGGGGGTGTTCGGCTCATCCCTAAAGAACACAATCAGGGCGACAAAAAGAATACGAGAGACACATAGCGGAGGAGAGTAAAAAAAATCCAAATACATTTTTTGGATATATTAACAGTAAAAAGGCAAGATCAAAGCACATTGCCCACATAAAAGATGAGGATGGGAGGATGGTTACAGATGGCACAGAGAAGGCAGCTGTACTAAATGCTTTCTTCTCCTCTGTTTTTACACAGGAAAAGGAGAGGTATACCAACCGCGACAGTACTGTGAAACATCACAGGGCATACCCTTGTGGCTAACAGAGACCAGAGTAATGGAGAGACTTAAACTTAATACAAATAAATCACCAGGACCGGATGGCTTACACTCCTCAGAGAACTCAGGTTATAGCCAGACTATTGTTCCTAATCTTTGTGGACAGCATACTGATAGGAATTGTACCAGCTGATTGGAGAAAAGCCAATGTGCTACCAATATATAAAAATGGGCAGAGGCAAATCACTGGAAACTACAGGCCAATCAGCCTAACATCAATTGTAGGTAAATTATTGGAGGGGATGATAAGGGACTATATTCAAAAATGTACTGAAGAAAAAAGTATCATTAGTAGGGATGAGCAGAAACACCCCCCGGTTCGATTCGCACCAGAA
This sequence comes from Aquarana catesbeiana, assembly GCF_042186555.1. Taxonomy (NCBI): domain Eukaryota; kingdom Metazoa; phylum Chordata; class Amphibia; order Anura; family Ranidae; genus Aquarana; species Aquarana catesbeiana. Next base: position 147,315,637 of record NC_133328.1, on the reverse strand, counting down.
CCTGCGAATGGATCGAAAGTTTGCAGAAACTTTGAACCCCATTAAAGTTTATGAGACTCAAACATTTGAAATCAAAAGTGCTAATTTTAAAGGTTAATATGCAAGTTATTGTCCTAAAAAGGGTTTGGAGACCCGGATCCTGCCCTAGGGGACATGTATCAATGCAAACAAAAGTTTTAAAAACGGAGAAGTGATTTTAATGATGCTTAAAGTGAAAAAAAGTGAAATATTCCTTTCCTGACATGCTCCATGGCAGGATACGTGTGGGTAGGCTCCGCCTCCATAACTACCCAATAGGACCCCTCTCCCATAAATCTTTGCTCTAGGCTGCTATCCATGTTCCTTTTTTGTCCTCCTTCGTAGGACCAGGTGTTGGTTCTCCTACCTGAAGATAAACCTCCCTACGATCGATTCAGCCGAGTGCCAAAGATTCCTCCGATAGGCCCTGACTGTTAAGCAGGGTATGGAGTGTATAGCAGAGTAGCGCTGAAGATTGGATCAGATCATCTATGTGCGCACGGTCTGTTTGCCTAATGTTTCAGGCGACCATTATCTGCTGCCAAGTCCAGTGTGTGTGTGTGGATGGCGGTTCCTCGGCCCAGGTGATCGTAGGTGGAGGGGTAAGTTTTCAAATTTATATACATGGCAGCAGTGTTTATGTGTTGTTGGTACCTTTTCTGTGTGTTTATTTCCCATCACTGGTGTCCAAGCTGGTACAGTCACTTCCTGCGTTCCAGCAGCCGCTCTCTCGTTTCATTTCCGGGTACCGGCATGCGCTCTGCGCATGCACGGATCCGATACAAAGTCGAGGCTTGGTTCGTGCATGCGCGCGAGCGTCTCGCATCTGACATCAGCGATGATGTCACGGGCGCCACTTTTAAAAGCTGTGGAAAGCTTACAGAGCCCCGGGAATGATCGTGGGGGATTCGACGACTTCCTGGGGCAACTATCTTGGTGGTTCAAGGTAAGACAATCTCTATTGTCTGGGTATGAGGTCGTTTGTCAAGCCAGCTGATGTGTGAATCTGTCTCTGCAGTTTCCTATTGTGTTGACACTATGGACTCCTCACTGCCCCCTAGTGGCCAGCCCGCTTGTAGCAGGTATGTTTGCAGTTTTTCTACCTGTACAAGGATTGAGAGTAGGATTTTAGGACACCAGCTGATTTCTGTCTCTATCTTTTCTGTGCTTCTTTTCTCACAGCCCTCCTAGGTCTGATCCACACCATAGTTCCCATAAAGGAAGTGGATCATCAAAATCACACCACCGTCAATCTTCCTCCAGGTCTAGCCATCATGGATCTCCTTCCAGATCTGAACAGGGCAATAAAGATCCTTCTCACCCCCCTTCATCTCACTCTAGCAAAATATCAGGAAAATCATGCTGGGGGTGCAGGATGCCTGTTCCAGGAGACAAATCTCTCTGTGATCACTGCTGCTCTAAAGCTGCAGATGAGAGGGATGGTGCAGACCAGTGTTTAGAATCTATGGTGAGACGGGTTGTGAAAGAATCTCTACAGGAAAGAGAGGCTCAACAGCCCCGTGATTCCCCATCAGACCCATTATGCCCTCCAGTGGGTGAGGGTTCTGTACATGAGACATGGGAGTCTTCCCAGCCAAATCACCCTTCTGCTCCTGTTTTAGACAGCGAATCGGATCTGGAAGATCCTGGCGTGGGGTTTGAATATGCTTTAGTCCCTTCTTTGGTGAAGGCAGTAAAAGAGGCCCTGAAGTGGGAAGATCCAGTTACTCCCCCCCAAAACAGAGAAAGTTTTTCAAGCAGCTCAATAAGGAGCGTCAATATTTTCCTTTTCTCTCTGAGATGGGCAATGTCATTTCTGAGGAATGGAGCAAGATGGACAAGAAGAGTTCCATGCAGTCAAAGGTCTTGAAACTATATCCTTTTAAGGAAGAGGAAGTAAAGCACCTTGAGTCAGCTCCTTTAGTGGATGCAGCACTGATGAGACTAGCAAGATATGTAACGCTCCCCTTAGAGGATACTGTATCTTTTAAAGATCCTTTGGAAAGACGAATTGATTCAGATTTAAAGGGTCTGCCTGACATCAGGAATGGCATGTAAGCCAGTACTTGCGATAGCTGCAGTCTCCAAAGCTTTGGAATCTTGGTCTGATAATGCGGTTCCTAAGAGGTATCTCTACTGAAACATGGAAAGATTCTCCTATCCAGGAGATCAGGCTGGCATCAACCTTTCTTGGGGAGACCTCTATTGAAGTCTGGTTTCCTCCCTCAAGACAGACGTCTACAAAATCAGAGACGCAATTTTCCTAGAAGACAAAATTCTGATCGCGCTAGGGAAGCGTGCAGCTACAGACCTGGTCGGGAGTTTTCAAGGTCCTGGAAATCCAGGCAGTCCTCCTTTAAGAAACCCGCAAAAGGTGGTTCCTCTGGCAACCAGGACTCCACTAAGTCCTTTTGAGATTGGGCCCGCTCAGGCATGCCAGGTGGGGGCTCGTCTTCGCCACTTCGGGCATGTCTGGGCGGCCTCAATCCGGGATTACTGGACCATCAGGACGGTCTCCTCCGGTCACAAGTGGGTCTTCAACAATACCCCAAGACTCAGATTTGTTCCCACATCTCTTCCAGGTTCAGAAGAGAAAAAGCAGGTCCTGTTAACCTACGTGAATTGTTTATTGGATCAAGGCGCAGCCGTCCCTGTTCCAGAAAACGAACGAGGCAAAGGCATGTATTCTCCTCTGTTCATGATACAGAAGAAAAACGGTACATGGAGGCCAGTAATAGACTTAACCATTTTTAATTCCTTTATCCGAAAGGAAAAATTCAAAATGGAATCTTTACTTACGATTCAACAATCAGTATATCTGGGCAGTGGCGTATCTAGGCTATGGCAGCCATGGCAAATGCCATGGGCGCCATGGGGAGTGAGGGCGACAAAAAAGTTGCCCCCCGCACAAAAAAACCCCACCCGCCCTCCTGCGGACACCTCTCGGCTCTCTTGGCCGCCCCCCGCACTAACATAGCCCCCAACGCCGCGGTTGGCCGGCTGGAGCACTTGCTACTTTGCATGCGGAGGGGAGCGTCAGGCCTGCAATGACTTCACCTGGTGCAGGGAAAATAGCAGGGTAACTGGCGGAGGCGGAGCCTAATGCTCCGCCTACCCTCCTCTGCATGTCTGGCATCATCTTCCCTAGGAGTGGGGTCTGTGACGTGAGGAGGATAAGAGACGAGTCACGAGAAAAAGAAGGGGAACCCCCAGGCAGCAGCAGGGATTAGCACTGCAGCCTAGCAGGTACTCTGGAAGATGATGATGATCATATGCATGTGTACCAGGCAAGCAGCCAGTCAAATATAGTGCTAAGTATGGGTTATAAAAATATGCATAGCAGCCATAGATATCATAAATAAAGTGTAATAAAGTGATCTGTGCAACAGCAGGTACTACTTAAAAGTAGTACCTGCTGTGCCTGTTGCACAAATCACTTTATTACACTTTATTTATGATATCTATGGCTGCTATGCATATTTTTTATAACCCATATTTAGCACTATATTTGACTGGCTGCTTGCTTCTGCTTGGGCCTGGCACACATGCACAATCGCACATGATGATGACGACTTAAAGTCATCATCATGTGCAATTGTGCGTGTGTGCCAAGCAGAAGCAGCCAATCAAATATAGTGCTAAATATAGGTTTATATGCATAGCAGCCATAGATATCATAAATAAAGTGTAATAAAGTGATTTGTGCAAACAAGCTCATTAAACAGTCCACATTCAGTGAAAGCTCATGTACTGCAAACTTTGCAGTGCACAAACTTTCACTGAATGTGGACTGTTTAATGAGCAGGGGCGGACTGACCCGTCGGGCACTGCCCAAGGGCCTGAAGCTCTGCAAGACTGCAATGCATACATTCTAGCACTAGCAGCGGCTGTAATAGGACCTCTCATAGCGCACTGCTCCCCGCCGCCCCCTCCTTCCCTCCCATCCACCCCAGGTGCTTGTACTGTACATTAAATTACCTGGGATGGACGAGAAGAGAGGAGGGGCCAGCGGGGAGCAGCGCGCTGTGAGAGGTCTTATTACAGGCATCAGATAAGGCTGTGTACTTTTTATTTTTCACAGGAGTCTAGAGACACCAGGGCCGCCACCATCGGGGGAGGGGCAGCCAGTACAGATGTAGGGGGCCTGGGCCCCAACAGGACCACAGGAGGCCCCATGATACTCTCCTGGTCCCTCCCCCCACAGTGTCCCCCTGTGTCCCCACCCCCACACAGTGTCCTCTTCTCCCCCCCTCGGCATCCCCCTGTTTACCCTGTCCGCACTGCATCCCTCTCTGTCCTCATCACACTGTGTCCCTCTGTCTGTCCCCAGCGTCCCTCTCTGTCCTCGTCACACTGTGTCCCTCTGTCTGTCCCCAGCGTCCCTCTCTGTCCTCGTCACACTGTGTCCCTCTGTCTGTCCCCAGCGCCACTCTCTGTCCTCGTCACACTGTGTCCCTCTGTCTGTCCCCAGCGTCCCTCTCTGTCCTCGTCACACTGTGTCCCTCTGTCTGTCCCCAGCGTCCCTCTCTGTCCTCGTCACACTGTGTCCCTCTGTCTGTCCCCAGCGTCCCTCTCTGTCCTCGTCACACTGTGTCCCTCTGTCTGTCCCCAGCGTACCTCTCTGTCCTTGTCACACTGCGTCCCTCTCTGTCCTCATCACACTGTGTCCCTCTGTCTGTCCCCAGCATCCCTCTCTGTCCCCGGCGTCCCTCCCTGTCCTCATCACACTGTGTCCCTCTGTCTGTCCCCAGCATCCCTCTCTGTCCTTGTCACACTGGGTCCCTCTCTGTCTGTCCCCAGTGTCCCTCCCTGTCCCTGACATCCCTCCCTGTACATGTCGCACTGCATCCCTCCCTGTCCCTTGATTGTGTGTTAGTGTGTCATTGATTTTGTATGAGTTACTGTGTGCACCAATGTGTTTTGATGAGTGTGAGTGTGCCAGTGTGTTGGCATCATCAGTGATTTTTGTATCAGTGTGTGCCCGTGGGCCATTTTTAGCTATTTTTTTTGTTAAGGTTATCTGAAAGATGGGTTTCAAATGTTTTGACAGGGGCGCAGTTTCAGTGCTTGCCATAGGCGCCATTTTGACTAGATACGCCTCTGTATCTGGGGGATTGGATGATTTCAATCGATCTAAAAGATGCGTACTTTCACGTGCCAGTGGCAACAGATTTCCAACAATTCCTCCACTTTGCGGTAGGCAACCAGCATCTGCAGTTCACATGTCTACCCTTCGGCCTAACAACGTCACCTCGGGTCTTCTCCAAGGTCCTTTTGTCTGTTGTAGCTCTACTTCGCATCAAGGGGGTTCGTCTCCACCACTATTTAGACGACCTACTTCTCCTAGCTCAGAACAAAGATCAACTTTTAGAGCACAAGAGCTTAGTCATCTCCACCCTGCAGGAATTCGGGTGGCTTCTGAATTTAGAGAAGAGCCATCTAGAGCCAACTCAATCCCTGGTGTTTCTAGGGGCACATTGGAAGGCATTGGAAGGCACCATCTCCCTTCCAGAGGAGAAGATTGGAGTGATTCGAGACAGAATAAACACAGCCCTTGCGTCATCTCACCTCTCCGCTCTCCAATGCCTGAAAGTAATTGGCACAATGACAGCCACCATTCCTATGATGAAGTGGGCCCAATGGCATACACGACCCTTCCAAAAAGGGTTCCTTCAACAATGGGATTCTTCCAGCCAAGTCCAGCGCATACACCTTACTCCAACCATGAGAATGTCTCTCCTTTGGTGGCTTCAAGGGAAAAATCTGCGCAATCACCATTCAATCATTCTCATCTCATGGGTCACAATAACATCAGATGCTAGCAATCGGGGTTGGGGCGCTCACTGCCTTTCAGAAGTGGCTCAGGGCCGATGGATTTTCCCTGCTCGAGGGATTGTCTCCAACATTCTGGAGCTGAGAGCCGCCTTTCAGGCACTCCTGTCATTTCGCCATCTAATAAAGGATTCATCAGTAATGCTAAGGTTGGACAATACAACGCGGTGGCTTACATAAAGAAGGAAGGTGGAACTCGCAGCTGGTCTCTGTCACAAGAGGTGGAGAGAATAATGAGCTGGGCTCAGAAGTATGTGTCCAACATCTCGGCAGTTTACATTCCGGGGATTCAGAATGTACAGGCAGACTTCCTCTCGTGGGTTCAAATGGACAACAACGAGTGGTCTCTCCACAGAAGAGTGTTCGAGTGGCTTCTGACCCTGGGAGTACTTCCAGAGGTCGATCTGTTTGCTTCCCCATGCAATCACAAAATGCCCAGATATTATTCGAGGTTCAGAGACCCTCAGGCATATGGAATAGATGCTCTCTCAGATCAGTGGAGGTTTCAGAGGGCTTATGGCTTCCCTCCGGTACCGGGGATTCTTCAATTTCTCTGGAGGCTCAGAACAGAGAAGGTGGAGATCATTGCAGTGATTCCTTTCTGGCCCAACAGGCCGTGGTTTCCTCTGTTATCGCTCCTCAGTTATCAAGACCCAGTTCCCCTTCCTCTCAGGCTGGATCTACTGTCTCAAGGCACGACGTTACACCCATGCCCATCTTGCCTACACCTCAGGGTGTGGTTCTTGAGAGGGAAAGGCTTGAATCTCTAGGTTGTCCTGAAGAAGCTATTCCAACTCTTCTTAGTGCCAGGAGGGGAAGTACTAATAGGGTATACGAACGTATAAGGTCTAAATTCACTGATCATATGTCTTCCAGGTCAAATCCTTGTAACTCTCCAGCAGTACAGGACAAGTTTTCTCCAATCAGGGCTTGACCTATCCTTAACAGTCAGCTCACTAAGAGTTCAAGTTTCAGCCATCTCGGCCTTCACAGGAGAATCTTGGGCAAATCACGCATTAGTTTGTCAATTCTTTAAAGGAGCTATCAGGCTTAAACCTCAAAGAAGACCTAGGTTTCCCAAAGGGGACCTCTCTATTGTCTTGTATTTTCTCTCCAATCTCGGATCAGATCCTGACAAACCTCTTTCCATGAGAGACCTCACGCTCAAGACCACCTTCTTAGTAGCTGTGACTTCGGCTAAAAGAGTGTCGGAGATTAGAAATCTAGGTTCAGAAGAACCTTTTCTGACCTTCTTTCCAGACAGGGTAGTGTTGATTCCAATGCTAGGGTCAAACCCTAAAGTGACCTCAGTCTGCTGTGAAATATTAGATCAAGAATTGTAATTACATGCCATTGTTGAACAGTGGTAGAAAAATCGGGCCTTTGGTGGTGGTGCCACAACACTGTAAGTCCTCACAGTTACTCTTGGTGGGTGCTGGAACGGGCCCTGCTGTGAAATATTATATCAAGAATTGTAATTACATGCACCTGTTGAACAGGGGCAGAAAAATTGAGCCTTTGGAGGGGTGGTGGAGGTGGTGTTGCCACAACACTGTAAGCCCTCACAGTTACTCTTGGTGGGTGCAGGAATGGGCCCTGCTGTGAAATATTAGATCAAGAATTGTAATTACATGCACCTGTTGAACAGAGGCAGAAAAATTGGGCCTTTGGTAGTGGTGGTGTTGCCACAACACTGTAAGCCCTCACAGTTACTCTTGGTCGGCGCAGGAATGGGCCCTGCTGTGAAATATTAGGTCAAGAATTGTAATTGCATGTCCCTGTTGAACAGGGGCAGAAAAATTGGGCCTTAGGCACTGGTGCCACAACACTGCAACCCCTCACAGATGCTATAGTTGGAGCGCAGGAATGAGCACTGCTGCAAAGTATTGCAGCAAAAATTGTAATTATACGCCCCTGTTAAACAGGGACAGAAAAATTGGATCTTGGCCACTGGTGGCGGTGCCCAGAACCAAAAATGTTCTTACAAGCTACCAGCATGAAAATTGAGGAGGAAGAGGATTGTCACTCAGCATAACAGTCTTGAAGGGATCTCACATTAAAAAAAATCAATCAGTTACATCAGCATCAGGTCCTTGGTAGCTGGTGATCCAAGACTGATTCATTTTTATGAAGGTCAGCCGATCGACCAATTCGGTGGACAGACGCACCCTGTGATCGGTTACAAAGGTTCGAGCAGCTCCAGGCCTCCTTGGGAAACCCAAACCTGCAGCCTCAAGTACAATCAGCATCTGCACCTATCACACCAGTCGCAGACACGCATTCATTATTACTGCCAGCTCCGTCCCGTTTCTCTGGGTACTCCAAGGCCTGCAGGGGCTTCCTCAGCCAATGCACCATTCATTTTTAGCTCCAGCCTCAAAACTTTCTGTCTGATCAGGCTAAGGTAGCCTATATCATTTCCCCCCCTCTCCGGTGAAGCTTTAGCCTGGGCTGCCCCCCTGTGTAAAAAGAATGACCCGGTGGTTTCCAGCCTGTCTGACTTCTTGAAGCTCTTTCGTAATATCTTCGAAGGAGCCAGCATGGGTTTCTTCAGCGGCTAGTGCCCTTTTACACCTTCACCAAGAATCTTGTTCAGTGGGACAATATGCGCTTCAGTTCCGTATCCCCACAGCTGAATTGAGCTGGAACAATGAGGCTCCGGTCGCAACCTTTTTACATGGCCTCTCTGACCGAGTGAAGGACGAATTAGCAGGAACAGCCATCTCCGCCGGTCTGGATGATGTAGTTTCCTTGTGCAATCAGATTGACATTCGTTTCCAGGAGAGGTCCCTAGAAAAAAGACGCCAGTACTCCCTAGGTCCTAGTCAGCCTGAACTCGTCCCCCATCGCCCTGTGGAGCATCCTCTGCCTGCTGAGGAATCTATGCAGCTGGGTCGGACCAGACTAACCCCCGAAGAATGTGCTAGATGTAGAACTCTGGGCTTGTGTCTTTATTGTGGGGGCAAGGGTCATTTTCGTGACTCCTGCTCGCTTCGTCTGGGAAACGCTCGGGTCTAATGCATTTAGGAGGTGGAGTATTGGACCCGGAAACATCACCTTCTTGTCTTCTTCTTCTGGTGTTCCTCCATGTAGGCACTTCTCCCCAATCGGTCCTAGCATATCTGGACTCTGGGGCTGCCGGCAATTTTATAGACTGGAGAACTGCTTCTTCTATGAAGCTTACCCTTTCTCCCCTCGCTACACCACTGGTAGTCCCGGCAATTGATGGCACTGTGCTCCCAGGGGGCCCTATCCATTTCCAGGTGCTACCTATTAGGATGTCGGTAAGGATTCTCCACCAGGAGTGGATTTCCTTCCTCAGGCCCCAAGGCCTCTACCCCCATTGTATTGCACCTTCCTTGGCTACAGCTCCACTCTCCACATGGGGACTGGGTCTCTGGGCAGATCCTAGCTTGGGGTACTTCGTGTTTCTCGTCCTGTCTTCTCAAGGTGGCCCCCAAGGAGAGACTTCCCATTGCTACCACATCCGTATCTTCTGATCTGAAGTGAAGAGGTGCGATTACCGGGATGTGTTCTATAAGAAGTCTGCTGAGATGCTTCCTCCCCACAGATCTTTTGACTGTGCTATTGACCTTGTCTCTGGAGCAACTCTGCCCAGGGGTCGTACCTATCCTCTGTCCATTCCAGAGACCCAGGCCATGTCTGAGTATGTCACCGAGAATCTGGAGAGAGGTTTCATCAGGAAATCCTCGTCGCCTGCAGGAGCAGGGTTCTTTTTCGTTGCCAAAAAGGATGGTACCCTCAGACCCTGCATCGACTATCGAGGTTTAAACACAGTGACTATCAAAAACCGATACCCCTTACCTCTAATATCTGAGCTATTCAACAGGTTGAAGGGGGCTTCCTTTTTCACCAAGTTGGATCTCAGAGGTGCATACAATATCATTTGAATACGGGAAGGTGACAAATGGAAGACTGCGTTTAACACTAGGGACTGGCATTACAAATACCTGCTTATGCCTTTTGGTTTGTGTAATGCTCCAGCTGTGTTCCAGAACTTTGTCCATTAAATCTTCAGGGATCTACTATACCAGTTTCTTGTCATCTATCCGGATGACATTTTCATCTTTTCCGAAAATCTGCTTGCTCACAGAAACCATGTCCACACCATACTTCAGCGCCTTAGAGAGAATAATCTCTATGCCAAGCTGGAGAAATGTTACTTTGAATGTCCTGAGGTCCTGTATCTGGGATGTTTTGTTTCTAGTTTGGGTCTTCGCATGGATCCCGGAAAGGTCTCGGCCATTACCAACTGGCCCCTTCCTGCTAGCCTTAAGGCCACACAGCGCTTTCTTTGCTTCACAAATTATTATAGGCAGTTCATAAGGAATTACTCTTCCATTGCCGCCCCTATTATCACTTTGACCAAGAAGGGTGCGAATGCCAAAGATTGGCCTCCCGAGGCTGTCTCTGCGTTTTTATTGAAGTAGACGCTTTTTCGATGGGGTGGGAGCTGTGCTTCTTCAGTTCTTTGAGTAGAGACATCAACCACGTGCGTTCTTCTCCAAAAAATTTTCTCAGGCAGAGAGAAATTATGCTATTGGTGATCAGGAACTTCTCGCAATTAAATTGGCGTCATCTTTTGGAGGGTTCCCCTCACTCCATAACGATCTTTACTGGTCACAAGAATCTACAATACCTACAGAATGCTAAACATCTGAACCCCAGACAGGCCAGGTGGAGTCTCTTCTTTTCTCGTTTTAAATTCAAGATTACGTACAAACCTGGTTCCTGCAACAGTCGGGCTGATGTGCTCTCTAGGTCATTTGACACTTTGGACGAGGAGACGATCATTCCGACCTCATGCATTGTTGCCCATCCTACCACCCTGGAATCAAAAATTCCTCCTGGCAAGACCTTTGTTCCCACGGAGCTAAGAGCTAAGATTCTTCATTGGGGACATGATTCCAAGGTGGCAGGTATTGCTGGGTTCCTCCAATCCTTCCTGCTCATCAGTCGTCACTACTGATGGCCTAATCTCCACTCAGATATTAAAGAGTACATTAAGGCTTGTCATGTCTGTGCTCAGTCTAAATCTTCCCCACAAGCCCCTGCTGGTCTTCTCATGCCCTTGCCCATTCCTAAGGAGCCCTGGTCTCACATAGCCATGGATTTTATCACCGATCTTCCACTGTTGGAGAATAATATGGCCATTTGGGAGGTAATCGATCGGTTCTCTAAGATGGCTCATTTTGTTCCGTTTCCTGGTCTCGCTTCTGCCCCTGCCTTGGTTTCCATTTTTGTACGAGAGATTTTCTGCCTTCATGGTGTTCCTTCCCATGTCATTTTGGACAGGGGTGTTCAGTTTACTTCTCGTTTTTGGAGAGCCTTTTGCAAATCCCTAAACATTACCTTCGATTTTAACTATTCTTACCATCCCCAATCCAATGGCCAGACTGAGAGGGTTAATCAGGAGTTGGAGGTCTTTCTCCGTACCTTGGTCTCGGCTCATCATGATGATTGGGCATCACTACTCCTGTGGGCAGAGTTCTCCCACAATAATCATGTCAACGTCAGTTCTCAAAAAACACCCTTTGTCACTGTTTATGGAAGACACCCTCAACTTCCTCTTCCTATGACCTGTTCTTCCGACATTCCAGCTTTGGTGACTGTTCAGGAATCATTCAATTCCATGTGGGCTGACGTTCATGATTCCCTCCAGAAAGCTGCCAACAAATTCAAGAGTTTTGCTGACCGTCGCAGGCGTAAGCCACCTTCTCCTCAGCCAGGAGACAAAGTCTGGCTCTCCACCAGGAACAAAGAAACGTGAAAATAACTGCGCATCAAAAAAAGGAAATTATAAAAACATATGCTACAAAATCCTATATGTGACACAAACACACAACGTGAAAAATGGTAAACTGGTGACTCGCGCTTAACAAACTACAATGTGTATAGCTGGAAAGTGATCAAACCTCACTATAAGCCAAATGCAAAAAAGACTTATGATGATATATGGCAAACTGCAGTATACAAAACTGAAAAAGTGATCAGACCTCACTTTAAACCAAATGCAAAAAGACATATATATCAGATATATCAAAAAAATGTGCAGAAAAATAGATAAATTAACGTAAAAAGCTGCAGTGCGTGATGCAAACAATTGAAAAAAATTGTGAAAAATAGTCCATATACAAAAACACCCAAGTGTGATGTAACAATCCAAGAAGGGTCCAGTCATATGGAATCATGGGTGTATGGGTCCACCACCATAAATAGAGTGCCTGGCCGCTTACCAGAAACCCATGACCCCCCCGTTACAGAGGGTCTGAATGGGCTGTTATATCCTGCTAATCTGGACCACCAAGGAGTCAAGATGGGAGCTGGAATGGGACATCAGGGACTGTAGACACCAGGGACTGTAGTGCAGATGGATGAATCCACAGGGAAGAGGCTTGGCCCTCAGCAGAGTAGTATCATCATAAAAAGAGAGAAGGGGAGGGCTCCGATAGTGTAAAACCAAACGATTTTATTAAAATAAATATAGTATACACTCACATGTAAAATAGGAAAAACGTCCTCTGAAGAAGAACAGTCTGTGGCACCGGCCGGATGCTCACAGACGGCCCATCCTGCTGGTGTTGCAATGACAGTGGGAGGTGACGCGATGACACCGCTTAGGTGTCACTGCTTTTTACGTTAATTTATCTATTTTTCTGCAAATTTTTTTGATATATCAATATATGTCTTTTTGCATTTGGTTTAAAGTGAGGTCTGATCACTTTTTCAGTTTTGTATACTGCAGTTTGCCATATATCATCATATGTCCTTTTTGCATTTGGCTCAAAGTGAGGTTTGATCACTTTCCAGCTATACACATTGTAGTTTGTTAAGCGCGAGTCACCAGTTTACCATTCTCCACCAGGAACATCAGACTCCGGGTTCCTTCCTTCCTTTAGTCCTCAATAAGTTCTCTCGTCCTCTCTCTACCGCAGCGCCGGTCTCTCAGGATAATCAGGAGTATGAGGTTAGCCAAATTTTGGATTCCCGACTCTGTAGAGGCATTCTCAAGTACCTCGTGCATTGGAAAGGGATTTGGTTGTGAGGAGAGGTCGTGGATCACGGCTTCTGAGATCTTTGCACCTCGTCTGTTGAGGAAGTTTCATTTGAAGTTCCCCTCTAAACCTGGTCCCAGGCAGGGAAGGGGGAGGCCTCATAAGAGGGAGTGTACTGTCATGGTTATGCAATAGAGTTTTGTCTGTCAGCTTACCTGTCTCCATGTGTTCATCTCTAGAGACCAGCTGACTCTCACCTGACTGCTTTTATAATCTCTCCTCTAGCATGCTCCACCTCAGCTCCTATCAGAGAACTCTATATTAACCTCTGCCCTGCAGGCCAGCCCTGCTGATCAAGCTTTGTGTGTTTGGCTTCCTGTTTCCTGCCTGCCGTGTGCTCTACGTTTTTTTCTGTTACCGACCATGGCGTGTTCTCAACTATTCCTGTCTGCTCGTGACCTTGACCTTTGGTGTGTCCCCGACTATGCCTGTTTGCCTGTGACCCTGAAACTTTGGCGTGAACTCTGTTGTCCTTGTCTGCTTGTGGCCCCGACCTTGGCTTATTCCCTTACTATCCCTATCCTCCTGTTGCCTACTGTGGGTGTGAGCTGGGGGACCCTGGGGGTCGCGACCTGGAGCCAGTTGCAGCCCAATCCATCCTCACCACTAGAGGCTCTGGTGAACACCTGCTGGCTCTTAGACTCCGCGCCCTAGGGAATCTTACGCTCTAACCCCGGTGGGATCCGTGTTAGCGGCCCTGCTTTCCTTACCGCCCTGACTCCCATCCGCAGCACTCAGCCGTAGGGTCCACTACCTTGTGGTGCACTCCTGATCCCAACGGTGTGCATCTGCCACCTAGTCTCAAGGTGACCTGACAGTGTGTCATGGTCTTGGATCAGGCTCTGAGACCAGTGGCTGCAGCAGTAAAGAAGTTCAAGGGTAGTCAGCTGGAAATGTACAAGCAGATCCCCCTAGTGGGTGATACAGGCTCACCTAAGGTGCATATCTACACACTAACCAGTATTCACCAGAACTCCCAATGGTGGTTTTACTGCATGTTAGTTCTGACAGTGAAGGATCTCTAGCCAGGCTGAAGATCATTTGCCCAGAAACTTCTGTCTCATTAGGTGTGGCCACTCTGAGCTTTTAGTGTTCAAGAACTCAAGGAGTTGTGGGAAATGAGTTAAAGGGGCCTGAGGTTGCATCTGAGTATGGTGAGTAAAGGTGCACTTGGTACATGATTATAACAGCAAATTTAGGCTATTCACATTGAGTATATGATGAAAAAATACATATATCATAAAAAGTTACCTTTAGTGAAAAACAAAATGTTAACAAAAATACAGGAAGCTGAAATTAAATTACAGTACTTGGACAACTATAGAAGTTGAGATTTGCAAATACTTCTCACAGTCAGAAGCTCCGGATATACCGGTCATTTTGGCATGTAGTTTTCACTGAAAGTGAAGTCTTTTTCTGTTCAGTTTGAATTGCTCATGTTTGTGACAAGTCTGCTTTAAAAAAGCAAACGTTTTTTTGTTTTAATTCAAGTGTGGCCTTTAATTTATTGCAATTATTTCACTTCAAAATTGGCTGAGAATATTTTAAATAAGCAGTACATTTTCTTAGATAATTGGCTACTTGTAGACTCCTTTATAAAAGAAAGGTTTTGAGAGTTGAAGTGGTCTATAAGAGAGGATGAGGCAGGAAATCCTTCTGTCATTCGTTACTGATGCTATTCTAGGTTAAGACCTCAATAAAGGTGCATGCACTAATGGCTAATATGTCTGTCTATATTGCAACAAAAACTGATAAGCCATAAATAATCTGAATCCATTATAAATCCACTCTGCTGAATGAAATACCATGGGAGAGGCTTTCCCTCATCTTCCCCCCGGCTTCTGGCTAATAGCTGTTGACAGTAAGAGTTGTTACACTTAAAAGTAGATATTTTTATCCTCTACTATATGCACAGTACTTGAAGCTTCTCATTGCAGGCCTCACTCTGAATTGGCTTTTTTAGTAAGTAAACACAATATAGGGGATTTAAAGGAGCACAATAGAACTGAACAATGAAACTCATGACATCTAATGATCCCTTCCAAATTGTTTTTGGGGGCTTAATCTGTGGTTTGAAGTTCAGGTTTAAATTTTTAAAACAATTAAAATTTGCATGTATTTGCTCAGTTACTGTATATTCACTTATCTGCCATCCTGGTTACCTGTTTTTCCCTTTCACACTGAGGCGTCAGCGCTGTCTGCAGTAAAGCGGCGCTATTTTTAGCAGCGCTTTTCCGTCGTTTTTGCGGGGGTTTTCGGCCGCCAGCGGGGCACTTTTAATCCCCGCTAGTGGCCCAAAAATGGTTAAAATGACCTGCAAAGTGCCTTGCCGGCGGTTTGGCAGCGCTGCCCATTCATTTAAATGGGCAGGAGCAGTTTAGGATGCTGCTTGCAGGAGTCTTTTTAACATCCCGGCAGCGCATCGCCTCAATGTGAAAGCCCTCTGGCTTTCACACTGAGACTGCAGGGGAGCTGTTTTTCAGGTGCTTTACAGGCATTATTTTTTAGCCCAAAAGTGCCTGAAAAACGCCTCAGCATGAAAGGGGTCTGGTCTTTTTGTCCCTTTTACTGGTTTTCATAAGTGATCAGTTGGCACATGTAGCCACCTTGCTTACAGAATAGCACAGCTAGTGGAATTGGCCTTACTCAGTAGTGGTCAGTTTCATATGGGGAAACTCAAGCATGGCACTGACATCAACAAAGGGCCATATATAATTTTCAGTGCATGTAGTGCAACAGAACATAGTCAGAGAATGTGTACAATAGTAGATAACCAGAGCCTGCAAGCAGTTTGCTACCTTTACAGTCTCTTTACAAATCAGTGTTCCCACACTGAGATTTTATATTTCCCTAAAGCTAGGTAAACATGGGAAGTATGAATGAAAAAAAAAAATGGAGGGGTCGCTGTACTAACTAAGCAATGTCAGTGCAGTGATCTTCCCGCTGTGCTATTGTGTTCTGACAGGGAGACTGCCCCCTCCCTCCTGCCAGAATACACTGATCAGCGTTCGCAGCCATTGGCTGCCAGTGCTGATTGGATGCTGGTTTTCCAGCATGCCCATTCGACAGAAGTCATTAGATTGGCTTCTGTTGAACGGGGGCTGCTGCACGCACTGGCCAAATGTTGGGCGGTTTCTGTTGAACTAGCCGACACTTGCCAATATTCGGTCCATGTGTACCAGCCTTAACCACTTGCTGACCCCACACAGTAAATATACTGCAGTGAGGCAGCACATGCAGGCACAAGCACATACATGTAGGTGATTGTGCCTACTCAGGGTCAGGAGCATGCAGTGCGTCCCTCTTGTGACTGCTGTGTCTGGTAATCAGTAACCAGGTATCATGTGATCGCTATGATTGGGCATAGAGATCACATTATAACAATGTAAACATTCTGTCATGAATGGCTTTTCATTCATGACCAGCTTGCTTACTGTAGCCAATCACAGATTATAACCAAAAGCAAGTTGTTAATGAATGGCTAACCCATTAACGAAAGCTAAAACTATTGCTTATACAGTGATATTCACTGTATAAACAATAACAGTGTAAAAAAAAAAAGTAGTATAGTGTCACTTAATGGGGTGGGCAACAACATGGCAAATTAGGTTTAATGTGGAAAAATGTAAAATAATGCATTTGTGTGGCAAAAATATGAATGCAATCTACTCACTGGTGGGGAGACCTCTGGGGGAATCAATGATGGAAAAGGATCTGGGAGTCCTAGTAGATGACAGGCTCAGCATTGGCATGCAATGCCAAGCTGTCACTAACAAAGCAAACAGAATATTGGCATGCATGAAAAATGGGATTAACGCAAGAAATAAAGCGATAATTCTCCCACTCTACAAGACTCTGGTCCAGCCTCACCTGGAGTATGCTGTCCAGTTCTGGGCACCAGTCCTCAGGAAAGATGTGCTTGAAATGGAGTGAGTACAGAGAAGGGCAACAACGCTAATAAAGGGACTGGAGGATATTAGTTATGAAGAAAGGTTACGAGCACTGAACTTATTCTCTCTGGAGAAGAGACGCTTGAGAGGGGATATGATTTCAATTTACCAATACCATACCGGTGACTAGGGATTAGCTGAACACCCCCCCCGGTTCGGTTCACACCAGAACTTGCTAACAAGAAAAAAATTTGTGGGAACATGCGAACACCGTTAAAGTCTATGGGGCACTAACATAAAAAATCAAAAGTGCTAATTGTAAAGGCTTATATGCATGTTATTGACATAAAAAGTGTTTGGGGGCCCAATTCCTGCCCCAGGGGACGTGTATCAATGCAAAAAAAGTTTTAAAAACTGAAATTTTTTCAGGAGCAGTGATTTTAATAATGCTTAAAGTTAAACAACAAAAATTAAATATTCCTTTAAATATCGTGCCTGGGGGGTTTCCTTAGTCTGCCTGTAAAGTAGCGCATCTTTCCCGTGTTTATAACAGTACCACAGGAAAATGACATGTCTAAAGGAAAAATGTAATTCAAAACTGCTTGCAGCTGTAATGTATTGTCGGATCCTGTGAATATAGATAAAAATCATTGAAAAAAATGGCATGGGCTCCCCCCCAGTCTATTACCAGGCCCTTCAGGTCTGGTATGGATATTAAAGGGAACCCTGCAACAACATTTAAAAAAAATGTCGTGTGGGTCCCCCCAAAATCCATACCAGGCCCTTCAGGTCTGGTATGGATTTTAAGGGGAACCCCAGGCCAAAATTAAAGAAAAAATTGCTTGGGGGACCCCCAATATCCATACCAGACCCTTATTCGAGCACGCACCCTGGCAGGCCGCATGAAAAGGGGGGGACGAGAGAGCACCCTCCCCTCCTGAACCATACCAGGCCACATGCCCTCAACATGGGGAGGGTGTTTTAGGGTCTCCCCAAAACACCTTGTCCCCATGTTGATGGGGACAAGGACCTCTTCTTCACAACCCTTGCCCGGTGGCTATTGGGGTCTGCGGGCGGGGGCTTATCAGAATCTGGAAGCCCCTTTTAACAAGAGGACCCCCAGATCCTGCCCCCCTATGTGAATGGGTATCGGGAACATTGTACCCCTACACATTCACCAAAAAAAGTGTTAAAAAAGTAAAAATGACAGTAGACAGTTTGGGACAAGTCCTTTATTAAAAAATTAAAAAATGAAAAATGTCCCGCGATGTCCATTCATCTTCGATCACAGCATCCGACGATCCAAGAAAAATAAAAATACGGAAAAACTCTGCCTCGATGGGAGGCTCCCACCGACTGCAGCCTTTTTGCACTGACAGCTATTATATAGCAGAGGGAGGGACCACCCGGTGATGTATGTGGATGACCCTGCCCCCTTCTGACATCATGTGACATCACGCAATGTCAGAGGGGGCGGGGTCACAGGTGTATGTCACTGGGTGGCCCCGCCCTCAGCTATATCACAGCTGTCAATGCAAAAAGCCTGCACTCACGGGACACCTCCCATGGAGGCACTGTGATCGAAGATGGATGGACATTGTGGAACATTTTTTTTTATTTTCTAATATTTGCTATTTTATTAAGGTGTCCCGCAGGAAGTAGAAGTTCATAAATTTTACATAATTTATGGGTCGGTTTTCGTTCCTCTGTTAATAGTTGTTTGAATTTAGTTAATGGTCTATCAACACTGGACTACTGTGATAAAATTTCAATATTTGTATTTAATTGATAATATTGTATCCCTTTATTATAATATTCAGCACCCAATTCATGTAATGTTGGTAATTTACCTTCTTTTAGGGTCTGGACTAGTCTTGTATTCTCCGACCCATTCCATTTAATAAAATTAAATGCTGTTACTGCTGGTGGAAATTCTGGGTTGGAGAATAATGGGGTCATTGGCCCATTCATTATAGAGACCCCCCCCCTTTTTCAATACTGTATCCCATATTTTTAAGGTTGCTAATATGAAAATAGTTTTTTTCCAGGTCGAAATCGAGGTTTCATCCATTTTAGTTGCAAACTTGTTGTATCTTCCTCTAAGGTTATCCATTATTTGTTTTCCACATTATGATACCAGTCTATTATCCTTATCAATGACGCTGCCTGTGAATATATTGCAAAATCAGGCAGTGCCAAACCTCCCCCTTTTTTTGTTCTAATTAAAATTTCTCTTTTTATTCTTGGTGTTTTTTGATTCCATATAGCTTCCTATAGCTTAACGTAGTTGTACTGTTAATTTTTTTGGAAGTATTATAGGTATAGCTTATAACACGTATAATAATTTGGGCAATATGTACATTTTTACTACATTAATTCTTCCTGTCCAGGAATTAATTATCTTATTGTATCTTTGAAGTGCTTTTATGGTTTTACCAATTATCGCCGAGTGATTTAATTCCTGTAAGTGGGTCTAATCCCTTGGGATAAATATCCCTAAATACTTTATTGCTTTTTTTGCCATTCAAAGGGAAAGTCCTTTTGTAGAAGTTCTTGCATTATGTCTGTTAAAGATATACGTTTAACATTTATGATTTGTCGTAATTAACCTTCAAAATTACTTACTCTTCCAAATTTTTTAAATTCCTGTGTAAGATTAGGTATTGTAACAATTGGATTGGTAACATATATTAACCCCTTCCCGACCGGCCCACGCCGATGTACGTTGGCAGAATGGCACGGCTGGGCAAATGGACTTACAGGTACGTCCATTCAAATTTCCCGCCGTGCCATTGCATGCGCGCGCGCCAGCCGGGAGCTCCGTGAGTTTGCGGGTCCTGCGGACTCGATCGCCGCGGGGATACCCGTGATTGTCTCACGAAGAGGACGAACGGGGAGATGCTGATGTAAAGAGCATCTTCCCGTTCTGCCTAGTGACAAGTGTCACTGATCACAGCTCCCTGTAATCAGGAGCGGTGATCAGTGTAATGACACTGCTAGCCCATCCCCCTACAGTTAGTAATCACTCCCCTAGGACATACTTAACCCCTCCCCACCCCCTAGTGGTTAACCCCTTCACTGCCAGTGTCATTTACACAGGAATCAGTGCATTTTTATAGCACTGATTGCTGTATAAATGACAATGGTCCCAAAAATGTGTCAAAAATGTCCGACATGTCCGCCATAATTTCGCAGTCACAATAAAATTCGCTGATCGCCGTCATTACTAGTAAAAAAAAATTATTAATAAAAATACCATAAAACTATCCCCTATTTTGTGAACACTATAACTTTTGCGCAAACCAATCAATAAACGCTTATTGCCATTTTTTTTACCAAAAATATGTAGAAGAATACGATCGGTCTAAACTGAGGAAAAAAATGTTTTTTTATATATTTTTGGGGGATATTTATTATAGCAAAATGTAAAAAATGCGTTTTTTTCAAAATTGTCGCTCTTATTTTGTTTATAGCGCAAAAAATAAAAATCGCAGAGGCGATCAAATACCACCAAAAGAAAGCTCAATTTGTGGGTAAAAAAGGACGTCAATTTTGTTTGGGAGACATGTCGCACGACCGCGCAATTGTCAGTTAAAGCGACGAAGTGCCAAATCGCAAAAAACGCTCTGGTTAGGAAGGGGGCAAAATCTTCCGGGGCTGAAGTGGTTAACAAGTCATCCGCATATACTGCCATTTTATATTCCATTTCTTTAACCTTTATCCCTTGAATATCCCCATTTTTCCGTATTGCTGTAGTAAGATGTTCCATTACTAACACATATAACAATGGGGACAAGGAACATTCTAGTCGGGTGTCATTTGTTACTTCTATATATTCAGAAAGCATTCCATTTGTTCGTATTTTTAGCCTGGGATTAGAATATAGTGTCATGATTTTACTAAGCATCTTAGGTCCTATCCCAAGTTGAATTAAGGTTTGTTCCAGAAACTGTTGTCCCACCCTGTCGAATGCTTTTTCAGCATCTATCCACAGAAGACATAGTGGGATGGCGGTCTTCTGAGCATATTCTACTAATGTACATGTTTAAATTATATTATCCCTTGTTTCTCTACCAATTGTAAAGACAGTTTGATCTAAATTTATGTGTTTAGGTAAAATACCTGCCAATCTATTAGCAATAATCTTAGAATTTAGGCATATGTCTATATTTGTAAGAGAGATTGGCCAGTAATTACCACACAATGTATGGTCTTTTTCTGGCTTTGGGATAAGCAAAATACTTGATGTGACTGTAGCCGTATTAATGCAATTGTGACAATGAAAATTGAGTACTGTCCGTTTTTTATTTGCACTAACATACAATTTTTCAGGACAAGCTTTCAGGGTATGTCCCCTTCTTCAAGGTCCAAGCAGTACTGATTCACAATTTTTTAAGCAGAATGTTAAATAAAAAAAAAAAAAAAAACACATCTCTGGAGGGAAAGGAGAGAGAAAACAAAAAGAGAAAAACAAACGCATACAAATCAATGGTAATAAAGATAGCAGCAGAGTTAGTGAAATAAGACAGAGGGAGAGCTATAGAATGGAGGGGGGGTTGATAGTCACAGAGGGGGTCGTAAATTTTTTGTATAATGGGTAAGGAAACCAATATCTAAATTCAGGCCATTATTTTTTGTGTCAAAAAGAATTATCATTCTTAGTTCAAACATTTTCCTTTCCTGGATAGTTCGGAAATTCCCTTTAAGAACTAAAACATTGAGGTCTTCTATAGTGTGGTCCAGTTGTGAGAAGTGATGTCCCACAGGTGTGCATAAACTGTCTTCTTTATGTTCCTTGATGGTATGTCTGTGCAAATTCATTCTCGCTTGAAACTTCTGTCCTGTTTCACCAACATAAGATCCTTTGCTGCACCTTTTGCATTGGATGAGGTACACAACATTACTGGAGGTACAGTTGTAAGATCCCATGATATTGAAGGTCCCATTTGTGTGTGTGACACTTTTGGATAGATTGATCTGGTTCTAGTTTGCAGCATTTTTTATTGCAGGGTTTGCCTCCATTATTTGTGACTTCATAATCAGAGTGAAGTTCCTGCTGAATAGTTTGTGTCTGAGGTTGGGTGGTTGTTTGAAAGCCAATTATGGGGGTTGTTGGAATATTCCTTTCAGAGTTTCATCCTCTGTTATAATGGGTTGTAAATCTTTGATTATCTTTTTGATCCCTTCAAGTGCTGGGTTGTATGTGGTGACTAGAGGTACTCGGTTATTTGTTTTTTTCTCTGTGTATTGGAGGAGATTTTCTCTTCGGGTTTTCAAGGCTGTGTTTATGCTGTTGTTGATGGTTTTGTCTTTGTAACCTTTTTTATGGAAGGAGTCTGCCAGTGTTCTGAGATGTTTATCTCTGTCTTCTGGGACTGAACAAATTCGGTGGTATCTGATGGCCTGGCTGTGTATGATGGCCCATTTAGTGTGTTGGGGGTGAAAACTGGAACTGTGGAGATAGCTGCATCGGTCAGTCGGTTTTCTGTATATCGACATGTGAAGCTTGTCATCCCTGATGTATACTGTAGTGTCTAGGAAGTTGACACGTGTGTTCGAATAATCCATTTTTAGTTTGATAGATGGGTGAAAAGTGTAGATCAATGAGAAGAATTGGTTTAGATTTTCTTCACCTGCAGTCCATATCATGAAGATACCATCAATATAGAGATAATATCTGTATGGCTTTTGTTGTATTCTGTTCAGGAATTTGTCCTCCAGGTCAGCCATAAATAAGTTTGCATATCGGGGCGCCATTTTGCTGTCCATAGCAGTACCCATACACTGGAGATAGATGCTGCTAACCTATGCCATGAAAGGAATCCTAGGGCAATAGGAGGTGACAAAAAGAAAAAGAACAGCAACTTCACACCTCCAGTCACATCCCAGATATCCACCCAGCAAAAGAAAATATTATACAACCTTTCACCACTGGACCGAAGAGCTGTACATGATCGGCGCAATAATCAGGCCATAACCATCAAACCAGCAGATAAAGGGGGAGCAGTCGTTGTGATGGATACAGACAAATATATACAAGAGGGCCAGAGGCAGCTGGCAAATACTACTTACTACAAAAAACTGGATTATGATCCGACCCAGGATTTTACTAAGCAATTAAAAGGTCTCATTGTGACAATACCAAGCCACCTACATTCAGAACTCATCAATGCAATTCCGGATAATCCAGAAATTGGAGACTTCTACATGCTGCCCAAGATTCACAAGCCAGGAAATCCAGGCAGACCCATTATAACAGGTATGAATACACCTACCGAACATATCTCAGGCCTTGTAGAAAACATGTTAAAACCTTTAGTCACGAACACTGCGAGTTTCCCGCAAGCTTAACAATATACAACAATTACCACCAAATACTCTTCTAGTCACTATGGATGTAGAATCTCTGTACAGTAGCATCCCTCACAAGGATGGGTTGGCGGCATGTCGCAGATTCTTATCATCCTCACCAAACCACAAATACACTGCTGAGGATGTGACACAGCTCATCAAATTAATTCTTACACACAAATACTTCACTTTCAATAATGACATCTATCTCCACTGCTATGGGAAGCAAAATGGCACCCCAATATGCAAACTTATTTATGGCTTACCTGGAGGACAAATTCCTGAACAGCATACAACAAAAGCCATACAGATATTATCCCTATATTGATGATATCTTCATGATATGGACTGAACGTGAAGAATATCTAAACCAATTCTTCTCAATGATTAACACTTTTCACCCATCTATCAAACTAAAAATGGATTATTCGAACACACATGTCAACTTCCTAGACATTACAGTATATATTAGGGATGACAAGCTTCACACGTCGATATTCAGAAAACCCACTGACCGATGCAGCTATCTTCACAGTTCCAGTTTTCAACCCCAACACACTAAACGGGCCATCATACACAGCCAGGCCATCAGATACCACCGAATTTGTTCAGACCCAGAAGACAGAGATAAACATCTCAGAACACTGGCAGACTCCTTCCATAAGAGAGGTTACAAAGACAAAACCATCAACAACAGCATAAACACAGCCATGAAAACCTGAAGAGAAAATCTCCTCCAATACACAGAGAAAAAAACAAATAACCGAGTACCTCTAGTCACCACATACAACCCAGCACTTGAAGGGATCAAAAAGATAATCAAAGATTTACAACCCATTATAACAGAGGAGGAAACTCTGAAAGGAATATTCCAACAACCCCCATTATTGTCTTTCAGACAACCACCCAACCTCAGACACAAACTAATCAGCAGGATACTTCACTCTGATTATGAAGTCACAAATAATGAAAGCAAACCTTGCAATAAAAAACGCTGCAAAATATGCAACCGGATCAATCTATCCAAAAGTGTCACACACACAAATGGGACCTTCAATATCATGGGATCTTACAACTGTACCTCCAGTAATGTTGTGTACCTCATCCAATGCAAAAGGTGCAGCAAAGGATCTTATGTTGATGAAACAGGACAGAAGTTGCAAGCGAGGATGAATTTGCACAGACATACCATCAAGGAACATAAAGAAGACAGTTTATGCACACCTGTGGGACATCACTTCTCACAACCGGACCACACTATAGAAGACCTCAATGTTTTAGTTCTTAAAGGGAATTTCAAAACTATCCAGGAAAGGAAAACGTTTGAACTAAGAATGATAATTCATTTTGATACAAAAAATAATGTCCTGAATTTAGATATTGGTTTCCTTACTCATTATACTAAAAATTTACGACCCCCTCTGTGACTATCATCCCCCCCCTCCATTCTATAGCTCTCCCTCTGTCTTATCTCACTAACTCTGCTGCTATCTTTATTACCATTGATTGTGGTGTTTGTTTTTCTCTTTTTGTTTTCTCTCTCCTTTCCCTCAGAGATGTGTTTTTTTTTTTATTTAACATTCTGCTTAAAAATTTGTGAATCAGTACTGCTTGGACCTTGAAGAAGGGGACATACCCTGAAAGCTTGTCCTGAAAAATTGTATGTTAGTGCAAATAAAAAAAGTATCACGGGCAGTACTCAATTTTCTCTGGATAAGCAAAATGAATGCTTCCGTCCCTTGTGTAAACGTTTGCGACGCCAATATGGAATTATATGTTTTTTTTTAAATGGGTATAATTATCTCTTGAAATTTTTTATAAAACCTGGGAGTGTATCCATCCGGGCCTGGGCTTTTGCCCAGGACCAGTGCTGCTATAACTTGTTGTATTTCTTCTGTTATTTATTTTTCTAACTCGTCCGTTGTTTCTTTACAGTAGGTAATGCTGCATCCTTAATATATTGACGTATTTCTTCAATATTTTTTTTCCCCTTCCTTATTTATTTGTTGTGCCTTTGTATTATATAAATTAGAATAATATTTATGAAATGTATTGGAGATTTCTCTAAGATCATATGTTATTTCTCCAGAAGTTTTTAATTTTTTTACTATGGAGGTTGTGGCTTGTTGTTGTTTTAATATTCTAGCTAACATTTTACCGGTCTTATTCCTGTATTGATATGACCTGGTTCTATTTTTATCCCTTAATCGTAAGGACTGTTCATCAAACAAATTTTGAAATTCAGTACTTTTGTCGTTTAACCTTATTTTATCCATTGGTTTACAGTTTTGTTTATGTATTTTTTCCAGTCTTGAGATTTCTCCCATTAACTGTATTGTTTTATTCTCTTTTTCTTTTTTTTAATCTAGCTCCGTGTTTGATGAACAGTCCTCTTACTACACATTTTAATGTTTCCCATTGTATGGGAATTGCTGTTTCATCTGTCTCATGAATCTGCAGAAATTCTTTTATTGCCTGTCGAATATCCTTTTCACATTTTTTGTCCTCAATCAGGTTATCATTTAGTCTCCATGTCCCCAATGGTTTCTTGTATTCAATTATCTTTAGTTCCATATGTATTGGGGCATGGTCAGACCAAAGGAAATTTCCAATATGAGTAATTGGAGTCATCATTAATCCTGTTTGATCGACAAAAAAATAGTCTATTCTATGATATGTATTATGTATGTTTGAATAATATGAATCATTTTTTTCCAATTGATGTTGCACTCTCCAAATATCCACCATTTGATATAGAAAATAAAAAAAAAAAAAACTGCGCTATAAACCAAAAAAATATGTAAAGCAGCAATCCCAACAAAAAACATCAATTGTAAATAAGCATAAGAAAAACAAAGGGTTGCGCTAATACTGGTAGTGCGTAATGTAAAATCTACAGTGCAAAAAGGTTTGTACAGTAATCATACATAACAAATAAATAAATATAAAAATAAACCAGTGTGCAAAACATATGATAATGGTGAAAGAAACAGTCCCATCCAATGAGGCATCAATAAAGTGTCATAGTGAGTTTAAGATCACCAAAAAATAAAAGTCCAAGTGACACTAGGTATATTTCTGTTATAGCGAAGAGGGGTCCACCACCAGAGAATAGAAGGGGTTGCTTCTTACCAGAAGGCCATGACCCCCCACCACAGAGGGTCACAGCAAGCAGAAAACTTTAAAAGCCAAAGGATAGGAACTGCCAGCGGTGTCCACCAGAGGTCATCTCAGCATCAGCCACACCAACGAACCCATAACAAAGGTATCATGGAATATAGAAGGGGCTCACATAGTGTAAAACTGATAAAATTTATTGAAATATAATAAAATAAATGAACACTTACAAACGTAATTGATAAAATAGCCTTAAGTCCGGCTCCGTGGCCACCGGAGCTCGGACAAACCCGTCCTGCTGGAATACAACTCGCTCGGGGGTGACGTCAGTGCGTCGTCTGGCTCCGCCGGAGCAAGGCCGTTAAGACGCACAATACCCGTGGATTCGGAGCCAGGATCCCTCACAGCACCGACCCATGCTAAATAATCCGGTCCACCGGGACCTGGGACCGCAGTTCACAGCAGAGGCCTCCCGGGCCTCACCCAAGATGGCGGCCGCAACACAGACAAAGGAGCCTCATGCAGGGGGACACGCGGACACAAGGCAAGTGCTAGCCCCTGCAACATTAGCTTTCACACCCCAACCCGCTCCCCACAATCAAGCGATGGGGACTCCCTTCCCGGCCTCCACAGTATCCCTATTAGAGCGCTCCTTTGAGAACCACTCTCTGTCCCCACTGAACAACACACCGCTACTCCAGGGAGCTGGGACATCCAGAGGAGACTCTGAGGGCAACATCCCCTTCAATGCAGGAGATTTATTCCTCAAGCTTTCTGACCTCCTAGACAGGGGGCTGGCAAACACAGCCACAAAAATCACAAATGAGATAAGATCTGACTTTCAAAACTTGGGAGCAAGGATGGAAGCAATAGAACACAAACTAGACATCACAGTGTCCAGAGCTAACCAGAACACTGAGCACATCCATGTTATCCAAGAACAACTGGAGGTGGCATTGAGCAGAATAGATGACTTGGAGAACAGGTCAAGAAGGGACAACTTCAGAGTCAGAGGAATCCCTGAATCAATAACAGATGTCCCCAAAGCAATCCAGGATTTAATTAAATCCCTTATGCCGGAACTGTCTCCCATTAAACTTGAGCTGGACAGAGCACACAGATCCTTGGGCCCCCCTAGAAAAGACGGATCTCCCAGAGATGTAGTCGTGAAGCCGCACTTCTACAGTGTGAAGGAGGAGATCATGAAAATCTCCTGCCAGCAATCCCGCATTCTATTTCAAGGCCAGGAAATCCAAATATTTACTGACATATCCCCCACAACCATCCAGAAACGTAGAGCATTGAAGCCCCTTCTGCTAATTCTCACCCAGAGGGAAATCAAATATTGGTGGGCATTCCCCTTTGCGTTAAAATTTAACCTCAAAGGCAAAACTCACTCATTCACCACTTTTTCAGAAGGCGAACGAGTTCTCCTCTCACTCAAACTCATCTCACTAGACCCTGCGATGGACACGACCAATACCCATGCGGGCTCATCTAAACGCCAAACTCCTAACAGCCCAATCTCACCGTCCTGGAAATCCAACAAAAGCAGACGTCTAAGGGAAGAAATGCCAACCTGAGGATATCAGATGCAAGAACCTTGCTTCTAATTGTTTCCTCTTTATGAGCCGCTGGATCCAGGCTCTCCCCAGAGGATCTTTCCCCCACACGGATTTCCCAACAAGAGGATTTATTCCTCCAAGAGAACACACATTCTCTTGCTCTTTGTTTCAAGAATCTAGTTTGGCACCCCAGGGGTTCCACTCTAACATTCCCCTAAGATCTAATGCTTCTCCGGTCAAATTCCTATTTTACCGTTCTTGGGTTCGCACAGTCGCAGCTATCAACCCCCTACAAGATTGACTTCCTCAGATCGGAGTGACACACCCACATTATCCCTTCTGGAGCCCCCAGCGTCAGAAGAACACAAGGCCCCATTCTTGTTTCTTCCAGGGGACCCTAAGCTCATGCATAAGCTTTTCCAAGGAGCCAACCCACTTTCACACCCATTTCCCCACACAGCAGACCGGCTGTGTCCACAGTTTGACTTCTATTCCCCACCTCCCCCTTCTTCACTTTCCTCATAGTAGGTCCCGCGACGTCTCTACGGAAGGTAGCAACTTTATCATTTGACGGCTTTGCTCCTAGTCTTCAAGAAGAAGAAAAGAAAAAAAGAAAATGTTCTGTTTGAATTTCACATGTTTAAATTTTTCAGTCATTTTTTTGTTTTATTTGTTATTTAATTTGCTCAACAGCAAGTAACAGGTAATAAGGGTGGCCTGGGCTGTGGTAGCTGCCCTGCGACTTCATCCATCCCATGATAATGGATTTGCCATTATCATTCGATGGACCGGTGGTCCTCCTTCTGGTCCACCTTAGTATGTTTTTGGAGCACGGAGTGGGGATCACTTTTTCCCCACTCCGTCTCCGGCCTATTTTAGGCCAATTTGTTCTTCTTTTCTTTCTCTTCTTGTCTTTCTGCTTTAACCCAACTGTGTTTTTCTCTCCCTTTCTCCATACCACCCGGGTTGTCAGACCAGCTGCAGATCCTTCCCATCCAGCATCTCCAGGTCCCAAGCTCAATTCTCCGCTCGCCACATGCTCCTCCTCTTCAACAAGATTTGGGTAAGTGTCTCAACTACAGAAGCACACCTAATTCACATAAATTATGCCTAACAACACAATGCCCCCCTATCAGATAAAAATTATTTCCCACAATGTCCAAGGCCTAAATTCCCCAATTAAAAGGAGAAAAATTTTCCAATCCTACCGCAAACATAGGGCATCAATAGTAATGCTCCAGGAAACGCATTTTCCTCCCCGATATTCCCCATCATTTCTACACGCGCACTTCCCCCAGTTTTTCCTCGCAAACGCTGGGGACAAGACCAGGGGAGTAGCGATTCTATTTGCTAAGGACTGTCAATTCAAAGTAAGCCAAACCCTTTTGGATCCTGAGGGCAGGTTCTTACTAGTGAAAGGTCAGATCGCAGACCAAATTTATTCTCTTATTTCCTATTACGCTCCAAACAAGGGACAGAATGTATTCTTCACTTCCCTTTTCCAAACCCTAGGACCCCTATTGGAAGGAACGGTAATTTTTGGGGGGGACTCAAATGTCGCGTTCGATCAAACCCTAGACAAATCTAAACCCCCAGCTAAACAGCTTTCTAGGCCCACCAAAATCAGTTCCAAAATCGCTAAACTAATTCACCAACAGGGCCTTACAGACATCTGGAGAGAACTCAATCCATCCACAAGGGACTATTCCCATTTCTCAATACCCCATCAAGTATACTCAAGAATTGATCATATTCTAATTTCCTCCATGCATATTTCGGCCGCTATCTCAGCTAAAATCAAGGATACTGCCCTCTCTGATCACTCCATGGTCCTCCCTTCTTTACAAAGTCAACTTCTTAGACCCCCGTCCCCCATATGGCGCATCAAAGATCACATTATTAAAGACCCCATTCAGATTGCAATACTAACTAAGGCCCTAAAAGAGTATTTCACCTTGAACAACGTGGAGGATATCTCGGCCTAAACCTTATGGGCGGCACACAAAGCGGTGATACGAGGCAAACTCATGCAAATTTCCTCCCAATTAAAAAAGGAGAGATCCATGGATATCCTAAAGCTAGAAAGAGATTTTCATCTCCTCCGCAAGAAACACAAAGCTAACCCGTCCCTGGTTCAAACTGACCAGCTTGATGCTGCTCGGGTTAAACTAAACATGGCACTCACGGTCCAGGCTGAGGGTTCTCTACGTTGGAACGGTGTGAAATTTTACCTTAATCAGGATAAAATGAGCACAATGCTGGCCTCAAAACTATCCCCCAAAACTCGCCTTTTTGCACTCCCCAAAATTAAACTACAAGATGGGTCATCCTCCCAAAATCCCCAACGAATCCTAGAATCCTTCCAGTCCTTCTGCTCAAAGCTCTATAGAACAAATGATAAAAATGACACACAAGCCATAGACGCTTTTCTGGAAAACCTGCCCATCCCCACTATTCATAAGTCCCATAAAGATATTATGGAAGCCCCCATCACAGTAGAGGAAACTATGGAGGTCATCAAAAACCTTAAAGGGGGCTCAGCCCCAGGCCCTGACGGTCTTTCCAACCTATATTACAAGACTTTTGCAGAGACTTTGGCACCACACTTAACTAGACTGTTCAATTCCAAACGAAAGGGAGACCCCATGGACCCCTATCTGAACGCAGCCTTCATCACTGTCATCCCTAAACCTGACAAAAACCCCGACCAGGTAGAAAATTACAGACCCATATCGCTAATAAATAATGATTTAAAAATCATGACCAAAATTTATGCTAATAGACTAAATTCATTTATCAACAAATACATCCACAAAGATCAGGTTGGTTTTATTCCCGGCAGACAGGGCCCAGACCAGGTTAGAAGGGTCATAGACATTGCATCCATCTTACATTCGGGTTGGGACGGAGGCCCACCTCAGGAGGGTCTCTTTCTCTCATTAGACTTACAAAAGGCCTTCGATTCTGTGACTTGGCCATTCATATTCGCCTCCCTTAGATTTTGGGGGTTCGGCGACAACTTTATTGGAATCCTCAAATCATTATACTCTGAACCCGAAGCAAAAGTTAAATTACAAGGTTTTCTCTCATCCCCCATTAAATTTGCCAGGGGCATGAGACAAGGTTGCCCCCTATCCCCCCTAGTGTTTGCTCTCACAATAGAAACACTCGCCATAGCAATTAGGTCAGACCCAAATATTAAAGGAGTTAACTGCGGCTTGACTTCACATAAATGCGCCCTGTTTGCGGACGACCTCCTTTTATTTATTACCTCCCCAACTACCTCCTTACCTAACATCAACAACCTGCTTCAAAACTATGGTGACGTCTCGGGCTTGAGAGTCAACATAGCCAAATCACATGCCCTAAACATTTCCCTCAACCCAGCCTTAGTTGAGAGATTAAAACTGGTCTTCAATTACAAATGGAGCGATTTTTCAATACGCTATCTAGGAATAAACCTAGCGCCCAGAATAGATGCCCTTTATGAAGCCAATTTCCCTCCCATGTATCGTAGACTTGAAGAAGACTTACGTTCCTGGTCATCCCACAAATTATCGTGGCTAGGGAGAATCCACGCCATCAAAATGACCCTATTCCCCAGAATTTTGTACCTATTTAGAGCCCTACCAATCCCGATCAATAGATCTCACCTCAAAAGATTCCAGGGGAAGATTATAAAATTTATCCGGGGGGGGGGAGAGGGTACAGGTTTTCCAGGAACACTCTTTTTGCCCCTAAATCGAAGGGAGGATTGGGTCTCCCTGAGCTATTCAAATATTACCAAGCAGCCAGACTAGCCCAACTATCATCTATTTATTTCAGGGGGGAAAAACCTGACTGGATACACATAGAACAACAAGTGGTTCCCACTTTCACATTAGATTTTCTTCTTTGGACTCCCAGTAAATCTAGACCTCCCATTATGGCACCCACACTTTCACACTCTTTTAAACTTTGGGATGACTTGATCCAGCTTCCCTCTTTAATCTCACAATTACGTCCTCTTTCACATATATTCCACAATCCCCTTTTCAAACCAGGGCTAGACATCAAATCTTTTCAATGGTGGCTAGACAAGGGGATGTACCGCATCGGACACTATTTTTTTGCCTCCGGACCAATTTCCTTAAAACAATGTATCGAAAAATTAGAGCTCCCCGATTCCAAAAAATTTAGATATTCCCAAATTTCCCATTTCCTACACACAATTTGGAAAAACAAATCAATTCCCCCAGAGTTCACTCCATATGAACAATGGTGCGGACAAGCTACAGAGCAAAAAGGAGGCATCTCACTGATCAATGAAGCTCTCTCTACTCCCCTTTCCAAACTTACATACATGACAGATTGGGAGAGAGACTTGGGCGAGTCTTGGGAGCTGGAGATGTGGAACAAAATGGGAACGAGAACCTACAAAGGTATGGTTAATATCGCGCTAATAGAAGCTAATGTGAAAGTCCTCACAAGATGGTATCTGGTCCCTTCCAAACTTGCACATATATATCCATCTTCGTCTCCTCTCTGTTTCAGAAATTGCCTTGCCCAGGGTTCTGTGTTACACATTTGGTGGGACTGCCCAAAAATCAGGGGGTTCTGGAACAAGATCTTTAACTTGATAAGAAAAATTACGGACATCCCTGTTCCAAAATCCCCCCAGATAGCTCTCTTAAACGGTCACATTCCTAAAATACCCAAAACATCTGCTAAACTTATTTCATTTATACTGACAGGAGCCAAACTCTCAATAGCAAAGGCCTGGAAACAACCAGGAGTTTCTTTAGCAAAAGCTAAGAGAAAGATTTTGTGGATCATGTCCCAGGAAAAACTAGTGAGTGTACTAGCGGACTCTAATAAAGCTTTTGTGGCAGTCTGGGAACCCTGGACAAGGCATGTAGGCATATCCCTCATACCAGGAGTAGAAGCTTGAATTCTTACGGTTATTATTATGAAGTCTGACAGCCCCCCAATACCCCATCCTCTCTTACTTTATGCTTCTCTTTTCTCTCCATATCCCCCTATTCTCTCTTTCTTCAGTTGTTGAATTTATTTAACTACAGCAATAATATTTCCTATATGACTTGTAAAGGTACATTACGCTTTTGAATGTTTTTTGACTGTTTTTCTTTTTTTTCTTGTTTTTGCTTTTTCTTTTTGGTTCTCTGGATACTGCCTTATCCCACGGTGGCTAACGTCCAAATCGTAGCCCTTGGAAAAATGTTTTTCTTTTTTTTTGGATTTCCCGGATCTCCTGGCCTCGTGCCCGAGAAGACTTGGGACGGTCCCCTCGCACAGCCCGGGTACCTGTAGACCCCCGGGAGGTGCGAATAGCATAGACAGGTTTTACACACACCTCTTTAGCTACGGCAACTATTTGAGCTCGACACAGTTTGCTCCTGTCGGGGGTGTCGAGACTATTTCTAGCATTAGGTGCTCACATTTATTTTGCGGGGACTCTTTGTTATGTTTATACAGTAAGAAATAGGATTATTGTCAGATTCTATGCTGTTATTCCTTCCAAGTTTTATATCACAGTGGTTAGCTGCGACCGACTGACTTCTCCGTACCATAAAGTGTAATATACTGCTCTTCAATAAAATTCTTTGAAAAAAAAAAAAAAAAATTCAGGTAGATCCTCCAAATCTCTAAATGATGTAACTAGGCCTTCATGTTGTGCTTGAAGCCGAAATGGATATTTCCATCTATATTGTATATTCCTTTTTTGAAGAAGTTCCAACAGGGACTTTGTTGCTCTTCCTAGATCTAATGTATGTTTAGAGAGGTCCTGAAAAATTGTAAGTTGTGTCTCTTCGTAATCTATATTTTTTATTGTGTCGAGCAGCTAGCATAATCTTCTCTTTTATTTGATAGTAATGTATCCGGCATATCACATCTCTTGGTCTTGCGGGGTCTGATGTCCTAGGCCCCAATATTCTATGGGCTCAGTCAAGTATTATTTCTGTTGTAGTAGGGTTTTGTATTAGTTTGTTAAATATAATTTGTAAAGTTGGTATTAACTCTTTTGGGTTCACAGTTTCAGGTAATCCTCTAATCCTGATATTATTTCTTCTATTCCTATTTTCTTGATCGTCTATGATGTTTAAGGCATGTTTCAAGCGTCGATCTTGTTCCTGTATTTTTTCCTCTGCTTGTACCATTTTTAATTCCATAGCCGCCATTCTCCCATCGATATTTGGATAGATATTTTAAGTTCATGTAGCTCTTTTTTATACGTATTTTCTAGTCTATACACATATTGATCCATATCTTCTCTTGTAGGTAAGGAACAAATATAAGCTTTCATATCCCATTTTTCTTTCTCCATTTCCCCCGTCTCTGTTGGCAGTCTATTCACCTCAATCAGGGAACTATTCCTGATTTGATCTACCTCTTCCTCCTCTGTAGTTCCCAAAGTAGTGGATGATTCTTTTATATTCAGTAGCCCTTCTGATGTTTGTGATATTTGTGATGTCTGTGAGGACTGCATTTGTTGAAAATACTCTATTATATCCATTGTTTGGGTTGATTGTGCCCCTGTGTTTGTAACATTTTTTTTCTTTTGGGTGCCATAAGGGTAGAAAAGGAAAACGAAAACAATAGATCTCTATAGTTTATCAGACACCTTCTCAGTAACTCCTCAGACCATGGTTTAATACTGGTGATTAGAGATGGGCCGAACACCCCCTGGTTCGGTTCGCATCCAGAACATGCGAACAAGCAAAAAATTTGTTCGAACACGCAAACACCGTTAAAGGCTATGGGACTCAAAAGTGAAAAATCAAAAATGCTAACTTTAAAGGCTAATATGCAAGTTATTGTCATAAAAAGTGTTTGGGGACCTGGGTCCTGCCCCAGGGGACATGTATCAATGCAAAAAAAGTTTTAAAAATGGCCGTTTTTGGGAGCAGTGATTTTAATAATGCTTAAAGTGAAACAATAAAAGTGAAATATTCCTTTAAATTTTGGACCTGAGGGGTGTCTATAGTATGCCCGTAAACCAGCGCATGTTTCCCGTGTTTATAACAGTCTGAGAGCAAAATGACAATTCTAAAGGAAAAAAAGTCATTTAAAAGTGCTAGTGCTAGTGCTGGCTATTAATGAATTGTCTGTCCCAACAATACACATAAAAATCATTGAAAGTCATTGAAAAAAAAAATGCTTAGGGGTCCCCCAAAATCCCATTACCAGGCCCTTCAGGTCTGTTATGGATTTTAAGGGGAACTCTGCGCCAAAATTAAAAGAAAAAATGGTATGGGGTCCCCCCAAAAATCCATACCAGACCCTTATCCGAGCATGCAGCCTGGCAGGCCACAGGAAAAGAGGGGGGAACGAGAGAGCACCCCCCCTGAACCGTACCAGGCCACATGCCCTCAACATTGGGAGGGTGCTTTGGGGTAGCCCTCCCGAAGCACCTTGTCCCCATGTTGATGGGGAAAAGGGCCTCGTCCCCACAACAATTGACCGGTGGTTGTGGGGGTCTGAGGGCGGGGGGCTTATTGGAATCTGAAAGCCCCCTTTAACAAAGGGGACTCCCAGATCCCTGCCCCCCCTGAGTGAAATAGTAATGGGGTACATTGTACTCCTATCATTTCACACAAAAAAGTGACAAAAAAGGTAAAAAAGTCCACACACACAGCTTGGCACAAGTCCTTTAATAAAAAAAAATAAAAAATTCCAGCGATGTGATCCTTCTACGATCCACAAACAATACAGCCTCCTCCATAGCAGGCGCCCAGCAGAATGATTCGCGACTCGAATGACAGTTCTTAAATAACTGAGGGCGGGGCCACCTGTGACGTGGATGGGTGACCCCGCCCCCTCTGACACAAGAGGAAATGCCAGGGTTACCCAGTGACATGTACGGGTGACCCCGCCCCCCTCTGATGCAAGGGGAAATGCCAGGGTTAGCCAGTGACATGTACAGGTGACCCCGTCCCCCTCTGATGCAAGGAGAAATGCCGGGGTTACCCAGTGACATGTACGGGTGACCCCGCCCCCTCTGACGAAATGGGGGTTTCTCGTGATGCGTCAGAGAGGGCAGGGTCACCCATACACATCACTGGGTAACCCCGGCATTTCCCCTTGCGTCAGAGGGGCGTGGAGTCACCCGTCCACGTCACGGGTGGCCCCGCCTTCTGTTATTTAAGAACTGTCATCTGAGTAACGTGTCATTCTGTCGGGTGCCTCCTATGGAGGAGGCTGTATTGTTCGTGGATCGTAGAAGGATTACATCACTGGAATTTTTTTTTTTATTAAAGGACTTGTGCCAAGCTGTGTGTGTGTGTTTTTTACCTTTTTTGTCATCACTTTTTTGGGTGAAATGGTAGGAGTACAATGTACCCCATTACCATTTCACACAGGGGGGGCCGGGATCTGGGAGTCCCCTTTGTTAAAGGGGGTTTCCAGATTCTGATAAACCCCCCGCCCGCAGACCCCCACAATCAACGGGCAAGGGTTGAGGGGATGAGGCACTTCTCCCCATCAACATGGGGACAAGGTGCTTTGGGGGCTACCCCAAAGCACCCTCCCAATGTTGAGGGCATGTGGCCTGGTATGGTTCAGGAGGGAGGCACTCTCTCATCCCCCCTCTTTTCCTTCGGCCTGCCAGGTTGCGTGCTCGCATAAGGGTCTGGTGTGAATTTTTGGGGGAACCCCACGCCATTTTTTTTTTAATTCTGGTGCGGAGTTCCTCTTAAAATCCGTACCAGACCGAGGGGTCTGGTATGGATTTTTGGCAGAAACCTGACGCCATTTTTTTTTAACTTTGGCATGGAGTTCCCCTTAAAATCCATACCAGACCTGAAGGGCCTGGTGATGGAATTTTGGGGGACCCCTACACATTTTTTTTAATTTTTCAATGACTTTCAATGACTTTTATATGTATTGTGGGGACCGACAATTCTTTAATAGCCGGCACTAGCACTAGCACTTTTAAATTACTTTTTTTTTCTTTAGAAATGTCATTTTGCTCTCGGGCTGTTCTAAACACAGGAAACATGCGCCCCTTTACAGGCATACTATAGACACCCCCAGGTACGAAATTTAAAGGAATATTTCACTTTTATTGTTTCACTTT
Organism: Aquarana catesbeiana; assembly: GCF_042186555.1. NCBI lineage: Eukaryota > Metazoa > Chordata > Amphibia > Anura > Ranidae > Aquarana > Aquarana catesbeiana. The sequence goes on along the minus strand of NC_133328.1, from coordinate 147,278,712 downwards.
AAGCATTATTAAAATCACTGCTCTCAAAAAATGGCCATTTTTAAAACTTTTTTTGCATTGATACATGTCCCCTGGGGCAGGACCCAGGTCCCCAAACACTTTTTATGACAATAATTTGCATATTAGCCTTTAAAATTAACACATTTGATTTCTCCCATAGACTTTTAAAGGGTGTTCCGCGGCTTTTCGAATTTGCCGCAGACACCCCAAATTGTTCGCTATTCAGGGAACGGGCAAACAGCCAATGTTCGAGTCGAACTCATGTTCGACTCGAACAGACAGTCCATCCCTACTGGTGAGAGATCTCAGACATATGACTAGGGCGATTAGTATATTATGGTTCTTATATTGTTAGTATGTTTAAATTTTGTCCATATATTTACCCCTAAAAATTTTTAGGGCTTTAATGTATTTTTCACAATATCAATATAAAATACCACGCTATTATCTTAGCAAAATGACCCATATACAATGCCCTTATTTTTTATTCTTAATCTCCAGTAAATGTGGCTATTATGATGCTTTAATATTTCATTTATTTTTCATTCCTTTTACCTTAGTCCTTAACCGTCATTAAATGTCCATTTTCAGATTAACCACCGGTGTCCACCTATGTCCACAGATAATGTATGGTCCCTGATGTGTTTCTTGCCTTTCCCTTGATGCCTCTACCGACCGGTTGGTCCCCTCAAGGCTTTTAACAAGGTTTAGCAAGGTTTTAACGGGCCCCGCTGGGACTCCCCTGGGGCAGTCTGTCCTATTAGATCCCTACTGGGCCACTCCTTATGCTCCTTACTGTGTATCCTGCAGTTTGCGGTTTCCTGGGATCTCTGGATGCTGTGAGCCCACTCCTGTTCTGGCCAAGATCCTCCCCAAGGTCCATAAGCTCTTACCATGACCGTGACCTGGCACCTTTCTTCCAGGTTCCAACCTCGGAAAACAGCTCCTCCTCCGAACAGTCTGGGGTGAACTGAGGTGATCCAAGGTGAACCGAGGCTTGCCGAATGACGGGTTGGACGAAGGCAAGGCAGAGCCAAAAAGCCCTGATTTATGCCAACCCTCACGGGAATCTCCTCACCGCATCACTCACTCTTGCCAGTCATCCATCTACTTCTCGGCTCTGCGATACCTAAAGAAAAATGATACAGGAGTCCATAACCCATCTACCGCAGGATCACTGCCATCCAGTTTGTATCCTTTTCTGCAGCTTTACTGCACAAGATAGGGGGGCTTTGATGTCAGTGATATCTCATTCCCCTTGCTTACTCAGCTTTCCTAGCAATCCATAATGCGGCGTGCTACCTCAGCATGTAGCCATCTTAGCCAGCAGTTCCTCCCCTATTTTTTTTTATAAAGGATTTGTTCCAAACTGTCTCCTGTCATTTTTACTTTTTTGATACTTTTTTGGTGAATGAGTAGGGGTACAATGTACCTGATACCCATTCACATAAGGGGTATCTTCATTCATTACACTATACGGCCGCCGTGTAAGCAGCAGCCTTATATAGTGTGGAGCTTGGATTTAGCCCCCTGTGCTCTGTGAAAAATCACTGCATAGAGCAGGTAAGTATAACATGTTTGTTATTTTAATAGAAAAAACACAAGACTTTACAATCAATTTAATGCATAAAATGCATTAAGTTGAAAAAAACCTCTGTGTGCAGCAGCCACCCCAGCACACCCTAATACTTGTCTGAGCCCCAATTCTATCCAGCGATAATCACCAGTGCCTCAACCATCCAAGACTCTTCCCCCTTATTGGCTGAGACACAGCAGCGGTGCCATTGGCTCCCATTCTATCAAAATAAATCAAAGTAATTCAAAGTCAGTTAGCCCATCAGCAGAGGGGGGCAAACTGGGGCTCCATGTCTGAATGGACACACAGAGCTGCAGCTTGGGCGTCCCTTTAGCAATCTGAACTCAACATGAGGGTGGGGCCAGGAATACCGAACACCGAAGAGGAGGATCTGGGCTGCCTTGTGCAAAACCACTGCGCAGAGCAGGTAAGTATATAAAAAAAGAGACTTTACAATCACTTTGAAATCACTATATAAAACTCTGGAAGATATCCTTAAATCCATGTTCTTTCTTCATATCAATACACAACACACTACTGCAGTGCCCTTCACCACCCCTTCTGGGTATCTCCTTACCTGGTACTGTGGACTCCAGGGTATACAGATGGGGTCACATGCGCTTAAAAAGGTAAGCTTCTTTACATTTTGACTGGCATTCCTTTTAAATGTACATTTGTTGACAAAGTACAACTGTGGATGTAATAGAAAAGAATGGCATGTCAAAACAGAGCAGCAACAGGTATTACAAATAATCAAGCAAAAACTGAAAAAAACAAGGCATTAGCTGCAAAGATTTAAATAGAACTGTTATGTAACAGGAACATCGAATCAATGCAGATTTCACTCTACCAAGTGCTGAGAAGTATTTCTTTCACACTAGCTAGATGTCCTTGAATACTGACCTTTTTCATATCTTTGACAAAGAACTTGAGCTGAAAAACATTTTAGGCACATTTTGTGTCTTTTTTTTTTTGTTTTGTTTATATTACCTGAAAATTTTTCGTTCAGAATTGTAAATATTTGCTAACTGACACATGGTTAATTGTATTAAAATTATTAAAATGAATAATAATAAATTCTCTCTCTCTCTCTCTCTCTCTCTCTCACCCGCTAATATGATTTAAAATGTTAGAGCAACATTTAGTAATTGACATTTTCGTTTTCAGTCGATGGTGGCAGAGAAAATTACTTTTTGGATTTGTTCAAACCCCTCACAGTTTTGTTGATGAAATGTCTTCTCTTGTGTTTCTGGGTCTGCACCCTGTCATCAAGAAATATAGCGGGGGAATACTCATTAGTGGTGTCTACATCTTTTTAACTTCTTAGTTATTTACTCACCTGGTCCTACAGTATTTTTCTTTCACTGGCCAAAACGTCTTACATTCATGTCTCCCAGTGAGGAAGCAGTGATGGAGCAAAATATCACTGGTTTGACCAACAAGGGAGGTACATTATAAAAGAAGGCAATCATTCTCTCTGCTCTGTTAGTGATCCTGTTTTTAATGAGCTAGTGAGACTAGCAAAGATTTGAGTACTGTTGCACCTTCATTAGGGTTTTCAGAGGGTGGTCAGGATTGAAGGGCAAGTGCTGCATAATGTATTCATTAAACTTGTGTGTGCAGTCTGTGGATGCTAATCAAATATCTATTCTCCTTCATCTCCTGTAGGCTATGCAGGAACAGATGAAGATGGTTAGATGGAAGACTAATGTAGAAAAAAAGGCACATTAGAGAAATGTCCTACAAAGAACCTTAATGCCCTGTACACATGATCGGACATTGATCGGACATTCCGACAACAAAATCCTAGGATTTTTTCCGACGGATGTTAGCTCAAACTTGTTTTGCGTACACACGGTCGCACAAAGTTGTCGGAATTTCCGATCGCCAACCACGCGGTCACGTACACCACGTACGACGAGACTAGATAAGACCAGTTCAGAACCAAGCGCAGCACCCTTTGGGCTCCTTTTGCTAATCTCGTGTTAGTAAAAGTTTGGTGAGAGACGATTCGCACTTTTTCAGACTCGTGGCTTTCAGATCGTTTTCTGCTGTTCAGTTTGTGCTTGTGGGTTTGTATCTGCTCTTCAGTGCGTGCAGTAAGTTCGTATTGGAGTTTTCTGTGCGATCTTGCCCGCTCGTTGCTGTTTTTCAGGTCGCTCTTCACAGGCCTTGCTGTTCTTCAGTGCGTTCTGTTACTTCGTTCTGAGCAGCCGACCGTTTTCTAGCCATGTTGCGTATACGTACTCCTCGTAGAGTTCGTGCTGTGCGGGGGCTTGGTGTTGGGGTCTTGACCTTGACACAAGTCCAGTCCATGAACAGGGTGGGGAGGAGTTCATGGACCAAGAATTGGTTGCTTCAGCGTGACCAGTTCTCTCATATGCCTTTGCTCCGTGAGATCTGTGAGAATAATCCTGATGATTTCAGGAACTTTCTCTGGATGACGGACCCCGTATTTCACCGTTTGTTGACTTTGCTGACCCCCTATATCAGCAGGCAGGATACCTGCATGAGGCAAGCCATCACTCCGGAGCAGAGGCTCGTCGCTACCCTGCGGTACTTGGCGACAGGGAGAAGCCTGCAGGACCTCAAGTTCTCGACAGGCATCTCCCCCCAGGCTCTGGGGATCATTATCCCAGAGACCTGTTCTGCCATCATCCAGGTCCTGCAGAAGGAGTATATGAAGGTAAGATTTTTATCCTTTAATATCACATTTTATTGTATTGAATGTTTGCTAATATATTGTATTTCTTTCCTCATTCCCTAATTACCATGATTGTAATATGCTGTGAATGTCCCCTTTGTCCTCATGCATGCTGGATTTTTATGTCCTTCATACATATTTGCCTTCACTAACCTCCCCAGCATGCTCTCCTGCCCCTATATTCACCTCATGTAGTCACTTAACAATGTATTTTATCAGCTCTATAGTAGTGCTTTACCCCAAACACCCCCTAAAATGTTCAGAAATGTGATTTGTGCTTTAAATTCAGGCAGAGGGCCAGAGGCTTTTTTTTGTAGTGTCCCCAAATCATTTTTATTAACCCTTCCTCCCCCCAACTGCTAAGTCAGCTGATACCAATTCTCTATCTATCCTCAATCATCTATCTGCTGACTTTGCCAAACCCATACACACTATACCCATCTCTTTTGTGCTCAGATTTATGGATGAATTCCCCAAAGCATGTAGAGCAAGGGCCTGCCTCTATACTTTCAAATGGTACTGTTTAAAGTTTTTCTATCCTATTATTATCTTGCTAGGTAATAGCAGAATGTCCAAATGTGCTCAAATGTGTACAATGTGTATTTATATCTTTGTATTATAACACTTCTTACCTGTCCAGTGAGCTGCCAATAGTCTAACTAAGGAGGGGCTGTAGAAATCGAGTTATTTCTGTATTAATAACTATATTTCAATAATTCATATTGATGAGAAAAGTTCCAAGAAAAATCTGTTAAGTTCTCGTGTAAAACCTCCAAAATTGATTTAATGATCAATTAGCAAAATGTTACAAAAAATGTCAAAATGTAGAATACAAAAATAGATTATTCTTAAAATCAAGTTTAAATCAAATATGTCTGTGTGTATATCTTGAGATCTGTGTGTGTGTGTGTCTTGATGGAGAGCTGCAGTGTAAGTCTCCCTCTCCCCACAGCCTGTCTGTACTCCTACAATTAACCCCCCCACCTTTTTCCATAGAGGCTGGCTTAAAAAGGTTCGTTATAGTCCCATAGAAAAGACCGCGAAATTTGAATTACTCCTTCCAACATTCCTAAGGGTGGGGCTATGAACTATGTGAAAAAAGCTATCTTTTAAGAATCATTTAACTTACAATATATACATTTCCTTTAAACATATAAAATCCTACATATCAGTATACATATATGTAAAATGCAGTGTTCTTATTAATATCCTAATCAAGAAATATAGCAATGTAAAGAAACAACTTATATTCTTAACATACTGAAACTTTGTATCTTTGGAGAGACTGTAATCTAATCTTCTTACGATAGGGGAGGTGAAATGGTCTACACTAAATTGTATCCATATGTGAGATGAATCTCTCCCAAGAAATGCATACTAAGCCTAAACCAGCATAAACTTTCATGAGTATAAAAACCTATATAACTTCACCTTTTCCATACATAGAAGATATATATATATTTATACATATATTTATATATATAATTCAATTATCACAAGAACTCAACCATTCATAAATTCTGATATTCTAACATTTCCCTCTCAAAATGATTGATTTAAATTAATCTTAATCATTTTAAATCTAAATCTGAATCTAACTCTAAATTCATTTATACCTCAAACGCATCACATCCGTATTCATTCATGCCCAAAGATCTTAAGATAATTGACTCAAATATATATTTTCAAATGTGATTCTATATAAGGAAAAGTGAATTCATAACCCTTCATCTTCATATACCATAAAAAATATTTTCACAATTATTATTTTCTTTTTCTTTTACCAAATAAATCAATCCCCTTAATTTCATGATTCATAAATGTAACATTGTTGTACAATACTTTGAAATATAAATATCACTTCAGAAATTTGTTTCATATTTTCCCTCCAAATTGTGTTTAACATAAATCTATAATCCATAAAACTTTTCTAATAACCTTGTCAAAATTAAAACATAAAATATGTTCTTAACTTCAATTTGTTCATATAAGTGAGATGATTTCAAAACTAAATACATATTACAATGTAAAGTTAATCCTATCTTGTTTATGTACCTTTAAGAAAAATGTACTCTGTCTTAATTAACACCAGATGTTCCCTCTAACTAGAATGACTCTATTATAAGGATGTTTAACCCTTTCAACTCTGAAAATACACTATATATGAGTGTAAAAAATGATGTGTAAAAAATATCTCAACTTGATATAATAAACATGTCCTGTCACATAAAAATGATATATTAAAACTGCAATATATCTGATGGATAAATGATTTCATCAGTAGTCAAAAAAACTAAAAAGTCCATTGTTTTTAAAATGTCCTCTCTTATCAGAGGTTCTCGAGAATTTTTCTTCTTCTTCTTCTTCCTGCACTCTGTAAAGTTGGAAAAACTTTATTGAACATTAAAATGACAACAATAATTATAACGAATGAATCTCTTCTGTCAATTCTTCTCCCAGAACTGATATTCTTAAACTTCAAGATTTTGTTCCCATCTGGAAGGTCTAGAAATATTAAATTTCTTTCTTTTGGTGACTTACAAGTCAGATCCTAAAAAAGAATGCAGTATCATTATTGAGAATTTAAATACATGCAAAATATACCTTCATTTACTTATTCATTTTACATACCAAAATTCTAATATTTTATTATGACATACAAACCATATTTTAATAATAACATTTCTAATTACCTTACTTTGCTCTATTTTTCTTTAAATGACCTATACTCTAATTTATTATTCTGTGTATTTAAACGACAGGACGCAATTTCTCTTTTTTTTTGTCATAATATAAAATCTTGTTTTCATAAACCAAATGAAGATTTTAAATTACCCCAGAAGACAAAAGCGAATTATATATTCATTCACTTCTCCTCTATAATATCTCAGAGTAATGCGTGCTGTACTGTACTTCTAACATTTTCAATTCAACATTTTCTGTAGAATTTTTGCTGAATAGTATAACCATTCTTTGGGTAACACATAGAAAGACCTGTTGAACAATTCTTAATATTATTAACAAATCCTGTCTCAAAGCATCTCTCAGCACTTGTTCTAACAATCCCATTTATAGGCTTTCTGAATAAATTTAGCTGAGAATGTTCTGTTATCACATCTACCTCTATGGGTTTAGATTTTAAAGTTTTAAAAAATGGGCAATATTTGTCATATAATTCTCCTGAATGAATTCTCTTAAAAAGAATTTTTAATGACAGATCAGGTGTCCGTAATATGATCATCCTAGATCTCACAATCTTTTCTGTTACTTTGACTGCAAAATAAACACTTAACAATTGCTTCATATTTGTGTCAAAAGTCTTTTCCATATTTGTCAAACCTCTGGAGAAAAAACCTATTATTTTCGGTTCACCATCTTTTACCTGAAATAAAATTACTGAGATGGAATTCTCAGATACCTTAGTAGACAATAAAACAGGCATAGACATTCCAATTTCGATTGTATGCAATGAAACAGCATTCTGCAAATCTTTTTTCAACATTTCAAAAACATCTGTATGGGTTTGAGACCATTCATCAAACACAACATCTTTTTGTTTCAGGAAATCAAATAATGGTTTAACTTTATCATCATATTCCTGTAAAAACTCTTTGCAAGAATTTACCTCACTCAAAAATTGATATAATGCCTTGTAAGATGTTGGAACTGGAATAGCAGAAATGTTTCTAACTTTTTCCTGTGATAACATTCTCTGTCCATGACTAATTTGCATATGAAGAAAGTTAACTTTATCTTTCATTAACTGAACTGACTCTGTGTTTAATTTCAATCCTGCTGTTTGTAACAGAGTAAATAACTCTGTCAACAGAGTGACATGTTCCTCTGTATTTTGGGTAGACAACAAAATTTTGTCCACATGTTGGAAAATACATTTTGGTCTAGAAAATTTTGACAAAACTTTCTCCAAGCACTCGTGCACTATTCCGTCACTGATTTCCATTTCTGGAATTATTCTAGTGAAAGCATACGTTTCTTTATTGAAACTGAAGGCAAGTTTATAATGACAGCTGTTTGTTACTGGTACTGAAAAATGACTATTGGAAATTTCCAGTACTGAAAATACTTTGGCCTTGGCATCCATTTGTGACATTAAATTTAAATTAGGAACAATAGGTTTGTTATTTGTGATGCATTTATTCAGTGATCTTAAATCAACTGATAAAGAATACGAATCATCAGCATTCTTGATAGGCCAAATACAATTATTTACCACTGATTGTGCCTTCTTTAATATTCCTTGTTGTAAAAATGATTGTACAATGTCAGAAACTGGACCTATTGATTCTTGTGGCAATTTATTTTGAATTTGGGGTTCAGGGTCTCGTCCCTCAATTTCTATCTCAATATCTTTAAACAAACCTGTATCCATTTTGTTCTGACTTCAAAGACTTTTATGTGCTCTTACCGATTGTTCCAATTCGAGATTGGTTCCTGTGTGTGGCCAATTAAGATCTGAAGAAATGTCAGCGACTGCTGTACAAATACTTCCAACATTATTGTACATGGAAGAATCTATTAACATAGATTTGGGCCTAGATGAATCTTTCCATATAGTAGAATTACTTAAATCAATAATCCAATCTAATTTACTAATCACATCCATGCCTAAAATATTCTCTGTATTTTGGCAACACCAGATGTCCATTTTAGTTTTTAAAACTCCCGGAATCTCGAAATTCACACCAGAAACTTTATCTGCAACTGTATTTCCTTTTCCATTGAAACCAATTAAATTACATTTTGGAGAATCAATATTCACATGTAATTTGTTTTTAGTTAAACTGAGTTTAGATCCTAAATCTATTAACCATTTAGTATCCTTGCCATTTAATAAACCATGTACCCATGGCCTTCCACTTTCATCTAATAAAAGTGAAGTCACATATTTTAATGTTGGAGATGACTCAGAACCTTTTTTCCTAAATCCTGATGGTGATGGAAGTAATCCATCCCTCTCATTTTCATCATTGTTTTTCAAATTGATTGAACTGTCATTAACAGTCAATGTACTGATCTGTTTGACTTCTGAAGCATAAGGTAAATCAGTCAAACTATTGTTTGAAGAAGAAAGAATATATTGCTCAGAAATATGTTCTGTATTTTCTACTTTCAAAGTTTTCCTTTGTGTAGTATGTAGGGAAGTATTTCCTGTCTGCTCTGAAACTTTAGTTCTGCCTGTGACGTGTATCTCACCATCTCTGGGTGTGGCCTTACACGTGGCACTCTGAACGCCATTTTGTAATATATCTAAACGGCGTCTGCATTCAGCAGCTTTATTCAGTATTTTTGTTTTAAGCAAAACTTCATGTTCCTGGTCATCAACCTTGAAAAACCGCATATCTTGTACAAAAGGCTCCTGCATAGAATCTGCAGTAACATTCATAGAGTCTGCATTAACATTAATCTCTAAACTCTTGCTTGACTCTGCTTTAAACTTTACATTATTCTGTAACTCAGACAACTGAATATCCTTTATTTGAATTGCACTCTGCAAATCATCTATCCTTTCAGTCAAAATCTGACAATTAGTACATAAACTATTGTCCTTTATTTCCTCTTTTGTACCAACTACATTGCTTTCAAAAACTCCTGATATCATTGTATCATAAACTTTAATCAACTTAATCAAATTCCTAACCTGTTTGCTGAATTTCTTAAATGCAAATTTTGACTTTTGTATTTTCTTATTAGCCTGTAAGCATTCATTGAACATGTAACACCATAATTCATCATCTTTAACAAACTTTGACAAATTTTTAAATTCTAAATCACTCTCACTGGATAATTCATGAATTAAATCCATAACTTACCAATGTAAGACGGCTTCCTTCATGTAACACGCGTTCCCTCTCTTGGCGGGAAATTACGTCATCAAGAAACAGATTTTTCTTGTACGTGCACAAACGTCTCACCGATTCTAATGTTTCTTTTCCTTCCAAGTTCAATTCAATGATGCCGAAAATGAGCTTTTTCGATTTCTCCTGAAAGCTTGTCTGAATAATCACTGTTTTTGCTGATATTCCCTCTCGACAAGCGGAAGGAGAAATTATTGAAAAAAAATTCGATATTCGGACAAAAAGAATCTGGCAATTGGCTCGCCACTGTAGAAATCGAGTTATTTCTGTATTAATAACTATATTTCAATAATTCATATTGATGAGAAAAGTTCCAAGAAAAATCTGTTAAGTTCTCGTGTAAAACCTCCAAAATTGATTTAATGATCAATTAGCAAAATGTTACAAAAAATGTCAAAATGTAGAATACAAAAATAGATTATTCTTAAAATCAAGTTTAAATCAAATATGTCTGTGTGTATATCTTGAGATCTGTGTGTGTGTGTGTCTTGATGGAGAGCTGCAGTGTAAGTCTCCCTCTCCCCACAGCCTGTCTGTACTCCTACAATTAACCCCCCCACCTTTTTCCATAGAGGCTGGCTTAAAAAGGTTCGTTATAGTCCCATAGAAAAGACCGCGAAATTTGAATTACTCCTTCCAACATTCCTAAGGGTGGGGCTATGAACTATGTGAAAAAAGCTATCTTTTAAGAATCATTTAACTTACAATATATACATTTCCTTTAAACATATAAAATCCTACATATCAGTATACATATATGTAAAATGCAGTGTTCTTATTAATATCCTAATCAAGAAATATAGCAATGTAAAGAAACAACTTATATTCTTAACATACTGAAACTTTGTATCTTTGGAGAGACTGTAATCTAATCTTCTTACGATAGGGGAGGTGAAATGGTCTACACTAAATTGTATCCATATGTGAGATGAATCTCTCCCAAGAAATGCATACTAAGCCTAAACCAGCATAAACTTTCATGAGTATAAAAACCTATATAACTTCACCTTTTCCATACATAGAAGATATATATATATATATATATTTATATATATAATTCAATTATCACAAGAACTCAACCATTCATAAATTCTGATATTCTAACAGGGGCTGTTCCAAGTAATACCCTGTATTTAGCCATTCATCTCTCAATGAAGTGAAGAGGGTTACCTGTCCAAGATTCCCCCCCATAATGTTATAAATGGCCCATGGGGGGGGGGATATGATAGGTGTACCTTATACTTTGGTGTTGTAAAGTTCCCCTTAATAAATGTCATCTGGATGTTGGCCAAGAATGTTTGTATCTCTAATCTGCTTTCCATGTTTATGTGCAAAAATACTAATTTTTTTTGTTTTCCTCAACAGTTTCCTTCCACGCCACAGGAATGGCAGACTGTGGCCTCCCACTTTGCCCAGCGGTGGGACTTTCCTAACTGCGGAGGGGCAATTGATGGGAAACCCGTCCACATCATCCCACCACCCAACTCGGGGTCGTACTATTTCAACTATAAGGGGTTCAATAGTATTGTGATGTTGGCGGTGGTGTCGGCTAATTACGACTTCTTGTATGTGGACGTGGGAAAGAATGGCCGGATGTCCGATGGTGGAGTCATCGCCCAGACGGAGTTTTACAGGCATCTCCAGAATGGCAGCTTAGACTTGCCAACTCCAGAAGACAATGTGGAAGGACTTATAAATAAAACTTAAGTGCGCTGGCAGTAATATAATTGAAGAGTGCCTAGGAGACACAATAAATGTGTGAATCCCAGCAAAAATGATAACCACAACAAGTGCATGAAGTCATTACCCAAAAAAAACAACAAATATTAAAATATGCTGAAAATAAGTAATCTCACATCAAAACAACTTATAATCAGTCGATGACTGGGTTCAAAAAAATAAGTAGAAAAGAAAAAGTCCACTTAGTATGTCTCATCACTGAACCATGAGAGCTGATGAGCTGAAGAGACTCTTATCCAATGATAGACACACTCTGCTGTATGGCACCCGTCTGTGCTGTTAGAAGTTTGCTTGTCTTTGGAACATTCAGTTGGACTATCCGGACCATACTGGAGTCGGTGGTACATGCTGTCAAGACCCGGATATCAACATTCTGTCCCTGCAGAGGGCTATATCTGCAAGCCCATACGACCTTGCCATAGAGGAGGTCCAACAATTGGGGTAAGCGCACTACTCCCTTTTCTGCAATCAATGTACATTGGATAAGAGTCTCTTCAGCTCATCAGCTCTCATGGTTCAGTGATGAGACATACTAAGTGGACTTTTTCTTTTCTACTTATTTTTTTGAACCCAGTCATCGACTGATTATAAGTTGTTTTGATGTGAGATTACTTATTTTCAGCATATTTTAATATTTGTTGTTTTTTTTGGGTAATGACTTCATGCACTTGTTGTGGTTATCATTTTTGCTGGGATTCACACATTCATTGTGTCTCCTAGGCACTCTTCAATTATATTACTGCCAGCGCACTTAAGTTTTATTTATATGTTTATCACTTCATGGATATTTGGAGTTTTTTTTGCAGCTGCACTTTGTGAATATTATTTTAATATTTTTCTATCACGTATTGCTCACTAGCGCAGGTTGTTTCCACCATTTCTTTAATGTGGAAGGACTCCCATTCGTTTTTGTAGCGGATATAGCATTTGCGCTGGGGGACCATCTTATGCAGCCATTCCCGATGAGGACCCTCACCCCGGAACAGAGGGTTTTTAATTACCGGCTGGCCAGAGCCAGAAGAGTGGTGGAGAACACATTTGGAATCCTGGCCAGCCGGTTCCGCCTATTTCTGACACTCATCCATATGGCGGAGTATAAACTTAATCATATAATCCTGGCGTTATGTATTCTCCATAACTTTTTACGCCAACATTCGGCCAACTATGCTGGCTCAGTTGGGCCTGAGGCCAGAATGATACATGAAACAACAATGACGGCGCTTGAAAGTGGCCATCCTGGCTTGCCCTCCCTGAGTGCCCGTGATGTCCGGTTACGATACCTGGAGTTCTTTGTGGGTAGGGGGGCCATCAATATGCCAGCAAATTTGTGAAGCCTTTATCAAATAAAAAAACAAAAAACAGAAAATCTTTGTTGACATTTACAGCTTGTGTTTGTTTTAGATGACTCTGACAGAAATGTGGTGAGTCCAGAAAATGGCGTGATTGTGTAACCTTATACAAAGCACTGTTGGGTGTTATTTACTAAAGGCAAAGACACTTTGCACTACAAGTGCACTTGAAACTGCACTGAAATTGCACTTGTAGTGCAAAGAGGATTTGCCCTTAGGAAATAACCCCCATTTTCACAGAAAGCAGCAATTAGAGCCCCACAAAAGTGTTGTAGCGTTGAGACAATAATCCACACATTCTTGATGAACAATCTTTTTAATACTTGCACAATCACATGTGCATTTAGAAAAGGTTTTTAAAACAAACCAACATGTTTGTTGTATAACAATTTTTTGGGGGGGGGGCATTATAAAAAATATAAATGTCCATTTAAGATAAAACAGGCATGTGTAAAACCAACAAGAAAGACACAAATCTTGAACTTACAAAGTTCACATTTGGTAGAATTTGAAGGCAATATCAGACATGAGTATTTAGGAACTGTGTTTGATATTGCGTTCAGATGGGGTGAAGTCACCCCAGGAAAAGCCAAATTTGGAAGATGCACACCAATTTACGAACGTCAACATGTGCTAGCTGCCATCACGGGGGATCAAGGGACGTGTTTTGGGGGAGCAACCCCTTCCTCTCAGCTACTTTATTATTGAGGAAGGGGTTGCACCCCCAAAATGCGTCCATTGATCTCCCGTGATGGCAGATAGCACATGTTGGCACACTGTGTGCATCCTCCAAATTTGGCTTTTTGAAAAATCGCAAAAACATTTAGAACATTGTAGCACACCAAAAAACAAAGGGATTTGGAGGGGTTTTAACCAGTTGCCGACCGCCGCACGACTATATACGTCGACAGAGCGGCACGGGCAGGCAAAAGGACTTACAGGTACGTCCTTGCCTGCCCGCGGGTGGGGGGTCCGATCGGACCCCCCCCCGGTGCCAGCGGCGGTCGGATCGAGGTCAGGGTCGATCAAAGGTGAGGGGGAGGCCACTCATTCGTGGCCCCCCCCTCGCGATCGCTCCTGGCCAATGACAAGCTTCCTCGGCTTCTGTGAATGTAAACAGAAGCAGAGGAAGTGATGTAATCTCTCCTCGAGTCGGTCTTTTCGTCCGGCGCCGAGGAGAGAAGACATCCAAGTAAGTGCACCAACACTACACATACAGTAGAACACGCAGGCACACTTGTCACCCCCCTGTCACCCCCCGATCACCCCCTGATCACCCCCCTGTACCCCCTGTCACTCTGACACCAATAGCAGGTTTTTTTTTTTCTGATTTATTGCATTGGTGTCAGTTTGTGTCAGTTACAAGTGTTAGGGCAGTTAGGTTAGCCCCCTTTAGGTCTAGGGTACCCCCCTTTAGGTCCAGGGTACCCCCCTAACCCCCCTAATAAAGTTTTAACCCCGTGATCACCCCCCGTCGCCAGTGTCACTAAGCGATCGTTTTTCTGATCGCTGTATTAGTGACACAGGTGACGCTAGTTAGGGAGGTAAGTATATAGGTTCGCTGTCAGTGTTTTATAGCGACAGGGACCCCCATATACTACCTTCTAAAGGTTTTAACCCCTTGATTGCCCCCTAGTTAACCCTTTCACCAGCGATCACCATATAATTGTTACAGGTGACGCTGGTTAGTTGGTTTTTTTTTATGTAATTTATTGTAGTTTATTACAGTTTTAGGGCACCCGCCGTTTATTACCCTATAAAGGTTTAACCCCCTAATTGCCCGGCGGTGATAGAAGTTAAGTTTTTAGGGTCAGATAAGGTCTGCGTCGCCCCAGGCAGCGTCAGGTTAGCGCCAGTACCGCTAAAACCCACGCACGCAGCATACACCTCCCTTAGTGCTATAGTATCTGAACGGATCGATATCTGATCCGATCAGATCTATACTCCCCAGCAGTTTAGGGTCCCCCAAAAAAACACAGTGTTAGCGGGATCAGCCCAGATACCTGCTAGCACCTGCGTTTTGCTCCTCGGCCCAGCCCAGCCCAGCCCACCCAAGTGCAGTATCGATCGATAACTGTCACAAAACACTAAGCACACATAACTGTAGCGTTCGCAGAGTCAGGCCTGATCCCTGCGATCGCTAACAGTTTTTTGGTAGCGGTTTGAATCAGTCGCTGACAGTCAGGAGCTTTTTTGCCTGTGAGTCTCACTAGTGTACCCCTAAATTTAGAGGCCAAAATGGCAAATCGAAGGTACACTAGTGAAGAGGCCTACACGTTTCTGAGTATGACAGATAGTGAAGAGGAAGTCACTCATCTGTCAAGTTCAGGCTCAGAATACGAACCTGTAGAGGACAGCGGCTCCATGACAGATAGCTCTGACGACGGAGTTGTGGTCCCTGCTAGGGTCAGGCGTACCAGACCCCGATCTTCTTCTTCTGTCCTTGAAGTGCAAGAACCGCAGGGCTCTCGTAGGGAGCAGAGAGGTACTAGTGCCGCTACTCCTTCTGGTGAACTGGCAAGCACCAGCGGCCTAGTACACCCTGGTCGTACATCCAGCACTGCAGTATCACGTGGTGACGTGGCGAGTCCCATAAGTGCAGTTCAAGCTGGCGAGGTGGCAAGCACAACTAGTGTCCCGCTGCCACCAATAAGACAAAGACAGGCCCGTCGTGCCCATAGTGCCCTTCCTGCTGCATTCGCCAATCCGAATTGGGTACCCACCACTTCTGCAGCACCCGTACTTCCCCCTTTCACTGGCCAACCCGGAATTCAGGTGGAAACAGTTGACTTTATGCCACTGGATTTTTATTCACTGTTTTTCACCGAAGATCTCTATAGATCTATTGTGGACCAAAGCAATTTGTACGCTGGTCAACACATCGCCGCTAATCCCCAGTCCTCCCTTGCCAGAGATTGGAGACCAATTACGGTCTCCGAATTTAAGATCTTTCTGGGCCTTTCCCTCAACATGGGCATAACCAAAAAGAGTGAGTTGCGGTCATATTGGTCCACTGACCCAATTCACCATATGCCCGTGTTCTCTGCCTCCATGACCAGGGCACGATACGAGCAGATTTTGCAGTTCATGCACTTCAACGACAATGAACTCTGTCGTCCTCGTGGAGACCCTGCATACGATCGGCTCTACAAAATTCGGCCCCTCGTAAACCACTTCAACCAACGTTTTGCAGACTTGTTTACCCCCCATCAAGTTGTCTGCGTTGATGAGTCCCTGATTAAGTTTTCTGGCCGCTTGTCCTTCAAACAGTACCTTCCCAGCAAGCGTGCCAGATACGGGGTCAAGATGTATAAGCTCTGTGACAGGGCCACAGGCTATACATGTAGATTTATGGTTTACGAGGGCAAAGATAGTCACGTAGAGCCGATCAACTGCCCTGACTACATAGGAATCGCTGGCAAGATAGTGTGGGACTTGGTGTCACCCTTATTCGGAAAGGGGTACCACTTGTACGTGGACAATTATTATACGAGCGTGCCACTTTTTAGTCACTTGTTTGATCAGCAGATTGGAGCATGTGGCACCGTGCGACCTAATCGCCGGGGCTTTCCCCAGCGGCTTGTAGAGTCCCGTCTTAGGCTGGGGGAGAGAGCCTGCTTGAAGTATAATAATTTGCTCGCTATGAAGTGGAGGGATAAGAAGAATGTTTTCGTTCTCACCTCCCTTCATGCAGACACGACGACCCAAATTACTACGGCGACTGGTGTTGTGGAGAAACCCCTCTGTGTCCACGAATACAACCTTAATATGGGAGGGGTGGACCTCAACGACCAGTTGTTGGCGCCGTACCTAATTGCCCGTAAGGCCAGACGCTGGTACAAAAAAGTGTCTGTTTATTTATTTCAATTGGCTTTGCTGAACGCTCATGTGCTATACAGAGCTTCAGGACAGACTGGATCCTTCCTTAAATTCCAGGAAGAGATCGTCAGAGCCCTTCTGTTTCCAGACGGTGCTCCACCTCACCTTCCCAATCCAAATGCAGTAGGCCGGCTGCATGAGAGGCATTTTCCTTATGTCCTCGAGAGTACCCCTACCCAACGAGCCCCCCAAAGAAAATGTCGTGTCTGCAGAAAGCGCGGATTTAGGCGTGACACCCGGTATTATTGTCCCTCCTGTCCTGGCAATCCTGGTCTTTGCATTGGTGAATGTTTTGAACGCTACCATACACTAGTTGAGTATTAGCGTAGGGTACAGCACTGCACAGACTAGGACACACTTCCACAGGGTCTCCCAAGATGCCATCGCATTTTGAGAGACCCAAACCTGGAACCGTTACAGTTTTAAAAGTTACAGTTATAAAAAAAAAAAAAGTAAAAAAAAAAAAAAAGTAAAAAAAAAAAAAATACACAAAAAAAATATAAAATAAAAAAACCAAAAATAGTTGTCGTTTTATTGTTCTCTCTCTCTCTATTTTCTCTCTATTGTTCTGCTCTTTTTTACTGTATTCTATTCTGCATTGTTTTATTGTTATGTTTTATCATGTTTGCTTTTCAGGTATGTAATTTTTTTATACTTTGTTTTTTTTATTGTTAACCACCTTTGTGTTTTCAGGTACGCCATTCAGCTGCAGCGCGGATTTATTTATCTTGACAGCAACAGCGTTTGCTCCCACGATACATAAAGCCGTGACTCCAGCGCTGTCGGAGGTGATTTCACCACCACAGTTACATACTTCAGCATATATGCCGAAGCGTGGGGGCAGAAGTGGGTGGAGGAGCGATTTGCTCCTGCCTTTTGCGGGAGGATGCCCCCATGCTTCGGCATATATATATTTTAGGTAGGCACAGGTTGCGTTAAATGTTTTATTTTTTACTATGGTTTTTTTTTGTATTTGCTTTGCAGGTATGGTAAGTATTACTGTTATACTCTAATGTTACTTTGTTTTTTGTTAACCATCATTTGCTTAGCAGGTACGCCATTCAGTTGCAGCGCGGATTTATTTATCTTGACAGCAACAGCGTTTGCTCCCACGATACATAAAGCCGTGACTCCAGCGCTGTCGGAGGTGATTTCACCACCACAGTTACATACTTCAGCATATATGCCGAAGCGTGGGGGCAGAAGTGGGTGGAGGAGCGATTTGCTCCTGCCTTTTGCGGGAGGATGCCCCCATGCTTCGGCATATATATATTTTAGGTAGGCACAGGTTGCGTTAAATGTTTTATTTTTTACTATGGTTTTTTTTTTGTATTTGCTTTGCAGGTATGGTAAGTATTACTGTTATACTGTAATGTTACTTTGTTTTTTGTTAACCATCATTTGCTTAGCAGGTACGCCATTCAGTTGCAGCGCGGATTTATTTATCTTGACAGCAACAGCGTTTGCTCCCACGATACATAAAGCCGTGACTCCAGCTCTGTCGGAGGTGATTTCACCACCACAGTTACATACTTCAGCATATATGCCGAAGCGTGGGGGCAGTGGGTGGAGGAGCAATTTGCTCCTGCCTTTTGCGGGAGGATGCCCTCATGCTTCGGCATATATAAATGGTGCATGTATGCCCATCATTAGAAGTGGGTGGATGAAGGGAGGTATTCTAATGGTGGGCATACCCACCGATCAATATCTTTTTTTCGTTCAGCCCACAGGCTGCATGAAAAAAAAGTTTACAATATATGCCCAACAAGGACCAGCAACGTACTGGTATGTTGCTGGACTTTGAGTGGTTATACCAGAATGATGCCTGCAGGTTTAGGTATCATCTTGGTATCATTCTTTTCAGCCAGTGGTCGGCTTTCATGTAAAAGCAATCCTAGCGGCTAATTAGCCTCTAGACTGCTTTTACAAGCAGTGGGAGGAAATGCCCCCCCCCCCACCGTCTTCCATGTTTTTCTCTGGCTCTCCTGTCCCAACAGGGAACCTGAGAATGCAGCCAGTGATTCGGCCAGCTGACCATAGAGCTGATCAGAGACCAGAATGGCTCCAAACATCTCTATGGCCTAAGAATCCGGAAGCTACGAGCATTTCATGACTTAGATTTCGCCAGATGTAAACAGCGCCATTGGGAAATTGGGAAAGCATTTTATCACACCGATCTTGGTGTGGTCAGATGCTTTGAGGGCAGAGGAGAGATCTAGGGTCTAATAGACCCCAATTTTTTCAAAAAAGAGTACCTGTCACTACCTATTGCTATCATAGGGGATATTTACATTCCCTGAGATAACAATAAAAATGATTTAAAAAAAATAAAAATGAAAGGAACAGTTTAAAAATAAGATAAAAAATCAAAAAATTAATTAAAAAAAAAAAAAAAAAAAAAAGCACCCCTGTCCCCCCCTGCTCTCGCGCAAAGGCGAACGCAAGCGTTGGTCTGGCGTCAAATGTAAACAGCAATTGCACCATGCATGTGAGGTATCACCGCGAAGGTCAGATCGAGGGCAGTCATTTTAGCAGTAGACCTCCTCTGTAAATCTAAAGTGGTAACCTGTAAAGGCTTTTAAAGGCTTTTAAAAATGTATTTAGTTTGTCGCCACTGCACGTTTGTGCGCAATTTTAAAACATGTCATGTTTGGTATCCATGTACTCGGCCTAAGATCATCTTTTTTATTTCATCAAACATTTGGGCAATATAGTGTGTTTTAGTGCATTAAAATTTAAAAAAGTGTGTTTTTTCCCCAAAAAATGCGTTTGAAAAATCGCTGCGGAAATATTGTGTGAAAAAAAAAAATGAAACACCCACCATTTTAATCTGTAGGGCATTTGCTTTAAAAAAATATATAATGTTTGGGGGTTCAAAGTAATTTTCTTGCAAAAAAAAATAATTTTTTCATGTAAACAAAAAGTGTCAGAAAGGGCTTTGTCTTCCAGTGGTTAGAAGAGTGGGTGATGTGTGACATAAGCTTCTAAATGTTCTGCATAAAATGCCAGGACAGTTCAAACCCCCCCCAAATGACCCCATTTTGGAAAGTAGACACCCCAAGCTATTTGCTGAGAGGCATGTCGAGTCCATGGAATATTTTATATTGTGACACAAGTTGCGGGAAAAAGACAAATTATTATTTTTTTTTTTTTTTTTTGCACAAAGTTGTCACTAAATGATATATTGCTCAAACATGCCATGGGAATATGTGAAATTACACCCCAAAATACATTCTGTTGCCTCTCCTGAGTACGGGGATACCACATGTGTGAGACTTTTTGGGAGCCTATCCGCATAGGGGACCCCGAAAACCAAGCACCGCCTTCAGGCTTTCTAAGGGCGTAAATTTTTGATTTCACTCTTCACTGCCTATCACAGTTTCGGAGGCCATGTAATGCCCAGATGGCACAAACCCCCCCCAAATGACCCCATTTTGGAAAATAGACACCCAAAGCTATTTGCTGAGAGGTATAGTGAGTATTTTGCAGACCTCACTTTTTGTCACAAACTTTTGAAAATTGAAAAAAGAAAAAAAAAAATATGTTTTTCTTGTCTTTCTTCATTTTCAAAAACAAATGAGAGCTGCAAAATACTCACCATGCCTCTCAGCAAATAGCTTGGGGTGTCTACTTTCCAAAATGGGGTCATTTTGGGGCGGTTTTGTGCTATCTTGGCATTTTATGGCCTTCAAAACTGTGATGGGTAGTAAGGAGTGAAATCAAAAATTAACGCTCTTAGAAATCCTGAAGGCGGTGATTGGATTTCGGGGCCCCGTATTAAGCTAGGCTCCCAAAAAGTGCCACTCATGTGGTATCCCCGTACTCAGGAGAAGCAGCAGAATGTATTTTGGGGTGTAATTCCACATATGCCCATGGCATGTTTGAGCAATATATCATTTAGTGACAACTTTGTGCAAAAAAAAAAAAAAAAAAAAAAAAATCGTCACTTTCCCGCAACTTGTGTCAAAATATAAAATATTCCATGTACTCATCATGCCTCTCAGCAAATAGCTTGGGGTGTCTTCTTTCCAAAATGGGGTCATTTGGGGGGGTTTTGTGCCATCTGGGCATTTTATGGCCTTCAAAAATGTGATAGGTAGTGAGGATTGAAATCACAACTTTACGCCCTTAGAAATCCTGAAGGCGGTGCTGGGTTTTCGGGGCCCCGTACGCGGCTAGGCTCCCAAAAAGTCCCACACATGTGGTATCCCCATACTCAGGAGAATCAGCAGAATGTATTTTGGGGTGCAATTCCACATAAGCCCATAGCCTGTGTGAGCAATATATCATTTAGTGACAACTTTGTGCAAAAAAAAAAAAAAATTGTCACTTTTCCGCAACTTGTGTCAAAAATTAAATATTCCATGGACTCAACATGCCTCTCAGCAAATAGCTTGGGGTGTCTACTTTCCAAAATGGGGTCATTTGGGGGGGGTTTGTGCCATCTTGGCATTTTATGGCCTTCAAAACTGTGATAGGTAGTGAGGAGTAAAATCAAAAATTTATGCCCTTAGAAATCCTGAAGGCGGTGCTTGGTTTTTGGGGCCCCGTACGCGGCTAGGCTCCCAAAAAGTCCCACACATGTGGTATCCCCGTACTCAGGAGAAGCAGCAGAATGTATTTTGGGGTGTAATTCCACATATGCCCATGGCATGTTTGAGCAGTATATCATTTAGTGACAACTTTGTGCAAAAAAAAAAAAAAAAAATTGTCACTTTCCTGCAACTTGTGTCCAAATATAAAATATTCCATGGACTCAACATGCCTCTCAGCAAATAGCTTGGGGTGTCTACTTTCCAAAATGGGGTCATTTGGGGGGGGTTTGTGCCATCTTGGCATTTTATGGCCTTCAAAACTGTGATAGGTAGTGGGGAGTAAAATCAAAAATGTATGCCCTTTGAAATCCTGAAGGCGGTGCTTGGTTTTCGGGGCCCCGTACGCGGCTAGGCTCCCAAAAAGTCCCACACATGTGATATCCCCGTACTCAGGAGAAGCAGCAGAATGTATTTTGGGGTGTAATTCCACATATGCCCATGGCATGTTTGAGCAATATATCATTTAGTGACAACTTTGTGAAAAAAAAAAAAAAATTGTCACTTTCCCGCAACTTGTGTCCAAATATAAAATATTCCATGGACTTAACATGCCTCTCAGCAAATAGCTTGGGGTGTCTACTTTCCAAAATGGGGTCATTTGGGGGGGGTTTGTGCCATCCTGGCATTTTATGGCCTTCAAAACTGTGATAGGTAGTGAGGAGTAAAATCAAAAATGTATGCCCTTTGAAATCCTGAAGGCGGTGCTTGGTTTTCGGGGCCCCGTACGCGGCTGGGCTCCCAAAAAGTCCCACACATTTGGTATCCCCGTACTCAGGAGAAGCAGCTAAATGTATTTTGGGGTGCAATTCCACATATGCCCATGGCCTGTGTGAGCAATATATCATTTAGTGACAACTTTTTGTA
The DNA here is from genome assembly GCF_042186555.1 of Aquarana catesbeiana. NCBI lineage: Eukaryota > Metazoa > Chordata > Amphibia > Anura > Ranidae > Aquarana > Aquarana catesbeiana. Next base: position 147,256,129 of record NC_133328.1, on the reverse strand, counting down.
ATTTTTTTTTTTTTTTTGTCATTATTCAATCACTTGGGACAAAAAAAAAAAATATTCAATGGGTTCAACATGCCTCTCAGCAATTTCCTTGGGGTGTCTACTTTCCAAAATGGGGTCATTTGGGGGGGTTTTGTACTGCCCTGCCATTTTAGCACCTCATGAAATGACATAGACAGTCATAAACTAAAAGCTGTGTAAATTCCAGAAAATGTACCCTAGTTTGTAGGCGCTATAACTTTTGCGCAAACCAATAAATATACGCTTATTGACATTTTTTTTACCAAAGACATGTGGCCGAATACATTTTGGCCTAAATGTATGACTAAAATTGATTTTAATGGATTTTTTTTATAACAAAAAGTAGAAAATATCATTTTTTTTCAAAATTTTCGGTCTTTTTCCGTTTATAGCGCAAAAAATAAAAGCGGCAGAGGTGATCAAATACCATCAAAATAAAGCTCTATTTGTGGGAAGAAAAGGACGCAAATTTCGTTTGGGTACAGCATTGCATGACCGCGCAATTAGCAGTTAAAGCGACGCAGTGCCAAATTGTAAAAAGTGCTCTGGTCAGGAAGGGGGTAAATCCTTCCGGGGCTGAAGTGGTTAAACTCGCCCCAAAACATCAATGATGTTTTTATTTTTTGTAATAACATCATTGATGTTTTTCTTGAGGTTTTCCAATTGTAAATTACACCCTATGATCTCCCCAATTAGGATCTGGGCACTTTCTGATGTGAAAGGATCTGGATCCACAACATCACGATCACCTAAAAAGAGAGAAACCAAAAAAAAAAAAGGTATCAAAAACATGCTGGCATCCATCTCTTACCTGAGCCTGTGGTCGCAGACACTCACCTGTTGTGGTGACAATTTCTACCACGTCTTCTTCCTCCTGCTCTTCTTGTGTTGGGTGGATTTCCCCTTCTTCCAGAGGTAGGGGGTCTGTGGTCTCCTCGGATGAGGGGTGTCCTCCGAGTCTTTTCTCCCTTATGTAAAACAAAAATGGTATAATTAGCACACAGATATTTGATGGCAGAACTATAAATCTGAAACATTGCTTGGAAGTGGGGTACAAATGTCTATTTTGGCCGAGTTACAAAATGGAGCTTTTTCAGTGTCCTTTGTCAAGCTTCAATGCTTTACCTGTTTTGTACAAGCGTCACAGATGGAGACCCCCCTATAGTATACACTGGAGCACCTGTGTGGGCCACCTAATAAAAATGGTGTTCTGGTGTCCCACACTAGTGCTCCAGTGTCCAGATGTGTAAACAGCTGCTCAGTGTCCTCTCCTTACACAGAATCAAGTTTGCATTTCATCCTAGTAACAAAGCCATCTACACAACCAAATTAGTTTCAGACAAGTAGGGCGTAAAAATTGTGACCAAATGCATATGGCCTAAACAATGGTGTTTTATAGGCCGAAAGAAAAATGTTTGATACGAAGGAATAATGTGCCCATGAACATGAAAGTTGCCATTTAAAAATGTACTCTTGGAAGAAAAGCACATGGAGCAGCACGAACGTAAGAAACATAAAGAATAGGAACACAGCACAACTACTTACTTTTTTGCAGCACTCTCCGGATCTTTCTGTACTGCTCATGTTCTCGTAATTTCAGGTCCGACCACTGCTTCCTGAGCTGATCTTTCGATCGTCGTACCCCTAAATGCCGGTGCAGACTCCTGACCACTTTCGCCATGATCTTGGCCTTTCTGACATTGGGGTTGGGGTAAGGTCCATACTTTCCATCATAGTTGGCCTTCTTCAGGATGTCCACAATCTCCAACATCTCCCCAAAGGACATATTTGAGGCCTTAAATCTCCTTCTGGATCGGGACGTTTCCGGCTCCGGGCTTTCCTCCTCCTCCTCATTGCTATAATTAGCACACACCTGCTGTGTATCTGCCATGTGCTCTTCCCCCACTGCGCTGAATGAAAAGGGGTGGAGAATAGACTAGAAAGAACGTCAGGGGGCGGGCGGAGTTACACGCATGCGCAGTGTGTATAAAGCGTAACACACGTGCGTATTGCGTACGATCTGTGAGGGGAGGAAGGAGCATCGGAGGCACCGATCGTGATAATGAAGGTAAGATCTAAACTTGGACCTATACTGCTTCAAAATGGAAGCCTATATTGTAACAAGATTAGGGGAGTTTGGCCTGACATTAGGGTTTGTCTTGTGTTGTGTCTTGCAGAGAAAATGGATGGCTTCAATGACCACAACTTCCTTCCCCGGTTCATAGACAAATACAGGGAGCTGCCCTGTCTGTGGCAGGTGAGACATCCTCATTATAACCATAAACAAAAGAGGCAGGCAGTGCTGGAGAAACTGCTGGAGTTGGTGACACCGGTGGTCCTCACAGCAACCATCCCCTATTTAAAAGCCAAAATTGGTGGCCTGAGGAGCACTTATCTTAGGGAGCGCAAGAAGGTCACAGATTCCCAGAGATCCGGAGCTGCAGCAGATGATGTTTATGTCCCCAGGCTGTGGTACTATGATAGACTGCGATTTCTGTCAGACCACACTGAAGTCAGGGAATCCCTCTCAACCCTTCCTTTCACTCTTCCTTCCACCCCAGCTGAGGCTTTCGATGTCCAACCTGGGCCTTCCAGCCAGGAAGAAATGGAGGAGCCCAGCTGGAGCCAGGTATAGCATTGTTCTACAGATTTCTGGTCGATAAATAAATGATCTTTACTAGATGTTATTATTGATCACTAATTGCTGATTGAAAAAAGTGTTTTACATATCAATAGACAGTAGTGGGCACCCAAAATTGGGACAAGAATGAAAAATGCTGGGCTCAGAAGGATAGTCTGTTATATTTGTTAACATTCAATTTGCAACAGTCAGGAGGTGAAAATTGTGTGTGATTGATGAATAAAAAAATAAAACAATGTCCCTTTTTCATACACAGGAAGACCTCAGCCAGGAGGAGGTTGTGGAATGTGGCAGTCAGGAGGAGGCAGGGATTAGTGGCAGCCAGGAGGAGGCAGGGCTAAGTGTCAGCCAGGAGAAGCCTGGGACCAGTCGCAGCCTGACAGAATCGCAGGTTCCTCCCCTCCACCTTCCATACAAAAAAGCGAGGAAGATGACTCCCATGCAGGATTCTGCACTCAGGCTCGTTCAGGAGGCTTCTGCGTCCCTCCGAGCCTTACCCACTCCTGAAGAGGCCTTTGCCTGCATGGCTGCCACCAAACTGCAGGGCATGCAGGAGGGTCAACGCAAGCTATGTGAGGACCTGCTTTATAAAGTCCTAAGTAAGGGGGTGAGTAGGGAACTAACACCCAAGACCGACGTGATTGAGTTGGACCATCCTCCTCCTCCTCCTGCTGCCACAACTCCACCACCAGAGCCACCGCGTGGAAGGAAGCGTGGAAGGAAGACAAGAGAGTGATGGCCCTGGGTTCAGTCTGGTCTGACAGAAGCTGCGGTCTCTTGTATGACCACAGTACAAATAAAAATCCAAAAAAACAAAAATCAGCCTTGAAAAAAATACAAACCAAAAATAACTAATCTGCCTTAAAACCAAAAAAAAAATAATAAAACAACACCAAAATAATGTTGCCAGATGTGACAAATCAAAATATATTGAGGGAATCCCGATAAATATTAAAGAAATAAGTTTGTGAGAAGTCTGTGTGAATATGAGCAGCAAAACTACTTAACTCTTCTCACATTATAAAGAAGAAGAGAGTGCGCTGTATTAAACCATTTTTTACATTGCACCGTGACGAAAGTGCTGTATCCATTGCGAACGCTAAGTTTACCAGACCGAGCTGTTCATTGTCGGAATTTCTTCTGAGCATGCGTGGCACTTTGTGCGTCGGAACAGACCACACACGGTCGGAATTGACGCGATCGGATTTTGTTGTCGGAAAATTTTATAGCCTGCTCTCAAACTTTGTGTGTCGGAAAATCCGATGGAAAATGTCCGATGGAGCCCACACACGGTCGGAATTTCCGACAACACGCTCCGATCGGACATTTTCCATTGGAAAATCCGACCGTGTGTACGGGGCATAAGAGTATAAGGTAGCAGATCATTATGGACTTTTTTTTTCTTTAACACATTGGGGGTCATTTACTATAGCACCGATAAATGATCCTGCAGTCCCGGAAAATAGCGCCCAATTAAGGCCAATTAAGACTTCAACTCTCAGAAACCAAGCGCTAATGCAAATGGAAAGCAGCGCTATTGCCGGGCGAACATGCCTATCAGATCACATATGCGGGAATAGTGGAAGTCAATGGGGCTCGAACCTGCAAAATCCAAAGTTCTCACTGAAGCCTTATATGCAAGTTCTTTGACATAAATGTGTATGGGGACCTAGGTCCTGCCCCAGGGGACATGTATCAATTGGAAAAAATGTTTTTAAAACAGCCGTTTTTTCAGGAGCAGTGATTTTAATAATGCTTAAAGTGAAACAATAAATATTAAAAATTCTTTTAAATATCGTGCCTGGGGGAGTGTCTATAGTATGCCTGTAAAGTAGCGCATCTTTCCCATGTTTAGAACAGTACCGCAGCAAAATGACATTTTTAAATTTGACAATTTCTGCTCTTTGCCCTTTCCTGTCCACCTTTTTTCCCCCTTCCCTCCCCCTCTTTCCCTCTTCTTCTCCCCTCCCTCCCTTCAACCCCCTTCCCCTCCCCTCCCCATGTTTTCCACCTTACCCACCTTCACTATTTTAATCCTCTTTTCCCTTACTTTCTCTCTCCCCCCTCCCCCTCATTAGATTCAGTTCACCAGATTCATTAGACCCCCTTATTCACACACAGGGGCTTTCCCTCTGCCATTTTTCCTCCGTCTGGGTGTGGTGGAGTGTCCCCATGGGCACAAAGGCCAAACCCATGTCTCTCTGAGCCGGTGTCTTCTGTCCACAGTTCATGGGTAAGTTGAACTACATGCATTCGAGATTAAGATTGTTTACAGAGACATGCAGTGAGAATTAAATTCTTGCATGTAAACACACCTTTTACATGTTTTTCAATCCTATATCTATATGAGCACTTGAACTTGAATACTCCATGCACGTGAAAACGCCGCTGTTCATAAACATCTATGTAATATAACTCTGTATACACACTGTTGGATTTCCTACAATATATAAAATATAAGCTGCATCAACAAATGTTATATATGATATGATATTCATGTACACCTATACATTATTATATCCTCTTTTCCTCTCTTTTTTATTTTTAGTTCCCTATGCTAAATCATGTCACTTACACATTGTTTATTGATATTTCTAGAATTTATGTGATACCTACTGTGCTGCTATCCTCAAGACCCTGACGAAGCAGAACTGTCCGCGAAACGCATAGGCCATATCCTCTTTATTGTGTTTGGGACTGGCACACCCTGACTTCAAAATTCCAAAATTGTATCTCATTTTAATCTGTTTACTCTCAAAAGATACTGCCATATGGCAGATGAATAAAGTTTGTATACTTTTCTATAAATTCAAGTATGTGTATATTTTTTATTATAATCCTCTAAGGCACAATCAAAGTCCCACCCTGTTCTAAACCCTTTTTTTTTTTAAACATAGTTGCATATTCTTAGTCAATGGGGCTCGAACTTGCAAAATCCAAAGTTCTCACTGAAGCCTTATATGCAAGTTCTTTGACGTAAAAAGTGTATGGGGATCTGGGTCCTGCCCCAGGAGAAATGTATCAATTGGAAAAAATGTTTTTAAAACAGCTGTTTTTTCAGGAGCAGTGATTTTAATAATGCTTAAAGTGAAACAATAAATATCAAAAATTCCTTTAAATATCGTGCCTGGGGGAGTGTCTATAGTATGCCTGTAAAGTAGCGCATCTTTCCCATGTTTAGAACAGTACCGCAGCAAAATTACATTTCTAAAGGAAAAAAAGTCTTTTAAAACTGCTTGCGGCTGTAATGTATTGTCGGATCCTGGCAATATAGATAAAAATCATTGAAAAAAAACAGCGTGAGCTCCCCCCAGTCCATTACCAGGCCCTTTGGGTCTGGTATGAATATTAAGGGTAACCCCGCATCAAAATAAAAAATTGCTTGAGGGTCCCCCCAAGATCCATACCAGGCCCTTCAGGTCTGGTATGGATATTAACCACTTCAATACAGGACATTTATACACCCTTCCTGCCCAGACCAATTTTTAGCTTTCAGCGCTCTCACACTTTGAATGCCAATTACTCAGTCATGCAACACTGTACCCAAACAAAGTTTTTATCATTTTTTTCATACAAATAGAGCTTTCTTTTGGTGGTATTTAATCACCACTGAGTTTTTTATTTTTTGCGACATAAGTGAAAACAGAGCGTAAATTTTGAAAAAAAAACTTTTTTTTTTAGTTTATATGTTAAAATTTGCAAATAAGTAATTTTTTTTCATAAATTTGGGCCCAAATGTATACTGTTACATCTCTTTGGTAAAAATAACCCAAATTAGTGGATATTATTTGGTCTCTGTGAAAGTTATAGAGTCTACAAGCTATGGTGCAAATCATTGAAAATTGATTACACCTGATCACACCTGATGCACTAACGGCTCTCATTTCGTGAGGCCCTAAAATGTCAGGAAAGTACAAATACCCCCCAAATGACTCCTTTTTGAAAAGCAGACAGTCAAAGGTATTTAGTAAGAGGCATGGTGAGTTTTTTGAAGTTGTAATTTTTCCCCACAATTCTTGGGAAAATTAAGACTTTTTTTTCCCCACAAAATTGTCATAATAACAAGTTATTTCTCACACACAGCATATGCATACTTGCAACTACACCCCAAAATACATTCTACTACTCCTCCCGAGTATGGCGATACCACATGTGTGTGACTTTTACACAACCTGGCCACGCAGAGAGGTTCAACATGCAGGAAGCACCATCAGGGGTTCTAGGAGCATAAATTACACATCTAATTTCCTAACGACCTATTACATTTGTGAAGGCCCTGGAGCACCAGGACAATGGAATTACCCACAAAATGACACCATTTTGGAAAGCAAACACCCCAACGTCTATTCTGTGAGGCATAATGAGTCTTTTGAATGGTTAATTTTTTTCCACAAGTCTTCGGAAAACGTGGAAAGAAATTTAAAACGTATTTTTTTTTTTTTTACACAAAGTGGTCAGTTTATAAGATGTTTCTAACTCAAAGCATGTATATAGCAAAAATTACACCCCAAAATACATTCTGCTACTCCTCCTGAGTATGACAATACCACATGTATGAGACTTTTACACAGCCTGGCCACATACAGAGGCCCAACATCCAAGAAGCACAGTTAGGTGTTCTAGGGACATAAATTACACCTCTAATTTCCTAACAACCTTTTTTTTACACAAAGTTGTCAATTTATGAGATATTTCTAACACATAGCATGTATATAGCAAAAATTACATCCCAAAACACATTCTACTACTCATCCTGAGTATGGTGATACCACAAGTGTGAGACTTTTACACAGCCTGGCCACATACAGAGGTCCAACATTGAAGTAGTACCTTCAGGCGTTCTAGGAGCATAAATTACTCATCTCATTTCATTCCTACCTATCACACTTTTTAAGGTCCTTGAGCACCAGGACAGTGGAATTACCCACAAAACAAACCCATTTTGGAAAGCAAACACCCCAACATATATTCTATGGGGCATGGGCTGCAGATAGGTACTCGGGTACTCTGATGGGATGGTGACAGGCACTCGGTTACTCTGATGGGCTGGTGACAGGTACTTGGGTACTCTGATGGGCTGGAGACAGGTACTTGGGTACTCTGATTCGCTGGTGACGGGTACTTGGGTACTTTGATGGGCTGGTGACGGGTACTTGGGTACTCTGATGGGCTGGTGACAGGTACTTGGGTACTCTGATGGACTGGTGACAGGTACTTGGGTACTCTGATGGCCTATTGACAGGTACTCGGGAACTCTAATGGCCTGGTGACAGGTACTCGGGTACTCTGATGGGTGGTGACAGGTACTCAGATGGGCTGTAACAGGTATTCAGATGGGCTGTGACAGAAACTCAGATGAACTGACAGATACTCAGATGTGCTGTGAGAGGTGCTCAGGTACTCATGTACTCAGATGAACTGTGACAGGTATTCAGGTACTCAGATGGACTGTGACAGGTACTCAGGTAGTCGGGTACTCAGATGAACTGTGACAGGTACTCAGGTACTCAGATGAACTGTGACAGGTACTCAGGTACTCAGATGAACTGTGACAGGTACTCAGGTACTCGGGTACTCAGATATACTGTGACAGGTACTTGGGTACTCGGGTACTCAGATGGGCTGTGACAGGTACTCAGGTACTCAGATGAACTGTGACAGGTACTCATGTACTCGGGTACTCAGATATACTGTGACAGATACTCAGGTACTCGGGTACTCAGATGGGCTATGACAGGTACTTGGGTACTCAGATGGGCTGTGACAGGTACTCGGGTACTCAGATGGACTGTGACAGGTACTCAGGTACTAGGGTACTCAGATGGGCTGTGACAGGTACTCAGGTACTTGGGTACTCAGATGGGCTGTGACAGGTACTCGGGTACTCAGGTGGGCTGTGACAGGTACTCAGGTATTCAGGTACTCATATGGGCTGTGACAGGTACTTTGATGGGCTTTGACAGGTACTTTGATGGGTGATGACAGGTACTTTGATGGGTGATGACAGGTACTTTGTTGGCTGGTGACAGGTCCTCTTTATTAGGGGGGCAATCAGTGTGGTTGGTGTACACTGTGAGCAGTAACACACTCTCCTTCTCACACACGATCGGTGTGTGAGGAGGAGAACCCGGTAAAATCTCGTTACCGCAGTTTGTTGACATACTGTGACCGGCTGAGATTGGACACAGCCGGTCACGTGGTAAAGAGCCAATTTCATAGGCGCTTTACTGCGATCGAGGTTGGGCTGTGTCAGGGTGACTCGTCCCCAATTGCCACTCTGTGCGCGCCCTAGGGGCGTGCATGAGCGCCATACACGCAGGCAGTACATGTGACCGTCTGTGATTGGACACAGCCGGTCACGTGGCAAAGAGCCATTTTTTATTGGCTCTTTACAGGGATCTGGGATGGGTTGTGTCCGAGGCACACACCTCATCCCCGATCACTGGGCTGCGGGCCCTGGGGGTCCGCAGGAGTGTTGAGAAACCGAGGACATCATATGACACCTGCCCAGGATGGGAGATCCCATCTGTGGACGTCATATGACTATAGCCCAGTATTGAAGTGTTAAGGGGAACCCTGTGCCAAAATTTAAAAAATAAATGGCGTGGGGGGCCCCCCAAAATCCATACCAGACCCTTATCTGAGCACTCAACCAGGCAGGCTGCAGGAAAAGATGGGGGGATGAGAGAGAGCCCCCCTCCTGAACCATACCAGGCCTAATGCCCTCAATATGGGGAGGGTGCTTTGGGGTCCCCCCAAAACACCTTGTCTCCATGTTGATGGGGACAAGGGCCTCACCCCCACAACCCTTGCCTGGTGGTTGTAGGGGTCTGCGGGCAGGGGGCTTATTGGAATCTGGAAGCCCCCTTTAACAAGGGGCCTCCAGATCCCGGCCCCCATGTGAATGGGTATCGGGTACATTGTACCCATTCACCAAAAAAAGCAGTGAAACGTGACAAAAAAACTGCCAATTTTTGACAATTCCTTTATTGTAAAATAGCTCTGAGTGGTCTTCTACCCCGAGCCGTGTCTCCCGCCATCATCTTCTCCTGGTGCTGTCTACGTCTTCTGCCACTGCCTACTTCTCCTGCTGCTGTGTTTTTCCTCGCCGCCGTGTTCTTCCTCGTCGCCATTTTCCTCTGTGTTGTCATCCACTGTCTGGCGTCTCTTACACAGCCATGGGGCGTGACCATCTGTTTTCATCACACAGAGAGCCCGCCCCCTTTATTTTTTGGAAAAAAGGGGGCAGCCTTTCCGTGTGACATCAACGGATGGTCACTTTTTTTGCGATTTTTTGGCTAGCATTTTTTTTTTATTTCAGCAGGGAAGCCGCTGACAGCTGATGACTCATTGGTTGTTAAGGATGCAGCAGCTGACTTCCCGGCCCACTGGTTAACAACCAGCTATATACAGTGTTAAAATAATAACTGCAAAACACATAAAAAATTGCATCACAAATGCAACAGTTGCATTTCTGGTGCAGTTCCATTGAAATCTATTATCCGCAAATCACGTGAAAAAAGTCCCTGACTATTTCCAAAAATGCACTGGCCACAACACGCATAAATGTGAACTAGTACTATAGGAAACCATGTTAAATGGACTGTAAAACGCACTAAAAAAAATCCATAGGTGTGAACCTATGGTCAGGGCCAGTTCACACTGGAGCGATGCGGGAACCCTGCGAATCCAGTGCAGGTTCCCGCATCGCATACAACTCGCAGGCAGTTCACACTGCCATATGTGAACTGCTGGGAGTGTCAGTAGAAAGCTAATGACACCCCCAAATCAATTTGCATAGCGCAGAGAGAACTGCAAATTCAGACAACACCCATGCAAACCGATTCGGCTGCGGATCAAAAAAAGGGTCCTGTGTGAGTTTTGTCCGAAAGCGATGCAAATTCAACCATACAATCTGTATGGCTGAGTTTGCATCACACAGACATTGCATGTGATTTGCAGTGCAGGGCAAATCACATTCGATGTCAGACAGCACAGCAGTGTGAACCAGCCCTCAGGCCCCTTTCACACTTGTGCGACTTGTCCTGCGACTCCTGCATCCATAGACCTCAAGATTACACTGGCATTGCTTCAAATCACATCAAATTTGTGGCAAAAAGCGCTGCATAATCGCGGGACTTTCAGGTCGCACAAGTGTGAAAGGGGCTTTATGGACCTCAAGTTGTATGAAAAGTCGGCCAAGAAAGGAACCTAATGAGATTCATTGATAACACCTTTGAATTAGGCCCCATTTGCACTTGTGCGACCAATGCCTGTGTAACCTTGCGGTATATGAACCTCAAGTCGCATCCAAGTCAAACCAAAGTAGTGCAGGGACGAATTTGACCCACTTGCAGGATGCACAAGTGAGAATAGTGCCTAATTCAAAGGTATTATCCATGAATCTCATTCACACTGCTGCAACCTGAAAGTCACACTATTTTGCTGCCACTTTGCTGCTGCAACTTGGCCCCAACTTCTGAGAATGCCTGTGTAATATTGCGCCCTATGTACCTCAAGTCACATGAAAATCACACCAAAGTAGTACAGGGACTACTTTGAAATTGTTGCAACTTGAAGTAGCACAGATACTGTATGAATGGTTATCATCGAGAATCATACGGTACAACTTGTCATGCAACTCGGAGGTCCAAATTTGCTGGAAAAGTCACCCAACTGTGAAACTAGTCATACATATTTTAACAGAAAGGAGCTCTCATTTATATTTGCATAGTCCTTACTAGGGATGAGCCTCGTGTTTGAGTCAAACCCATGTTCGACTCGAACATCGTGTGTTCGGTCGTTCGCCGAATTACGAACGATATGGGCCGTTCGTGCCAAATTCACTGCGGCATCTCAGTGCATTGCTGGCTGATGATTGGCCAAGCATGCACTATGACCCGCATGCTTGGCCAATCACAGCGCCATCTGAACAGAGAGCCGTAATTGGCCAAAGCCAAGGAGGCTTTGGCCAATTATGGCTCAGGGGGTTTAGTACATGCCCCACACTATATAAGGCCGCCTACACGGCGGCCCTGTGTAGTGTGTTCCGGCGTTTAGATAGAGAGAGAGAGACAGACAGTGTCATTTGATTTAAGTTAGATAGAGTAGGCAGGTCGAGTCAGTTAGCTGCAGTTACAGTGTATTGTGTATATATATGCATCCCAGGTGTTGTATATATATATATTTATATATATATATATATATATATATATATATATATATATATATATATATATATATATATATATATATAGTTTAGCTAGATCCTGTTCTTCTCTTCCTAATATACTGACAGGCAGGCAGGTGTTTTTACAGTAATTCCAGCTACTGTACTGTGTACCCTGCACAGTCCCATCTACAGTATAGCAACCTGCAGCCAGGTGCTTGTGTAGGCTCATTGAAGTATTTCCAGCTACTGTACTGTGCACCCTGCACAGTCTCACCTACAGTATAACAACCTGTAGCCAGGTTCTTGTGTAGGCTTTTTGAAGTATTTCCAGCTACTGTACTGTGTACCCCGCACAGTCTCACCTACAGTATAGCTACCTGCAGCCAGGTGCTTGTGTAGGCACTTGACGTATTTCCAGTTACTGTACTGTGTACTCTGCACAGTTGCACCTACAGTATAGCTACCTGAAGACAAGTGCAGGTGTTATCATACTAATAATACTGCAGGCTAGCAGTTGATTCTGCTAGCTGCAGTATAATCGGTAAATATATATATATATATATATATATATATATATATATATATATATATATATACATCCCAGTTTTGTGCAGCTCACTGCAGGCCAATAGTATGTCTGGAAGGCCAATAAGAAGAGGCAGACAGTCACAAGCCAATAGAGGGCAAGCAGGCTCTGTGTCTAGAGGCAACAGTGCATTCTCATCAGCACGTGGCCATGGGACACGCTTGGCCTTTTTTTCGGCAGCTGGCCGTGTTGAGCTGCAACATGCGGAAGACTTGGTCGAGTGGATGACCAAGCCATCCTCATCCTCCTCATTCTCTCTCACCCAGGCTCAGGGTACTTTGTCTGGCAAAGCAGCTGCCAACGCGGCCTCTTCCCTCGGCTCAATGGCATCAGTGACTCCTTCCCTAGCCCCACCATGTCCTCCTGAGGAGTCCCTCGAACTGTTTGACCACAGTGTTGGGTACATGCTCCAGGAGGATGCCCAGCATTTTGAAGGCTCTGATGATGATAATGAGTTAGATGAAGGCAGTAACGTGAGCACGGACAGAGGGGGTGCCCAAGAAGGACAGCAATCTGGCAGTCATGTTCTCCCTGCTGCAGCATACTGCCAGGTTTGCTCCAGTGATGAGGAGGGAGGGGATGATGAGGTCACTGACTCAACGTGGGAGCCTGATAGGAGAGAGGAGGAGGAGGAGGCACATCACCAATGAGGCAGGATGCCCTCCAGGGGCCAGCCTAAGGCCAGCACACTGACTGCATCACACTGCAGAGCTCCGTATGTGCAGGGCGCTGCTGTCTCTGCGCGTTTTTCCAAAAGTTCTTTGGTGTGGGCCTTTTTTGAGACGAGTGCATCAGATCGCACCGCTGCTATTTGCAACATATGTCTCAAGCATATCTCGCATGGCCAAAACATCTCCTGCTTGGGCACCACATGCTTGACCAGACATATGTTGACCTGTCATGCAGTTTGTTGGCAAGCGTACCTAAAAGACCCACACCAAAGAACAAAGAGGACCTCTCCTTGCTCCTCATCAGCTGGGATCTCCAACTCCACTATACCTTCAGTCCTCTCTGAGACCTGCACTGAGAGGAATGAAGGTGTAGAATAAGGAGTGTCACAACCAAGTACTTGCTATCGGTACACCGACATCAGATTGTACCAGGCAAATTTCCCTGCCCCAACTGCTGCACCACCGAAAGAAGTTCACTCCCAGCCATCCACATGCCCAGTGGTTGAATGCTAGCTTGGCTAAATTGCTAACACTTCAACTGCTACCTTTTCAGTTGGTAGACTCTGCCCCCTTCCATGAGTTTGTGGAATGTGCGGTTCTTCAGTGGCAGGTTCCCAAACGCCACTTTTTCTCACGGTCGGTGATTCTGGCTCACTACCAGCATGTGGAAGGCAATGTCTTGGCCTCGCTGGACAGGGCGGTTAGCAGTAAGGTGCATATTACTGCTGACTCGAAGTCCAGCAGGCATGGACAGGGACGTTACCTAAGTTTCACAGCGCATTGGGTGACTCTGCTGGCAGCTGGGAAGTATGCAGGACAAGGTGCAGTAGTGTTGGATGTTGTTCCGCCACCACGCCTCCAAAATGCCACTACTGGTGATTCTGACACACCTCTCTCCTCCACCCCCTCCTCTTCTTCTTCCTCCATGGCCTCTTCCTGTGCTTTGTCCTCGGAACCAACGGTGCTCCGTAGGTGTTCAAGGGGCTACACAAGTACGCAGGCCAAAAGATGCCATGCGGTGCTTGAGCTCGTGTGCTTGGGGGACAGGAGCCACACTGGGGCGGAGGTTCTGTCAGCTCTGCAGGGGCAGGTTCAGAGGTGGTTGACGCCACGCCAACTTAAGGCAGGAATGGTGGTTTGTGACAATGGCACCAACCTCCTCTCCGCCCTTCCGACAGGGACAAATGACCCATGTGCCCTGTTTGGCTCATGTCCTTAACTTGGTGGTGCAGCGGTTCTTGGGCAGGTACCCGGGCTTACAGGATGTCCTGAGGCAGGCCAGGAAAGTCTGTGTGCATTTCCGCCGGTCATATAATGCCAGTGCTCGGCTGGCAAACCTCCAAAAGGAATTTAACCTGCTCAAGAACCGCCTAATCTGTGACATGCCCACCAGGTGGAACACAACGTTGGCCATGCTGTAGCGGCTGCACATGCAGCAGAGGGACATCAATGAGTACCTGTGCGACTATGGCACCAGGACAGGGTCAGGGGAGCTTGTTTTTTTTTCCCCACGCCAGTGGGCCATGATCAGGGATGCATGCACTGTCCTGTCACCATTTGAGGAGGCCACGAGGATGGTGAGCAGTGACAGTGCATGCATCAGTGACACTGTCCCCCTTGTCCATCTGTTGGAGCACAGACTGCGTGGAATAATGGACAGGGCACTTTAGGCGGAACAGAGGCAGGAAGAGGAGGACTTCCTTAGCTCTCAAGGCCCTTTATTCAGACAGTGTTCCTGTGTGCCCGCCGATCACACAGGAAGAGGACGAGGAGGAGGAGGAGGAAGAGGAGGAGGATTGTGTCAGCATGGAGGTGGAGCCTGGCACTCAGCATCAGCAGCAATCTTTAAGGGATCATTTTCAGTCCCAAGAAACCCATGGACTTGTGCATGACTGGGAGGAGGTGGCTGCAGATCATGTCGTCCTTAGTGACCCAGAGGACTCCGGACCGAATGCCTCAGCAAACCTACACTGAATGGCCTCCCTGATCCTGCAAAGCCCTCGGAAGGATCCTCGCATTCCTGGTATCAAGGAGAGGGATCAATACTGGCTGGCAACCCTCCTTGATCCACGTTACAAGGGTAAGGTTGCGGACCTTATCTTGCCGTCGCAGAGGGAGCAGAGGATGAAACATCTTCAGGAGGCCTTGCAGAAAGGTCTGTGCAACGTGTTCCCAGAGACTGGGAGGTTACAAACTCCTGTTCCTGGACAAGGTGTTGCTGAGGCTTCGGTCAGTCAAAGAAGGAGCAGTGGAGAAGGTGGCCGTCTGATCGATGCGTTCAGACAATTTTTTAGTCCGCAGCCCCAAGGTATGATCGGTTCCAGCAACCATCGCCAGCGTCTGTTTTACATGGTGCAGGAATACCTAGGGGCAAGATCTGACTTGGACACCTTTCCCACCGAAAATCCTCTGGGTTACTGGGTCTTGAGGATGGATCACTGGCCAGAGCTTGCACAGTATGCAATTGAGCTACTGGCCTGTCCTGCATCCAGCGTTCTTTCAGAACGCACATTCAGTGCTGCTGGAGGCTTTGTAACCAATCACAGTCTGTCCACAGACTCGGTCGATCGACTGAACTTCATAAATATGAATCAGTCTTGGATCACCACCAGCTACCAAGCACCTGATGCTGATGTAACCGAATAATCTTTTTGGAAATGTCAGATCCCTTCAAAGACTGCCTATGCTGATGCTGAGTGACTATCCTGTTATGCTGAGTAATTATCCTCTTCCTCCTCAATGATAATGCTGATAGCTTGTAAGAACATTTTTGGTTCTGGGCGCCGCCACCAGTGCCTAAGGCCCAATTTTTCAGTCCCTGTTTAACAGGGGCGTGTAATTACAATTTTTGATGCAATTCTTTGCAGCAGGGCTAGTTCCTGCACTCCAACTAGAGTATCTGCGAGGGCTTGCAGTGTTGTGGCACCAGCACCAATGCCTAAGGCCCAATTTTTTCAGCCCCTGTTTAACAGGGGCGTGTAATTACAATTTATGATGCAATTCTTTGCAGCAGGGCTAGTTCCTGCGCTCCAACTAGAGTATCTGTGAGGGGTTGCAGTGTTGTGGCACCAGTGCCTAAGGCCCAATTTTTCTGCCCCTGTTCAACAGGGACATGTAATTAGAATTCTTGATCTAATATTTCACAGCAGGGCCCATTTCTGCTCCCACCAAGAGTAACTGTGAGGACTTACAGTGTTGTGGCACCAGCACCACCACCACCACCAAAGGCCCAATTTTTCTACCCCTGTTCAACAGGGGCATGTAATTACAATTCTTGATATAATATTTCACAGCAGGGCCCTGTGTGGGCTTACAGTGTTGTGGCAACACCAACACCTAAGGCCCACATTTCTGCTGAGTATATAGGGCAGGCCCCTACTTTCAAACAGCCAACTTACAAATGACTCCCACTTGCAAACAGAAGGAGACAACAGGAAGTGAGATGAAGTCTACCCCTAGGAAGGGAAATTCTCTCCTGTAAGAGTTAATATGGGAAAAACGTTTCTCCTTTCCACTGATGCTTTATCACCAATCCTTGTTTCACTAAAAACCCCAAATTTAAAAAAACATTTGTCATTGGGACAAAAAGTGAGGTGAAATCTTCTGAAGAGGAGCACAGAAGCAAAACAAATGTCACAGGGGTGATAACCCTTCCCTATGTTTTCCAAAAAGCTTAAAATAGATTTTTTTGCTGGAGCTAAACACGTTAAAAATGTACCAGTTCAAAACTACAAACAGATTCTACTTAACAACAAACCTACAGTCCCTACCTTGATTGCACCGCCTGTATACTGCTGTTCAGAGTATATAGGGCCTGGTGGCCCCACACCTTTCCTTTTTTTAATTTGGGTGTGGAGTTCCCCTTAATATCCATACAAGACCCAAAGGGCCTGGTAATGGACTGGGGGGTACCCATGCCGTTTGTCTCACTGATTTTCATCCATATTGCCAGGACCCGACATTACATTAAAGCCGCAAGCAGTTTTAAATGACTTTTTTCCTTTAAAAATTTAATTGTGTGCAGGGACTGTTCTAAGCACGGGAAACACGTGCCACTTTACAGGCATACTATAGACACCCCCCAGGTACAATATTTAAAGGAATATTTCACTTTTTTTTTTTTTACTTTAAGCATCATTAAAATCACTGCTCCCGAAAAAGAGGCCATTTTTAAAACTTTTTTTTGCATTGATATATGTCCCCTGGGGCAGGACCCGGGTTCCCAAACCCTTTTTAGGACAATACCATGCAAATTAGCCTTTAAAATGAGCACTTTTGATTTTGACTGTTCGAGTCCCATTGACGTCAATAGGATTCTAACGTTCGTGCAAATTTTGGGTCCGTTCGCAGGTTCTGGTGCAAACCGAACCGGGGGGGTGTTCGGCTCATCCCTAGCCCTTACTTATTTACATCAGCAGACCAAATGCAGGAAGTGATGTGTGCACATGGGCCAGAAGCAAATATGTGGTGATGCCAAACAAATCGATGAACCCCACCCACACCAAATCTTACTACCAAATCCACCCCCACATTGAGTAAGCACAAGTACATATACTACACTTACCTGGCAAATGAGCAGCACCTCCTCTTTGCTAAAGAGGTACCTTGCCATGTCCACCTAGATGGAGAGCATGACCAGCACAGCAACTTCTGGGTGATTACAATGACTCATTTCCGTGTCAAAAGGTGAAACCACTCTCTTTTGATCTGCGAATATTTGACCACAACCACGATTAGAATTTTTTTATTTTTGTTTATTTGCAGATATGCAAATCTGTATTTCTACATATAATGATATTTGAAGGTAAACTTAAGGGATTTCAATAAGAAATGGTGTCCCTGGGATAGCAGCATGTGGATTACAAAGACAAAGGCCCAGTTTGAGCCCTGGTTCACACTGACTGCAGGGGGAATTTCAGAGACATCTGTGCAGGTTTCTGATGTCAGTAAAAAAATTGCACCCCAAAGTCGACAAAAAGTAGTACAGAAACTACTTTTGGAAATTGCAGCGCCACACCTATTATAACAGTGCAATTGCCGCCATTTTGACATGTCAAATCGCACCAATGTGAACCAGGACTGACACATAGAACATTGCCCATCCACCAGCTGACTTCATTACCTGCATTTCTCCACAGCACATATAAAGATTACACCTTTAGCATTTACTTGCAGGTGTGCTGAAGAGATTAATTTTTTTGGTGCACAAATGCATATAGAAATTATAGGAAATAAAAAGAAAGATATTGAACTTCCCCAAAACCACCACCCCAAAATGAATTAAAAAGAAGAAAGAAAAAGAAAAAAGAAAAAAATTCACAACAAACAAGCTCAATAATGTACTTTTATTTTGCCAGCAGAAACAAAATTATGTACATTAATTTACTAGCTTCAAAAAAATTTCTACAGGATATATGATGCTACATTTAGAAAAACAGTTAGCAATTGGGTTTTAAGGGCCCTGCTCATAGGGACTCACAATCTAAAAATTGTCTAAACCTTAGAGTGGACACAGCTTTACTTTCAGTATATAACAGCCAAAATTTCATACAACTACTCACCCACATTTTTATCTGCAAGATTATAGAAACATACTTAACTGTCATTCTTACAAAGCATTCCAACATAATATTAAAAAAGGCACATGTTCAAAATATAACACCCACCACCAGCTCACAATCCACACACATACATAGATGACCATGTTCTGCTAGAAGCTGCATTTCTGTGTACATGATTAAGCAATGAGATCAAAGAGTAGAAGGTCAACAGATTCTCCCAAACCATGTTTGCATGGTCTGACAGGAACAATACACACACAACATTGACAGCATGGCCACATAAACCCACTTTTGATGGAAAACAATGCACAAGAATGTCAGCAAACAGCCCTAGTTGGGCATTTGTCAATATGCACAATATCATTCCTTCTTCCCCCAAAAATCACAGCAAAAAACCTAGCCTTCTCAGACCAAACGAACCCCCTACTGCAGCCCTTTATATAATATAGGTTGCATTGTTAGCACACTGACACATGCCCAATAGAAGTACACTCCCACCAGTATCTTTCAATCTGTCTCTTCATGTATGTCTAAAGCACCTGATGCGCAAGAACATATAATATTATTTGCAACTGTGTTAGCCCATGGCTATGTGCAGGGGCGTAACTACCACCATAGCGACCCATGCGGGCGCTATGGGGCCCACAGCCGAGTGGGGCCCAGTGAGGATAAGAGCACTGCCAGCACAGTCTCCCAGCCAGGGGAAGAGAGAGGAAAGGAAGAGGCGAGCTGTCCGCATCAGCAGAGAGCTGAATTGCCTGATGTAAGAGCTTTCATTAGAACTTCCAGTGTTCCCGGGGCTCACGTCACATAGCTCCACCTTTTGGCCCGGTGCCTTTGATAGACAGAACGCCGATCCAATGCGGGACATGTGACGTCATCAAAGGCGTTGGGCCATGAGGTGGGGCTATGTGACGATGAGCCCCGGGAAGACAGGAAATTCAAATGAAAGCTATTACAGCGGGCAATCCCACTCTCTGCTGATCCGGGTGGCTTGCCTCTTCCTCTGCATAGGTGGGGCTGTATGGGGCACAGGCAGACCAGGCTGTATTGGGCACAGGTCACACTGTATGGGGCACAGGTCACGCTGTATGGGGCACAGGTCACGCTGTATTGGGCACAGGTCACGCTGCATTGGGCACAGGTCACACTGTATGTGGCACAGGTCACACTGCATTGACACTAGGGCAGCTGTGGGGGGGCTGTTTGCAGGGGGGCCCCATACAACATTTTGCTATGGGGCCCTGCTATTTCTAGTTACGCCCCTGGCTATGTGCATCAAATCTCCAACTACCTGCCAAAGATCGAAGTCCATTTGCATGCACTTAAACAAAGCAACAATTTTCTAAGCACATGTACCCATGCAGTGTAAATCCTACAATTTTAAATGTCCAAGTCCCTGGGCATTATTAGTGCTAACAAACATTAACATCAGTCCCTGGCTGCAATGAGCTTCCAATCTAAAGTCCAAAACTAACTTTATTACATTAGAGACTATTTTGACAGAAGACAAATAAAATACCAGCATGTCTTTGGATTGTGGTGAGAAACCCACACAGGGTGAACATATAAACTTCAACACAAGCATTAGCATGTTGGGAAAGGGAACCAGCAACCCCAGTGCTGCTAGATGGAATTGCTACCCATTTAGCCAGTGTGCAGCCTCACACGTGTTGTCTGCATCTCTATGGTGTGAACCAGCCCTAAGGCCATAGCCTAGCTCAGTGTCACAAGCAATATACAATATATTGTCCAAAGTATTGGGACGCCTGTCTTTATACGCACATGGACTGTAATGGCATCCCAGTCTTACTCCGTAGGGTTCAAAATTCATTTGGCCCACAATTTGTAGCTATAACAGCTTCAACTCTTCTGGGAAGGCTGTCCACAAGGTTTAGGAGTTTGTCTATGGGAATGTTTGACCATTCTTCCATAAGTGCATTTTTAAGGTCAGGCACTGATGTTGGACAAGAAGGCCTGGCTTACAGTCTCCACTCTAATTCATCCCCAAGGTGTTCTGTTGTGTTGAGGTCAGGACTCTGTGCAGAGCAGTCAAGTTCAACTCACTCATCCATGTCTTTATGGACCTTGCTTTGTGCACTGGTCCAAATCATTTGGTAGAGAGGGGATTATGATGTGGGGTTGTTTTTCAGGGGTTAGGCTTGGCCTCTTAGTTCCACTGAAGGGAACTTTTAAGGCATCAGCATACCAAGACATTTTGGACAATTTCATGCTCCCAACTTTGTGGGAACAGTTTGGGGATGGTCCCTTCCTGTTCCAACATGACTGCACAAAGCAAGGTCCATAAAGACATGAATGAGCGAGTTTTGGGTGGAGGAACTTGACTGGCCAACTTGAGTCCTGAACCCAACCCAATAGAACACCTTTTGGCTGAATTAGAGCAGAGACTGTGAGCCAGGCCTTCTCATCCAACATCAGTGCCTGGCCTCAAAAATGCACTTCTGGAAGAATGGTCAAACATTCTCATAGATACACTAAACCTTGTGGACAGCCTTCCTGGCCTTCCCATAATCTGTTCTAGCTGCAAAGGGTGGGCCAAATCAATTTTTAACCCTACGGACTAAGATTGGGCTGCCATTAAAGTTCATGTGTGTGTAAAGGCAGGCGTCCCAATACTTTTGGCTAGATAGTGTATCTGCCAAGATTTACAATGGTGGTGGAACCCTCCTATACATAAATACCACATTTAGACATAGTTTTAGGACCTGGGCGATGCAACAACTTCTCTACATGAAGCGGCATGATTTGGGATTTGAACCCAGATGCTCAGGGATGCTAAGCAGAAGTTCTAACCTCTAGGTCACTGAGCTGCCACATGTGAGAACCTCCTACACATAAATACACATAAATACTGCATTTCTTTGGACATATAGGTGATTGAATTACAATAATCAAGAGTTATTCTTCTTGATTTATTCTGTGATATTTGGTGGTTCTTTGTGGGTCAGTGTAGAATAGTGATATTACACTCACATTTTTGGGAATTACATTTTGATTTCTGCTGTTGGTACACATATCACATTTTTTGGCCTCAAATTATGATTATTTGGAAATAATAAAAAGCACAAAAAAATTGTGACTCATTTGTAATTTGCATCAGCAATGGTATTGTTTGTGGTTTGTAAAGCCACCTGTGTCAGTTTAGGTAAAGACTGTTGTGAGATGGAGGGTAACAAGTGAAAGTGACAGAGAAAAGTATGTTTTACCAAAACATCAAAACATTCCACATTCTAGCATTCTTAAAAACAAAATAGTTGAAGTAGAAGCAACAATGTTGCAAAGGAAAATGTATTTCAGAGAAACATACATTTAATCTCAACATTAAAAGGATTTATTTGGGAAAATTACAATTGTACCATTAGAATCAATGGCTAAAACTTGCATTGAACTATAATAGCGCCGATTTTCACTCCCAAAAAAATGCTCTTTAACACAGCGCTCATTTTGCTATTTACTATAGTGCCCTGTAAAAAAGACATTGGAGCTAAACTGAGAGCTATTTGCAGGTCTGAGCATGCTCAATTGTGCTGGCACCTAGTTGTACACAAACTGGGAATTTATCTCTTCTCAGACTTTTAAACATATTTCAGTGTAGAAATCACTTTTTCACACAGTTTAAAATAAGATTATTTTTAAATAATATATTGTATATTTCAGTACCATTTAGGCAAGTATATCATGCTCTAAACATTATTTCCATGTGGACTACTCTAGGTTTTAGCAGAGTAAGGGTTTGGCCACTATTTGTTTCCAGGGAATTATAGTAAATTTTATTTTGGGAGTATTTTTTTACCAGCCCTATAGTGAATACCCTTTTAGTGCTAATTAGTGCATTTAACGCTAATTTGCGGTAATCAGTGATAATTAGCGTTGCGTCGCTATAGTAAATTACCCCCAATGTATATAATTTAAAGCTAAACTCTGGACATTAATCCCTCACACACTAATCATTAAATCAAACCTTATGACTAAGCAACTGCCATTGTAAAATGTGTCAAAGTATTAGCTGTGTTCACCAACGTATCTGTGCTTTGACTTCCAAAAAAGTTCTGCAAGCCATACACATTGCATTGCTACTCCAAAGTTCTCTTTTTCCCTGATATTTGTAATCCTTATGTTAAAATGTTAAATGTTTTCAAAAATAAGCTAAAAGCCCCTTTTAAAATCAACATTGTGGTATTACAAATAATAATAGTTAACGATAGGTAACGATAAATTGGGTTCTATTTTGCAAGAGTCATCTCCCGCAAGAGTTGTAAATATCACATTAAAGACCGTTCACATGAAAAATACAAATTAGAATATTGTATTTTCCATTATTTCAACACCAAATAAATGTATCATTCTATTTTCACTACAGAGGAGAAGGATTCTTTTTCACTTGTCCATGTTGTGACCTGGTTGACATGCACATTTGGATCTCTTCAGACTTATGAAGACTGTACAGCATCATGACCTCACACAGAGACAACTGGTCTATAGAGGGGGCACAGACTACAGTGCTTGTCAGCAGATTCTGATCATGTGTAAGCATTCTCCATGCAAATAATTGATTTTCTTTATTCTTTTTAAGTGTATCCATGACATACCCCATCCTCAAGCTACAGTCTTTTGCCATCTTGGGCATAGGTCTACATATACCAGTCTTTCTGAAACAGGTATATATAGTATACTGACATGGAATGGGTCATGTGATGTTTTATCCAAGGCCACTGGCATCAAGTTATCTGATGTCTCTTCAAAGGGCACTTAGATATCAGTGACGTTCAACCAATTTGCTGACAAACTTTTGCAAGTGATAATTATATATACCCCGGTCATCAAAACAGCTAGTTTATGCTCAAAGACAACATTTTTAGAATATTTATGCAGTCTACTTCAACAACTACATCAAGAAAATGAATGCAACCAATTTGCATATTTCAGAGCTGCCGGATTGCAGGGCTTAGTTATCACTGCACAACCTAATGAGGTCTTTTTTTCCCCCTTAAGTAAATATATTATGTTTGGGAAAGAGAAGTCTTATTAAAACTGGAAGATAGCATGGAACAAAGTAAAAAACATCACTAGAAATGTTCTCTTCAGGATAATGCTAGCTGCTTGCTGTCATACTATTGACTAGATTGATGTTCTTGGTTTGTTGTTTTTTTTGCTATTGCGTGTTAACGTACAGATGCTGTATCATTTTTCTATTTTTCACATCAAACAATGCTTCTCTGTTTACTGCCAATGTAATAGCCTGCCAAACTGCTATAAAAAAAAGCACGGTTCATGAATTCACATTGTGCTTCGACAGATTTCTCACGGGAGAGGACAGACAAAGCTGTAAGTACTGTATGGAGAAAGGGTTACACTAATGCAAAGCATTCAGCTCTGATGTGTGTTCCAGCAAAGCACATTCTGTGGTAAACTCTAAATCAACCACTGGAAGATATGATCAATTGTGTTTATATCAGTTGCAAGTTCTTCAGACACCTATTATAAAATTACATTTAAAGAATTCATGGAAACTAAAAAATGATGAAGTAAGGTACAAAAAAAAAAAATAAAACATCCAAAAAAGTCTAAGGCCATCCAAAGTGTAGAAGAAAAAAAAAATAGGCAAATATTACATAACACAAGACTGGTAGCCAATACACCTAAAAACTCACAGATATTAGCCCTTGTAGAATGGAAGGTAGATCAGTGAGTTCGCTACAATGTAGCTAGTTAGATATATCAATAGGCCAATCTAGGACCAGTTTTCAGGAAAATATCCAGAAAATTGGAATACGTGCTTTCCAAGTCATCCTATTTGTGGAGTATGATTTACAATTCCAGCAATTGGGATTTGCGGAATTCCCCCACATCAGAGGATTCAAAACACTTATTGCAGAGAAGAGAAATGTGTTTCACCTACAAAGTATCATAATAACCTGATCTGACAATTTGCAGAGCTATCTGCCCAGAATTGTACTTTGTAGAGTCTTTTCAACTTCTATCAGTGGAAACACATTTTTTCTGTAAAAGACAGTTTGCTGCGCTTAGAGTAGATCAAATTCATGTATACATGCTGAACACACAAAACTATTCACATCCCATTAGGCGTTAAAACAAAGTATTCATGCTTAAATTGCCTTCTCCTGTGCAATGGTGCTCAGACTGAGTGCACAAATAGATGTGCACTCACCCTGGATGTTGACCAACTATTGCTAGTATGGTCTCTTAAGCATGTGGGGAAACCCCTAAGGAGCCTGTTGAAATGCCGTATCTAATAAATACTAGTAGCAAATACTGTAGCTCAATCACTCTTTAAGGGGCCATCTAGTGGAATAATATAGTATTGCATTAGACTTAAAGTGAACAAAGAGAAAAAGGTGAGTGTTGCGGGACAAATTGCTAAATGTTCCTAAAAAATCCTGCAACCTTGCAAATTGGAGCATTTCTATTAATAATAATACATAATAATACAGCCAAAAGTTCATTATGCCTTTCTACAAAATACTCATATAAATATATCTGTACCCAAAAAGCAAGCATTACATCAGCTAAACATAGAGAAATCAAAGGAAAAAAGTGTCAATTACAAAAACATTTAAATTGGGTAAAATAATCCATATAAAAATAGTGATGCACACAGTCAAACATAACTATTTATAACTTATTTTAATAACTAATACAGCAAAAAATCATCGAACCACACAATAGAAGATTTATAATAGATAAGATTAAAAATTACAAATATGATGCAGTCTTTTACCAGCATTTACATGAAGGTTTCAGTTTTACTGAGTGCCCCTGGTTGCATAGTTTTATTACCTGTTGATCCTAACATCTGGTATTTTTACACTTCCTTTAACTGGACAACCTATCCAGCCAAAGTGGCAGATACAATAGTCCCAAAAAAAGCACAGAATACAGACAAGGGTGCTTATGAGGTAAGCTTTTGTTCACATAGTTCAATCCCGTTCTACAAAGCAAATAAAAAGTTGATGAGTAAAATGTGTTAGCTGGTGTTTAGTTTGTTTAACTCCTATTTAAAACTACATGTCCATATAAGACTATCCTTCCACAGGGTGACAAAGCTGCAGTAACTTCAGTTTGAAAAGCAGTGCTGTCATAGATCTACTAGCAGGATCAACAGGGAAAACAACTATGTTATGGGAGGGCTCAGAATATACAAAAACTACTGTGTTAAAACTAGCAAAAGATAGAAACATACAGTATATGTATTTTTGGGATTTTGCCCATAGTTTCATTTTAAAGTACACCATGGACTTCAGTCAATAGAAATTTCTAGTTCCCAATGTATGATTAACCACCTCAATACAGGGCACTTTCACCCCCTTCCTGCCCAAGCCATTTTTCAGTTTTCAGCACTGTCGCATTTTGAATGACAATTGCGCGGTTATGTTACACTGCACCCTAATGAAATTTTTATCATTTTTTCCCCCACAAATAGAGCTTTCTTTTGGTGGTATTTGATCACCTCTGTGGTTTTTATTTATTGCACTATAAACAAAAGAAGAGGGACAATTTTGAAAAAACACAATATTTTTTACTTTTTGCTAAATTTCCCATTTGTTTTTTTTAACAAATTTTTTCCTCAGTTTAGGTCGATATGTATTCTTCTACATATTTTTGGTAAAAAAAATTGCAATAAGCGTATATTGATTGGTTTGGCACAAAAGTTATAGCGTCTACAAAATAGGGGATAGATTTATTGCATTTTTATTTATTTATTTATTTTTTATTAGTAATGGCGGCGATCTGCGATTTTTATTGTGACTGCGATATTGCAGCAGACATATCGGACACTTTTGACACATTTTTGGGACCATTCACATTTATACAGCGATCCGTGCTATAAAAATGCATTGATTACTGTGTAAATGTGACTGGCAGGGAAGGGGGTTAACACTAGGGGGCGATCGAGGGGTTAATGTATGACCTAGGGAGGTGATTCTAACAGTGCGGGGAGGGGACTGACTGGGGGAGGTGACCGATCGGTGTCCCTATGTACAAGGGACACACCATCGGTCTCCTCTCTGACAGGACGTGGATCTGTGTTTACATGCACAGATCCACGGTCCTGCTCTGTTACCCGGCAATCGCGGGTGCCCGGCGGACATCGCGGCCGCCGGGTACGCGCACCGGGTCCCAAGCGACGCAGCGGGCATGCCCCCCTAGTGGCTTGGGAGGGCGATCACGTCATATGACGTCCGCCCAGAACAAGAGAAGCCTCATCCCACCATCATATGATGGTGGGCGGTGGCTTAGTGGTTAAGGTTAGATCACTAGTTCAATGGAAGTCCTTACTGTTGCTCAAAGGAGAATACATGTGACAACTTTTTTCTCTCTCTCAGCACATGGTCTTCTCCAAACGGTGTTCTCCTCCCCCTTTCAATGTCCAACTGTTTTCCTCGCTTCCTTCTCACCAAAATTCATTGAAACTCCCACTTAATATGGAACTTGATTGAACATTTGATTTCCTTGGTTCATGTCTTCTTAGAAAACCAATGGCAGTTAGAAATGTTATTGGTTTTTTTGTAGCTAAACCCTTCTATTCAGCAAGGACACTACCATCTTAGCCTCCAATTACATCTGCAGTTTTCATGGTGCTAAAAACTTGACCACCTATTACACCAGCCATTTGAGGGCTTAAAAGATTGGTTGAGAGCTGACATAAGCACATTGGCAATTGTATTATCACCAGAGGCATACACTGCACATTTGCTAGCAAGAAGAATGTAAATGAAAACACTGCAGAAGTCAACAGTGGTCTATGTGTTTACTGATTTAATAACATTTATTGAACATTTATAACCTGAGATTTATTTTGGGAAACAATTAAATTGATGCGCTTAATTCCAATTTACATAAATAAAGTAATGAAACCCATTGAAGCACAGCTAAAATCTTTAACTTTCAACATATGGTTAATTTCCCATAGTTATCTACAAAATCACAGACCATGTTTGGTCATAGCCATACACAAAAGAAATAAAGATTATAATTTGCTGGAATCTAAGAAATATCTAATCTGTAAAATTAATTTAGGAGCAAAACAAAGTAATTCATTAGCCAAAATATTATGTTACAGGTAACTGATTATCCTTTCTACTCCAGTTTCATAAAACAACCTACTTCAATATGTTGTGTTCATTTGGCAGGCTAAGTAATTTTCCAAAAAGTCAACATCTAAGCATCTAATCTAATAAGCATCTAATGTCCATCGACAACAACAAAGGAAAAATTTCATGTTGCAATTGACCTTCTTAGTTAAAATGATCTCCTAATAACACCACCTTTAAATCTGTGCATTTGTCAGAGCCCAAGGATATGGCTGGTACTTCTGGATATTGGGTAATATGTGACATGCTCTTATTCCTTTCAATGGAGTGCTCAGTCTTGAGAGGCCAATCCTAAGTCCTGAATACTGTGATATGGGACGGGAGGAGAGGGTCATTACCCTATGTAAGCTTCAACACAGAACTTGCACAGGGATTAGAGTCTGGACACCTATAGGAGAATAGAATAGTGGGCAAAAGCTGAGGAAGTAAGTATCATGGGGTGGGGTGGATTATCTTGGGTTACTTCACCTTAAATAGTATGCTATATAGTTCTTTCCAAAGATAAAACTTTTTTCTAATAGAATAAACAAGGCCTCACACTGTGTACATAAAACCATCATAGATGTAAGTTGTTTTATACTGTACACTGAGGAAACATCAATAGATGATCACTTTCCTTGGTTAGTGAGGGGCCAGGTTTCTTACTTTTTTAAAATATGACTTTACATCTACCATCACGTCTAAGCACCATGGCAGAAATTGATTCATTAGGCTAAATATGATATTGTATAAATGATTTGGTACCAACATAGGGGTATAAGTAGTGTTTGGTAAGTTAAACTGGTGCAATTAACTGTAATAAGAAGAAGAGGCTTGGCTTTAGTATAGTGTTCTGCATGAGAGTGTTATACAGATGATGTAGAAAGATTATTAATGTGAGAGGACAAGTTAGCCACCTTGGACAAGGTCAGTTTAATAAAGGATACTAAACTCTGACTCCACCGTGCAAAATAGATAAGATGATTAAAAGAGGAAACAATAATATAAAGCAGTTTAAAAAATAAACAATAAAAAACCTGATGCAATATCAGCCATCCCCTTTAAATGGATATCTATATAAAATCTAATAAACCAGATTCACCATACTAATTGAAATAGATTTATCTAGTTCAACATCAAAGGACAATTTATTTGCGATCGCAAAGTAAAATAATTCTATAACATAACCATAATTCTTGTACATAAAAAAAAACATTTTTAATATTTTTTTAATAGTAAGAGACTTTAAAATCTAAAGTTTAATCAGTCACCCTTTTTTAAAATGCTTTAAGTGACATATGGTCAAGTTGGGTTTACTTCTTGATTTCAAAGAAATAGCGTTTTGATATTGAATGAAATAAATGTATATGTAATAGCTTGGTGATCCTGTTATATCAATTAAATAAAGGCGACAATTTTATACCAGACCAATTCTTCCTTAAAAACACAATCACTGGGTACTCATACTATAGACAGCTGTAAGAATAGGATTGTCATTGCCATGGTATGCCTGGCAAAAAGCATGGTTTCAGTGTCAAATGACAATTTCATAGACTCCATATATATATAGATATCTCATTAAAGTTTTTAGTTATGATTTCATACTTAGCTTTTTCTCTCCAGTAATTAAAGATGCTTAGTATTATAAAAAAAGTTTCTACCATCTCAGGTTCCTGCTGTGTACCTAAGCTGTGCTTATGTTCTGAAAGCACAGTTTGCATTAGATAAACCAGTGAGTGCATCTATTTATTAATGAGTTTATACATTTATGGAGCAACTTGCAACATTCACAGCTTAAAGTGTAAGAGACCAAAATAAGCGATATGAACATAAATGAGCCCTAGCCATAGCCTTTTTGTGTTTTCCTGCATGTTAGTGGGCAGGCAGTTCAAGCAGAACAGCACCCCCTCTGTGCTCCTAAAACAGTACTAAACTACAGAAATCCCTCACTGGTAGTAAAACACAAATCTCAGACAGCTATTATATAAATAAACTCATACAACTTTTTTGGATTAATACAATTTTTATTGGCCACGACTTTATTTATTGGTATACATATTGATATTCAGCAAACAAATATATAATAACTTTCTTATCCAAATTCACCAATCAACTTTACTTCAATATTTCAATAAACAACTCAGCTATTAAAGCTTGAGTTGTAATATATAATCATAAAATTAATAACAAATCGTCCCACCAAAGGCAGGAGCCATAACCAGCCTCCTGCCTAACACACCCAGCCTGCGGCCTGTCTGGAAATTTATATTTAGTATATCTAAACCTATCTCAGAAAGATGAATCCCATCCTTCTGATACAGTCCTCGGATACCTCCTTCTAATTCTTCATGTCTAAAAGATGTTCCATATCCCAGCAACATAAATTTCTCCATATGTCTATTAATTCTTTTTCTTATTTTTTCAAAACATGAACCTACTTCAGAATTCCACCAAATTAAATGGGGGATAATCTCAGAGAATATAATCTCAGTTTTGGGAGATGCGGCTTTTTCTGCTTACCAATGTCATTGCCTCCTAAATGAATTAATAATACATCTGGCAATGGCCAGCCATAAGCTAGCGTTCCCAAAACTGTGATCAATTTCCTCCAAGCCATTCCCCTCTTACCAAACCAAAAAATTTGACAAGTATTCGGGTCCAAGTCCAAATTCTTTTCATAAACTCTTGCCACTGCTCTTTTATGCGCCCAAAACACAAAAGAGTGTCCCACGATCCATATACTTTTTGTTACACCTGTAATTCAAAATTCAAATTAGGTCTGATGTAAGAAGCATAAGCATTAGATTTCCATCTACCAATTCTGTTTATCTTAGTTTTGTCTAAACCCATATTTGCTGCTGCAGTTGCAGTTCCTATCCGAAATGAATGACTTGATGCTTGAAAACTATCTAAGTGTAAAAATTCTAAACATTTGTTTAAAACTCTTATAAACTGGAATTTAGTCACTGGAGAATTATTTTCATGCACAAATAATAATTCTTTTCCAGCTGGTCGTATCCGAAGGAAGTCAGTAAGAAGTCTAACTGGGCAAATTACCTTATCATTACAAACTTATAGGTTAATCCATGCACCTTTACCCAGTTGGTCCATCTTTGAACGTTGTAAAAAAATTTTAACACTACTTTCATTAACTTTAACTGAGTTAAAAAGTAGCTCTTATAATCCTTTTCTATTAGGTGGAACTAACTCTGAAATTCTTAACGCAGCAAAAAAACATACAGAGAATGCAGCCTTGAAGAGAATAGCCTCGTATGTATTAAAGCATATTCTTTCCTTAGTACCACAGAGTTTTTTCAATAAAAGTGAAGTTATCGGCTGTCGAAAAATCTTTGCATCTGCAATCGAGAAAGAGCATCTGCTATCCTGTTTTTCTTTCCCAGAATATATATAGGTTTGAGCCATATGTTTAACTTCAAACATTTAGATACTAGATATCTCAATAACGTAGTAACTGGTGGAGATTTAGCTGACAAACAATTGATGGAAAACATCACTCCTTTATTATCCGTACTGATTAATATACGTTGATTTTTTAAATATTTACCCCATAACTCAATTGCCACTACAATTGGGAATAATTCCAATAATACACTATTTATAACAAAACCAAACTTTTTCCACCTAACAGTCCATTTCTCCGCACACCAATGCTTTTTCTATACAGCTGCAAAGCCTACAGAACCAGCCGAATCTGTTCATAAGCAAAAAACACTATCTAAAATAAATTTATTCTGGAATATTGTTCTCCCATTGAAATGCTCCAAAAATTTGATCCACACCACTATATCTTCACGCATATCTGTTGACATAAAGATATGTGAATAAGGGCTCTTTAATCCTGCTATGGCAGAGTATAACTGCCTACTGCCTTGAAAAAAATCTTCCAACTGGCAATACTCTTGTAGCGAACACCAAAGAACCTAATAATTTCTGCATTTCTTTCAACAAAATTTTTTTATTCCTAAGAGACTGAATGAGTAATTCAGAAATATTTTTTAATTTATCCCGAGGGAGACGAAATTCCATATTCCCAGTATCAATGGTAATTCCCGAAAGTTCTAAACAAATCGTGGGCAGTACCGTTTTTTCATGTGCTAATGGGATTCCAAACCTTTTACAAATATCAAGAAATAAATGTAAAAGGTTCATGCAATCATTAGACTGATCTGCACCTAGAAATAGAAAGTCATCTAAATAATTTAAAATCTAAGACAATTTGGAAATATCTCTAATTACCCACTCCAAAAATTTAGAAAATGCTTCAAAATACCTGCGTGAAAGCGAACACCCCATCGGTAGGCATTTGTCGAAATAATACCTTTCTTCAAAATAAAATCCTAAAGAATTGAAACTTTGTGGATGAATTGGTAATATCCTAAAAGCTGCTTTAATGTCCGCCTTTGCTAATAATGTGTTACCGCCTAATTTCCGAATCAAGGGTAAAACATCGTCAAATTAAGCATATTCTACAGAACTTAAATCATGTGGAATTTGGTCATTCAGAGACTTAACTTCTGGGAATGATAAATGGTGTATTACTCTAAATTTATTAGATTCTTCTTTTGGTAAAATACCCAATGGCGATATTCGAAAATTCAAAAAGGTGGATTATTGAACTGACCTGCTATTCTCTTTTCACTTATCTCATTCTGAATTTTTTCTTTAACTATATCTGCCAATTTGTCCACCGATTTAAAATTTTTTACTATAGTACAACCTTTTCCTGTGAATGAGGGCAAAATCAAACCTTCAGTAAAACCTCTATAAAGCATGATTGCCATCTGACGATCTGGGTATTTGCAAAGCCATGGTAGAATGTTTATTATGTTCACTGGAGATGGTGCTTTTAAGAAAGGAATCCTTATTGTATTATTATTGTGTGGTTGAGAAGATGCCATTTTTTAAAAACATTTAGTTACCGAATGTGGTCCTGAACAGAAAGCACATTCATGACGATATCTACAATTTGTGGCCCATTTGCATTGTGCATCGCTAAAGGCAAAGCAAATGCCTTCTTTATACGCCATATTCACAGTAGATTGAACATTCCGTGGGCGAACTAACATTGGCTTCTGTGGAACTAAAAGGTTCAGCCAAAGACCAATGTCTTTACTACCCCCTGTTAGATTTTGGTGAACTGCTAATTTTTGTCTGAACGATTCATCATATATAAACCATCCATAGCCTCCAAAATTTGTATATGCTTCTAAGATAATATCAATATGTTGAAACAAACCCACACTGCGTTCTGGAAATTTTTCACTAAGAATGCTTGAATAAATAGAAAAAGCTTGTAACCAATTATAAAAATTCCATGCCACCGGTCTCCTCCTTTCTTCTTCAGTTTTATCTTTTTCTTGTTTCAAAAATTCTTTGCTCATTGGAAGCAGTGATAATAAATCTATGTATTCATTACGCCATATTTTTTCTTTGACAGTATGGGCTAAGTGGAAACCTAATGGAGATGGTTTGCATGGCATGCTTTCTTTTAAACATATCTCAGGAACATTATTTTTCCCAGATTTGCTTTTTTCTAAATCTTCACTGTTATGTGACAGATTAGCTTTTTACTGTTCAGGTACCACCCATACATTAGCAACATCATGGCTATCATTAACCTGAGCGCTTTTAAAATTTGTCAAAGAAGTAATTAATTGAGAAATAGTATTATTCAAATTCAGCAAAAGATTAGCATTATATAACTCACCACTAGTGGCCGCAGCAGACATTGGAATCTCACTGCAGCCAAATAGCTCATCATTTACATCTGCAGCAGATAAAAAGGATAGGTTAGGGCTGGTTGAGATACTTGCAGCAGCAGCTGTAAAAACCTCCGTGATGAGAAATCTGCTCTGGCATCGCTTCTTGCCTTGGCAACAAGACTTCACTGACGGATATTGCTCTGTTACGGCTCCTCCTCTTCTGGGCCCCACCTCTTGTGACGTCTTCTTTAGTACACTGTTCTTCAGCCACAGCCGGCCTCTTCTTTCCACTTGTACCCACGACCTCTGGGGGCTATACCTCTGACGATACTTCCTACTTCTTCCAGCCTGCCCTCTTGTCACTCCAGTTCCTTCTTCCTTCTGACTCCGCCAACCTGGAACTTGAAGCGTCACTACCTCTTCCGGAGCGGAGACTATGGGACCGGCATTCACTTCAGGAATTCCTCTACTACCTCTTGCTCTCACTCCACTCGGTCCCACTTCTTCTTCATCTTCCGTTCCGCTCGGTAATGCCAGACATTTTCTTATAAAGTCTTCTCCCCTTTCGGCTTCAACTCTTTCTAAAAGCCTGCGCAGGAGAGTCTTCATGTCGCCCTCCGGAGTTAGTGGCGGAAAGGTCAGCATTATAGCTACTTTTGCAGAGCTCCGTCGCGGATGACTCCTGAGGCGACAGAAATCCCTTTACATAGGGTTCTCTCAGGCTTCCAGAAACTTACAAACCCTACTCTATGGGTTCCGAGGCTCCCCCATTTAACTATTTCTAGGCTCCCTGACCTACTTATTCCCAGGGGAGCCTTGAAACCCTTTACCTGCCACAATCCCATTAGAAAATGGACCAGGGGAACTTGAAACCCCTTCCCCTTTTCTTTTCAATTCTGTTCTTTCTCATACACACAATGGTAATGGACACGATTGTCTTCTAAGGCTTGATGGCATTTAGGGCTGCATGATTAAAAATGCAGCAAAAAGGTGCAGATAAATATATCAAACAGATATTTAAAATAAACATACAAATGTGTACTTTTTACTTACTCCTTAAAATTAAACCAGAGCTATGATATTGAATAGAACTATGCTGAATAAATAATTGTCTTTTTCTATGCATGAATCAGGTATGTAGTTTACTTTAATTTGTATGCAAATGACTTATGCTGAGTACTCTTATCTTTCATTGTAAAAGAGTGAAATCAATTTGCAAAACAAATTGCTCTTTATTTCATACTTACACTGTCTATGCATTGATTAATGTATTAGGGATTTAGGAATCATTTTCTTCAAATTACATTGCTTTTTTTACCATCTCTGAGATCAAAATGTTTATGTTTTGTTTATGGAAGTTTGCAGCACGATAAATGCCCATGTAATCATGTTTTATTTAATTGCATAGCATCAGATATTTTTATTACCATTTTATCACTGTGCAGTCATGAGCAAAAAACGTTGATGTATCTCTCCAATTCTAAATGCCATCCCGGAGGCTCATTTTTTTTATCTTTCTGATACAAAGTGACCTAGCAGCAATAAATCCTTCCACAGAAAAAATCCTGCAGTGCACTTCTTTTATATTAAGTGTATTATATTCTTCCTTTTTCTTTTCTTTTTTTTCATGTTGTTGCAGAGGTGTATGTAGGATGGCACAATCACTGTTTTGTTGATACAAGCAATATCCTTCATTTGTGTGAGTAGTACTTAACAAAGAATTGATGGCGTTATCAATCAAAAGAAGCTAAAAACATAAAGCGGAGATTTGTCATTTTACAGCAATGCTAAAGTTCTCCTGAAAAGGGCTGCTGCAAAACCATATTTTTACAGTTATTAAAGCCTTATTGTGAATAAAAATAAAGGCAATACAGCCACTAAGATTTTACTGCCAGCAAAACCTGCAAAGGTGGTTTACTAGACTAGGAAGAAATATGTAAGTTTATGTCTGCAATGTTCAACATTGCATTATAATCTTACCAATATTTTTAAAATAGGTTATAAGGACAGTTTACAAAAATGTAATGTGAATTTCATGTTGGAAAAGCCCATTTTCATTTGCTCTACTCCCAAACAGATGATTCTGATACTTGTGATTCTCAAAGATCACCCCTGAAAAATTCCAAAAAGTTAAAGCCAATTTTTTTAAAATATCATAAGGCAAGAGAAAGTTGTCCAGGTCAGAACTGTTGCACTGTGTTAATGCACGTACATTTAATTGCATTAACATGCTTTGCGATAAGGCAGCCTAATCATTTGAATGGGCTGCCTAAGGAACAAAAATGTACAAAAGGTGTACACAGCATTTTTTTGGCAGCATAGCGTATATCAACTCACATTAGTGCAGTGCACTGCACTGCAACGCAAGTACGCTGAGAAGGTGCATTGGAGTGCCGCTATGTGAATAAGATTAAAGCAGAGGTCTAGCCCTTTTGTTTAAACCCCCGTGACAGTCACCGCTAGTACATTATAAATCGCATGTGTTGTATATTATACAGTTCCCGGTCTTTGTGCGCCTCTTAGGACCTACTTGTAACTCCCTATCCAGCAGAAAGCCATTATAAATATGGGCATCTGAAGCCTGCTGGGACTCTCTTCTGAGATTAGTTGCAGCTGGCTACCCAACAAGCACCTCCCAATCTCATGCATGTGCAGTGGGAACTAATGACGGCCCACTGTGTGTCTAGTAGGTTGCCATAGCAATGGCAGCATTGGAGAAAGTTCCCGCCCTGTTGCTATGGAAACCTATCAATCAATCAAGAACCCCGGAAAATCATTTCCAGTTGTGAAATAACATGATGCAAGCAGGGGGGGATGCCCATTGACTCCTGGAATTGATGACACTGCTATCCCAGGAGCCAATGGGCACGTGGAAATGACATACCTCGCTGCAGTGAGGATGGATGGAAGTGCAGCATTTAGCCTCAACAAAAGGTAGAAGATGACAAAAAAAAGATAATGTATTTGAAAATTAATGGGGGTGCAGTCGGCAATAATTGCAGCCATTGTTGTAAATTAGGCTGGAACTCTGCTTTAAGGAAGGAGTCAATATCTGCGCCTATTTAGGTCTTTGTTCTCTCTGTCTCTTTGAACAGATCAGTTAGCAGACATCCTGATATTTATCAGCTTTAGCTGCTGCAACCACTTTAGTGCAGCATTAGAAAGGATATTTGTTAGCTCCCATTTGTCAAGACATCAAGGTGTTGTGCTACCCCTCTCCTACCACAGACTGGCTAGATGTAGTATTATACTAGCAAGATTAGTATTACTATTCCTGGGTAGGGATGAGCCGAACACCCCCCTGTTCGGTTCGCACCAGAACATGCGAACAGGAAAAAAGTTCGTTCGAACATGCGAACACCGTTAAAGTCTATGGGACACGAACATGAATAATCAAAAGTGCTAATTTTCAAGGCTTATATGCAAGTTATTGTCATAAAAAGTGTTTGGGGACCTGGGTCCTGCCCCAGGGGACATGGATCAATGCAAAAAAAAGTTTTAAAAACGGCCGTTTTTTCAGGAGCAGTGATTTTAATAATGCTTAAAGTCAAACAATAAAAGTGTAATATCCCTTTAAATTTCATACCTGGGGGGTGTCTATAGTGTGCCTGTAAAGGGGAGCATGTTTCCTGTGTTTAGAACAGTCTGACAGCAAAATGACATTTTGAAGGAAAAAACTCATTTAAAACTACTCGCGGCTATTGCATTGCCGACAATACACATAAAAGTTCATTGATAAAAACGGCATGGGAATTCCCCAAAGGGGAACCCCGAACCAAAATTAAAAAAAAAAAAATGACGTGGGGGTCCCCCTAAATTCCATACCAGGCCCTTCAGGTCTGGTATGGATATTAAGGGGAACCCCGGCCAAAATTAAAAAAAAAAAATGACGTGGGGTTCCCCCTAAATTCCATACCAGACCCTTCAGGTCTGGTATGGATTTTAAGGGGAACCCCGCGCCAAAAAAAAAAAAAAAAACGGCGTGGGGTCCCCCCAAAAATCCATACCAGACCCTTATCCGAGCACGCAACCTGGCAGGCCGCAGGAAAAGAGGGGGGGACGAGAGTGCGGCCCCCCCTCCCTCCTGAACCGTACCAGGCCACATGCCCTCAACATTGGGAGGGTGCTTTGGGGTAGCCCCCCAAAACACCTTGTCCCCATGTTGATGAGGACAAGGGCCTCATCCCCACAACCCTGGCCGGTGGTTGTGGGGGTCTGCGGGCGGGGGGCTTATCGGAATCTGGAAGCCCCCTTTAACAAGGTGACCCCCAGATCCCGGCCCCCCCCTGTGTGAAATGGTAAGGGGGTACATAAGTACCCCTACCATTTCACGAAAAAAGTGTCAAAAATGTTAAAAATGACAAGAGACAGTTTTTGACAATTCCTTTATTTAAATGCTTCTTCTTTCTTCTATCTTCCTTCATCTTCTGGTTCTTCTGGCTCTTCTGGTTCTTCTGGTTCTTCCTCCGGCGTTCTCGTCCAGCATCTCCTCCGCGGCGTCTTCTGTCTTCTTCTCCTCGGGCCGCTCCGCACCCATGGCATGGGGGGGAGGCTCCCGCTCTTCTCTTCTTCTCTTCTTCTTTTCTTCTTTTCTTCTTTTCTTCTCTTCTTCTCTTCTTCTTCATTTTCTTCTCCGGGCCGCTCCGCAATCCATGCAGGCATGGAGGGAGGCTCCCGCTGTGTGACGGCGCTCCTCGTCTGACAGTTCTTAAATAACGGGGGGGGCGGGGCCACCCGGTGACCCTGCCCCCCTCTGACGCACGGTGACTTGACGGGACTTCCCTGTGACGTCACGGGGAATGCCACCTGAAGGGTCTGGTATGGAATTTAGGGGGAACCCCACGTCATTTTTTTTTTTTAATTTTGGCCGGGGTTCCCCTTAATATCCATACCAGACCTGAAGGGCCTGGTATGGAATTTAGGGGGACCCCCACGTCATTTTTTTTTTTAATTTTGGTTCGGGGTTCCCCTTTGGGGAATTCCCATGCCGTTTTTATCAATGAACTTCTATGTGTATTGTCGGCAATGCAATAGCCGCGGGTAGTTTTAAATGAGTTTTTTCCTTCAAAATGTCATTTTGCTGTCAGACTGTTCTAAACACAGGAAACATGCGCCCCTTTACAGGCACACTATAGACACCCCCCAGGTACGAAATTTAAAGGGATATTACACTTTTATTGATTGACTTTAAGTATTATTAAAATCACTGCTCCTGAAAAAACGGCCGTTTTTAAAACTTTTTTTTGCATTGATCCATGTCCCCTGGGGCAGGACCCAGGTCCCCAAACACTTTTTATGACAATAACTTGCATATTAGCCTTTAAAATTAGCACTTTTGATTTCTCCCATAGACTTTTAAAGGGTGTTCCGCGGCATTCGAATTTGCCACGAACACCCCAAATTGTTCGCTGTTCGGTGAACTTGCGAACAGCCAATGTTCGAGTCGAACACGAGTTCGACTCGAACTCGAAGCTCATCCCTATTCCTGGGTTAGTTCATTGCTTACTGAGAAAGGCTATGATACTGATTTATTGTCCAATTTGCAGGCTGGAGGTGGAGAGCTGACACAAGAAGCTGCATTATTAAATCTGGAAATAGGTATGCCACCTGTATGGCTGTGCATTGTGGCAGAGGTGTGTTAATAGCAAGAACGGCTTACAAAATGACAAAATAATTGCACACATAAAACAGTAAACATACACTGACCAACCATAACTTTATGACCACTCACCTAGTATTGAGTAGGTCCCTCTTTTGCTACCAAAACAGTGCCTTCTGCCACCTCGACCCATCAAGGCATGGACACCACTTAAAGTGTATGTAAACCCGAACTTTTTTTTTAGTTAAGGCTTACACCTTGTACAGTATAGGATTTCATTTCATCTGTGCCGAGTTGTGTCACGAAGAGTTAATCCAGCTCTGAGCAGTCCCCTTATCTTATTTCAATGAGATAAAAGAGGACAGACAGAGTAATAGGAGTCCATTTCTCCCCCTTGCTGTGAGTGACAGGGGATTTACATATCTCATGCACAAGCCTGAGAGAGACATTCTGTGTACTTCAGATCCCCTCCTTCTTTCTTCTCCAGCTCTCCCAGGATTGGCTGCTCCACACCTCAGCATGATTGGGCATGCTGAAGTCATGTGGTGACCTTTCTGGGTTTTGACTCGATGTTAGTGATCATAGCAGAAGTTCAGTGTAAGAAATACACAGGAGAAAATGCATGTTGACAAGGGTAATGTAGAGGTGGGCGGGGAGTCTACTGACATCACGACTCCACCCACCAAGCTCCAGACAACAGACCCACCCACAGAATCTGCAGTTTTTTTCGGGTCTCATAACAGGCAGGGGGGAGACATTTGACAGGTAAGGATGCATGCCAGAGGCATGTATATTCTTATAGATAACCACTATGGCAGTAGTTTAGAAAGGATGAGAGTGGGTTTACATCCACTTTAATCTTTAAAAGTATGCAGTAGTATCTGGCACCAAGCCATCAGTAGCAGATATTTTGATTCCTGTAAGTTGTGAGATCCATGGATTGGACATGGTTTTTTCAGCACCTCCCTTGGATGCATGGTGGATCTGGAAAATTTGGAGGCCAAAGCCAGCACTTTAGACACGTTGTTGTGTTCCTCAAACCATTCCTGAACTATTTTTGTGGCAGGGCGCATTATCCTGCTGTAAGAGGCCACTGCCATTAGGGAATAGCGTTTCCATGAAGGGGTGTATTTGGCCAGCAACAATGTTTAGGCAGGTGGTACGTGTCAAGTAATATCCACATGAATGGCAGGTTGCAAGATTTCCCAGCAGAACATTGCCTGAATTATCATACTGCCTCAGCCAGCTTGCATTCTTCTCTTATTGCACCCTGATGCCATCTCTTCTCCAGGCAAGCAAAGTACGCACATCCTGCCATTCACATGATGTAAAAGAAAATGTGATTATTTAAACTAGACCACCTTCTCCCACTGCTCCAAGGTCCAGTTCTGATGCTCATGTTCCCATTTAAGGCTCTTTTTTTACATCAACTAGGGATGAGCATGAACACCCTGATTGGTCTGCAGTTACGCAGCCCAAAAACAACAAGATTAAATACCTATTTTTCTGCTTTCAACACATTTACTTCATGGACAACATATTTACTTACATAGTTACATAGTTACATATTAGGTGAGGTTGAAAAAAGACACAAATCTATCAAGTCCAACCTATGTGTGTGATTATATGTCAGTCTAAAATTGTACGTCCCTGTATGTTGCGATCGTTCAGGTGCTTATCTAATAGTTTTTTTGAAACTCTCGATGCCCCCTGCTTTAACCACCGCCTGTGGAAGGGAATTCCACATCCTTGCTGCTCTTACAGTAAAGAACCCTCTACGCAGTTTAAGGTTAAACCTCTTTTCTTCTAGTTTTAGTGAGTGGCCACGTGTCTTATTAAACTCCCTTCCGCAAAAAAGTTTTGAAAAAGAATTATTGCTTTATCCCTGGAACTAATCCCCTTTTTAATGCATGCCATTATTCTGTTTGCTTTGTTAGCAGCAGCTTGGCATTGCATGCCATTGTTGAGTCTATCATCTACTAGGACCCCCAGGTCCTTTTCCATCCTAGATTCCCCCAGAGGTTCAC
Organism: Aquarana catesbeiana; assembly: GCF_042186555.1. Lineage (NCBI taxonomy): Eukaryota > Metazoa > Chordata > Amphibia > Anura > Ranidae > Aquarana > Aquarana catesbeiana. The sequence goes on along the minus strand of NC_133328.1, from coordinate 147,215,018 downwards.
CCCCTAGTGAGTAGATTGCATTCATATTTTTGCCACCCAAATGCATTCGTTTTCATTTTTCTACATTAAACCTCATTTGCCATGTAGTTGCCCGCCCCAATAATTTGTTCAGATCGAGGTTGCCACATCCTGCGAAGTTATTGCCCAGCTTAGCTTAGCATCGTCCGCAAATACAGTTATTTCCATAACAAGTGTTTGGGGACCCAGGTCCTGCCCCAGGAAACATGTATCAATGCAAAAAAAAGTTTTCAAACCTGCCATTTTTTGGGAGCAGTGATTTTAACAATGCTTAAAGTGAAACAATAAAAATTAAATATTCCTTTAAATATCGTGCCTGGGGGGGTCTCCGTAATCTGTGTGTAAATTAGCGCATCTTTCCCATGTTTATAACAGTACCACAGCAAAATTACATTTCTAAAGGAAAAAATGGCATTTAAAACTGCTCGTGGCTGCAATGTATTGTCGAATCCTGGCAATATAGATAAAAATCATTGAAAAAAACCTTGTTGGTTCCCCCCCCAGTCCATTACCAGGCCTTTTGGGTCTGGTATGAATTTTAAGGGGAACCCCCTGCCAAAAATACAAAAAAAAGGGTGTGGATGCCCCCCAAAATCCATACCAGGCCCTTCAGGTCTGCTATTGATATTAAAAAGGAACTTCGAACCAAAATTAAAAATAAATGGCGTGGGGGGGCCCCCAGGCACTATATACTCTGAACAGCAGTATATATACTATACGGCCTGCCCTATATACCCTGCAGAAAAATTGGGCCTTGGTGGTGCCAGAACACTGTAACACTTCACCCCTTCTGTGGCACCCCCTCTCTCTAGGCTCATGTTACTCCCTTCCTCCAGTGTGAACCAACATCGGAGCCTTTAAATCACTTCCTTCAGCAGCATATAACCAACACTGTGGTCGAAAAATTCTGGGGACTCCTCCGTCCATGATGCTGGGGCTACAGAAGGAGGGACTGTGGACAAGGAGTGGAAAAGGCCGCTTTGGCAGCTGCGTTGGAAGGCAAACTACTCTGAACCTGGGTGACAGAGGATGAGGATAAGGATGGCTTCATTATCCACTCCACCAACTCTTCTGCATGTTGTGTCTCAATAACACAACCAGCAGCAGAAAAATAAGACAAGTGTGCCCCATGGCCATCTGCAGAGGATGCACCATGTCCTCGACCACCGCTGTTGACTGTAGACACAGTGGCTGCTTGCCCTCTTTTAGTGGCCTGTGAGCGTCTGCCTCTCCTTGGTGGCCTTCCGAGCATGATGTATTTTTTGTTTTGCTACACCACACTACACTGTATTATACAACACCACCTGAAGTGTATTAGAAACTATACATCACCGAATCCATTGTATATATAGGCTACACCACCCCTCACATTTTTGTAAATATTTTATCATATCTTTTCATGTGACAACACTGAAGAAATTACACTTTGCTACAATGTAAAGCAGTGAGTGTACGGCTGGAAATAACAGTGTAAATTTTCTGTCCCCTCAAAATTACTCAACACACAGCCAATAATGTCTAAACCGCTGGCAACAAAAGTGAGTACACCCCTAAATGAAAATGTCCAAATTGGGCCCAAATAGACATTTTCCCTCCCAGGTGTCATGTGAATCGTGAGTGTGACAAGGTTTCAGATGTAAATGGGGAGTAGGTGTGTTAAATTTGGTGCTATCACTCTCACTCTCTCATACTGGTCACTGCAAGTTCAACATGGCACCTCATGGCAAAGAACTCTACCTAAAGATGGCCTAGGCTATAAGAAGATTGCCAAGACCATGAAACTGAGCTGAAACACAGTGGAAAAGATGATACAGCGGTTTAACAGGACAGGTTCCACTCAGAATAGGCCTCGCCATGGTCGATTAAAGAAGTTGAGTGCACGTGCTCAGCATCATATCCAGATGTTGTCTTTGGGAAATAGACGTATAAGTGCTGCCAGCATTGCTGCAGAGGTTGAAGGGGTGGGAGGTCAGCCTGTCGGTGCTCAGACCAAGCGCTGCATATTGCATCAAATTGATCTGCATGGCTGTTGTCCCAGAAGGAATCCTCTTCTAAAGATGATGCACAAGAAAGCCCACAAACAGTTTGCTGAAGACAAGCAGACTAAGGCCATGGATTACTGGAACCATGTCCTGTGGTCTGATGAGACCAAGACAAACGTATTTGGTTCAAATGGTGTCAAATGTGTGTGGCGGCAACCAGGTGAGGAATACAAAGACAAGTGTGTCTTGCCCAGTGCCTACAGTCAAGCATGGTGGTGGAAGTGTCATGGTCAGGGGCTTCATGAGTGGTGCCGGCACTGGGGAGCTACAGTTCATTGAGGGAACCATGAATGCCAACATGTACTGTGACATACTGAAGCAAACTGAAGCAGAGCATGAGCCCCTCCCTTCAGAGACTGGGCCACAGGTCAGTATTCCAATATGACGATGACCCCAAACACACCTCCAAGATGACTATTGCCCTACTATAGAAGCTTAGGGTAAAGGTAATGGACTGGTCAAGCATGTCTCCAGACCTAAACCCTATTGAGCATCTGTGGGGCATCCTCAAATGGAAGGTGGAGGAGCGCAAGGTCTCTAACATCCACCAGCTCCATGATGTCGTCATGGGGGAGTGGAAGAGGACTCCAGTGGCAACCTGTGAAGCTCTGGTGAACTCCATGCCCAAGAGGGTTAAGGCAGTGCTGGAAAATAATAGTGGCCACACAAAATATTGACACTTGGGCCCAATTTGGACATTTTCACTTAGGGGTGTACTCACTTTTGTTGCCAGCAGTTTAGACATTAATGGCTGTGTGTTCAGTTATTTTGAGAAGACAGCAAATTTACACTGTTATACAAGCTGTACACTCACTACATTGTAGCAAAGTGTCATTTCTTCCTTGTCACATGAAAAGATATGATAAAAATATATAAGTGTACTCACTTTTGTGATATACTGTATATATACTAGACTGTATATATATTATATAAGTATATATATATTAATAAACCGCCTGAAGTGTATTAGAAACTGTACACACTATATTAGATACTGTGTACACGCCTGCACTGTATTAGAAACTGTACAACAGCTGCACTGTATTGTATACTGTGTACACCACCATAAGTGTAGTAGAAACTGTACACACTGTATTAGATACTGTGTACACAGCCTGAAGTGTAGTAGAAACTGTACACACTGTATTAGATACTGTGTATACCGCCTGCACTGTATTAGAAACTGTACAATGGCTGCACTGTATTGTATACTGTGTACACCACCAGAAGTGTAGTAGAAACTGTGAACACTGTATTAGATACTGTGTACACCACCTGAAGTGTAGTAGAAACTGCACACACTATATTAGATGCTGTGTACACAGCCTGAAGTGTAGTAGAAACTGTATACACTATATTAGATACTGTGTACACCGCCTGCACTGTATTAGAAACTGTACAACAGCTGCACTGTATAGTATACTGTGTACACCACCAGAAGTGTAGTAGAAACTGTACACACTGTATTAAGTACTATGTACACCACCTGAAGTGTAGTAGAAACTGTACACACTGTATTAGATACTGTGTACACAGCCTGAAGTGTAGTGGAAACTGTACACACTGTATTAGATACTGTGTACACCACCTGCACTGTATTAGAAACTGTACAATGGCTGCACTGTATTGTATACTGTGTACACCACCAGAAGTGTAGTAGAAACTGTACACACTGTATTAGATACTGTGTACACAGCCTCAAGTTTAGTAGAAACTGTACACACTGTATTAAATACTGTGTACACCGCCTGCAATGTATTAGAAACTGTACAATGGCTACAATGTTTTGTATACTTTGTACACCACCAGAAGTGTAGTAGAAACTGTACACACTGCATTAGATACTGCGTACACTGCCTACACTGTATTAGAAACTGTGCAACGGCTGCACTGTATTGTATACTGTGTACACCACCAGAAGTGTAGTAGAAACTGTACACACTGCATTAGATACTGTGTACACTGCCTGAAGTGTAGTAGAAACTGTACACAATGTATTACATACTGTGTATACCCCCTGCACTGTATTAGAAACTGTATACACTGTATTAGATACTGTGTACACCACCTGCACTATATTAGAAACTGTACACACTGTATTAGATACTGTGTACACAGCCTGCACTGTATTAGAAACTGTACAATGGCTGCACTGTATTGTATACTGTGTACACAACTAGAAGTGTAGTAGAAACTGTACACACTGCATTAGATACTGTGTATACATCCTGAAGTGTAGTAGAAACTGTACACACTGTATTAGATACTGTGTACACAGCCTGAAGTGTAGTAGAAACTGTACAATGGCTGCACTGTATTGTATACTGTGTACACCACCAGAAGTGTAGTAGAAACTGTACACACAGTATTAGATACTGTGTACACAGCCTGAAGTGTAGTAGAAACCATATACACTGTATTAGATACTGTGTACACCGCCTGCATTCTATTAGAAACTGTACAACGGCTGCACTATATTGTATACTGTGTACACCACCAGAAGTGTAGTAGAAACTGTACACACTGTATTAGATACTGTGTACACTGCCTGCACTGTATTAGACACTGTACAATGGCTGCACTGTGTTGTATTCTGTGTACACCACCAGAAGTGTAGTAGAAACTGCACACACTGTATTAGATACTGTGTACACTGCCTGCACACTATTAGAAACTGTACCACGGCTGCACTGTATTGTATACTGTGTACACCACCAGAAGTGTAGTAGGAACTGTACACACTGTATTAGATATTGTGTACACCACCTGCACTGTATTAGACACTGTACAATGCCTGCACTGTATTGTATACTGTGTACACCACCAGACGTGTAGTAGAAACTGTACACACTGCATTAGATACTGCGTACACTGCCTGCACTGTATTAGAAACTGTACAATGGCTGCTCTGTATTGTACACTGTGTACACCACCAGAAGTGTAGTAGAAACTGCACACACGGTATTAGATACTGTGTACACAGCCTGAAGTGTAGTAGAAACCATATACACTGTATTAGATACTGTGTACACCGCCTGCAGTCTATTAGAAACTGTACAATGGCTGCACTGTATTGTATACTGTGTACACCACCAGAAGTGTAGTAGAAACTGTACACACTGTATTAGATACTGTGTACACCGCCTGCACTGTATTAGACACTGTATAATGACTGCACTGTATTGTATACTGTGTACACCACCAGAAGTGTAGTAGAAACTGTACACACTGTATTAGATACCGTGTACACCGCTTGCACTTTATTAGAAACTGTACAACGGCTTCTCTGTATTTTATACTGTGTACACCACCAGAAGTGTAGTAGAAACTGTACACACTGTATTAGATACTGTGTACACAGCCTGAAGTGTAGTAGAAACTGTACACACTGTATTCGATACTGTGTACACCTCTTGCACTGTATTAGAAACTGGGCAATGGCTGCACTGTATTGTATACTGTGTACACCACCAGAAGTGTAGTAGAAACTGTACACACTGTATTAGATACCGTGTACACCGCTTGCACTGTATTAGAAACTGTACAACGGCTCCTCTGTATTTTATACTGTGTACACCACCAGAAGTGTAGTAGAAACTGTACACACTGTATTAGATACTGTGTACACAGCCTGAAGTTTAGTAGAAACTGTACACACTGTATTCGATACTGTGTACACCGCCTGCACTGTATTAGAAACTGGACAATGGCTGCACTGTATTGTATACTGTGTACACCACCAGAAGTGTAGTAGAAACTATACACACTGTATTAGATACTGTGTACACAGCCTGAAGTGTAGTAGAAACTGTACACACTATCAGATACTGTGTACATCGCCTGCACTGTATTAGAAACTGTGCAACAGCTGCACTGTATTGTATACACCACCAGAAGTGTAGTAGAAACTGCACACACTGTATTAGATACTGTAAACATAGAGACCATGCAACTAGTGCATTAGGAGCTGCCTCATTGGACTTTTTAGGCAGAAAAAATATAGAAATATATAAATGACAATTCTGTGCCACTTTTATTTATATACAAAATGGTAGGTGTTGCCAACAGACAACAATCATTTAAAAATATTATACAAAGTACACCAATAGAATTCATAATACATGAATATACATATATATCAAACCCAAGGCTAGTAATCAAGGCACTGCCAAAGTCAAACTGAGGTCAGTCCGTGAAGATTTGTAGCATGCATCCCGACATGTTTCGGAAATTTTTATTTGTACATATTTTCCTTTAATCAGGGGAGATTTACTTGGGGAGACTTTATCTTTGTCTGCAACATAAATATAATATATACTATGTATGAAGTAACATGTGAAGACAATTAGTACCATAAGGTTAATTTATACAATGTTTTAAGTCAAAGGTACTTACATATGGATTTCATAGAAGCGACATAAAAGAAACATAAAAACAGTGGCATATAAACCACGTTGGATTGCACCTAATGGGGACATACAAAGGCTCTCCCATGTACAAAGGCATAGGCGGGGATCACACGGACCTCCACAGCCCATTAGCCATGCACAGGAGGAGCCTACTCGCCGGGCATGTGCGAAGTGATAAAATGATAAAATGCCACATCCACCATCAGGTAAAAATCTTGGGCAAATGTATCTAGTAACGATCTATGTATAGGTCCATACCATTCAGAATTGTTAAGTATCTTCATGCACATTTTGATGTAATGAGTGTTATTCATAACCACAACATTGCCTCCCTTGTCGGAGGGTTTGATGTCAATGCTGTGGTTATTGGCTAATAGATCAAGTGCCTTCTTTTCACGTTTATTAAGTTTGGCAGGAGGTCCAGAGAAATTTCTAATTTTTCAAATATCAGCTGATACTAATTTAAGGAAAACTGCTGCATTATGATTGGAGCTAGGTGGAGGATACATAGTAGACTACTTTTTTAGTAAAGGATCAATGGCATGTGTGTTTGCCTGTGCAGTGGTTGTCTTGTTCACAGCTGCAAGAAGGGCTTCTATATCAATTGAGTCAATTACATTTTCAGACTCATTTTCTTCCAACAATGATATAAGGTCATCCAAAGCTTGTGTGCCCTGATTGGTTAACCCAGGTTCCAAGACCTGTTTCTTGGAATATAGGCTTTTGTACCATCTCGAGCCATGTCTTCATCATTCAGTCGATCCAATCCTAGGTGACAATACATGATACAATCTCTCTGATTAGGTTTTTGGGCTATATGATTACATTTCAACAAGGTATTTCACTATCAATATCCCTATTAACATAGTTTCTCTTTCTCTTTTTCTCCCCTGTTTGGTGATGATATAAATTATATACAGTTGTATTATCTGTCTATGAGAAAATGCATCTTTATTAATATATGGAGTTATGATTATCAATTTCAATGTAATAGGAATGATCTAGCTATTAGGTAACCATGTATATGCTACTACCTGCTGCCATGTATATATTTACATTATTATTAATTTTTCTTTTTTTGTTTGTGTCTGTCTTTGCGTTTAATTTTCCTGTAAACATGTTGGCTGCCATTGCTCTACTTGGCCACTAGATGGCGCATGATGCGCCATGCTTCGCGCATGCCTGGCGGGTGGGCTCCTCCTGTGCATGGCTAATGGGCTGTGGAGGTCCGTGTGATCCCCGCCTGTGCCTTTGTGCATGGGAGAGCCTTTGTATGTCCCCATTAGGTGCAATCCATTGCACTGATGGGGACTTCCTCCTCCCCCGGTGACGCGTGACATCATCACACCCTTCGGGGTGCTGCTAAGCCGTGCACCTTAGCCTCAGTGAGACACCCTGATTTCCCATCCCAGCTGCATCTTATTGCAGCTGATTAAGTGGAACTACCAGCAACACACTACAGACTGCCTTGATTGGCCCTTTACACAGCTTTTTACTATTTAAGGTGCTTACTTACACCCAGCGTTCTCTCAGTCTGAGGACTGCTGCTTGGCTGTTTGCACCGCACATATTCCATCTCCAGTGAAAGATAAAATGTATTCTATTTTAGACTAGGCAATTCAGGGCATGTTGTGCCTGCTCTGCTAAGTCATTATAAATACCAGGGAGTCTCTTGTATGTGTAAAGCATTTGGCCACCCCCTGATTGCGCAGCTACACATATGCAGGTCCTTGTCTGGGCTCTTCCAGCCAACGTGGTTTATATGCCACAGTTTTTGTGTTTCTTTTATGTCGCTTCTATGAAATCCATATTTAAGTACCTTGACTTAAAACATTGTTTAAATTAACCTTGATACTAATTGTCTTCACATGTTACTGCATACATATTATATTTTATATTTATGTTGCAGACAAAGATAAAGTCACCCCAAGTAAATCTCCCTGATGAAGGAAAATATGTACCAATAAAAATTTCCAAAACATGTCGGGATGCATGCTACAAATCTCCACGGACTGACCTCAGTTTGACTTTGGCAGTGCCTTGGGTTTGATATATATGTATATTCATGTATTATAAATTCTATTGGTGTACTTTGTATAATATTTTGTATAATATATAATATAATTGTCTGTTGGCAACACCTACCATTTTTTATCTAAATAAAAGTGGCACAGAGTTGCCTTTTAGGATGTTGGCAGTCCCTTACACTCCATTCCCTAGCAGTCTCTTTTTTTTTGTATTAGTGTCAAATATGTTTTTATTAACTCTTTTTTTTTATATTAGATACTGTGTACACCACCTGCACTGTATTAGAAACTGTACAATGGCTGCACTGTATTTTATACTGTGTACACCACCAGACGTGTAGTAGGAACTGTACACACTGTATTAGATACTATGTACACAGTCTGAAGTGTATTAGAAACTGTACACACTGTGTCAGAAAATGTTCCATCCGCTGGTAATATCTGTCATTTGGCATGCAGTACTGAGGTCCACCAGCAGGTGTCTCCTGGCAGTTTGGAACTGTCAGTAGAGTTTTTCCCTGCTGATGTTATGTCATCTTTGGGCCGCAGTACTGGCATCCACCAGCGGATAGATCCTGGCAGTGTGGAGCAGACAGTACCTCCTTCAATCAGGTGTCACTTGAGGCCAATCACAGGCCTATAAATACCCGGCAAGCACTCACATGTTTGCCTTGGTTTCTTCCTTGTGCCCTGACCTGCTAGCTTGTGATCTGAAACTGATTCTGAACCTGTACCTGTGCCCTGAACCTGTGACCCGTGTATCTGATCCTGTCTCCCTGTCTGATCCCTATCCTGATCCCTATCCTGTCCCACCTGTTACCTTGCATCCCTGCCTGCAGTCTGATCCATCTATCCTCTCCCTGTCCTGTGTTCCTTATCCCATCTGCTGATCTTGCTGTGTATGACCTTGGCCTGGCTATTGTTTATGACCCTGGTATTTCCCATTTATTGTTCTTATCTGTCTGTTGTTATTTGTGGGTCTCTGTCTGTTGGTTGGTTATTGCACTGTGTCATATAGGAGGTGGTTGTACTATATTATTCACTTACTTTAATAAATTATTATATTTTCACTTATATACGTTTCGGTGTCCTCTGTCGCAGATCACACAGTTCTGGTCACACCTGTTCATGACAGTAAACCAAGGCCATCTCTGACCAGAAGTGACTGCACAGAGGAACCATTGTAGTGCTGTTACTGCTACTAAAATGCAATCAGAAACAGTTGTTCTCCTTGCCTCACTGGTGTTGGAGGATAACAATTACTGTCGTCTGGTATTGAAAGAGTGGGCCAGGCATCAGCTCCTGGAGTGTATCCGTCTGGCCCATTCTCTGGTTGATCAGGGTAGATTACTGTTTAAAAACGTTCAGCCTCTGATACAGGTGTGTGCTGAGCTAGCCTTGTCTAGCAGTCCTAAAGGAAGTGACGATTTTTCTCCCCCCTTCAGCAGTGATCAGGTGGAGTCTCTAGTATGGCTTTTGGAGGATGATGCTGTATACTTTCCTGGAGCATTATTCAGCTTGTCCTAAACAGGTGCTAGTGGATTGTACAGATTCGATGCAGTCCCTGGTTAGACAGTCAGTATGTGAACCCACGTTTGTTCAACCTGTACTACAGGCATGGTCAGACTTATTATTTCCAGCCTCGGTCAGCTCTTCACAACCTGGACCTGCTATTAGACACCTGCCTGCCCAAGAGTCTTTTTCCCTTTCACCCATGGCAACCTCTGTTTCAGCCCAATATACCCTGCTTCCCACCAAATATCAATACCCTGTCTCTACCCGCTGCACTTATCCTGCCTCTTCTCTGCTACCTACAACTTCCCCACAAGAACTTCCTCTGGCCACTGTTCCCTCTTCCTTGCCATATCCCAGCCCTTCTCTTCAGTACACCTCACCTCCTACCTACAGTCCTGCAGTCACCTACAGATCTCCAGCAGTTAAGCCAAAGAAGAAACAGAAGTTCTTTCCAACCCACACGATCCTGTCAGTAACCCAATCTGCCTCCACACCAACCAACTTGCTCCAGTCTGCTTGCATGCCAGCTGAACCTGATAACCCATCTGATTCTGCCAACTCTCTGCCTGCTATCCAGCCAGTGTCTCAGCCTAATGTGTTCCTGTCTGCTGCCCAGCCTGATGTATTTCTGTCCACTGCCCACCCTGATGTGTTCCTGTCCGCTGCCCAGCCTAATGTGTTCCTGTCCGCTGCCCAGCCTGATGTGTTCCTGTCTGCTGCCCAGCCTGATGTGTTCCTGTCCGCTGCCCAGCCTGATGTGTTCCTGTCCGCTGCCCAGCCTGATGTGTTCCTGTCCGCCGCCCAGCCTAATGTGTTCCTGTCCGCTGCCCAGCCTGATGTGTTCCTGTCTGCTGCCCAGCCTGATGTGTTCCTGTCCGCTGCCCAGCCTGATGTGTTCCTGTCCGCTGCCCAGCCTGATGTGCCACTGTCTGCTGCCCAGCCTAATGTGCCACCGTCTGCTGCCCAGCCTGATGTGCCTACCTTCCAGTCAGATGTGTCCACTTTCCAGTCCGATGTCTTGATGCCTGCCTTCCAGCCCAAAGTCTCGGTGCCTGCCTTTCAGCCTGATGTGCCTGCTATCCAGTCTGATGTGCCTGCCTCCCAGTCTGATGTCCTGATGCCTGCCCTCCAGCCCAAAGTCTCGGTGCCCGCTTTCCAGTCTGATGTGCCTGCTTTCCAGACTGATGTGCCCGCCTTCCAGCCTGATGTCTCGATGCCTGCCTTCCAGCCTGATGCCTTGGTGCCCGCTTTCCAGCCTGATGTGCCCGCTTTCCAGCCTGATGTGCCCACTTTCCAGCCTGATATGCCCGCTTTCCAGCCTGATGTGCCTGCCTTCCAACCTGATGTCTCAATGCCTGCCTTCCAGCCTGATGTCTCGATGCCTGCCTTTCAGCCTGATGTCTCGATGCCTGCCTTCCAGCCTGATGTCTCGATGCCCACCTTCCAGCCCGAAGTCTTGGTGCCTGCTTTCCAGTCTGATGTGCCCACTTTCCAGTCTGATGTGCCCACTTTCCAGCCTGATGTGCCCACTTTCCAGCCTGATGTCTCTATGCCTGCCTTCCAGCCTGATGCCTTGGTACCTGCTTTCCAGCCTGATGTGCCCACTTTCCAGCCTGATGTGCCCACTTTCCAGCCTGATGTGCTTGCTTTCCAGTCTGATGTGCCCGCCATCCAGCCTGATGTCTCGATGCCTGCCTTCCAGCCTGATGTCTCGATGCCCCTCTTCCAGCCCGAAGTCTTGGTGCCTGCTTTCCAGTCTGATATGCCTGCTTTCCAGTCTGACGTGCCTGCTTTCCAGTCTGATGTGCACGCTTTCCAGTCTGAAGTCCTGATGTCTGCCTTCCAGCCTGAAGTCTTGGTGCCTGCTTTCCAGTCTGATGTGCCCGCTTTCCAGTCTGATGTGCCCGCTTTCCAGTCTGATGTGCCCACCTTCCAGCCTGATGTCTCGGTGCTTGCCTTCCAGCCTGGTGTCTCATTGCCTGCTTTCCAGCCTGGTGTCTCGTTGCCTGCTTTCCAGCCTGGTGTCTCGTTGCCTGCTTTCCAACTTGATGTCTCGATGCTTACCTTCCAGCCTGATGTCTCAATGCTTGCCTTCCAGCTTGATGTCTCGGTGCCTGCCTTCCAGCCTGATGTCTCGTGCCTGCCTTCCAGCCGGATGTCTCGGTGCCTGCCTTCCAGCTTGATGTCTCCACTTTCCAGTCTGATGTGCTCGCTTTCCAGTCTGATGTGCTCGCTTTCCAGTCTGAAGTCCTGATGTCTGCCTTCCAGCCTGAAGTCTTGGTGCCCGCATTCCAGTCTGATGTGCTCGCTTTCCAGTCTGATGTGCCCGTTTTTCAGTCTGATGTGCCCACCTTCCAGCCTGATGTCTCGGTGCTTGCCTTCCAGCCTGATGTCTCGTTGCCTGCTTTCCAGCCTGGTGTCTCGTTGCCTGCTTTCCAGCCTGATGTCTTGATATTGGTGTCTCAGTCTGAAGTTTCGGTGCCCGTGTGTCAGCCTGGAGTTTTGGTGCCCGTGTGTCAGCCTGGAGTTTCGGTGCCCGTGTGTCAGCCTGGAGTTTTGGTGCCCGTGTGTCAGCCTGAAGTTTCGGTGCCCATGTGTCTACCTGAAGTTTCGGTGCCCGTTACCCAGTCTGCTGAACTGGTGCCCGTTACCCAGTCTGCTGAACCATTGCCCGTTACCCAGTCTGCTGAACCAGTGCCCATTACCCAGCTTGCTGAGCCAGTGCCTGTGATCCAGCCTGACCTTACGGTGCTCGCTGTTCGGCCTAATGTTCCAGAGCCTGCTGCCCAGCTTGATGACCCGGAGCCTGCTGCCCAGCTCGACGACCCGGAGCCTGCTGCCCAGCTCGATAACCCGGATCCCGCTGTCTGCTCTGATGTGCCCGCTGTCTGCCCTGAGGTGCCTGATGCCCAGCCTGAAGTGCCTGTTGGCCAGCCTGATGTACCCCATCTGTTGTTCTGCTTGATGCCATAGACTATGGACAACTACAACCACCTTTGAGGAAGGGTACTGTCAGGAAATGTTCCATCCGCTGGTAATATCTGTCATTTGGCATGCAGTTCTGAGGTCCACCAGCAAGTGCTTCCTGGCAGTTTGGAACTGTCAGGAGAGCTTTTCCCTGCTGATGTTATGTCATCTTTGGGCCGCAGTACTGGCGTCCACCAGCGGATGGATCCTGGCAGTGTGGAGCAGACAGTACCTCCTTCAATCAGGTGTCACTTGAGGCCAATCACAGGCCTATAAATACCCAGCAAGCACTCACATGTTTGCCTTGGTTTCTTCCTTGTGCCCTGACCTGCTAGCTTGTGATCTGATCCTGATCCTGATTCTGACCCTGTACCTGTGCCCTGAACCTGTGACCCGTGTATCTGATCCTGTCTCCCTGTCCGATCCCTATCCTGATCCCTATCCTGTCCCACCTGTTACTTTGCATCCCTGCCTGCAGTCTGATCCATCTATCCTCTCCCTGTCCTGTGTTCCTTACCCCATCTGCTGATCTCCCTGTGTATGACCTTGGCCTGGCTATTGTTTATGATCCTGGTATTTCCCATTTATTGTACTTATCTGTCTGTTGTTATTTGTGGGTCTCTGTCTGTTGGTTGGTTATTGCACTGTGTCATATTGGAGGTGGTTGTACTATATTATTCACTTACTTTAATAAATTATTATATTTTCACTTATATACGTTTTGGTGTCCTCTGTCGCAGATCACACAGTTCTGGTCACACCTGTTAATGACACACTGTATTAGATACTGTGTACACGTCCTGCACTATATTAGAAACTGTACAATGGCTGCACTGTATTGTATACTGTGTTCACCACCAGAACTGTATTAGAAACTGTACACACTGTATTGGATACTGTGTACACTGCCTTAAGTGTGTTAGAAACTATACGCCACCGAATGCACTGTATATATAGGCTACACTGAATGCAGAGTGTGTGTGTATATATAGGCAGGCAGGTTGAGGGGCTCCAGTTTATTTGCTTATTTGGGAGGAAACTGGCTTTTCAGTTTCCTCATTGTTTACTAAAGTCCACTTTGGGACCTGGACCCCGGGGATTTTGTCGCGATCTGGGTGGGATGAAATCCCCAGTCCTGGGTCTGGGTTTTGAGATCCACCAGCATACTGACTGGTCAGGTGTATGCTGGGCTATTTGTAGACACCTGACCATGGTTCTGGGCTCCACCCTCCCAAAGAGTCCAGGTAAGCAAGGGAGAAGTGTGCATGTCTGCACAGTTCTGTCTGTTAGAGCAGACAGAGGGTCCAAGTCTGTGGGCTGGAACAGCAAGGAAGCTGGAAAAGAATGCTGAGGTATAGGACCTCTGTTATAGAGCCGAAAGGGCTGAAGCATACATGTGAGCAGCAGTGCTGCTAAAGAGAGCCAGGTGGCTTGGTATTTTCTGTTTATCTTACATTGTTGCTGTGGAAAGCTGAAACCCCTGTGTGGGCAACTCTTTTGTTATCGGACTTGTTTTCTTTTTCTTTAATAAAAACAAGCCCTTGAACGGCATATCTGGCATGGACTCTGCTCACTGGTGTGCTCTACACAGAAGCTAAACAACCTCCAATATTACAAGTGGTGCTCGAATGTGGACAGAACTGAAGATCCTTGTGTATACCAGTGAGCTATTCCCAGAAACTGCCTGTGCTCTTAGTGGCGTCACTAGGGTTGGTGTCACCCGGTGCCGAAAAAATTGGTGTCACCCCTTCCTCCACCAACTACCTCAATACAGACCCCCCTCCACTAACTACAGACCCCACTCCATCAATATAGCCCCCCTACTAGGTACAGACTCCCCTCCCTCAGTACAGACCCCCCTCTATCAGTACAGACCCCCACTCAGTGCAGACCCCCTTTCCTCAGTATAGACCCCCCACTAAGTACTGACCCCCTCCCTCAGTACAGATTCCTCTCCCTTATTGCAGATCCGCCCATCAGTACAGACACCCTCCTTCAGTGCAGAGTCTGCAGACCCCCTCCATCAGTATCAACCTCCTACCTCAGTGCAGACCCCCCCATCAGTACATACACCCCCCCCAGTGCTGACCCCCATCAGTATGGAATCCCCCTCTCAGTGCAGACCCCCCATTAGTATAGAATCCCCCCTCAGTGCAGACTCCCCCATCAGTATAGAATCCCCCCTCAGTGCAGACCCCCATCAGTATAAAATCCCCCCTCAGTGCCAACCCCCATTAGTATAGAACCCCTCTCAGTGCAGACCCCCCATTAGTATAGAATCCCCCCTCAGTGCAGACCCCCATCAGTATAAAATCCCCCCTCAGTGCCAATCCCCATTAGTATAGAATCCCCCCTCAGTGCAGAGCCCCCATTAGTATAGAATCCCCCCTCAGTGCAGAGTCCCCCATTAGTAGAGAATCCCCCCTCAGTGCAGACCCCACATTAATATAGAATCCCCCCTCAGTGCAGACCCCCATCAGTATAAAATCCCCTCTCATTGCTAACCCCCATTAGTATAGAACCCCCCGAGTGCAGACCCCCCATTAGTATAGAATCCCCCTCAGTGGAGACCCCCCATTAGTATAGAATCCCCCCTCAGTGCAGACCCCCCATTAGTATAGAATCCCCCCTCAGTGCAGACCCCCATTAGTATAGACACCCACTGCACATGTCCACCCACATATACATAAAGTTTACAGACCTCAGTACAGTACGGACAGATACACACAGCCGTGTGTGTCCCTTGGGCTCCTCCTCCTCTTGTGTGGATGTAAACAGAGAGGAGGGGGAGGCAGTTTCAGTCTGCTGCGCTAAGGGACACAGCGCAAGACCTGAGGCACAGATTAGGGAAGCGGACAGTGTTAGCAGTGCGTGCCGCTACCTACGGGTGTCACCCCTCTGGCGGGTGTCACCCAGGTGCGGCCCGCACCCACCTAACAACACCATTGTGTGCTCTGCAGCAGGTGGGGCACCTGGAAGGGAGAGGCCCCTTAAAGAGACAGTGCTCCTGTTGTTTATCTGTGCAGTGGAGTAACTGCGAATATGGAAAGTCCACCAGTGTTTGAATCAGCTGTGGACTGGTGCAAGCGGCACCTGGCAGTGCTGAACCAAGCTACAGAGGAAAACAAGCCAACCCTCAGTGTAAGGGGAGAGCGGCTGGATGTCCATAACTGGAAGAGGGGTGTTGTTGCCCCTGGCAACGCTGCTGCAGTTAAAACAGTAGCTATTGTGAAAAATGTGAATGTGTCACAGCATGAAACAGGATCCAGCAGAGAGAAGCCCATGCTATATACAAAGAGAAAGGCTGATAAAAGGCTGAGACCAAGAGTGGTTGCCCATAGCAACACTGGGGAAGCCAGTTGGGCTGTCTGTGTACCATGGGGTATGTCTAACCAGGATCGTGGCAAGTGGCTTCAGGAGAAGCCGATACATCATGTTGGAGAGAGCCAGCAAAGTTCTGCTGGGAGAGTGCGGTCTCCCATGGCAACGAGAGGAGGAAAGGAGGAGCTGCAGTGGAGATTTGGCTCAGCGTCCCCACAAAGAGGCCTGTGCAATCCGGCCAGCTGGGAGTCACCAGGAGAGAAGCGCTCTGGGAAAAAGTCATCCAGTACCATGCCTGAAATGTGGCCAGCTGGGGCATGGCATGTTTTCTTGCCCTAGGTTATGGAATAGGGCTGGAGATAATATTGCTGAGTAAAAGTTTTCATCTGCAGGCTCAAATTCCTGTGCAAATATGTTTGCAGTCACCCCTGGCAACAAGGAGGAGTTTTTTGTTGTGTCGGCAGGGGATGCTAAACAGTGGGAGATACCTGCTGTAGTTTCATCCCGTGGCCACCCGGGGGAGTTTGCCGGTAAAAGTGCGGCAGAGGACTGGTTCGTGAGACGCCGTACACAAATGAACATGTTGACCCCTACTACTGTGGTGGGTAAGACTGTCTTTAATGGAATAATGACTAGAAATGCTGAGTTTATGTGGAAAAGGACTGGTTATGAGACTGTCCATGAAGTGAGAGTGACCCCAGTTAGTGGGGCCACTGAATGTGTTCTTGAGGGTGACTGTTCCCTGTGCAGTACCCTGTACAGTGGGGAGGCAGGGGTTAAAGTCAAACCTGCATCGGTGTGTGCTACTCAAGAGGGGCATAGTGATGTGTCTAATGTCTGCCAGTCTCAGGTTGGCAGTGGGCTAGGACAGCCTGCAAAAGCTAAAAATGCTGTTAATGGTAATGAAAAGTTTGCTGTTGGGAAAACCCCAGGTTCTTGCAAACAAAAGTTGTGGTGAAAGATGGGCCATTGCCCATAACAACTGGTGGTAAGACAGCACAGTTGTCCTTAGA
Source organism: Aquarana catesbeiana (assembly GCF_042186555.1). NCBI lineage: Eukaryota > Metazoa > Chordata > Amphibia > Anura > Ranidae > Aquarana > Aquarana catesbeiana. The sequence continues at coordinate 147,197,706 of NC_133328.1, read as the reverse complement.
CATCTCCAGGGAACTTCATGCATTGGAGCCGGAGGTTGCCCTGGACAACTGCGATGTCACTCTGGTGAGACAGAGTGGAACTGCACCTTTTAATGGGAAGGTGTTAGTGCAATCTGCTAATACGGAAAGTCTGCAGGTAAATAGTGGGTTAATGCAACCTGTGGAAAGTGCAAAAGTGTGTGAGGTTTATGAAGCGCCACCCGAGCAAGGTGGTAAATATGGTGTATTGCAACCTGCTGTGTTAAAACACGTACAGTAGGTGACCGCAATATTGTGTCAATCTCGCCACTTTTCTCGGCGAGATTTGACACCTACGAGACCCGTTGCGGGAGCCAGTGCCGAGATGGCTCACTTATCTAGAAAGGAAAACTTTTTTTCCTTTCGCGATGGGCGACAGGCAGTGCTGACAGCTGTCTGGTATGAATCCTGAGGGGGAACGCCGCGCCAAATTTTAAATGAAAAAACCAGCGTGGGTTCCCCCCAGGGGCATACCAGGCCCTTAGGTCTGGTATGGATTGTAAGGGGAACCCCTATGCCAAAAAATCGGCGTGGGGTCCCCCCAAAATCCATACCAGACCATTATCCGAGCATGCAGCCCGGCCGGTCAGGAAAGGGGGTGGGGACGGGCGAGTGTCCCCCTCCCTCCTGAACCATACCAGACCGCATGCCCTCAACATGGGGGGTTGGTGTCTTGGTGTCCACCCCAAAGCACCTTGCCCCCATGTTGATGAGGACAAGGGCCTCTTCCCGACAACCCTGGCTGTTGGTTGTCAGAGTCTGCGGGCGGGGAGCTTATCAGAATCCGGGAGCCCCCTTTAATAAGGGGGTCCCCAGATCCCGGCCCCCCACTCTATGTGAATGAGTATGGGGTACATGGTACCCCTACCCATTCACCTAGGAAAAAAAGTGTTAATAAAAAAAACACACCACGCAGGTTTTAAAAGAAATTTATTAGGCAGCTCCTGGGGGGGTCTCTTCCAACTTCCGGGGTCTTCTTCCAACTTCTTCTCCCAGTGTTCCGCCTCTTCTCCCGGGCCCCTCCGCTATCTTCTTCCAGCTCTCTTGCTAGCGGGGGCCCGGTCTGCTGCCGCTGTCCGGTTCTTCTCCGGTATCTTCTGCCGGACTCCCCCGCTATCTTCTTCCAGCTCTATTGCTAGCGGGGGACCAGGTCTGCTGCGCTGTCTTGACCCCTCTTCTCTTCTTCTCTTCTTCTGATGTTGACATGACACTCTCTCCTGCTGGAATGGTGTGTCCGAGCTGCAGAGCCATTTATATAGGCGGTGATCCTGCCCCTTGTGACGTCACAGTCCCAGCATGCGCAGGGACTCTGGGGTCACGCCCCCTTATGACGCCTTATGTCCTCATCAACATGGGGGCAAGGTGCTTTGGGGTGGGGGGGCCCGCAGGGCGCCCCCCCTCCCCCAAGACACCAACCCCCCCATGTTGAGGGCATGCGGCCTGGTACGGTTCGGGGGGGTGCTCGCCCGTCCCCACCCCCTTTCCTGACCGGCCAGGCTGCGTGTTCGGATAAGGGTCTGGTATGGATTTTGGGGGACCCCCACGCCGATTTTTCAGCGTAGGGGGTTCCCCTTACAATCCATACCAGACCTAAGGGCCTGGTATGCCCCTGGGGGGGAACCCACGCCGTTTTTTTCATTTAAAATTTGGCGCGGCGTTCCCCCTCAGTATTCATACCAGACAGCTGTCAGCACTGCCTGTCGCTCATCGCGAAAGGAAAAAAAAGTTTTCCTTTCCCGATGAGTGAGCCAGCACGACATGCACAGTACCCTGTCACCGAGAACCAGCACGTTGAGATTGCACTTGAAACACAATCTCGCGGTCAGGTACTGTATTACCACAGTCTGACATGATTCACAATGATTTGTGCGATGAGTCTGCAACTAAGCCCATCTGTTATGTGTCCCCTTGGGCGGATGGATCGGTTCTGAGGAGTACCGGTGAACGGAGCGCACAAACAATGGATTGGGATAGTTGGGGTAAAAATCTTATCTCTCTGATAGATAAGGCTTTTATGCACAAAAATAAGGTGGCCACGGTTTCTGCTGTGCCAGCAGGAGGGCTTGTACCGGAGGGCGCGGTGGCTGCTGCAGGGGTTAACCCTCGTGAGCAGGATGAACCAAATAAGGGCAAGCGCACAGCAGAGACATTGTCTGTGACCCACAAAACTGAGGTTGACATGGAGTGTCAAAGTGAAATTGTCACTGGTAATGCTCTGGAACATTTCATTGATGGTGAGCCTGAAAATTTGCGTATGAGTCCAGGACCTGGCAGCACTCTGGGTGAGCACCAGGCTGTGGTTATCTCCAGCTGGGAGGATGTTCGTTTGAAAGTCATAACTTCGCAAGTCTCAGCGAATGAGTCTGTCTGCATTCCCAGTGTAATAAAAGTCACCAGGAAGGACTTGGGTCTGGGATTAAGGGTCTGGTCTGTAACCAAAGCATTAAAAGAAATGCTTGAACTTTGGGATGTACAGCCAATCTATACTAGTGTGTCTCCTCCACAGTCTGACCGTCTAGTACTGCGAAGTACTGCTAGGTGGAGCACTGAATGGCAGACTGTACAGAACAAAGAAGAACAGAACAGGAATGGTTTATTCCTGAATTTGTTACTTTTGTTAAAAGTTGCCACTGCGTATGCTGCTGGATTACGTCCGGAAGATATAATATATGAGAGAGACTTTGGAGAAATGGAAAATGAGCCCAAAATGTCTGTGGTTTCACCTTCTAACAGCCAGGTGGAAAGCTTTTTTGCTGCTATGGTTGAAAATGTAGTGCCACAATCTTATTTGAACCAAAGTGATATGTGCAATGTGTCTGTTGCTGAACCACTCTGTCCCTCTGGGTCTCCTTGTGCAGTAGGGACGGTATTGCGTGGTACCTCTGGGAGCACAGAGATAACAGACTGGAACAGGTGGGCAAAAAGCCTGTTGGGTTTGTTGGAAAAGGCCTCTGTTAGTAAAATGGGAGCAGAAATGATTTCTGCAGTGCCAGATGAAGGACCTGCAGAGCAACTTGTATGCAAGGGTGCACTTGCTACTGCAGATGTTGCTCATGAGATGATAACGCCAAGTAAGGTCGAACGCACAGAAGAGGTCGTGTCTGTGATCCACATAGGGCCTAATGATGTGGTAATGGATGATGCCGTGCCAAATGAGCTGGTGTTGGTGGAAGTGCCAGGTGGCACAGCAATAAATGAAGTGATTGTAGTCACAGGTCCAAATGTTATTTTATGTGATAATTGTCAAGGGTCAGGACAGTTGCTGGCAGAGGATCTCATGCCAGTGGAGTTGGTGTATAATGAAGCTGCCATACACAAACACTCCGCTGGGTGCAGCTCCTCTCCAGACACTGCTCTGTTGACCATGGGTGACAACAAAAATAATGGTAGACCTGATGATCTTGGTCAAGTTAAATTGTAATGAGATCGGGAATGGTATGATAGACACAGAAGAGGTAAAAGGTACAGCAGAATAAGGCCCCCTACAGGTTCAGGAGGGTAGTTCTGGGGAAGATTTTCTGAGGTTTGAGAAATCTCTAATGTCTGAGAAGGATCGTGGTAAACAATGGTCAGAGGGAAATGGCCCAAAGCCCAGCAAGGTGTCACATGACTTTAAAACCTCAAAGTGGCAAGACAGTCAGGATGTTCTTCAGAGGGAAAACTCAATATAATATAATAGGAACTCCAAATCACCCACAAAAAATACAAAAAAGAGTCCAAGTGATATTATGATGAATCCGTGACAGCAAAGGAGGGTCCACCACCAAGACTAGAAGGGGTTACTCCTTACCAGATGGCCATGACCCCCCACTACAGAGGATCACAGCGAGCAGACAACCTTGTAAGACAGAAAATGGGAGCTTCTATCGGCATCCACCAGGGGTCATCTCACCGTCAGCCACACCAGCGAAACCCATGGCAGCGATACACCATAAAATATATAAAGGGAGCTCACATAGTGTAAAACCATCAAGATTTATTTGAAATTTAAAACACAAAGTGAACACTTACAAAACGTGTGTAGATAAAATAGCCTTAGGTCCGGTTCCTTGGCCACAGGAGCACGGACAAACCCGTCCTGCTGGAATGCAACACTGTTTGGGGGTGACATCAGTGCGTCGTCTGGCTCCGCCCTACGCGTTTCGTGACATCATCACGTCTTCCAGGGGCACAAGCGGCGCACTACGTCACCTCCTTAAATAATCCCGAAGCAAAACCATGCCTCGCTATGGATCGCTGTATGCTGTGAGTCACCCAAGATGCATCAAAGACTTCCGGCATCCGGATGCGCTTCACAACACAAGCAATCAGCAAAGGCTGTCATGTTCTGACAGTCCATAAGAACCAATGCATACATATGAACATAATATACATCTAGATAACATACCCATAAACAGGTAATGTGTGCATACATAACATATTCAATACATATATGAAACTGAATATAAAATGAGTAAAATTAAATAAGCCTTTTCTGCATAAACTAACCATGGTAAATTTGTAGTAAGTGGCTACAAATCCAAAACTGGTGATTTACATTGATCAAAATGGGAACTGGCGGGACCTGTTTGGAAATCAAAAACGGACCATTTAAAAGGGGAATTAAGGATATGTGTACTTATATTCCTCCGTCCGTCTAAGACTAAACGTTAGAAACCGGAAATGGAAATAAACAGTGGATTGTAGTCTCCAACCTAAAGTTCCCACATAGGTGCAACAGCGCCATCTGATGGTTAAGTCCCGGAAGCACACTAAAGGCTATGTGTCATTTATTCAACACCCAAAGTGTTGCCTTCAAAACTAGGGTAGCATCTAATGGGTAGGTTGGGACTATAAAGGATGGGGTCCCAAAGGGGTTTCCATCCAGTAAATCTATGAATATATAGTAAAAGTTCTCTACCCCTCTGAGTGTGAGTAGTACAGAAACCGGAAATGGAGTGATTTATCGGTTGTGGTCTCTATCTGAGTGTCCCCACCACTGCTCAGTAGCGCCATCTGGTGGATAAATAAAAAAACCCACTAAAAAGTCTCATGTTATAGACCAGACCACCAAAATGTCTCCATCGAGCATAAAGCAACATCAAATAAATGTTGTGGGGATCACAGGAAAAGCAGAACCCAAAATATAAAAATTGGACATAAACTTAAAAATGGATAGACTATTACAGGCTAAAATTAAACTAGTATAAATCGAACAGTTTAGTAAAATTGGGAAAAGGACCCGTCTAAACTGGCAATGCCCTACAGAGGATCCACAGCATATAATCGTATATGTATAACATACAGTTTAGCCCTGCAGATACAGATAACTAAATGTACTAGGACTTATTAATAAATGCACTTACATCTGTATCTACATTTAACCCGAAAGGGGCATAAGTCTGTAGATCCAAGACATTTTGCATTTAGAGATTTCCCTTACCAGCGAACTCCCTCTCCAATGTGGTTTGTATTTGTTAATCCCAACATACAAAGTATTGGAGGGGTCCCTACCATGTGCTTCATCGAAATGTCTCGACACAGAATGCTTATCAAAACCCCTGCGGATATTATGTTCGGTCAGTCTGACCTTGAGGGCCCTCTTGGTCCTGATAGGCCCGTGAGGTGCTGGTGGACGTGAACTGACAGATTTTCCTTCCCCTACAGCTATTGAGGGAGCAAACCTGACAGTTCCTGCATTTATAGTACCCTGTAAGGTCATGGAAAAAAGATTTATTGATAGTGGGTGGGTCCTGCACGGTGGGAGCAATCGTATTCCCCAATGTGGACGCACCCTTAAAAACAACACAAGGGTTTTTAGGTAAAATTGAACTGAGGACTGAGTCCGTGGTCAGAATATGCCAGTGTTTTTTTATTAGATCCTTAATCTGGCGATGTTGGGTGGAGAAAGTGGTGATAAAAGGTAAATTAAAATCACCCTTGACCACCTGACATTGGCCTGTTCCTAATAGGATTAAATGTAGATACAGATATAAATGCATTTATTAATAACTCCTAGTGCATTTAGTTATCTGTATCTGCAGGGCTAAACTGTATGTTATACATATACGATTATATGCTGTGGATCCTCTGTAGGGCATTGCCAGTTTAGACGGGTCCTTTTCCCAATTTTACTAAACTGTTCGTTTTATACTAGTTTAATTTTAGCCTGTAATAGTCTATCCATTTTTAAGTTTATGTCCAATTTTTATATTTTGGGTTCTGCTTTTCCTGTGATCCCCACAACATTTATTTGATGTTGCTTTATGCTCGATGGAGACATTCTGGTGGTCTGGTCTATAACATGAGACTTTTTAGTGGGTTTTTTTATTTATCCACCAGATGGCGCTACTGAGCAGTGGTGGGGACACTCAGATAGAGACCACAACTGATAAATCACTCCATTTCCAGTTTCTGTACTACTCACACTCAGAGGGGTAGAGAACTTTTACTATATATTCATAGATTTACTGGATGGAAACCCCTTTGGGACCCCATCCTTTATAGTCCCAACCTACCCATTAGATGCTACCCTAGTTTTGAAGGCAACACTTTGGGTGTTGAATAAATGACACATAGCCTTTAGTGTGCTTCCGGGACTTAACCATCAGATGGCGTTGTTGCACCTATGTGGGAACTTTAGGTTGGAGACTACAATCCACTGTTTATTTCCATTTCCGGTTTCTAACGTTTAGTCTTAGACGGACGGAGGAATATAAGTACACATATCCTTAATTCCCCTTTTAAATGGTCCGTTTTTGCTTTCCAAACAGGTCCCGCCAGTTCCCATTTTGATCAATGTAAATCACCAGTTTTGGATTTGTAGCCACTTACTACAAATTTACCATGGTTAGTTTATGCAGAAAAGGCTTATTTAATTTTACTCATTTTATATTCAGTTTCATATATGTATTGAATATGTTATGTATGCACACATTACCTGTTTATGGGTATGTTATCTAGATGTATATTATGTTCATATGTATGCATTGGTTCTTATGGACTGTCAGAACATGACAGCCTTTGCTGATTGCTTGTGTTGTGAAGCGCATCCGGATGCCGGAAGTCTTTGATGCATCTTGGGTGACTCACAGCATACAGCGATCCATAGCGAGGCATGGTTTTGCTTCGGGATTATTTAAGGAGGTGACGTAGTGCGCCGCCTGTGCCCCTGGAAGACGTGATGATGTCACGAAACGCGTAGGGCGGAGCCAGACAACGCACTGATGTCACCCCCAAACAGTGTTGCATTCCAGCAGGACGGGTTTGTCCGTGCTCCTGTGGCCAAGGAACCGGACTTAAGGCTATTTTATCTACACACGTTTTGTAAGTGTTCACTTTGTGTTTTAAATTTCAAATAAATCTTGATGGTTTTACACTATGTGAGCTCCCTTTATATATTTTATGGTGTATCGCTGCCATGGGTTTCGCTGGTGTGGCTGACGGTGAGATGACCCCTGGTGGATGCCGATAGAAGCTCCCATTTTCTGTCTTACAAGGTTGTCTGCTCGCTGTGATCCTCTGTAGTGGGGGGTCATCGCCATCTGGTAAGGAGTAACCCCTTCTAGTCTTGGTGGTGGACCCTCCTTTGCTGTCACGGATTCATCATAATATCACTTGGACTCTTTTTTGTATTTTTTGTGGGTGATTTGGAGTTCCTATTATATTATATTGAATTTTCACTTGACGGGACATTTTGGTGGATCACAATCAACCGCTATTCATATTTCCATTTACACCTATTATTAAAAAACTTTTTTTCAAAGAAAAATCTTTTATACCATTTTGCACATATATTAGCGCAATTCCTTATTTTTCTTATGTTTACTCCACAATTGATGTTTATTGTCGGGATTGCAGCTTTTTAACGATCAATTGTTCACTTGGTTTATAGCGCAGTTTTTCTTTATTTTTCTTGTTCTTCAGAGGGAGACTAGGATGAGGCTGCAGTCATATGAGGACGTTAGTGATGAAACTGACAAAATTAAGCATGCAGTGTACATGAGGAAACAAGTGACGCTAAGTTTGGACAGTAAGAGGGTGCCCGTACATAGAGCGCAGAGAGGGAACAGGGTCACCCCAATAAAAGAGCCCCCACTTATCACAAAACCAGTGTTAAAAAATGTGGTTCCATCTAAACTAAGTAAAGAGAAAAGGGGTGGTCTAGTGGAAATTGAGGGAGCACTTTATAACCTTAATGGTGTTTTTGCATATGCAAAAAGGTACCAAGATTGGTAAAAGGACTAGTGTAGGCCCAAGAGAATTGGGAAGACATCGCTTTTGGAAGCGCACTCGTAAAAAGGCACGGGAATGTCTTTGTAGAGCCCAAGTAGATGTAGCAGGGGGACATGGAGAAAGTCACCTGATGGGACCAGATTTAGCCCATGTGGTTGGTAGCGTGCATGGTCATGCCAAGGTGAGGAGGTTGTACTGGTGTGTTTGGCCCTCTGGGTCAAAACAAGGGGGGGAGATATGTGGTGGTGTGGTACCCCACCAGTGTTTGGACGCAGGCTTATCAACCAGGCAGGTTGAGGGGGTCCAGTTTATTTGCTTATTTGGGAGGAAACTGGCTTTTCAGTTTCCTCATTGTTTACTAAAGTCCACTTTGGAGCCTGGGGATTTTGTAGCGATCTGGGTGGGATGAAATCCGCAGTCCTGGGTCCGGGTTTTGAGATCGACCAGCATACTGACTGGTCAGGTGTATACTGGGCTATTTGTAGACACCTGACCATGGTTCTGAGCTCCACCCTCCCAAGGAGTCCAGGCAAGCAAGGGAGAAGTGTGCATGTCTGCACAGTTCTGTCTGTTAGAGCAGACAGAGGGTCCAAGTCTGTGGGCTGGAACAGAAGGGAAGCTGGAAAAGAGTACTGAGGTACAGGACCTCTGTTATAGAGCCAAAAGGGCTGAAGCATAAGTCTGAGCGGCAGTGCTGCTAAAGAGAGCCAGGTGGCTTGGTATTTTCTGTTTATCTTACATTGTTGCTATGAAAAGCTGTAACCCCTGTGTGGGCAACTCTTTTGTTATCTGACTTGTTTTATATAATATCTATCTATCTATCTATCTATCTATCTATCTATCTATCTATCTATCTATCTATCTATCTATCTATCTATCTATCTATCTATCGATAATCACCTGAAGTGTATTAGAAACAGTACACCACCGAATGCACTGTAGATACAGGCTACACTGGATGCAGAATATATATATATTTATTATACAGTGGGGACGAAAGTATTCAGACTCCCTTAAATTTTTTACTCTTTGTTATATTGCAGCCATTTGATAAAATCATTTAAGTTCATTTTTTTCCTCATTAATGTATACACAGCACCCCATATTTACAGAAAAACACAGAATTGTTGACATTTTTGCAGATTTGTTAAAAAAGAAAAACTGAAATATCACATGGTCCTAAGTATTCAGACCCTTTGCTCAGTATATAGTAGAAGCACCCTTTTGATCTAATACAGCCATGAGTCTTTTTGGGAAAGATGCAACAAGTTTTTCACACCTGGATTTGGGGATCCTCTGCATTCCTCCTTGCAGATCCTCTCCAGTTCTGTCAGGTTGGATGGTAAACATTGGTGGACAGCCTTTTTTAGGTCTCTCCAGAGATGCTCAATTGAGTTTAAGTCAGGGCTCTGGCTGGGCCATTCAAGAACAGTCACGGAGTTGTTGTGAAGCCACTCCTTCCTTATTTTAGCTGTGTGCTTAGGGTCATTGTCTTGTTGGAAGGAAAACCTTTGGCCCAGTCTGAGGTCCTGAGCACTCTGTAGAAGGTTTTCATCCAGGATATCCCTGTACTTGGCCACATTCATCTTTCCCTCGATTGCAACCAGTCATCCTGTCCCTGCAGCTGAAAAGCACCCCCACAGCATGATGCTGCCACCATCATGCTTCACTGTTGGGACTGTATTGGACAGGTGATGAGCAGTGCCTGGTTTTCTCCACATGTACTGCTTAGGGTTAAGGCCAAAAAGTTCTATCTTGGTCTCATTGGTCTCATCAGACCAAAGAATCATATTTTTCACCATCTTGGAGTCCTTCAGGTGTTTTTTAGCAAAATCCATGCGGGCTTTCATGTGTCTTGCACTGAGGAAAGGCTTCCGTCAGGACACTCTGTCATAAAGCCCCGACTGGTGGAGATCTGCAGTGATGGTTGACTTTCTACAACTTTCTCCCATCTCTCGACTGCATCTCTGGAGCTCAGCCACAGTGATCTTTGGGTTCTTCTTTACCTCTCTCACCAAGGCTCTTCTCCCCCGATAGCTCAGTTTGGCTGGACGGCCAGCTCTAAGAAGGGTTCTGGTCATCCCAAACGTTTTCCATTTAAGGATTATGGAGGCCACTGTGCTCTTAGGAACCTTAAGTGCAGCAGAAATTTTTTGTAACCTTGGCCAGATCTGTGCCTTGATCTGTGAATACTTAGGACCATGTGATATTTCAGTTTTTCTTTTTTAATAAATCTGCAAAAATGTCAACAATTCTGTGTTTTTCTGTCAATATGATTTTAGCAAATGGCTGAAATATAACAAAGAGTGAAAAATTTAAGGGGGTCTGAATACTTTCCGTCCCCACTGTGTGTGTGTATGTGTGTGTGTGTGTGTGTGTGTGTGTGTGTGTGTGTGTATATATATATATATATATATATATATATATATATATATATATATATGCTACTCCTCCTCTCTCTAATCTCTATATCAAATACACTGCCACTAACTGAATAACCTGCCTGCTTAATCTAACTCAAGCTATCTCTCTGTCCACGCCAACAACACTATACACGGCCACTATGTAAGCAGCCTTATATAGTGTGGGAACTCACAGTGCATTATGGGGCACTCCGCGCCGCTCAAATTTCCCACAAAAGCCCCATAATGTTTGCTGCTCTGCGAACAGGTAAACACCCGATGTTCGAGTCGAACACGAAGCTCATCCCTAGCCGCTGCCTGCCACCTAAACTGACCATACCTCTGCCTGCTCCGGAATTGATTCTGGTCTGTTTTTTGATGATGCCTCTGCTTGCCGATTGAACTATTGACCACGTTTCTGCCTTCCACCTGAACTTACCTCGGCCCAGTAATTGACCATGTTTTTGCCTGCCATCTTTTGCCTTGCTACTGTAGTAGTGGGATTCAAGATAACAAAAGGTTCTCACATATGTGAGGGGCTTCAAAATAATTTTTCAGAGTGGAAATAACTATGTTTTTTGTTTTTCTCCGGGTTTTGTAATTCCTAGATTAGGGTCTGGAGACCGAAGGCTTTAAGGAGATTTGGGTGGGAAGAAGCCTCTACCCCTGTGTCCAGGTCTTAATTGACCGAAGCCCTAAGCCTGATATTTCTTCCTGCTGCTTACTTACCCTGGCTTGTTAATTAATCATGCCTCTGCCTGCCACCTGAACTGACTACACCTCTGCCTGCTATCTGTACTGACTATGGACCATGTTCCTGCCTACTGCCAGGACCAATACTTTGGCTAAGATGACCATGTCTCTACCTGCTGCCTGGATGATTCCTTTCACTGTCACTGACCACATCCCTGCCTGCTGCCTGGATCAATGCTTTGTCTCTGTCTGCTGCCTGTACTGACTATGGACAGTATTCCTGCCTCCTGCCTGGACTATTCCTTTCGCTGCCGCTGACCACGTCCCTGCTTGCTGCCTGGACCAATACTCTCCTCTGTAGACAACTGCACTACTAAAACCACAGGTAATCTTATGTTTACCCTTTGATCAGCAGAATGTATTTTGGGGTTTAATTCTTGGTATTTACATGCTATGTGTTAGAAAAGTGAAGGGCCTTCAGAAATGTAATAGGTTTTTAAGAAAATAGATGTTTAATTTATGCCCCTAGAACACCTAAAGGTGCTACTTGGATGTTGGGCCTCTCTATGTGTCTAGGCTGTGGAAAAATCTCACACAAGTGATATCCCCATACTCAGGAGGAGTAGCAGAATTTTTGGGGTTTAATTCTTGGTATGTACATGCTATGTATTAGAAAAGTGAAGGGCCTTCAGAAATGTAATAGGTTTTTAAGAAAATAGATGTTTAATTTATGCCCCTAGAACACCTAAAGGTGCTAATTGGATGTTGGGCCTCTCTATGTGTCTAGGCTGTGGAACAATCTCACACAAGTGATATCCCCATACTTAGGAGGAGTAGCATAATTTTTGGGGTGTAATTATTGGTATTTTCATTCTATGTGTTAGAAATATCTTATAAATGGACAACTTTGTGTAAAAAAAAAAAATAATATTAATTATTTACACATTTTTTGAAAACTTGTGGGAAAAAATGACACGTTCAAAAGACTCATTATGCCTCATAAACAATATGTTGGAGTGTTTTCTTTCCAAAATGGGGTCAATTTGTGGGTGTTTCCACTGTCCTGGTGCTCCAGGGCCTTCAAACATGTGCTTGTTAGTCAGAAAATTAGATTGTCTCCTGACATGGTAAACTAATGCCATTTGAGGAGTAACAGAAAAAGGAAAAATAGTGGAGATCGGAAAAATTAAATTGTTGATGTATAATGTAAAAAGTTTAAATACCTGATAAGGAGACACAAGATTCTAAAATAGATACAATTCTACACCACCAGTATTGGTTTCTTACAAGAAACGCATATATCACACGATTCAAGAGTTAAATTATATTCCAGACAGCATCCAACATGGTATTATGGAGACTCAACAACAGAGGGAAGGGGGTGGTGTTAGGCATAGGAAAGGATATAAGATTTATTGTAAGGAAAAGGAAGGTGGACCCCTTTCTGTTTTTGGAAGGGGAATCAGATGGTATTGAATACACGTTGACAAATATATACTGCCCTAATAAGAAATCAATGCTATATTTTAGATGAAAAATTTAAAGATATATTAGTCCCAAAATTATGCTCGTATTGGAGATCACTGGAGAAGGGGAAGGGGATGAGAAAGGGAACACTGCTCACATATATCACAGTAATACCAAATGAATATAAAGATATAACACAGTGCTCCATCTATAGGCCAATATCGCTATTGATTGAGGACATAAAACTATATGCCAAAGTCTTAGCCAACAGACTGAAAGTACTAATACCAGAATGGATACACATAGACCAGGTAGGAATTGTCCCTGGGAGGGAAGGAAGAGATAATGGGGTGAAACCTGCATTGCTCCTACAAAATATAAAGACGGACCCCAGGACTATTTCTGTCAATAGATGCTGAAAAGCATTCGACAGAGTAGACTGGGGGTTCATGTCAGCGACATAAGAGGCATTAGGAATTGGACCAAGAATGACCTAATGGATTGAGGCATTGTATGGGTACCTGTGGGCAGGGGTGAGGGTAAAAGGGACCCTGTCTCGCCCCTAGTCACAAGCATCAAAAACAATAAAGATATAAAGGAGGTGAAAATAGGAGATGAGGAATACAAGGTGGCAGCTTATGCTGACGATATCTTATTTTACATCTCAAACTCTAGAACAACATTACCTAATATAATGAAAACATTGAAAAAATACGTAGAGTTATCACATTTTAAATCTAAGTCAGAATACCTGAATATTAATATAGACAAGAAGGAAAAACAATGTTTACAGGAAAAATTCCCATTTAAATGGCAGAAAATCTATATCAAATGAACTATATCCCGTTGATAAATGAAATAAAGGAGGAAGTAAGGAAGATCTCAAGGAGGTCACTTTCTTGGATAGGACAAACAGACAATTAACACATTTTATAGAGACATTACCTAAACCAATAAGATCAAATGAGAACTTGTTGCCGTTAGAAAAAATTCTTAGCTCACAGATTTATAAGATTATTACGGGAATGTTAGATCCCGTAGTTCCACCTTTTTTGGAGAAATGATAAATGGAGCTTGGTGCAAAATGGAGCGAACAAGAAAAAGGAAAGCTATTGAAACTGGTGGAAGGGACAGCTATAGATACCAACATGAGAGAGATGAACTGCAAGTGCGTCTCAAGATGGTATTTAGCACCCATGAAATTAAATAAATTCCAACCTAAGAAATCACCGTTATGCTGGAGGGGTTGTGGGTCAAGAGGGCCAATGATCCACATATGGTGGATTGCCCAAAGATCCAGAAATTCTGGTAGGAGATTATCCAATTGATTCAGGAGATAACGGGAAAACAAATGCCTAAAAAACCTATTTATTACATAGTACTAAATTAACAACCAAAGAATATAAAAAAAAACAGTGACGCCCCATCTGATAAATGTGGCAAAAAGTTTAATTCCAAGATATTGGTTAAACCCAGAATGTCCCACACTGAGTGAATGGGTTAGAAAGATTGGATCAATACACAATATGGAAGAATTATACCATGTATGGGAAGATAAAACTGACACATATGTTAACATATGGAAAGGTTGGTCAGAATTTAGGATCACAAGAAGATACACAAATTTGAAGAATAAAAGTCAAGTAGACTAAGCAGAGGGAAAGAGGGGTTGAAAAAAGGGTGGAGGTGTGGGGGGGAGAGGAATATATACACACAGGGATATTTTTAAATGTAGAAAATTAGATTGTTTAATCTTAAGTAATTCTTGGTATGTACATGCTATGTTTTAGAAATATGAAGGGCCTTCGAAAATGCGATAGGTTGTCAGGAAATTAGATGTGTAATTTATGTCCCTAGAATGCCTTTCACACTTATACGACTTGTCCCACGATTTTGGACTGCAAAATCACATGACAAGTCATTCTCCATGATTTTGAATGACTACCATTCATATTGGCACGACTTTAAGTCGTCCTGACTTCAAAGTAGATCCTGCACTACTTTTTTTTTCTGAAGTCAGATCAAAGTCGGATTCCATATTAACTGATCCGACTTTGGCATGTGACTTGTGCATAAAGGGGAACTCCACGCCAATTTTTTTTTTTTTAAGAAAAAAAGGCATGGGTTCCCCCTTCATGAGCATACCGGGCCCTTCGGTCTGGTATGGATTTTAAGGGGAAACCCATGAAAATGTGTCATGGGGTCCCCCCAAAATCCATACCAGACCCTTATCCGAGCAGCAGCCTGGCCGGTCAGGAAAAGGGGTGGGGACGAGCGAGCAAGCCCCCATGGGCCATACCAGGCCACATGTCCTCAACATGTGGGGTGGGTGCTGTGGGGCAGGGGGCGCCCTGCGGCCCCTCCCACCCCAAAGCACCTTGCCCCTCTGTTGATGAGGACAAGGGCCCCTTCCCGACAACCCTGGCCGTTGGTTGTTGGGGTCTGCAGGTGGGGGGGCTTATCGGAATCTAGGAGCCCCCTTTGATAAGGGGCCCCCAGATCCTGGCCCCCAACCCTATGTGAATGAGTATGGGGTACATCGTACCCCTACCCATGCACCTGGGGGGAAAAAAGTGTCAATAAAAAAAACACACTACACAGGCTTTTAAAGTAATTTATTAGGCAGCTCCAGGGTCTTCTTCCGACTTCTGGGGTCACTTCCGACTTCTCTGAGCTCTCTGGCCTCTTCTCCGTGCTCTCTGGTTCTTCTCCTGCTCTCCGGTGTCTTCTGCCGGGCTCCTCTGCTATCTTCTGCTCTTTTGCCCCCCCTTTTTTCTGCAAGTGTTGGCCCGGTCTTCTCCATCGTCTTCTTCTCTCTTCTCTTCTTTGCGATGTTGACACGACGCTCTCTCCCGCTGTAATACCGTGTGCACGGTGATTTATATAGGCATGGGGCGTGGTCACCGGGCGATGTCACCAGTGACCCCACCCCTTTATGACATCACAGCCCGGGGCATGATGGGACTCTGACGTCATAAGGGGGCGGGATCACCGCGTGACCATGCCCCATGCCTATATAAATCATTGCGCACACAGCATTACAGCAGGAGAGAGCATCGTGTCAAGATCGCAAAGAAGAGAAGAGGGAAGAAGACGACAGAGAAGACCGGGCCAATGCTAGCAAAAGAGCTGGAAGAAGATAGCGGAGGAGCCTGGCAGAAGGCACCGGAGAGTGGAGAAGTCGGAAGAGACCCCTGAAGTCGGAAGAAGACCCCCGGAGTTGCCTAATAAATTACTTTAAAAACCTGTCTAGTGTGTTTTTTTTTATTGACACTTTTTTTCTCCCAGGTGCATGGGTAGGGGTATGATGTACCCCATACTCATTCACATAGGGTGGGGGCTCGGATCTGGGGGCCCCCTTATTAAAGGGGGCTTCCAGATTCTGATAACCCCCCCGCCTGCTGACCCCGACAACCAATGGCCAGGGTTGTTGGGAAGGGGCTCTTGTCCTCATCAACATGGGGGCAATGTGTTTTGGGGTGGGGGGCCGCAGGGCGCCCCCCGCCCCAAAGCACCCACCCCCCATGTTGAGGGCATGCGGCCTGGTACGGCTCAGGAGGGGGGGGGCGCTCGCTCGTCCCCACCCCGTTTCCTGACCGGCCAGGCTGGTGCTCGGATAAAGGTCTAGTATGAATTGTGGGGGGGACCCCATGCCGTTTTTTCGGTGTGGGGGTTCCCCTTAAAATCCATACCAGACTGAAGGGCCCAGTATACTCATGAAGTGGGAACCCATGCCGTTTTTTTTTTTTTTTTTTTAATTTGACTTGGAGTTCCCCCTAATTATTTGGTAATCAAAGTCACGTCCCTGCTCATTGAAGTTGTACTTCAAGTCGTGGGGCAAAGTCGGATCCACAGTCGTATGACTGTCTTGTCAAAATCGTGGCCGTGAAATCGCTGCAAAATCGCGTGACTTTGGAGTAGCACAAGTGTGAAAGGGGCCTAAAGGTGCTTCTTGCATGTTGGCCCCCTCTATGTGGCTAGGCTGTGAAAAAGTCTCACGTGTGGTCCCCATACTTAGGAGGAGTAGCAGAATGTGTTTTGAGGTGTAGTTACAAGCATGCGTATGCAGTGTGTGAGAAATTACTTGTTAATATGACAGTTTTGTGAAAAAAATTCTTCATATTCCAAAGAATTGTACGGAAAAATGACAACTGCAAAAAACTCACCATGCCTCTTACTAAATCCCTTGGAATCTCTTATTTGCGGAGGTATTTGTACTGTCCTGGCATGTTAGAGCCTCAAATGTAAAGATCTGGGGTTATTAAACTATAGTTGTGCATGCGTTTCAACAAGTTGTGCCAGTCCAGACTGCATTTTTAAGGGCATGACAGCCCACTTATATAAAAGAACGGAAAGTTCACAAAACAGCAATTTCCCTTGCAGGGGGTTCTACCATTACTGTAACTTGCTACTTCAGCCTCCTGACTTACTCACTTGCCACACGGCTTCTTCAGGCCCAGGCCTTAGGGCTGCTCCTCAGACCAGCAGAAAAGTACCCTTTGGTCAAGATCTCTCCAACTTACTCAGGATCAGCTTTGCGATGCACTGTCCTGAAAGCCATGTGCCTCCTGCAGACATGTATGCTCTAGCTGCTGCCTGCAGCCCCTAAGAGGTTGGAAGCCCTCCTGACACCTAAGCACAGACCTCCTGTCTGTTGGGTGGAGTCCTCCAGACTGCAGGGCCAGCCCTCCTGTCTGCCGGGTGGAGCCATCTCCAACTGGGAGCCCTGAGTTCTAACTCCAGGAAGAATATGAACCCAGCCCACAGGTGTGCAATCGGCGTGCCTGCCTTTCCAAAAATCAGGCATAAACTGCTTATAAACACAGTGACACAGATTGCCTTTCTACATCAGTCAGTACATCAAGGTGGATCAATTTTTATGGAACATAGCATAGCTTGCAGACTCTATAACCTTCACACAGACCAAATATTATACACTGATTTGGGTTATTTTTACCAAAGAGATGTAGCAGTATAAATTTCCACCCAAATATTTGAAGAAAATGTACTTATTTAAAAAATTTCATAACAGAAACTAAGAAAAACACTTTTTTTTCAAAATGTTTGGTCCTTTCTCTCATTTATAGCGCAAAAACTAAAAAATCCAGTGGTGATTAACCAAGCTAATCCAGCTGTGTACGTGGGCAGACAGACTTAATAGTCCCCACTGCAAGTTCACGGCTGGATTAGCTTGGTACTGGCTCAGAGGCACTTTAGCATGTGAATTCAAAATTGTGTTTTTTAACTTTTTAAATAAAATAGTTGCATACTACACCACGATGGCTATCTATATGTTTCATGAGAACTAATAGAGCAAGAGGCATTAGTATACTGCTTGGAAAGGCTGCTGTTGGATCCATCAAAAACGGAGTGGTTATCCAAAATTAATGAACCAAAGGCGCATAATCATTTATATCTGGTGAATGACCATTTCACTAAGTGGTGGTGCAGTCACTATAATGGTGGAAGTAGAAGTACTTAAATATTACTAAGGAATGTCACTATTGGAAGGAATTGATCACTCGCTGTGAACACTCATTGTACTTTGTTATATACACATTTTTGATGTATGAACTTAATGGACTGAGTTGTTTGATTACATAATAGCAATATTTGTAAATTTTGGTTTATTTTTAACCTCATCCTTATTTTTTCTATTTTTATTATTTTTTATTTTATTTTCTATATTTCATATATATTTGGCACTTGCTCTTTAATTATGGACAACCATTTGTAGTCAATATTGCACTAATAATTTTTACATAGGGGTATGATATTGTGTTGAAGTTTGGGCACATACATAAATGAATTGTTAGCATGAAGAAGAATATCCGTAAGGAATTCACTCTGAAATAGATAACAGATTTATATATATATATTTTTTGGTCATTAGAAGTGGAGTGGTATTAATATTTTTTAGGAGTTAGCGCAATCCACACATTAATTCATATTTAACATCCAACCCTAGGGTGGCATGTATTTTTGATTGCAGCAAACTAGACTATTGGTCACATACTTGATTATTTTTTTGCGCCGGTAGCACATCTTTTCTATTAACCACTTGCCACCCACCATATAGTAAAATGACATTGGCAAAGTGGTTGCGATATCCTGACCGGACATCATATGATGTTGTCAGGATATCGAGGCGCACATCGCAGAGATCGTTGTTGCAGCGTGTCAGTCTGACACACCGCAACTCTGATCTAGGTAAAGAGTCTCTAACAGACTCTTTACCATGTGATCAACCGTGTCCAATCACGGGTGATCACAATGTAAACAGGAAGAGCCGTTGATCGGCTGCTCTCCTGACAGGGGGGGTCTGTGCTGATTGTTTATCAGCGCAGCCCCCCTCAGATGCCGCCCAGGACCACCATAATGCCGCCAGGACCACCAGGGATGGCCACCACACTGGACCACCAGGTATGCCCCCCTAGACCACCAGGGAAATGCCAATCAATGCCCAGGCAGCTGCCAATCAGTGCCATGAAAAATACCTGCCAGTGCCAACAGTGATGCCTATCAGTGAAATCTAGAAGTGTCAGCCATCAGTGCCGCATATCAGTGCCACCTATCAGTGCTGCCTATCAGCGCCCATCAGTGCCGCCTATCAGTGCCCATCAGTGCCGCCTATCAGTGCCCATCGTCAGTGCCCATCAGTGCCATCTCATTGGTGCCACCTCCTCGGTGCCACCTTATCCGTTCAGCTTATCAGTGCCCATCAGTGAAGGAGAAAATGTACGTATTTACAAAATTTTATAACAAAAACAAAGAAAAAAAGGAAAATTTATTATCAAATACTTACCGTAATTTTCCTTTCCTGATGGACTCCATGGCAGCCTACGTGTGGGTTAACCCCGCCTCCTCTCCAATGCTATAGGACCCCATTCCCATAAATGAGTACTCACCACTAGCTACTGCGTTCCGTAACTAGCCTACTCTATGACCAATGGGTGGGAACTCCGTCTGCCATGGAGTCCATCAGGAAAGGAAAATTACGGTAAGTATTTGATAATAAATTTTCCTTTTTCCTGACAGACTCCATGGCAGCCTACGTGTGGGAAATAACTAGCCGACCACACGGGTGGGTATGTTGAATCAAACCAAAATTTTAATTTGTCCTATCAACCGATAGGATTCTCAAAGCAAAGTTTACAGAGGACAATGAAGCAGGCTCAATACAGTAGTGAGACATGAAAGTATTGATAGAGGCCCACGAGGCCGCTTTGCATATGGTGTCTGAGGCCACGTGTCGAGCTGCCGCCCATGAAGCCGCCATTCCCCTGGTGGAGTGAGCTGTCACCGCCTGTGGAGGAGCCAAGCCCTTCGCCCTGTACGCTTGTTGAATAGTCTGTACAATCCAAGTAGCGAGTGTCCTAATCAAAGCTTTTTTCCCTTTATTGCTTCCTGAGTGTAAAATAAATAAATGGTCAGAACGTCTGAAGGGAGAAGTTATTCTCAAGTATTCTTTGATTGCTTCCCCTACATCCAGAGGATGAATTTCGGAGGACCCTGGAGACCTAAACGTGGGAAGGACTATCTCCTGATTATCATGGAACACCGAGGACACTTTTGGATTCGAACCCAGCATAGGGATGAGTACTACCCGGTCCGGGAAGAACGGCAGGAAGGGTTCTTTACAACTGAGAGAGCCAATCTCAGAGACTCTTTTCGCCGATGTGACGGCTACTAAAAAGACCACTTTTGCCGAGAAGTCCTTAATAGAGAGCGGGGAAGGCTCGGTAGTACTGAGTCCCGAGATTGAATCTAGAACAAGTGGCAGGTCCCATTTGGAGAACCTGGATTTCCTTTGGGGCTTAAGCCTTGAAGCACCACGAAAGAATTGCCGGATTAACGGATTATTTGCCCAAGAGGACCCCGAGAAGGCAGACAGTGCAGATACCTGAACTCTAAGCGAGCTGATGGATAATGGTAGATCTAAACCTGTTTGAAGGAAGCTGAGAACGTCTTGCACCTCCGGGTGTCTAAAAGACCTGCCGTTAGAAGAGCAAAAATCCACAAACTTGGACCAGATCCTACTGTAGACTCTATTCGTGCTAGGTCTTCTTGAGCTCATGAGAGTTGAGATCACTGTGGGAGCGCAACCAAGCGAGATTAGCCTCTCCCTCTCAAGAACCAGACCATCAGTCTCAGTACTGCCGGACATGGGTGCAGAACTGACCCCTGAGAAAGAAGGTCCGGCCTGAGAGGGAGAGGCACCGGGTCCCTGAAGCAGAGTTGGACAAGGAGAGGGAACCACGGCCTGTTCGGCCAGTATGGAGCTATCGTCAACACTTCGGCTGTTTCCGAACGGAGCCTCTGCAGGAACCTCAGGATGACTGGAAGCGGCGGAAAGGCATAGGCCTTGTTGAATCTCCAAAGATCCGTCAGTGCGTCCGACCCGACAGCCTGGCTGCAATGACCTCTGGCATAATATTTCTTCAACTTGTAGTTGTGGCGGGAGGCGAATAGATCCACCTCGGGCTTGATCTCTAGTGATGAGACCCATCTGAATGTCTGCATATGCAGGGACCACT